>NC_134533.1:42240817-42858317 GCF_050624435.1 Tenrec ecaudatus
GAGGATGACATATACAGGAATTCAGCATAAGGGGAGTTTGATCACAGCAATTAAATGTAAGCATTGCACCTGTAGAATCTGGAACACAATGTTGCCATATGATTTATGAGGGTGGAGTGGGTGGATTTTATTAATTCCAAGACTTACTATCTTGCATCTTTGCCTTGTGGTTAACATCACTACCATTTTAAAGGGAAAAATGGACTTCTGAAATAGAAACATATTACTCAACTTTCCACAAATCTATTAAAAATTACTATGTGTCAACTACTCAAAGGTGAAGGGGACCCAGACCAGTTTTTCTAAAGGGCAACTAAAACTATGGTAAGTTTTATATTATAAGGAAGTATTGTGTTTTATAGAAATTTATAGTAATATATTACCTCATCTCAGCCTTTGGAAGAGATGAGTTCTAATCAAATCTTGAAGATGTAAGGGAAGCAGGCCTTTGAGTTAGCAAAAACAAAGGTACTTGGACCAGATTAGATGTCTCTTCTGACTTTGATGATGTAACATCATATGACGGCAAGCATATAAGCACAACTTAGAAAAGCTTGTACCTATCATATTAAGGATGTCCAGCTTACACATGCTTTTGAGACAATGGAAAGTACCATTAATTGTATCCAGGGAACAATAGTCCACAAAGTAACATTCTAATGAGGTCTTGTTTAGCAGTTTTACCCAATTCAACACATCTGTTGATCTCATGACTACTGCTTCCATGACCATTAATTGTTGATCTAAGCAAGATAAACACTAAGTCAACTGATTTGAAGAGCCAGATTTGTACCCATTCCAAAGAAAAGTGGACCAACAAAATGCTCACGTTGGAGAACAATATCATTGATATTACATGCAAGTCAACTTTTGCTCAAGCTCATCCCACAGTGGTTGCAGCAGTACTTTGACAAGGAGCTTCTAGAGGTTTGGACCAGATTCACAAGAGGACCTGGAACAAGGGATATCATCATTGCTGATGTCAGCTGGATCTTAACTCAAAGTAGAGAATGCCAGAAAGATGATTACTACCTTTTTATTGATTATGCCAAGGTATTTGATTATGTGGATCATAGCAAGATATGGATAACCTTGAAAAGATTAGGAATTCCAGAATATTTAATTGTACTCATAAAGAACTTGTACATGGACCAAGAAACAGTTATCTGAACAGAATAAGGGACGAATGCATGGTTTAAAATCAGGAAAGGTATGTGTTAGGGTTGTATCTCTCATTAGACTTGTTCAATCTGTCTGCTGAGAAAATCATCTGAGAAGAGATTACATGAAGGAGAATGTGGCAGGAAATAAGAATGTGGAAGAAAGCTTATTAATAATCTGCAATATACAGATAACACAGCCTTGCTTGCTGAAAATGAGGAGAACTTAAAATACTTTCTCATGAAGTTTAAGAATTGCAGTCTTAAGTATGGACCACAATGCAATGTAGAGAAGATCCAAATCTTCACAACTGGACCAATAGATGACATCATAATAAATGGAGAACAGATCAAGCTTGTCAAGGATTTTATCTTGCTTGGATCCATAATCAATACTTACAGAAGCAGCAATCAAGAGATCAGAAGATATGGTGCATGGGGGCTCTTTAGAATATTGAAAAATAAGGATGATCATTTGAGGCGCCTGACCCAACACATGGTGTTTTCCATTGTCTCATATGCATGTGGCAGTTGGACATGGAATAAGACCAAAGAAGAATGATAAGTTTTAATTGTGGTGCTGGGGAAGAATATTGGAAGAAGTCTGGTCAGAGTGCTCCTTAGAGAAAAGGATGGATACACTTTGTCTCATGTTATTTTCAGGAGAAGACAGTCCCTGGAGAAGGACAAGGCACTTGGTAAACAGAGGGGCAGCAAAACAGAGGAAGGCCTGCAACGAGATGGATTGAAAGAGAGGCTCCTACCATGGGTGCTAGCACTGGAAAAATTGTGAGTTGTTGAACGGAGCAGGAATTCCTTCTGTTGTGCAGAGGGTCGGACTCGATGGCACCTAACAAAAACCACCACAGCAAGGACACTACAGTGACCATGTTGATGTGGTATACACGGAAGATCCCAGAATTCTGAAGAAAAGTGAGAGAGAGTAAAATGAAGCATATGAAACTATATTGCAGGCTATATCAAGAAACAAGAGAGTCAAGAAAAAATATCTTCACATTTTTATACCTTTGTAAAATAAAGATTTTTGTGATTTTGTAATAATATTTTGGACATATACGGGTATCCTGAGAATTCGACCTTCCTCATAAATCTTTTCAAAATCATAAAGAACCAATATTACTGACAAGTGCTGACAACAGTAGTTATTCGTTACCGTATATACTCTAGTATAAGTCTACTGAAATATCAGCCAAGGCACCTAATTTTACTGCAAAAACCACATTAAAAATGTGCTGAAAAACTCAGCTTATATACGAGTCTATATGGTATATTCTTTTTGGCAATACAAAATAAGGCCACTCACGCACAGAAAAGATCGAACTGCAAATATTTGAAAACAACTACCATGACCATCCCCTTACTGGATCATTTTTGATTTATTACTACCTTGTTCTATTGTTTCGCATATACTATGATATTAAGTGCACTAATCTCATCTGATTTTTAATTTTCAATATTGCCAAATTTATACTAATAAAACTTCTTACCTAATTAAACATAAACACAAACATGACAATTGATTCTGAAGTATTATTTAGTTATTTCACTATAATATATCATTAAAGATGAGTATTGATAATGATTAAATAAATAAAAGAGGGGAACAGTGAGTAATACAGTTGTTTATAGATGAAATGAGATTAGAGATCAAGTTGGAGGCGATACTAGTACATTGCCATTCATATTTGAGACTTACTTTCATTTATTTATCTGGAAGAGGCCCTTTTTAGGAAAATTATTTCTTTGCTCGTGTTTTCATGAGTAGGCAAATATGTTCATCCGTATTCAAATAAAATAGGATAAATTATTAGAAAAATATATAAAAACCATATATATAGTTAATATTATGAAAACAAATCACTCAAGACTGCTTACCAAAAGCAAGGCTCTTTTCAGATTCCCATTAGTGTCTACATGGTATTCAGCCAATGGAATATTTAATATTAATTTTATTTCTTAAGAGGGCTATGGATTTTTTAATAAGGAAATAGTACAAGTGTGAATGTGTGGGCTACATTTGATGCTTTTGTCCCTGCCAGAAGGTATCTGGTGCCAGTAAATGGCTAATCTGCGCTGCCTTCACTTCTGAGAAATCGGAGTGATGCCCTGGTCCAACTCCTTCAGATTCTGGATGTTGCTTCATCTAATGTCAAATCCAACTGGGACCTTATTATTAACACTCATCACATTTTGGTTACATTTATTTATTCTAATATATTCCATGGCCTCTGTGATCTTTTCAAAATAAACTGTTTTTAGTCAAGTGATTAGGGTGGAAAAGCAGAGCCATAAAAAGTCAGTGTTCATAAACATTGTATTAGGCTGGATTGATTAGAGAAACAAATTCATTGGCACTCATAAGTGTATAGGAGAGAGCTTTATATCAGGGCAATAGTATATTGAGAAAACATTCCAGCCCAGTCCAGATCGAGCCTGTAAGTCAGATACTAGCCCATAAGTCCAACACTAGTCAATAAATCCTTCTTCAGACTCACACAACACATGCAATGATGCAAGATGCTGGAAGATCACAGGGCAGTGGGCACAAAGTTTTGTGGATCCCGTGGCAGTGAAAGCATCTCCAGGACTCTCACTGGTCTCTGGCATGGCTCGAGCAGCTCTCCAACTGTGGCTCTTCAATAGGAAGTTGAAGGAGAAAGAAGGGCTTTCGACAGGTCTCAGCAAATCTCTTCACTGCTTGTCAACAGGAAGAAGAAGGTCAGCAAAGAGAGGAAGTTCCCAGAATCCTCAGGAAAAGGCCATACCCACAGGGAGGCATCTTCAGTCTGTGAACTGATTGACAAGCTCAACTCCCCTCCTACACTTATTTATCAAGTTGACCTAAAATTATGTAACTACCACAAACATTTTATGTCACACAATGCAGTAGGGAGCAATATATACTGCTTAGAGAACCAAAACACAGTGAATTCTTACCATAATGGCATGTCAGTTATCCCACATTTACTATTTTTGAATTATTCAAAAGATCTGTGGTAATCGGTGGTAATTTTTCCACAGGGCAGATATAACATATGGGCTCTGAAGCAGGTGAGAGAAGGCAAAAGGATCATACTCTTTGTTAGTCTATTTCGTGTGTGTGTGTGTGTGTGTGTTGTTCTACCATAGGTAATTTCTTTTCAAATGTCCTGTTGGTGCTGTGAGACAAGTGGACTACTACCTGAAAGGCTGCTGGTTCAAATTCAAAGGTCTCCTCACTAGAGAAAGATGAGGCTCTGTGTTCCTGTAAATATTTATAGTTCTGGAAACCTACATTATATTACTATTACTTGGAATTGACTCAACAGTGATGGGTTTTATATTAAAGATTAAGCATAAAAGGGAGCATGCCATTCTAGCAAGGTGACAAGGATATAATTATAAAAGTGTTAGTGGATGTGAGGTACTAAAACTTTTAACATATATCAACCTTTTACAAAATTTTCCACATTTTCAACCACAAAAGGTCAATGTTCCTGGTGGTTTCAATAATAATTGTAAAATCATATTGATATTCAACAGCAAAAATCCCTTCTCCAATTTCTTTAAGTATCTCATGCTTTAATTTTGATATTTATTTAATGATAAATGTTATAAGTAGAGATGAAAGGGAAATATGTAATGAAATAAACTGTAATGGCAAGAAAACAAATATTATAATAATTACAAATACATCTCTATATTTTCCTTTTATAAATTCTTCAAATATCTCATCATTATAACTTACCAAACAACATCTACTTTCATAGACAATAAAGATGATAAATTGAGTCTTTCTTAAATCATTTTTATATTCTGAGGGATTTTTACTCTCGTTTGGGACAAAGATGAAGCTTTCTATACCTAGAAAGATTTACAGTTTTGAAAACCCACAGGAGCAGTTCTACTCTGTACTATGTGATCAATCTATGTTGGAATCAACTCCATGCTATTTAGGGGGAAAATGAATACTCATTTGATAATTTTGTGATTGTCTAAGTTAGGAATATGTATAAAGCAATTTAAAATTTTAGAAGTATGGTATATGTTGTATTTTATTTTCCATTATGAAATTACATAGGTAAAAGTGAGTAAAAGTAATTTTCTTGTTTCTGAATCTGTAAACTTGGTTTGTATTTATGAATAAAATTGTCACATTTCTTTGTAAAGGTTTATATTTACATTATCAGGATATGCCTACACTAAGTTATGGCATGTTTTGATGCATTTGACTCAGATAGACCCATATTTTTAAGTATGAAAGTCTATCTGAAAGAACTTCATATACGTTCACCCTTCTTTTCATAAGCGATTTAAGTGTGTCCATGATGGTGTAGTTTGTTGTTCTAAAAACTGATCTTCAGGACATAGTGTTTCTGTTAGAGCACTGCTGTCATTTGCGTCTTTCTAATGTCTGCCCACCACTTGTCTGTGAGCAATGCTGTGATAGCGTCCTTGTTGCTGTGATTCTGAAAGTTATGGCACTGTATTTTCAATAATCAGCAGGGCCGCCAAAGTGAGAAGGTTTCAGCGGGGCTGGTAGACTAAAAATAAACTATAAAGAAGGAATAGGCTGCAAGGGGCTTAAGTGGAGAGCAAATGCCTTGAGAATGATTGGGGCAGGGAATGTATGGATGTGCTTTATACAATTGATGTATGTATATGTATGGATTGTGGTAAGAGTTGTATGAGTCCCTAATAAAATGTAAAAGAAGAAAAGAGAAAAAAATGATTAGGGCAAAGACTGTACAGATGTGCTTTATACAATTGATGTATGTATATGTATGAACTGTGAAAAGAATTGTATGAGCCCCAATAAATTGTTAAAAAAAAAAAAGAAGAAGGAATAGGCTCTCCACTTCAGAGGAATTAGCCATTGAGAATCTCAGGAATAGCAGTGAGAACCTTAGGGAAACATTATCAGATACTGAAGATTTCATGAATATCATCAGAAAGCTTTGAGAGAGAGAGAGAAAGAGCTAAAAGATTAGCTCTTCGGGTTGATATGCATTCAAAATATACCTGAGGAGTAGCTCAAAGTAAAGTCATCCTCAATAACACAGATGGTGGGAAGTCTTCAGGAGCAAAGACTTCAGGACTTTCATTTGCTGACAGGATATGACTAAATGAGAAGTAACAGTTACAAATGTCTGCTAATGATTGGAAGTTGCAATGTACAAAATATGAAACCAGGAAAATGAAATGGAAGGTAGAAGGTTGATATCCTAGGAATTAGTCAGATGACTTGGACTGATCTTAGCCACATGGAATCAGAGAGATTGAAGAGCAATGACATCGTGTTCATCCCCAAAAAGGCGATTTCATGATCTATCTTGAGACACAATGTTGTCTGTGACAAGATAATGTCTATCCAAACGCTATGAGCCAATGGTGGAACAGATTATCAACTGCTATGGTCAAGTTAAGATGGAAGCTAAAGAAAATGAAAACAAGTTCTTAAAGGCCAAGCTATGGCTGAATTGCATCCCATCAGAATTTTAAGAACAGGACTGATGCACTGACTCTAATGGCCGAAGACCCTGAGCTGCGGAGTGACATCAAGAAGATACATCAAGAAAGTACAAGTCATTGTAAATACTGGAAATAAAGAAAAGATCAACGTGGCTGGCAGAAGACTCTTTAAAACTTGATCTTAATGGGAGAGCAGCTAAGGGAAGATATGGTGAAAACTAAAAGCTAAACAGAAACTTTCCAAAGTAGCTCCTGAAGACAGAGTAAGATATTATAATGAAACGTATGAAGACCTCAAGGGAGAAAACTAAATAGTAAGAGCAAGTTCAGCATATCTTAAACTGAAAGAATTAAGGGGAAAATTCAAGCCTTGTGTTACAATACAGAAAAACTCTATGGATAATGTTCTGAATGATGGAGGAAGCATCAAAGATGAAGACTACATAGAATCACTGTACCAAAAAGAACTGGTCACCATTCATCATTTCAAGAGTTAGCATCTCATCAAGAACTAATGGTACTGATGGAGGAAGTCCAAACTGCACTCGAAGTAAAGGACAATAACACAGCTCCATGAATTGATACCAATCCAAATGTTATAACAAGCCCATGAAGCACTAGAAAATTTTCCTCACAAATATCAAGAAATTTAGAATAAACCTAGTTGGCCAACTGAATGGAAGAGATCCATATGACTCAGTTCAAAGAAATATGAACCAACAGTATACTCCAATTATACAACAATGTCATTGAGAACACATGCAAGTTAAAGTTCGCTGAAGATCATCCAACAATACTTGCAGCAAAGCACTGCCAGAGAGCTGCCAGGAATCCAAGCCAGATTCCCGAGAGGATGGGGAACAGGGATATCATTGCTTTCATCAGATAGATTTTGACCAGAAGCAACTATAACAGGAAGATGTTGGCTTTTGTTTTATTGACTCTGCCAAGGCATTTGACTATGTGGATCATAACAAACTAGGGATAGCCTTGAGAACAATAGGAAGCTCAGAACACCTCATTGTGCTCATGCAGAACCTGTACATAGATCAGGAGGCAACTGTTTGAACAAAGCAAGGACTTATTCCATGTTTTACAATCAAGAAAATGGGGTGTCCGGGTTGTGTTCTCCCCACACTTATTCGATTGGGATGCTGTAATAGGAGAAGCTAGATTATATGAAGAATAATGGGGCATCAGGTTTGGATGATGGCTTATTAACAACCTTTGATATGCAGATGACACAATCCTGCTCAATGAAAATGAGGAGGACTTGAAGATCATGGACCAATCCATTCAGTGTGGATGGCAACACAATGTAAAGAAACCAAAGTCCTCACAATTGAATCAACAGGTAAAAAGATGATAGATGGAGAAAAGACATTTTCAAGAATTTCATCCTGCTTGGAACCACAATCAATGCCCATAGCAGTAGCAGTCAAGAGATATGAGGTTCACTGCATTGGGTAAATCTGCTGCACAAGACCTGATTAAGGAGTTGAAAAGCAAATGTGTTACAAAGTCTAAGGTGCGCCTGATCCTCACCACAGTATTTCAATCATTTCACATGCATGTGAATGTTAGACACTGAATAAGGAAGACCAAAGAAGAAACAATGTATTGAATTGCGGGCCTGACAAAGATTATTCAAAGTACCATGGGTTACAAGAATAACCAACAAATCTGCTTGAAAGCAGTAGAGCCGAATGCTTCTCAGAAGTAAGGACCATGAAACTGTGTCACGTGCTTTGGACATGGGATTATGAGATAGAAGTCCATGAAAATGAACATACGGCTCCATAAAATAGAGAAGTAGCAAAGAAGAGAAAGATCCTTGATTATTCAGATTATTGAAGTGACTGCAACCATGGGCTCAAACATAACTAAAACTGATTATGAGGATCTCACAGGTTTGGGCAGCATTTCATTCTGACGTATGTAGGGTTGCTATTGGTGGGAATAAATGAGTGCATGTAACAACAACAATGCTGAAGTGGTTAATCATCAGTATTATGTAGCATTTATTTTGGTATTAGGTAGCATTATTTTTAAGTATCCTAAATTATGTAAGACTATTGAATGTACCATGGACTTCCCAGAGACTAAATAAATCTCTCTTGGGAGAAGTAGATTCAGAATGTTCCTTAGAGAGCAGGATGGTGAGAATTGGCCTCGTGTACTTTGGACATCTTGTCAGGAGAAAGCAGTTCCTGTTGAAGGACATTATGCTTGAGATAATAGAGAGGCATAAAAAAAGATGAAATGCACAGATTCTCTGTACCAAAACTAAATGAAATGTCCAACCTTTTCGGGAGATAGTATATGATCAAGGACTTGTGGGGCTTAAGGAAGAAGTCCAAGCTGTATTCTGAAAAGAAAGGCTCCAGCAATTCAAAGAATACCAAATGGAAATATTTCAATAAACTCATGCAGTGCTTTACCAAAAATAACTGAAACATCTACTTGACCAACTTACCGGAAGAGACCCATATGTGTACCGAATCCAAAGAAAAGTAACCTAACAGAATGCAGAAATTATCAAACATCATTAATGTCACATTCAAGTAAAATTTGACTGAAATAATTTTAAAACGATTGCAGCATTACATTGATAGGGGTCTCCAAGAACTTCAAACTAGATTCCGAAGAAGCAAGGGATGCAGCAAGGGATATCATTGCTGACATCAAATAGATATTGCCTAGAAGCAGAGAAACACAAAAAAGATGCTCATGCATTTTATTGACTATACAAAGGCAGTTGACTTTATGTATCATACCAGATGGTGGATGATGAAGAATGGGAATGCCTGAATCATTGTGTTCATGCAGAACCTGTGTATAGACCATGGAGCAGTAATTGGAACAGAATGAGGGAATACAGTGTGTTTTAAAATAAGGCAAGCTATGTAGCAGGGTTATATTTCACCATGACAACAAAAACACAATGGAGCATTTGAGCCCTTTAAACACATTTAATTAAATGATATACGTCTTTCTGGATTGACTTGATGGTACTTTGTCTATATGTTCAACAAATTACCCAAGAAGCTGCAATACATGGATATGCGTACCATATAATATTAGAAGAAGGTGCATTAACCATCTGCTGTATTCTTATGACACAACCTAGCTTTCGGTAAGTGAGGAGACACTTGCTGATGAAGATCAGAGGTGTCAGACAACAGTATGAATTACAATTCAATTTCTAAATTCTTTCACTCGACCAATAGACCAAAACATGATAAATGGAGAAAGGATTGAAGTTGTCAAGGGTGTCATTTTACTTGTATCCACAATCAATGCTAGAGAAAGCAACAGTCAGGAAATCAAAGGATTACTTTGTTTCAGCCAGCACATTTTCAGTCACTGAAGCTAGTAGCAATTTTGCTTAGCACCCCATCAGCTCCCTTCTATTGGAGTGCTTGTTCTTCCTTGCACTCTATCTACTTAGCATCTAGAAGTCTTTACCTTGAACAACTAGTTTTCTTAATTCTTTAACCACATGCCTGCCTGGTTTGGGTAACTCATTCCTAATCATATATTGGCTATATGAGTCTAGAAATCAGGCAAGAGATATGAGTACAGATATGTTAGGGAATCCATTGAATATAGGTGGTATTTAAAATAATAAGACTGGAATACACTACCAAGGAAGTCGGCTTACATATAAAAGAAAATGGGACCAAACATTGAGCCCAGAACAATTCATATTGAGAAGAAAGTTAGATAAATGTGAGAACACAATAGAGGGACCAGTGAAATGAAAGGAAATAATAGAAAATAAGCTCATCTCCAGGTTAAGTATTGGTTTTGTTTCCCTGCCATTTTAAAGAAGAGTAAGTAATGAGAGAGAGAAAAATGATAAGATACAGGATTTTAAGTAGTAATTCCAAAAAACCTTATCAACTAGGTCTTGGCAAAGATAGAGAACTAGGTGCCCTCCAGGGAACCTAGTAAGATGAGTTTAAGGGTTTACTTCTAAAACTCCACCAATTGTAGAAGCACAACTCTCAATTTCTCTACAGAGCGCAAGATCCCAAATCATCATTGTCCCAATGTAAGCCAGGTATCTACTTCAATCCTTAATAACTCAGAGTTAGAACTATATTGTACAAGTATGGCTATCAAAAACTCAGGATGGGAAGTAGGGATTATAAACTGGTTAGGCAATCCAAAGAGAATGTACAATTAATTTCAAAAGCACTTGAAAATAATATGTTCCTTTTGACATTCTGATATGCTGACTTTCAAACTTATTAGCAAAATTTTTATGGTTGCTGTTATAATTAACCTCCCCATTACTGGACCAAGGATAAACAATTGAGAGATTTGATTTAATGAGATTTTCCTTTAATGCCTCTCTCTTGTCAATTGTATAGCTACATGGCAGCACAGTGGGCCATGTGAGTCCCTTAAACACATTAGTTTAATTAAATAAGACATGGCCTCGTGGATTCCTCTTTAACTTGGTTCTTTCATTAAATATAGTAGCGCCTTAGGTTGCTCATCTTGTAACAATAAAGCATCCTTGACTACCCACACCCGTGAAGTGGAAATTTTCTAGTCCAGCCTACTAAATCCTAACCTTTATACATGTTCTTCTACTAACTAGCTGAGACGTTTCTCAAAATATTTCACATCCCCCACCTCAATTTCCTCATCTCTTTGGACAATTTGGATTTCAGAATTGAAAATTGGTTTAATCTTCAAGACAAATCAATTCGATAGTATGATGAAGAGAAAGCTGAGGTCATGTGTAAGCTCTTCTGGAAAGAGTACTGTGGTCAGCCTTGAAGGTCTACTGTGAATGCTGGAGAGTAAATCCTGGTCAAGCATTTTGCTGAGTAGTTGCCGTGTTGCAACTAGATGATTTTTCAAACTCCGTTTTTTGTGTGTCATGACTAGAATTGTATTGGACCATTGGGGAAAGTAAATTCCTCAAATCCTGAAATTCATATTTTACCAAGAGAAGTAAGATTATCTCTGACCTTTATTCAAGGTCTATAGCTGCATGAATTCCTCATTTGTCTGGACATTCAAACTCTGATAGTTTCAGAGAAACTCTTTAGCCCTTCATTTTCTATGACTTCCTATATCCCGGAGAAAGATGAGGCTGTCCACTCCCATAAAGATTTACAATCTCAGAAATCCTATATAGGCTCACTATTGAATCAGGATCAAGTTGATGGCAGTGGGTTGGTCCGTGTCTCCTATGTAAACATATAGAGTGTAACAACCACCTATTGGTCTGTGCTCTAATGGTGGGGTTCTGGGTTTTTAACAGGAAACGGGCATGACAAGCAAAAGCAAAATGGGTCCAATGAAGACAGTGTTGCTGCAACTACCTCATGGACACAGGTTTAGTGGGCACCACTCACACCACCGACGCAGCAGAGCATGAGACTGACACCAAAACTGTTACCTTTGGACACTGAGGCTGCTTCCACCAAAACTGAAACTCCAGAAGAGATTTTGCACATCTCCTATATCTTAAGTACTGGCTTCTATTAAAAATGAGGGTGAACCCATAGAACATGGGGAATATATATCGATAAATAAGACGTACAAACTGATCCCGAGCTTTTATTACCGGGGAGGGGGTGATGATCCAATTCTCATTTTATAAACGTATATACGTGTCAGTTGCCTGCCTTCTCTATAAAACCCATCCTAACCTGGAAAATTATAGCTATTGTGGAAATGAATGTAATCAGTATCCAGGTTATAGATCTGTTCCTGTATCTTTAAATATTTGTAGACCAGTTGGAATGGATTCATCTGATCCTTATTTAGCCTCACTTTAGTGTTGGGCTGCTAACTACAAATTCAGCGGTTGGAAACCACTGGGAGTTCCCTAGGAGAAAGATGAGGCTTTCTACTCCCTTAAGAATTCTAATTCCAGAAACCCACAAGGGCAGTTCTCCCTGCCTTATTGCTTGCATTGAGTCAGAATTTACTTCATGGTATTGAGTTCAATGCAAAACAGAAGCCTGGTGGTGTGGTGGGTTAGACGTTGGATTGTTAAACACAGGTCAGCAGTTTAGATGCCACAACCACTCTATGGGGCAAAGATGAGGCAGATTGTTACTGCATCGATGTACAGCCTTGAAATCCCCATGGAGGAGCTCTGCTCTGTTTGGTCCCTGTGAGTTACAATCAACTTAAGGGCAGAGAATTGTTTTGTGTTGTTTTGTTTTAGTACCAGAAAGAGTTCTGGTACTGCAGATGATAAATATGCCGCTTCTAATCAAAAGACTTAAGGGTTGAACCCCGCAATCTCTCCACCAAAGAAAGATCGAGTAGTCTATTTCCATAGCATTGGAGAGCCACAGAAACCTTTGAGGGCCGCTCTGTCCTAGAGGGCTGCTATGAAGAAGAAATGACTTGGTAGAAAGAGGTTTGTTTTGTTCTGTTTGTGGGGAGTGTGGATGAGGACCGTCATATGGTGTTAGTACATTAGTACAGGAGAGGAACCTGGGTTATCTAACGGCCGGGCACTGGATGACACATTTTAAAATCAGCTGTTCAAAACCATGAGTCATCCCATGGGATAAAGACATGGCAGTCTGCTTCTGCTTAAAAAAAATGCTTTTTAAATTACAGCTTTATAAAAGTATGGGGAAGTTCTACATGGCTCTACAAGGTCACTGTGAGTCAGAAATGACTCCAAGACAATGGGTTTTGTTTCTTCTTTTTTAATGCAAGGGAAGACTTAAAGTCTTTCCAATGATTTAAAAGTTGCAAATACAACAAGTGATGGTGATGAGTAATTTGTTGTGGGGAGAGCTGGTTTAATACTGTCACAGTGCGGGAGAATTTACATAAGATTAAATGGCAAGTAGGAATTGTCCAAACGTCAAATTTTATTACCCAGGGACTGTCTGTATCTCAGAAAAGGATCTCATTAAAATTTTAAGCCTTATAAATAGCTCTCTTTATTTGCATCCTGTCTTCATCATTATCACTATCAAAATTTCAGTATCAATTTGGATTATCAGCAAGAAAGGAATGTATCAGGTAGACTCCAATGAACATATGGTCAAACTCTTATTTATATGTTCATGTCAATTAAAAAATCACATTCAATTAAAAATCACATTACTTCAGTAAGCTGGGGCATTAGTTCATATACGTCTAATACCCAAGACTGATCATCTCAGAGATTAAAAAAAATAAAGTATGAGCATATTTAGCCCAAGTATAAATATAGCAACTTTAAGAGGGAAAAATACTACCTTATGAGAAAGAGCTATTGGCAGTCAGCCAGTGCACTACTAGTAACACCTCTGTATCACCACATGCTGGAGAATGTTTTTCCTTTTTCAGACATCAAAAATAGACAGCTGTCAGTGTTGTGAAATGAGACCAGCTAGAGCCATTGACACACTTGCTATCTCGAAAATTGGAAAGGAGGTAAAAGCCATAAAGGAAACTCTAGATATTTTTTCCTTCCAAACCTTGCTTTTCGAGCCATCAGGATCACTTTATTCCCTCCTAAACAGCATGGTGCATGTTCCCTTCTGCACTCCTTCTCCTACTTATTTTCTTCAAGGATTTCAAAGCAATGGCTTTTGTTTTCTCTGTCTTTTATTTAGTTTACAGCTAGTTGCCCTGACAATCTCCCTAAACTATTGCTTCAAGCACACCAATCTTTTTCATTGGAAGTGTACTGTGGCCACGCTTCTGCCTAACCATCTGAGTAAAGCCCTCTCACACTAGTGTCGAAGCCCATTGACACTGTGACCTCTGTGTTACCTAACCAGTACTTCTCACCTTTTCCTTGTCACAAACCCTTCCTCCTGCAAGTCTTTAGGTCTCATCTTCCTTACATGGAATGCCATCTCCACCATTTACATTTAACACGCAACCATTCCTTCTGAGCATTTCAAAAGAACCTTCCATGAGCCACTGAATTAGTCCAACTCTCATCTCCTTTTGAAAATGCATGCTGCTGTTGGTTTACTTCAAGTAGATTCCAAGTCATAAGGACCTTATGTACAACACAACAAAACAATCCTAACTATTGTTATCTTTGAGCCCACTGTTGCAACCACTGTATCAGTCCATCTCATTAAGGGTCCTCTTTCCAATACCTTCTACTTTCCCAAGCATGCTGTCCTTTTCCAGGGAATGCTCTCGCCTGATAACATGCCCAAAGTGGGCAGCCTCAACATCGTCTCTTCTCAGGGGCAGTCTGACTGCATTTCTTCCAAGTTAGATATGCTTGTACAAGTCCACCAGTACTTTCGAGATTCTTCACCAGCATGATTAAATGCTTCCATTCCCCCTTGATTTTCTGTATTCAATTCCCAGCTTTCAAGTTCATATGAGGTGATTGAAAATACCATGGCTTATAATCCGTACTAAAGGCTGCAATCCTTGATCTTCAGCAGAAAGTACTTGAAGTTCTCCTCAACTTCCACAAGCAAGGTTGAGTTACATGCGTAACTCAGGTTATTGATAAGACTTCCGTTCATTCAGATGTCACATTCTTCCCCACATAGGGCAGCTTCTTTGATGATTTTCTCAGCATAGAGATTGAACGAGTATGGCGAGAAGACAAAACCCTGACACATACCTTTTGCTTATTTTACACTATGGACAAATACAGCTATCTTTATATATTTATATGTATATATAGTTTTTAACTTTCATGTTCTGTCCTCTTTCTTCCTACCCCACTATCATGCTTACCCACCATTCACCTCTCAGTGATTACACTCAGATACATTTCAATTGAAATATACCCAGGAACACTAATCCATCCACACCACCAATTTTAGATCCTTGCTATTCCCCTGTACCAGTCATTATTGACTCATCACTCCCCTACCCCACCCACATCTCTCCAAGGCCTTGCTTCCAGAATCATCAGTCCCATTACTATCTCCTTGGGATTGTTTATCATATCTATTTTATATAGATAGACACACACACACACACACCCATACACACAAAGCAAGAGATAAAAGGGGAAAAGACCCCAGACACTACATCTTTTGATTGCCGGGGATGATGAGCTTTCTTCACCACATTTGCGTATGCACACTTTTTTTCTTCAGCGATTATGTCTGGAAGGTGTGCATCATGAAATGTCAATTTAATAGAACAACATATTCTTGCATTGAGTGAGTACTTGAGTTGGAAGTCCAATGTCCATCTGATACCTTAATATTAAACCTATAAATATATGCACATAGATCTATTTCCCCAAACAAGTGGCCATCTAGCTCAGAAGCAACAAAGTCCACATGGAAGAAGTACACCAACCTTTGTGACCACGAGGTGTCAAAGGGATC
Organism: Tenrec ecaudatus; assembly: GCF_050624435.1. Lineage (NCBI taxonomy): Eukaryota > Metazoa > Chordata > Mammalia > Afrosoricida > Tenrecidae > Tenrec > Tenrec ecaudatus. The sequence continues at coordinate 42,256,749 of NC_134533.1, forward strand.
AGGTATTAGGCATCAAAGAACAAAAAGTCATATCATTGTAAATGCGGGTGAGTGCAGAGTGGAGACCCGAAGCCCATTGGTAGGCAACTGAACACCCCTTACTGAATGGTTGCAGGGAAGAGATGAGCTAGTCAGGGTGCAGAATAACAAAGATGCAACATACAGTTCTTAAATGCTTCCTCCCCAGCCCCCGCCCCCCCCACACACACACACTATCATGATCCCAATTCTACATTACAAATCTGGCTAGATCATAGGATATATATTTGTACAGAAAGGAACTGGAAACACAGGGAATCCAGGACAGATGACCCCTTCAGGACCAGTGCTGAGAGTGGCCATGCCTGGAGGGTTGAGGGAAGGTGGGGTGGAAAGGGGGAATCGACTGAAAGGATCTACATGTAACCTCTTCGCTGAGTGACTGACAACAGAAAAGTGGGTGAAGGGAGACGTCTGACAGTGTAAGACATGACTAAATAATAATAATAATTTATGAACTATGAAGAGTTCAGGAGGGGGGAGAATGAGGAGCTGATATTAAGGGCTCAAGTAGAAAGCAAATGTTTTGAGAATGAAAATTGCAATAAGTGTACAAATGTGCTTGACACAATGGATGGATGGATGGATTGTGATAATAATTGTATGAGCCCCCAATAAAATGATATTTTAAAATACAATAAAACATTCAAAAAGGAGAAAAAAAGAGAGATCATACAAATATTTCCAAGTTGTCCTGACCCAGAAGAGATGAGTATCCCTCTGATAAATAGTGAACAGGCACTGTTACAGTCCATTATTCCAATCCCTTTTCTTTCAGTGATCCATATCCCAGGACTTGCTTACCTAACAGCACCTACAACCTTTTAGTCCATAGCATTTGTGTGTTAGGGGCACGTCTTATACAAGACTGCACTGCTCTTCCTACTATCAAGGATGGAGGAGTCTAGTGGCCAACCACCCCGTTACACCATTCACCTGTCAATGTGGCCCACCCAACCAGCTGTCAGCACTGGCCCCTCATCCTTGAGATTCCTCAAGGACTTTGTGGCTTTGCTCCCAGTGCTGGTTTGTTGCACTCTGCTCTTTGTTTCCCCCTATGTGGGCAGGTCAGACCAGCCACACTCCCAGAATGGTATCTTCAGTGCTGTCCTCTGTCACACTGCTGTCTCAGGATGGGACAGCATGTCTAGAGCTGAGGCTGACCCTTCAGTCTTCTCTGTGAATGCTCTTCTCCAAGCAGCAACATTGCCATCAGGATGAGTGCTCCAGAATGAGATCTGCTCCCTTTAACCCTTTCTTGTGAAGACCTAAATAATACCCTCCCCTTGGGCAGATTAGTGCCCTGTTACCCCATTGCCACCATTTTTCTTCCTCCAGCACTCTGTGAGCCATAAAGGTATATGGAAGGGGGGAGAGATGGCTTTCCACTCAGATTCTATCTGCATCTTTTTTCTATCTTTCTTTCTTTTTTTGATAATATATGCAATTTTATGTTTGGGCTGGCTCATGACAGAGTATGTGTAGTCTTCAGCCTGGGGCTGTGCAATATGTACATTTTCTCCTGTTCTGTTGTTTGAACTTACCTCAGTGGACTTCTATTGTATCTGTCCTTTTGTGCTTGGCTAACTTTGCTCAGCATAATATCCTCCAACTCTTTCCATTGGACACGGTGCTTCATGGTTTCATCACTGTTTTTTAGGGATGCAGAGTACTCGATTGTGTGTATATCCCAGAGTTTTTTAATCCATTCATCTATTGACGGAAATTTAGGCTATTTCCAATTCTTTGCAATTACAAACTGTGCTGTGATTAACCTTGGAGTGCAGATGTCTGGTCATGGTCTGTCTCATTTCTTCTGGGTATATGCTAAGTAGTGGAATTTCTCAGTCATAAGGTAACTTGACTTCCATCTATTTTAGGTAATGCCAAATTGCTTTCGACAGTGGCTGTACATGTCTACAAGACCAACATTGAATGAGAGTTCCTATCTCATCACCACCTCTCCAGCATTTGTTAATTACTCTTTTTTAGCTTTTTAATTGGGCTATCCTTGTAGCTATTAGGTTGTATCACATGGTTGTTTTGATTGTATTTCCAAGATGTCTAATGATCTGGAACACTTTCTTATGTTTATTGGCCATTTGGGTTTCCTTCTATGTGAATCTTCTGCACAACGCGTTTGCCCACCTCATCACTGGGCTATATAGTTTAGTTTAGTTTTTTGGGGGGTTTTTTCTTAGTGCAAAGCTTCAGGGCTCCGGAGATGTAAGTAATGTGACAGTTACATAATCTCCTATCAATTTGCGAAGTGGTGGAGTCAAGCCTGTCAATCAGGTTGCAGCTTGATGACCTCATTTGGGAGATATAAACAGAGATAAATAGCTCACTGGAGTCCAGATACAGGCTCACTTCCTGAGAGACATTCCTGTGACAAACCACATGGGGCTCTGCTGATAGAGCCAGATTCCTAGAGCTGGAGGAGCCACATGGAGACCCACACGAGTGCTGAGTTGCTTCCACCACCACTGGAACCACAAGACTTCCCACCCTCTGGCTGGTGATTTCCTACATATGGTGTCATTGCATGACTGCTCAACCCAGACTAACACATTACATGGAACTACACTGATAGCTCTGAATGTCAATGGTCTGAACTCCCCCATGAAAAGACAGAGGCTCACAGAGTATATTAAGAAACAAGACCCAGCAATGTGTTGTCTGCAAGAGACACGTCTGAAGCTCACAGACAAAAACAGTTTGAGGATCAAAGGTTGGAAGAAGGTATATAAAGCTAATGACAATCTAAAAGAAGCACGACTTGCAATTCTAATCTCCGACAAAATCAATTTAACATGTAGGACATAACAAGAGAAATGTATGGGCATTCTAGAAAGCTTAATGCATCAGAAGATCAAGAGCAAGTAAGCATAATAAACATATATGCACCCAATGAGAGTCGCTAAATACATCAATAAAAATCCTCCAAAAGATGGAAAAAGAAATCACAAGGTTGACAGTCATAGCTGGAGACTTCAATACACAGCTCTCTGAGACGGAGAGATCAGTGGGAAAGAAGCTCAACAAGGGGTTACACAAATAAATTCTACAAATAAGACAACTCTACTCTATAGACATATTCAGAGCGCTCCACACAACTACCAAAAAATGCACATTCTTTTCAAATTCACATGGCACATATTCAAAAATAGACCACATGCTGGGACACTAGCCAAGTTTGAGCAAACATGTAGAAGTCACTGAAACTTCCTTCCCTGACCAGTATGCCTAAAGGTTGGAAATCACCAAGGAAACATTAAAAAATAAAAATCAAGGGCAAATACATGGAGAATCACCAATTTATTTCTTCAAAAGGTGTGGATAATAGCCCAAATTAGAGATGAAATTGGAAAGTTTCTAGACATCAATGAGAATGAGAAGACAACATACCGAAACTCATGGGCAAAGGCAAAGGCAGCTATCAGAGGATGCTTGATAGCAAAAAAATGTGCATATGAAAAAGCAAGAGAGACTCATGGTGGATACCCTTTCACAGAACCTTCAGCAGTTGGAACAGAGTCAACAGAATAATCTTTCTAATAGTAAAATAAAAGAAATTATAAAAATCAAAGTAGAGTTAATTGAGTGGGAGAACAAAAGAATAACGAAGAAAATTCACTCAATAAAAGGTTGGTTCTTCGAAAGTATTAACAGAATCAACAAACCATTGGCAAATCTAACAAAAGATAGGAAAGAGCAGATTGAGGAATGAAACGGGTAATTACAATGGACCCCAATGAAATTAAAAGACTAATTACATGATACTGTGAAGGACTGTACTCCAAGGAATACAAGACCTTGAAAGACATAGACAAATACTTGAAAAAAACATACCATGCCCCAGATTATCTAATATAGACATCAAGAACTTGCACAGACCCATACCAAAAAAAAAAAAAGAAAAGAAAAGAAAAGAAATAGCTAAGTTTATCAAGGAACAACCAACTAAAAAAAAACCTTGGCCTAGATGGCTTCACAGGAGAAGTCCACCAAACTTTCAGGGAAGAGTTAATAGGTATTCTACACATTCTTCCAGAACACAAAAAAAGACGGTGTGTTAGTCTGGGTTGACTAAGACACAAATTACTCATATGAATATAAGAAAGAATTTTTGAAAGAATTTTATATAAAGAGTAATTATATATTAAGAAAACATCCTAGCCCAGTCCAGATCAAGTCCATAAGTCTGATATTAGCCCATATGTCCAATGCCAATCTATAATGTCCTCTTCAGACTCATAAAAAGTATGTAATGATGCCAAATGCAGGAAGATCACAAGCCAGTAGGTGGGAAGTCTTGTGAATCCAGTGGCGTTATAAGCATCTCAGCCTTGGCAGGGGTCTGTCTCTACATGGCTCCTTCAGCTCCAGAACTTTAGCTTAGCTCCTTTTGTCTTGACTGCAGGAATGTCTCACAGGAAGTGAGCCTATATTTCACCTCCAGTGAGCTATTTATCTCCTTAGCACCTCCAAGTAATGTCATCAAGCTGCGACCTGATTGACAGGCTAAACACCACCCAAATCTCTAATTGGCAACAACTTATGTAACTACCACAGACAGTAAACTCACAAACACATTCTAATAAATTAGTAGAACACTGATAACAAAATTGGGCAAAGATCTGACAAGAATAGAGAACGACAGGTCAATATCTCTAATGAGCATGGCAAGATCCAAGATCAACAAGTGCGAGTCAATTGGGATGCTATATACAACTGACAGGATAACAGAAAAAGAAATCAAGAAGGGAGTACACTTCACAATAGCTAAACATAATTTGAATTATCTAGGGATACACCTAACCAAAAAAAACCAAAAAGATCAACACTAGGAAAATGACAGAACATTATTACAAGAAACCAAAAGGGATATTTGCAAATGGAAAAATATCCCATGTTCATAGTTTCATAGACTCAATGTTGTAAAGATGTCAATCCTACCTAAGGCACTTTATAGATTCAATGCAACCCTGATACAAATACCAGCATCATTTTTCAAAGAAATGGGAAAACTGACTACTGAATTCATAATGAGAGAAAAGCAACCCAGAATTGTCGAATAACGCCTCAAGAAGTGGGTGGGCTTGCATTAACTGACTTTAAAACTTATTTTACAGCCACAGTTGATTTTAAACTATGACGTATCACTTGTTCTGTCTGAACAGTCTTGTGGTCCATGTAAAATTTCCCATGAACACAATTAAGTGTTTTAGGATTCCCATTTTCCTTAATGCTATCCATAGTTTATGGTAATCTGCACTGTTGAATGCTTTTGCATAATAATCAAAACACAAGGAAGCATTTTTCTGGCATTTGTTTCTTGTAGTCAAGATCCTTCTGATGGCAGCAATATTATCCCATGCACTATGTTTTCTTATAAATGCAGTATGAATTTCTGGCAACTCCCTGTTGATGTGGACATGGAAGATGACCATTGTTGGATGATCTTCAGCAAAAGTTATTTGCATGTGATGTCAATGATACTGTTTTATCATTTGAGTATTCTTTTGGGTTACTTTTATTTTGTATGGGTATAAATATGGATCTTATCAGTCAGTTGGACAGGTAACTTTGTTCCAAAACTTTTGGCAAAAATGAGCAAGTGTTTCCTCAACAGGTCAAAATATTTCTATTGATGCAGTGTCAATTCTTTGAGCCTACTTTCTCCTTAATGTTCTCAGTGAAAGTTAGACTTCTTCCTTAAATACTATGGGATCTTAATTATATGCTGCCTCTTGAAGTGATTGAATGTTTATGAGTTATTTTTGTTACTGTGACTATATTCTTGCATCATTCATTCTTTTGACTATAGAATATCTCCATATTGCAAGTAAAGGCTTGGATTTTTTTCCCCCTGGGATTTCAATTTAAGATATCCTCAGTGTGTTCTCGTTCTTAGTTTTCTAACTCCAGATCTTTGCACATTTCACAGTAATCATTTATTTTTATTCTCAAGTCCCCTTTGAATTTTTCTGATCAGTTCTTTGACATCATAATGTCTACCCTTTTACTCTATAACCAAGAACAAGTTTCCATGTATCTTCTGGGATGCACTTTGGCCTTTTCTTTCACTCATGGCTTTTTAATGACCTTTTGGCTTTTCACATATGATGTTTCTAATGACATCCCACAACTAATCAAGTCTTCTGTAGTTAATGTTCAGTGCAGCAAATCTGTCTTGAGTTAGTCTAAAATTCAGTTGAGATATCCTTGTGGTTATATTTTGGCTCTTGCAGATTTGAGTGTACATATGAATAATTGGTGGTCTGTTTCACAGGCAATTCCTAGCCATGCTTTAGCTACCAATATTGAGGTTCTCTAAAGTCGCTTCCCATTAAAAACACATTTCAAACCCAAACAAAGAAAACTCACTGCCATGAAGCTGACGACTCATAGAAATCCTATGGGGCAGGATATAACTGTCCCTGTAAGCTGTCAAGACTGTCAATCTTTAGAGGACTAGAAGGCCTTGTCTTTCATCCTAGGAGCTGGCTATTGGTTTGAACTACTAACATTTCAGGATGCAGCCCAATCCATAGCTACATTATAACCATGTCACCAGGGCTCCTTTCTCTTCCCATAACTGTTGTCAATTTGATTTCCATATAGTTCATCTGGAGAATTCAACCCATATAGTTGCTATTTATGGTGCTGACAAAAATATTTACAATGAATGTGGTAGTCTGGGTAGACTAGAGAAATAAATTCACAGACACTGATATATCTATAAGAGAGAGCTTTACATACAAGAGAAATTTAATATTAAGAAAACATCTCAGCTCAGCCCAGATCAAGTCCATAAGTCCGATATTAGCCCATTTGTCTGATACCAATGTATAAAGTCCTCTTCAGACTCACGAAACACATAAAATGACACCAAATGCAGAATGATGTATGTATGGATTGTGATAAGAGTTGTATGAGCCCAAATAAAATGATTTTTAAAAGAAAAATAATTTTTTTCATAAAATAAAATGTGTTGTGTAATCATAATCAGTTCTAGTGCTCTTCCCCCTTCCACTTTCATTGTTACTCCAGAAATCCCCTCACCCTCCCTATCTCCCACCCCAACCCCCATTCTTATATCCCTTACAAACCCTTGCAGCAATTGTTATCTCTATGCATCCACTCTTTCTGTGCTTCACAAACTGGGAAACCCACAGGAACAATGAAAAACAAAATGGAAATAAACTAGGAAGGATAAAATAACAATATAAAGATAAAAATACACATAATGAGGTTAAAAAATACCACCTTCAATATTTAAAAAGCCAGGGAAGGAATTTACTTGCACCTAGAACAAATTCATGTCGGGTCACTAGGGAGGTCAGCTGAGCAAGCATAAAGTTCGATCTAGCATAATCAAGACTACAACGATCTTTGATCTCTGTCTGGAAGGCCTGTTTTCCCGCCACTCTGCCTTCGTCTTTTTCTAACTTTCTCATTGCAATCAACAATAATTATCAATGCATCTCGATCAATACATGCTTGATCAATTACAGACAGGAGTTGGTACAATGCTTAAATTTCTTCATTGCTAGCTTTTTTGGTTGGTGCAAACATTTGAATAAGAGTTTTCTTGATTTGATTTCCTTGTAGGTAGGAAGATATTATCCTATCACACACAGCATTGTACTTCATTGTACTTCATTATAAAATTTGAAATGTTCTTTTTTTAAATTAATCATTTAGTTACGAGGCTCTTACAAATCGTATACCAATCCACCATTCAATTGTATTAAGCACACTTGTGCATATGTTGCCATCAATATTTCCAAAACATTTTCTTTCTACTTGAGCCCTTGGTATCAGCTCCTCCTTTTCCTCCTCCCTCCCTGACTCTCCCACCCTCGTGCAACCTTGTGTTAGGCTGGATTGCCTAGACAAACAAAACCAATGACCCTTAAATGCATGTAAGGAAGAACTTTTTATCAAGAAGGCAGCCCAGTCCAGTTAAACCCAAGTCTGATGCTAGCCAGAACCTTCTTCAGACTCACAAAATGCAAGCCAATGATGTAGGGAGGTGAAATGGAAAGCAGGGCCACCACCAGCCAGTGGGTGAAGTCATGTGGCTATAGGGCTGGAGATTTAACTTGTAGCTCTCTAGATCAGCAGTCCATTTGAGGCTGCCCTTGGAGACATATACAGAGTCCCAAGAAGGAGAAAGGGCAGACGGAGGTGTGTTAGTGAGTGTCTCTCTTTGAGAAAAGGGCACACCTCCAAGGAGGCACCATCAGACGGTGACCTGACGGATCAGCTGGCCTCTGCCCCTACACTTTCACACAGGTGCAGGTTGACACACACTCTATCACTATGCTGAAGATGACATCATCCCTCTTGAGGTTGTCATTTCCAGCATAGTAAATCATAGGGTTTTCTGACTCAAAATGGACAAGACTGGCCAATTTCAGGTCATTCTAATGCCTAGGAAATCAATCTCTATTCATCCCACTTCACTTTTTGGTGATGCCTAATTTTCTAGAGTCATACTTTGTACATTCCAAGTTCCAATTATCAATAGCTACAACTGCTTCTTTTCATCTTAGGACATTCGCCATCATCAAATGAAGGTTCAGGCTTTACTGCACCCATTTAGTTATTGGCAGCTCTACTTTGAGAAAGCACCTCTTCCTCAGACATATTTTGAGAGCCTTCTGACCCGATGGGGCTCATATTCTGACACTGTATCTGGCAATGCTCCACTGCTGTTAATGATGGTTTCAGAGTCTGACAATGTTTCACTGATTTTCACCTTGGTCTTTCATGTTGTCATTTTGTGATAGTTTGCTTGGTGCTATGAGGTAGAAGCTATGTCACTGGTAGTTCAAATACTAGCAGGGTGACCCCAGATCAATAGGCTTCCAAAGAACTTCCACATTAAGAAAAGACTATGAAGAAGGAACAGAATTTTCATTTCTTAAAAAAAAAATTTCAGTTGAAATCTTATGAATAATTGTATGAAAATTCATAGTCACATATATTTTAAATGGAATTACAATTTTTATCTAATAAAATTAATTTATTATAAATGCATTGATGAATTTTGATGAAGTACATTAGCCCCAGCAACCATAAACTCTATTAAGGCCTAGAACATGTCCATCACTCTGGAAAATTCCCTCAAACTCCTGTCTGGACAGTCCCTCTACTTCCATGGTAGTCATTGTTATAACTTCTATAGCAATACTTTTATTTATTCTAGAATTGCTGGCAAATTGAATAATTTAGTATAGACATAATTTTGTCTATTTTATTTGTTATTTTTGGTTAACAAAAATTTGACAGTTCTTAATGCTATCAGATGTAAGTATAATATGTACCTTTTTATTATGGAATAATGTCCATTATATGAGTATAACACAATTCTTGTACTCTATGCAATTTAAAATTGTGTTTGTTTATTTGTCTACTACCTCTCCTCAATCCAGTAAAACACTATACTCTTATTTGTGCCTTTCTAAGGAACTGTTATGATAATTGTCTGTATTTTCTTAAAGTTTCTCTATACTAAATTCTCTGTAAAAAGAGGATATTAGAAGGAAGAAATGTAGTTCAATTTGTTTTGTGTTCTGATGCTATACTACGCTAACGCATCTAACCAACACCACAGTCCTGCCAGGCAGTTATTTTCCTATTTTACAAACAAGGAACTGAGATGTATTAAATTCCCTGATTTATGCTATATGTTAAGAGGAGGAACATGATTTTCATTTCGATATTCTTAGCTCTAGAGAACTTACTTTTAATTTTGTGTCATGCTTTCTATCCTGTGAAAATCAAACAACTATTGTTAATACATAATTATTTGTTGAACTGAGCTTTTACAAGCACCTGCCTTTTATAAGCACCTTTAAAAGAATAGCATTTGTAATATTCGTGGGTGAGTGAAAAGTAAATACACTGCAAACACATGTGGTAAAATGTTCTCACTATCCATCAACTACTTTTACCAGGCTAAGAACAGTTAACAAAATGATGATTACCAGTTTTCCAGACAGGCAATAGATACTTGTCTTTCCTATGATATCCTGAGATGCTGCTAATGATGCTGTCATTACTATCACTATCTCTCAAACTTTAGCTACTAAGTGTTCCATAATTTAAAATTCTTCCTCGGTTCCACCTTACACAAACAATTCCCTAATGTAGTAGAGAGAATGTGGGATGCTGAGAAATCTCTGTATAAATTTCATTTGCACCCACTTACTATCTCTGTAGCTTTGGATGAATCACTTAATCTCTGTAAGCCTCATTTTTCTTATTTTCAAAATGGATTTTTTAAAATGTACTTTTCAATAGTGTTGGAAAATATTGTGCAAATATGTAGAGTTCCTACCACAATAATAGATAATTAATTTCTATGATTAATATTGTGATTCCCTCTCAAAAAACTTTCTAATATTCTGATGACTATTTCCTCATAAAAATTCAAGGAATTCTCTGTTAACCAAAAAAAAAAAAGAAAGAAGGTAACTTAAAGAAAATACATGGAAGAGTTTACTTATCATTTGAAGATAGTTCAGTATGTAGTCATCCATCAATCTGGATGAGTGCAGAGTCCTTGACCTTACTAGAAGGAATGAAACTTTCCCCTTCCCGTCCCAAGCCAAAAGATTATGGTGATTAAGCATGTATTGGAAATCAAGCTATAATGTCACCACTCGTGTGAGAGGCCAAGTCACTTATCATTTCTGTCTAAAATCCTAATATGACTCTTAATAAAATAATCTATTCAGAAGGTTGTTTGGGAAGGGATCAGTTACCAGGCATCAAAGAACAAAAAATCATATCATTGACTGCACACCTCCATGATAGGATCGCTGAAGACAAATGGGTGCACAAGCAAATGTGGTGAAGAAAGCTGATGGTGCCCGGCTATCAAAAGAGATAGTGTCTGGGGTCTTAAAGGCTTGAAGGTGAACAAGCGGCCATCTCGCTCAGAAACAAATAAGCCCACATGGAAGAAGCACACCGGCCAGTGCGATCACGAGGTGCCCAAGGGACCAGATATAAGGCATCATGCAAAAAAAGAAAAAAAAAGATATAAGTGTGTGTATGTATGTGTATTTATGTGTATATGTATGTGTATATATATATTATATTAAATGAAGGGGGAAGTGCAGAGTGGAGACCCAAGGCCCAAGTGTCGGCCAATGGAGATCCCCTCATAGAGGGGCTTAGGAGAGGAGATGGGTTAATTAGGGTGTGAGGTAGTATCGATGAAGAACACAGCTTTCCCCCAGATCCTGGATGCTTCCTCCCCCCAACTACCATGATCCGAATTCTACCTTGCAGGGCTGGATAGGACAGAGGCTGTACACTGGTACATATGAGGGTTGGAGATACAGGGAATCCAGGGTGGATGATACCTCCAGGACCAAGGGAGTGAGGGACGATGCTGGGAGAGTGGAGGGTGAGTGGGTTGGAAAGGGGGAACTGATTACAAGGAGCCACATGTGACCTCTTCCCTGGGAGAGGGACAGCAGAGAAGGGGGGAAGGGAGACCCCAAATAGGGCAAGATATGACAAAATAACGAGGTATAAATTACCAAGGGCATATGAGGGAGGGGGGAAAAGGGAGGGAGGGGGGGGAAAAAAAGAGGACCTGATGCAAGGGGCTTAAGTGGAGAGCAAATGCCTTGAGAATGATTGGGACAGGGAATGTATGGGTGTGCTTTATACAATTGATGTATGTATATGTATGGATTGTGGTAAGAGTTGTTGGAGTCCCTAATAAAATGTAAAAGAAGAAAAGAGAAAAAAATGATTAGGGCAAAGACTGTACAGATGTGCTTTATACAATTGATGTATGTATATGTATGAACTGTGAAAAGAATTGTATCAGCCCCAATAAATTGTTAAAAAAAAAAAGAAATGTAAAAATAAATAATAATTTGAAAAAAAAAAAGAAATTACAAATGTAGCATACATAGCCTATTGCCAGGCACACTGTATAAGCTTAAAAATAAAAATTATATAACAACAATTGTTATTATCATTACTACAATTGAGGTTATGAGTGAAAGCCTGACCAAGCCGAGATAAAATGATGAGTCAGGTAAAATAATGACTAAAAAATCAGTAGGGAAAATAATGATTTGGTTCTTCCACGGAGACTGTTTTCATGTTTCTTACATGGGAGCTAATTTTATGCCATAAAAACACAGGGAAAATGAATACCTCTCCCATTAAAAGGTACCCCATACCTTATTTACAGGGAAAATGGTTGTTTACCCTGAGGGAGATAAATTGTCCTCCCACTTGGAGATGCAAATAGCTGTGTGTTGCTTGGGAATTAAAGGTGGAGAAGACGGAAGTACTCCTACCAAAATGCATATGTTCAATATGTTCAAGACCTAAGAGTTTTTGCAATTAGCAAGAAATTCCAGGGGACCTGTTAGAGACAAATTTATAAAAACCTTTTGTCCAAGTTAGATGATTGGATTAAACTCAGTCGTTGGTGAATTAAACTGGTCATTTTTGATTACTTGCCTGAGAGTCAGTCTGCCTGCCTGCCTGGAACTCCATGTTTATTTAGCTGCAAGCTCCTGTTATCTAGCGATGCTAATTGCTTGAAGCCATCACAACCAAGAAATAATTTCTCTCCATTCTCAAGCCAGAAAGTTAAAGACGTATTTTAAATAATCAGCTGTCTTTTGTGTAAAGTGTTCCCAAGAAATATTTCTTTATTATACGGATACAATAAAGAGAATCAGTGAAAATGATTTTGAAGCCAGGCTTATCTAAAGTTTCTCCAACAAGGGCTTTCTGTTAAGCAAACTGTCTCAGGGAAATGAGGTCCTTGTATCAAGATCACTGTATTCACTTCCTGACACGCATATTGGCTCATTAACAACCTTAAATATGCAGATAGCAGAAACTTATTTGTTGAGAGCAAGGATAATTTGATATATTTGCTGATCAAAGATCAGAGACTGCAACCTTCAGTATGGATTACAGCTCAATTTAGAGAATACAAAAATTCTCACAGCTAGACCAACAGGAGCCCGGGGATGGAGGGGTTATGTGTTGGGGTGCAAGTCCAAGGGCCGCAGTTCATAACTACCAGCCACTCAGTGGGAGAAAGACTGGGCTATCAACTCCATAAAGTTAGTTTTGGACACTCACAAGGACAGTTCTACCCTGTCCTATAGGGTCACTGTTAATTAGTATTGACATGATGGCAGTGAGTTTGGTTTGGGGAGTTCAGCTGGTACAACATCATGATAAATGAAGAAAAACAGTAAGATTAGTTGGTATGGGTCAGTGCTCTTTTTGTACGGTGACCACGAATTTAAAGTGACTCAGCATGGCTCTCTGTTTTTCTCTCAGGTCAAGTATCTGCTTGGGAGTAGGCACAATGTCAGAATATCTCAGGTTTAGCAGGAGACAGGTTTAATCAGACATGCAGAGGAATATCGAGACAACTAATCTGAGAACAGCACAAGTCCTACAGGGACAATACCTAAGGTTCAAGTGCAAGAGTCATTAAGGATCTGCATCTACAAGAAATAGGAGATAGAAGGAGTATTACGCAGAGAGAAGAGTCCATCTGGAAAGTTGTCATGACAACTTTGGTTAATCTAGTGGAGCTCTCCAGACAGAATATTTCCCACGGCTTTTCCCTACCTAATCAGGTTAAAGGAGCCCCGGTGGCACTGTGAATAAGGCATCAGCTTAATAACTGGGAGATCAACAGAACACTCAAAGCCTCTGTCTGTGGCTTGACAATCTCGGAAACCCTATACAGGGATGCTATGAGGCCAGAGCAAGCAAGGACAGTGATGTTGGAATCTCTCGGTGTGCAAATGGTTCATAGCTGCTAACTGGGTAGAGGTGCCTTGGAAGAAGGCTTGCCAATCTACTTCTGAGAAATCACCAAGTATCCACTGGTGGCAATTAAAAAAAAAAACCAAGCCAAGTAGAGTTAGCTCTGGGTCTTTATATCCTGCTGTCCCCAGTGATCTGATGCGGCCTGTCTGATAAAGATGAGACTTGAAGTGAAGTGAACCTGCAACTGAGGAATCTCTGGGACTTTGGCTGATGGTCGTCTGATAACTGCACATTCCACCTGCACTGAGCAGCAAGTTCTATCTCGAAGGAGCATTGTGATCGCACACAGCACACGTCTGCATTTATAACAGAGAAAGTAGGTGAGAGAGGATAATTTTAATGATAGGGCAAGGATTTTAAGTTGAGTAGGTACAGAATGATTCTGTCCTTTGTAGTCATGCCTAAAGGGTATGTGCCAAGGTATGAAAGAAATACTAGTGAAAATATACCAAATACCAATGAACAACTAAGCTGTTTCTGACTCCTGGTGACGGCATGCATGTCTTAGTCTAACTGTACTCCATAAATTTCTCATGAGACAGCTGATGTCTTCTACATGGATTGCCAAGACTTTCTCTTGAAGCACGTCTGGATAGATGGCAATCTCCAATCTTTTAGTTAGCAGACAATGACATTGATTATTTGCTAAGAAGCAGTTTGGAAATCCTCTCAAACTGTAAATTAATCAAGAAGTAGGCTTGTATTTGAGGGCTATGTTTATATGTTATAATTCTCTTTCTTATGGCCATTTCTCATATTTATCCAATCCTTACAGAAATGTTCTGAAAATTATAAGGTTCTCTTTGGGAAGGGTTCAAAGTCAAATTCACTGTCTCAAATTGATGCCAACTCACAGGGACCTTATAAGACAGGGTAGAACTGTCCTGGTGGGTTTTTGAAATTAGAACTCTTTACAAGAATAGAAAACCCATCTTGACCCCTCAGAGCCACTGTTGGCTTTGAATCGCTGACCTTTCACATCACAGCCCAATGTGTAACCACTATGCTGCCAGGGATGCTGGGAAGATTTAGATACTTCTTTATCACAGGAAGTGAAAGTTATTTAAAATTAAGGTGTCACTAACCTGCAACAAACTAATGGGCCAAGTTAATGTTTCCTTAAATTGTGTTATTTACTATGAATATCTGTGTGCTAATTTTTTTCAGTTCCCAAGGTAACAATATTAGCAATAATACATAATTTTAATATGATTTAATTAGGGATTTGGATTCAAAATTAGGGGGCTTAATAAAGCTCAAAATTTTATTAAATAAGACTTTTACTTTCCTGTAGGCCCCAAATTATGTACCACATCACACCTTCCTCCTGATTACATCAGTACCCATCGAAATAGGGCTAAATATCTAAGTAATAAACCCCATCGCCTAAATGTGATTTCTATAAACTCTACCCTCAGCCTTCCCTCCAGCTGGATATGTCCCTGCATCACATTGTCTCCATGTCGTCTGCTAATAAGAGATAAGATCTGCTGTCCTCTCCTCAGTATTTTCTGGAAATTACATGGCTAAAAGCAATGGCTTTTGTTGTTAACAAAAGACTGTTTTATCTTATTCTGCAATAGTTTTGTGCTCAGGAGGGAAAAAAGGAATTATTTTCATGACAAATTTAACAGTCTAGGCTATTAGAGTCTAAGTTTAGAGCAAGTCTTTACCCTAGTTACTATGTTTAGACTTGAAAAAGAAAAACATTATTTCAAGATGGAATGGAAAGGCTCACCATGATTCTCACATGGGAGAGGAACAGTTGCTGAAAGGGGTTTGAATTGGTTTGAATTCTTGGCAATTGTTCTATTGAAAACATTGGCAGGAGCCGTGTTTTTCTAAAGATAGGAATCAAACGGACTGAAGCTACACCGCAAGGTTGTGCTGCGCCATATGTACTTCAGCTCCCACCCTCTCCAGGTAAGAAATGTTTTGTTCTTAAATGATCAGTCACTAACACACATTTATCAGAGCACCTGCTCTCGACTAATAGAAAGAAATCCCCTCACTTAACATTCAAGAATACCTCTTAGTACCTTCTCATTTGTGACTGAGGAAATGGCTCTCTCTGTTACACTAATGAGACAAACTTCTAGAATTAAAATCCTATAATAATTCTACCAGGGGACTATGGCATACCTCTCTGATTCGCATTCTCTTGAAGGTGACTCAAAAAGTAATACTTGCTTTGGGGAAGAAGTACATTCAATGAAGAAGCAATGGGAGAGAGAACAAGGATTCTGGGTATTCCTTGGTGGCACAATGGGTTAAAATACTGGGCTGCTAACTGCAAGGTCAATAGTTCATATCGACCAGTGGTATGAACTTGAGGAAAATGAGACTGTCTGTGCCCATAAGGACTTGCTGTTTTGGAAACCTGAAGGAGCAGTGCTGCTCTGTCCTATGTGGTTGCTATTAGTCAAAGTTGACTCAATGTCTGCGTTGTGTACTTAGCCCAGGCATGATCTCAAGCACTTTACAAACTTTTTGTTTTGTCCCCTAAAAAGTGACGAGATTTTATTTGTTATCACATAAACTTAAAGGTCCAATTGTCTCAGAACACTCAACATAGAATCTAGTAGGGCATTCAAATCCAAGGTTGAATCACAATGATTTTACAGATTAAATTAAGCAAGGAGAATTCTGGTAAAAAGTATAACTGTGTTAATGTTGGTTAGCCTTTCCATATATTTAACTTTAAAGAAAATATTTCAAAATATTTGATATAGCATATAATTAAGAGTAAGCCTGAGTTTGAATACCAACTTTGTGATAATTCATTTAAATGTTCTGAACCCTTGTTTTCTATTTGTATAATGAAGATGGAAATACTGTTTCCATCTGTCTGTAGAGCACGTCCTTCCCTCCTAGAACTCTTTACTGCTGGGATAATATATTAATTATCTATAATAAAAATGTATGGATTTAAAAATGTCCCCCTCAAAATATACAGTGGAATTCTACACTTATACCTGTGGGTGTAATGCTATGGCCTTTGATAATGTGATCTAATGAAATGATTCACATATCAATTGCTTGAGATCATATAAGTATAGAGTGAATCCAAAACCTAATTTCATCTGAGTTACATAATGATCAGATAAACACAGACATGTGTCTGCATGTAAGGGGGGTAGACAAATGCCATCCATGTAAGGATCACCAAGAGTTCAGGAATATCCAAGTTTACTGGATGAATTGGCACAGAAAAGACTCTGATTTAGATATTAAGCCTATAGGATAATTAAAATATTAATTTCTTATCTTTAAATTAAGACCAACCACTTATCACTCTATAATTTTTGAACATTAAATAAATGCAGATATCTGGTCTTTTAAGGATCTAAAATCTGAGTTCTTTCAAAAGAAGTCATATAAACAAAACCACTCATAATTTACAATCTATGTCTACAAAAGAAATGTCCATCAATATTCCATTTACTTTTGTACACCTCCTAGCTTTCTTTGTAGTTAGTCTGATGCCATGATAAACCTGAGGCAAAATTAAAAAGGACATTGAGAATGTTTTCAATGGAATTCCTTCTCTATCTGGATTTTGGTCAATAGATTATGAGTAGCATGACTTTGCCCAGGGTATTTAGGAATGGGTATAAAATTTCCACTCTTTTTTATTTCCCTGCCATGGTAATTCTAGAAGCCACCTGTACATAATGCAGTATCGTAGGAGAGTAGAGATGTTTTAACCTGGGTTTCTGAGTGCTGGAAATGGTGGAGGAACATTCCCTAACAACTACTTCAGATATATAAGAAAGTAATAAATACACGTAGTGATGCCAAACTACTAAGATGTAGGATTCAAATACCGGAAAATATTATTTATTTTAAACTTGATGCTGTGACAGAGAGAGCAGAAATGAGAGACAGTCCATTGTAACTGCAGGGTCTGTGTGGTAGTTATATAATCTTTGTCAACTTGCAAAGGGGTGGAGTTTAGGCTGTCAATCAGGTCACCGCTTGATGGTCTCATTTGGAGACGCAACAAAGATAATACCTCACTAGAGCTCATATGCACTCTCTACTTTGTATTCCTGAGGACAAGCCATATGGAGCTACACTGATGCAGCCAGAGCCCTAGAACTGGAGAAATCACATGGAGACTCACACCAATGCTAATGTGCTTCCACCACCACTGGGTCCACAAGACTTTCAATCCACTAGCCTGTGATCCTCCTACATTCAGCATCATTGAATGCCTGCATGAGTTTAAAGAGGAATTTATGGACTAGGATTGACATGTGGGGTAATATTGGAATTTATGGACTTGATCTGGACTGGGATGAGATGATTTCTTAATCTACAATTGCTCTTTGATATAAAGTTGTCTCTTACACATATGAGTGTTTCTGGATTTGTTTCTCTATTCTACCCAGACTAATACAGTGTGCAAATGGTTTATAGAGGAGGAGGCGTTTGCCTCAGTTTTGAATCCTAGGCAATTGGGACTGAAGCAGCCATTCTAAGCACAGTTAATAGAACAAGGGAAAGTAGAAAGCTATAGGTTAGGAATTGCAAGTCATTTTCCCCTGACATATTCTTACATCTGCAGGTTGGTACTGTAGCAGAGGAGAACCAGCAATAAACAGTGGTAGGATTATAGGCATCCTAGGTGTATTCATGTCCATTCCTTTGGAGGGTCGAGAGAAAAGGTGAGAAAAACATCAAGAAAGAAGGAATCCCAAGGAAAACATTCTCATCTAATTGTATAATTTTGCCTCAGGTTGACCACAATTTAAGGAGGAAGGAAGAGTTCAGCCTGTTCACGTCCATGTAAACGTGCAGCACCCATCCACCCTCACCCCAAGTGGTTTTTAAACTGAGGCTGCCAATTACACAAAGTAGCTTCTGTATATGCAACATGCATATTCCACATGGAGCTTTCTTATTCCTCAAACCCAAGCAATGTGTGTGCTTCATTACATAGAGACCCAGGGTCTCAAAGGCAAAGGGCTAAATAGGGCATTAAATGTTAAACCACTTAACAGCTGCCCCGTCACTTGGCAGAACTGTATTTTTAAAATAGTGTTTTGAAATATATTTAAACTCAAATAAATAAAACATATTTTCCCGTAAATGATGCCAAGTCTTGCCAATTAAACTCAGATCTATTTTAAAAAATCTTTAGCTCTCAACAAATGCTGGCTGCTTTTTCCCACTAAAAGCAATTCTGAGCATTCATGCTCTCACTTTTCCCTGTATCATTATGCTGTGTTCCTCTTGTTAATATTTAAAGCTTCTGAAACTGTTTTTCCCCATATGCTTTTGGACTGGAATGTACAACTTAAGTTTTCCATTTATACAAAGCCTTGTAAAAAATAATCTCATGTGCTGCTTATTAAGGGAGGAAATTGCTAATATCAACAGGCATGAAGTCTTAATTAAATAAAAAAGAAGAAGAAAAAGGATTGGGTGAAAAGTCACGTATCTTTGTCTAATTGTACTATTTCTTGTGTTGTTGTTGTGTACATTTGAGTCCATTTATACTCATAGCACCCTTATACAAGTATGAGCGGGTAGAATTGTTCCCATGTCTTTGTTGGCTATAATCTTTATTCAAGTAGATCACTAGAACATTCCTCTTGCAGAGTTGTTAGTCGGTTTGAACTGCCAACTTTTCAGTTACCGGTCAAGTGCTTAAACAGTATACAACTAGGGAAACAGTAGAGCTATCATATATTTATCTATTCGATGCATTTGAATTGTAGTGCTGGAAAACAATATTGAATATGGCAATTTAGAATATGCCAGGCACTGTTCTAAATACTTTACATACTCATTTTTGTATACTTAAAGCTGCTATGCAGATGATGATGGAAACTTGCTTGCTGCAAGTGAAATGGGCTTGAGACACTTGCTGATGAAGATTAAGGATTGGAGTCTGCAGTGTGAATTACAATTCAATGTAAAGAAGACCTAAATCCTCACAAGTGGGTAATAGGTAATATCATAATAAATGGAGAAAAGATGGGTGCTTTCAAAGATTTTGTCTTGCTGAGATACACAATCAAGACGCATGGGACAAATAGTTAAGAGACTCAAATACTTGTTTCATTAGATAAATCTGGTGCCTAAGACCTCTTTGGAATATTGAAAAGCAAAGGGATTACTTTGAGGACTAAGTGTGCCTTACCCAAGCCATGGTTTTTACAGTGACCTCATATACATGTGAATGTGGGACATTAAGTAAGTAAGACCGGAGAAAATTCGATGCATTTGAGTTGTGGTGCTGGAAAACAATATTGAAAGTGCCATGGGCTGACATAAGAACAAGTGAAGACGTATTGGAAGAAGTAAGGAAGGCAAGACTTCGTCTTACATACTTTGGACATATTGTACACAGATCCTAGTTCGTAGAGAAGGACATTATGCTTAGTGTAGTAGAGGGGCAGTGAAAAGGAGGAAACCCTGCGAGAATATGGATTGACGCAGGGGCTGCAACAATGGGATCAAACATAAGGTCAAGTGTGAGGATAGCACAGGACCAGGCAGTGTTCCCTTCTGCTGTCCATGGGGTCACCATGGGTTGGAACTGAGTGGAGGGCACCTAATAATATGGTAGAGTCTATGCTCGAAATTTTAAAACACCACTTGACATCACTAGGCTCTTCTGCCTGTACATTTTATAGTTGGTATAGTAAACCAGATATAATATTTCAGACCACTAAAAAGACAGACCAAGAGAGAAACAGATGGATATTAGGAAGATTTCAAAAGTTAGCAGAAAATGGAACAATAGATAATGGAACATTTTTGTTATCTTTTAATTCTAATTTTTCCAAAATGTTTAATGTTCTAGATAGCATTTGTGGAAAATAGATTTAAAAGGTACTGTAATTTTTTTCCAATAACTTTTTGGAAGCTAGACAGAGATATAAGTATAAATATGCTGACATACATATGAATAAAAGGATGATTACTGTGTTAGTCTGGGTAGACTAGAGAAACAAATTCAGAGAGATTCATTATGTGCATAAGAAAAAGGTTTATATACAACAGCAATTAAATACTGAGAAAACATCCCAACCCAGTGCAGATCAAGTCCATAAGTCTGATATTAACCCATGTGTCTGATACCAATCTAAAAAGTCCTCTTCAGACTCATGAAACACATGCAATGATGCCGAGGGCAGGAGGATCACAGGCTAGTGGGTTGGAAATCTTGTGGATCCAGTGGTATTGTAAGCATCTCAGTACAGGCAGGGTTCTCTACATGGCTTCTCTATCTCCAAAGGTCTGGTTACATCAGGGTGGGTCCATGTGTCTTCTCTAGCCCCCAGGGTTTATTGCCATGTGTCTTGTCAGTAGAGCATCACTCAGGGAGTAAGCATAGAGAGAAATTTTGTCTTCCTCCTCCAAGGAGGAAACATAGGAGTTTCTAGAATTCTCAGGCAAAGGCCATGCCCACCCAGAGGCCTCATTGGCTATGGTCTGATTGATAGATGAGACTCACGCCTTTACTCTTAATCCTCTCAATGCCCAAATTGACACCAGATTATGTAACTACCACAATTACTCTAGTATCTGAACCACAGATTCCATTTTGGGGGATGAATTTGTAAAGGATAAAAGCATAGCAACTGTCCCATGTAACAAGAGTGATTATTAGATTAATACAGAAGATTATTTCAGAAGAAATTAAATGTAGAGTACTGAAGGAAGTACATTTTCTCTGTATCACGGAGTGGAAAATTCTAGCTGGAATTGAATGTGTTGGAACTCAGAAATGTCTACATATCCTCATTAGGGCTATAAGAAGTTAATTTTCATGTGATGTTGTTTCCACAAAACCAAGTACAAGAGGTTGGCCAAGTGAGGAAACCCTCCATTACCAGAGAAGAGGAACACATCTCAAATGACATGGCTACTCCTTAGATTTTTCTCCAAGATCAGCCACCTATTGAGATTGACTGTTCATTCAAAGGAGGAATGGGATTGAAGGAGGAAAGGAAAGGACTCTACACAAAGCGGAAAAGCATTGTAACACTTAAAATAAGTACTGTTTGTAACCAACTTTCCACAGAAGCACTCAGCTCTGATAAGGAACTGTGCAGGCACTTCAAAATCACCAAGCCAAACCAAACCCACTATCTTTTAGTCAATTCCAATTTATAGCAACCTGCAAAACAGCTTAGAATTGCTTCTTTAAGTTTCCTAGACCTTACATCTTTACAGGACTAAGCAGTCTCATCTTTATCCTACAGAGTGGCTGGTGGATTTGAACCCCTGACCTCTGGTTAGCAGCTCAGTGTTTAGCCTACTACATCACTAGGGATTCTAACTTCAAAATGTTTGTGGAAAACCAGAATTAAAGATAAACATATAAAAGCATCATGCTTAAGGCATGTTCATAAATATTTATTTAATCCAGTCCTAAAGAACTGAGGGTCCTAAGAATTTAACCTTGCTAATAAATTTCATTTTACATTATGAAATGAAGAAAAATGGGTGCCTTTTAAATATATTTACTTTTTATTGA
Source organism: Tenrec ecaudatus (assembly GCF_050624435.1). NCBI lineage: Eukaryota > Metazoa > Chordata > Mammalia > Afrosoricida > Tenrecidae > Tenrec > Tenrec ecaudatus. The sequence goes on from NC_134533.1 coordinate 42,279,136, forward strand.
GATTTACAGAGCATATCAGTTTTTCATTAAAAAAATATACATTTTGCTGCATATCACAGATTGCAATGCATACAGGTAATGTAATTTATCCTATGTTATCCCTATATTTTCTCTTTCTATTCTTATTTCTTTGTTAAACCTTTTGAAAATTGCTTCTAGGTAATGTTGCCATTTTTATCTCAAATGGTTGATTATTCAAATGGGGTATGTCCCTCACTAGTCTTTTTTCCCTTTAGAGACTTTCTATATTTGGCTGAAAATTGAATTCATTTCTGGACTTGAAGGTTGACAAAGGGCTAGAGTCGTGGGGTTCCATCAGTTTATACCTGAAAAGTAAATTCAGTCTTTTCTTGCAATGCTGAGTTGTGTTCACATGTTTTCCCAGTCTATTCAGGAATTTCTAATGTGACTGCTTTCTGAGGAGCTGGTAGTAGGAGCTAAGCACCATCTAGTTCTTTTGGTCTTAGAGTTCTGAAAACTGATTTTCGAATGGTTGATTGCTGTTTGATTTTCAACTCTTAATGTCTAATGATTATGTGTGTTTTTCATAGGCTTGTTTTTGCCCTGAATATCTTCTTTAGTGAAGTGTCTGTTCATGTCTTCTAATCATGGTTTATTTGGATTATTTGCCTTTTTTGTGTCTATATATTAAAGTTTTCTATTAACTTTGTAGATTATTTTCTTATTTGATATGTTATTGCCCATTTCCCCTTAGTCTATGGGTTCTCTTTTAGCTTTATTTAGGGGAAACCTTTTGATATATATAAATGTATAATTAGGAGCTCGGCAATATGGCAACCTGGCAGGCAGCTCACATGGGAGCTTCATGGAGAGTGGTGAGTTGGGAGCACTGGGGGGTAAGCAGGGAAACCAAAGCTGTTGGTTAATTCCCACAAGGTTTGGTTAATTCTCCTGCACCTAGAGGACCTTGTCTGGCACCAGTCACCGTGCTGGAGTGGAGCACTGCATCTTGACCAACCTCAGCATCCCAAACATCCTGAGCACCAACTACTCAACTGAAGCTGGTACATCTGTGGTTCGATACTGCAAATGATATGGGCATTTCCGATGCCTGTTAGTGGATGCCTCCTCCAAAACTAGCACTTTATTTCCTTCCTTTTCCCTGCCCTTCCAGGCATCCCTGGCCCTTTAGCAGACTTGGATGGCTGCGAGAACCCCCACCCCCACTACATTTCCATTCCCTGAGCTGGTGCTCCCAAGCCCAGGCCAGTACTTTCCTTCAGGCAGCAGGGCATGCACCTACTAACGGACCCTATGGAGGTCTGAGGGATGCTGGAGTGTGACGCTGTAGGCAGACCTCAGAACCTAACTCCTGAGGGAGCCACCCATCTTTCCCTCCAAACAACAGACTCCCGATAGGCTGGAGTGAGAGGGAAACCATAGTGAGACAAAGGGGAAACACAACCCCTCAGGGAAGTTGGCTAAAGGCAACCAGCAGAAGCATCAATACCCACCTCCCAAAGAGAGATCTCAGGGCTCTGTAACTCCCAGGGAAATGGCACCTAATGTAAGAGAATGACTTCCACATAATGGCAGTCATAGAAGAGGCAGGCGTTGACCTCACACAGAAAGAATTTTCAGAATGCTGCTTAGAGTCATACAGGATATGAGGGAAGCAATGCAGAAAAAGGATGAAATAATAGAGGAGATAAAGGCCATACGCCAAAAGGAAATAAAAGAGCTAAGGGACAAGATAACAAAACAGTAGCAAATTAATGGACATCACCAACTGGCTGGAAGAGAAAGAGAATCATACTACTGACCTAGAGGACAACCAAGCAGAATTTAACAAATATGAAATAAAGTCAAATAAGTTCATCAGAGAAGCTAAAGGAACACTGAGAGTTTATCTGATGCTATGAAGAGGAAAACATCACAATAATTTGATTACCGGAGCAAGACACAATAAAGAAGTTAATGGCAAAATTACAAGGGAATTCTTGGAGGAAATTTTCCTGAGCTTAATGAATGAAAACCGGCAAGCATTCAGAAAGCCCCAAGAAAATCAACTAGACTAAATCCCAAGAAGAAGTCACCAAGGCATATAATAGTTAAAATATCCAACTTTGAGGAAAAGAAGAAAATCATAAGAGTAACTAGGGGAAAACAAGCAGTCACCTATAAAGGCAATCAAATAAGAGAATGCTCAGACTTATCAATAGACACTATAAAGAAAAAGAGAGAGTAGAGTGACATATTCCGAAAACTGAAGGAAAATAATGCAAGCCCAAGAATACTCTGTCCAGTCAAATTATCTATCATGGTTGATGGAGATGTGAGTCTTCCTGGACAAGGAAAAAGTCAAAAATATGTTAAAAGAAACTCAGCTCTATAAAAGATCCTTGCAGACCATGGATGGTCAGAAGAACACTCAGCAAGCGCTCATAAGAGACCACCACATAGAACAACACCATCTAGAGGTCAACAAAGGGAAAACAGCCCCCAAGATAGCATTGGCTGAATAGTGAGCAAAAGGCAAGAATGAAATACACACACACATACACACACACAACACATAGATAAGAAATGGAAGTAGGAAAACGCCGAACACAAAAGGAACAAGATTACAGCATAGAGTCTACAGATAGATGTAATAACCCTGCGTGTCAGTGGAATGAACTCAGACCTTAAAAGGCAGAGGCTAGCAGACTGGCTTAGAAAACACAATCCCTCAATCTACTGCCTAAAGGATACACATTTCAAGAGTACAGACAAAAATAAACTGCGGATCAAAGCCTGGAGAAAAACATAAGAAGCAAATAGCAATTCAAAAAAAGGCAGAGGTTGCATTCCTAATCTCAGATAAAATTGATATCAAAGTACAAACCATGACAAGAGATAAGGAGGGGCACTATATAATGCGGAAGGGAACAGTAAACCCAAGAACCAGTGAGCATATTAAACATATACACATATGCCTGCAAAATGTGTCAATCAAAGGCTCCAAAAGATGAAAAAAGTAATCACAGACTCAAGAAGTATAGTAGGTGACTTCAATACACTTCTCTCTGAAAAAGATAGATCACAGGGAAAGAAACTTATCAAGGGATTGCTTTACTTGACTTTAGCATGTACTATACAGCCACAGTCAAAACAATATGGTATTGGTAAAATGATAGATACTCAGACCAATGGAAAAGAACTGACAGCCTGGAAATAAAATCATCAGCATACAGACAACTGATCTTTGATACGGGCCCCCAAAATATCAAATGAGAAGTAAACACCCTCTCCAACAAGTGGTGCTGAAAAAGATTGATATCTACCTACAGAAAAATGAAGCAAGATTCTTAGCTCCCTGTATGCACAAGAATACACTCAAGGTGGATCACAGGCCTTGAGGTAACACCCAAACAATGAGGGACCTCAATGAAGGAATTGGATCAAACCTAAGAACTTTGGTCAGGGAATACCTAGGCCATCAGAAATAGGGAAGGACACAAACACAGAGGAGGCACAAATTGACAAGTGGGATATACTGAAGATAAAACACCTGATTATATTGAAAGACGTCACCAATAGAGTAATAAGAGAATCCACAGTCTGGGAAAACACCTTTAGCAATGAAATATCAGATAAGGCTTTATTATTAACATCTACAATACTCTGCTGGCTTACAATAAGTAAAAAACCAATTGCCCTCTAAGGAGGAGGGCAAAGGAACTGAACAGAAGTTTCACAAGGGCAGAAATCCAAATAGCCAATAAACTTATGAGAAAATGTTCCTGATCATTAGCCATATGAGCAATGGAAAATAAAACAACTATGAGACACCACCTAACACCCTCAAAGATAACCCAATTCAAAAAAATATATATCAGAAAGTAACAAGGTTAGAGGGGCTGTGATGGGAAAGGAACTCTCATCCACTGCTGGTGGACCTGTAGGTATGTATGTACAGCCACTATGGAAATTGATTTGGCAATATCTAAAACAGATGGAAAATCTAAAACAGCCCCCCTACTGGGTATATACCCATAAGAGACAAGAAACAAACCACAGCCAGACATCCGTGTTCCAATGTTCATCGTAGCACAGTTCACAATCACAAGGAGTTGGAAACAACCCAAATTTCCATCAACAGATGAATGGGTTAAAAAACTGTTGTATGTACCTACAGTGGAGTACTATGCATTGCTAAAAAGCAGTGATGGACCCATGACACATATCATCGCATGGGAAGAACAGGAGGAAATTAGGTGAAGTGAAGTAAGCCCAGCACTAAATGGCAAGTACAACATGAGTCCCCTGAGACAAGCTTAAAAAATGTAAAATGATTATAGGGGGAATGCTACTATATGCATACATTCCTGGGGTGAGGAACAGGTACTATGGCAGGGGCCAAACCCAGCCCAGGGACACATATGGCAGCCAACTAAAAAGAAGGAAAAAAGAAATGAAAAAAAAAGACAGGGGTAGTGGGGGAACAGGGCACTACGTCACCCAAGGGAAGAGTATTGTTTATATGTGGACAGGAGAGCTAGAAAGGAACCAGACTTCAACCAGGTGTGCCACAACATGAATCCAGCACATAGGCAGTAAGCAGAGAACCAATAGAAAAGCCTGCAGGGCCAGCCCCCAATCCCAACTATGTGGACCTCCACCCCAGAGGAATGTACTCCAGAGCACAGCACTTAAGCTGCAGCTCAGGGAAAGAGTGATTCTGATCAGGAGCAAATAAAGTAGGAAGAAGAGAAAGGGGAACACATTCCGGCCCACCAAGGTCTGAGAATATTATTTCAGCTCAGAGCAGCCAATGCACAGAGAGGACCATAGAGCTGACCCCACCATGAGACAGGATGCCCCTCACTGACCCATAGTGTTATGGGAACAGCACTGGGGACACGGTGCTGGAGCTCTGATTCCACCACACCAGGACAAAACACGACGTACCTGCAGCGGAGTAGCTGGGGGGTAAGGGGGCGCGGAAAAAAGCAACAACATTCTAAGAAATACCAAAAACAGACTCTGGGGCCAGGTCATGGCACCTCATCAGACTAGAGTAGAAAACACTCATACAGGTCAACAGATGACCTGGAACTATTTACAGACTTTTCTCTTTTTTTGCTGTCGGTTTTTTCTGGGTTTTATTTTTTTAAGTAATTGTTTTGTTTTTTATTTTCTTTTGTCGTTATGTTTCACTTTTTTGTGTGTGTATTACTGTCTCTGCATATATATCTAGACAATATAGGCATAATAAACCATCCGGAGGAGAAAATAATAGAATGAATGTTCCAGGGGGGAAAAATGGGATAAGGGGAGGTGGGGGAAAAGAAGAGGGTGCCAACAAACCCAGAGACAAGGGAAGAACAAATTTTCTAAAATCCACTGGCAAATGATGCCTGGGGGTGGGGTGGACCTAGATCAAGGGCAATGTAGCCGAGGGGAATTACTGAAATCTGAATGAAGGCGGAACATGATAATAAGACAAAAGCAAAGTAAAAATAGAGGAAAAAACTAGGAGGCAAAGGACATTTATAGAGATTTAAATACATGAATGTATATATGTAAATACATTTATATATAATTTAGGGGGATGCATCTATGTACATATGAAAGTATTAAGGCAGCAGATGGGCATTGGACCTTCACTCAAGTACTCACTCAACACAAGAACACTTTGTTCTTCCAACCTGGCACTCTGTGATACTCACCTTCCCTGACATGGTCACTGAAGACAAAATGTGGTGAAGAAAGCTCGTGGTGTGCAGCTACAAAAGATGCAGCATCTGAGATCTTAATGGCTTGAAGATAAGCAAGCAGCCATGTAGCTGAAAAGCTATCGAACCCACATGAAAGAAGCATAGAAGCTTACCAGCCGGTGTGATCATAAGGTGTTGATGGGATCAGGTCTCAGGCATCAAAGACCCAAAACAAAACAAAAAAATCATATTGATGTGAATGAGGGGGAGGGTAGAGTGGAGATTCAAAGCCCAACTGTAGTCAATTAGACATCCCTTTCAGAAGGGTCACAAGGAAGAGATGAGCCAGTCAGGGTGCAGTATAGCACTGATGAAACATACAACATTCCTCTAGTTCTTTAATGCTTCCCTGCCCCCCCCCCCCAACTAATTCTACCTTACAAATCTGGCTAGACAAGAACATATACACTGGTACAGATAAGAGCTTGCAACACAGAGAATCCAGGACAGATAAACCCTCAGGACCAATAAAGAGAATAGTGATATTAGGAGGGTAGGGAGGGTGGGTGGGTAGCAGGTGGTGGGAAGAGTAAGGGGGAACTGATCACAGTGATCTATATATACCCCCTCCAAGACTGACAGACAACAGAAAAGTGGATGAAGGGAGACGGCAGTTAGTGTAAGACATGAAAATAATCATTCATAAATTATCAAGGGTTTCTGAGGAAGGGAGGGTAGGGAAAATCTGAGGAGCTGATAAGGGATCAAACAGAAAAAAGTGTTTTGAAAATGATGATGACCACATATGTACAGATGTGTTTGACACAATGGATGTATGTTTGAATTGTGACAAGAGCTATAAGGGCTCCCAATAAATAAGTAAATAAAGGTTTGATATTAGAGGGCTCCAATAATTCTGCTTGTCCCTCTGAGTCTTACACTTTATAATGTTTGATAGTCTACTGATGCCAAATTTTTAAGAATGGGAAGCAAAAAGAAGCCAAAATGGCCGAGTCATGACTGTGAGATGGATATCTAATTATTTCCCATCAAAATTCCTGCAAAATTTCTATCTTTTGACGAAAAGAATAAGCAGAAATATTGTCCTGGTGAACAATAACTCTAATAAAGTTTTGATCCTCTGGAAAATTAACAGTCAAATGTGCTGAAAATTAAAACCAAAACTATTGCTATAGTTGCTGTTGACTCTTTGGCATTTGCTTTTGACTAGACTGTTTCTTTGTCTTTGTAATAATTGCTTTGATTGTACTGCTCCTTCTCTCTTCTCAAGCTTATTTGGGCACAAGAGTTTCGACACTTATCAAGAAGAAAGTTTGCTCAAGTTTAATTTTTCAGTAAGAAATGTGCAAAATTGAAAAATCATGTCTATAGCCTTGGCTATTGTTTCTTTTATTAATGTTGATCCGCTTTAATTGGGATAGAATCAAGAGTAATTTTTCCATTAAAATTGATTTGGGTGATCTGTTGCTCCTGGCTTCACCTGCCACATCATCATGTCCTGGGTTAAACTGTTTATCCATTTGTTAACTGATGATTTGGGGGACATTGTTTCCATATATTTTTTTGTAAAGCATCAATGATTTAATCATTCTTTCACCTAAGCTTCACCATACATTTGATATTTGGTTTTGCTTCAATTTTAGCAGAATTTGTGTTGCTCCTCTAGAGGCTCTTTTCAAATTGATGTCTTACTCTTCTTAGTGTCTCAAATTCAATCTTGTTTAGACATGTTATAATAAGTTTGGATGGTCAACATGTCAACACTGGCTAATAACAGCCCTGTAGGACAGAGTAGAACTCCCCCTGTGAGTTTCACTGACAGTAACTACTCACAGTAGAAAGCTACATCTTTCTCCCTCAAACAGCTGTTGTTTTTAATTACTAACATGAGAATTGCAGCCTATTGTGCAACCACTACGCCACCATGCACTTATTCTGTTGCAAAATTAAAATAAATAAATCTAGATTCATGTACAATTTTTATAATATCCATTTTATATAAACTTTGAAGACCCCTCATATGCCACTCATCCCATTTATACCATGTCTGTTATTTAAAAAAAGAAGAAAATATCAGACAGTAACAAGCTAAGTCTTGCTCTTATTGACTACGCTAGGGTCAGAGAGTACCATTCTTTAACTTGCTCTTTGCACATAGGTCATTTGATCTGGGGGGCCTTTCTGCTTATACAATACAGCCTATAGACTATTTCTTCTGCTGGAATATTCTATCCCATCCTCACTATATCTAGTTAATTCTTTTTTATTTCCAACAGTGTCATTGACACATAATTTACAAATCATACAATCCAATAGTTCAGTCATACCAAGGGACACTGTACAGTCGCCACTCTCCCCCACGGTTAAATTGCCTTTACAACGAGTTGTGAAATTGCAATCAGTCCTAGTGCTCCCTCCCCACTCCCAACATCATTATTTAATTCTGAAATGCACTTTCCCTCACGATTGCCCATCCCCCCACCACTGATTTCCCTATAACCCCTTATGTCAGTTATTCTCATTATGCCTCTATCCTCATGTGGTTTGCATCTTGGAGAACCCAACAGAAAGCAATAAAAAAATCATACTAAGATGGTAAGGCTAGAATCAAAATAGTATAAAGACAAAAATACAAATAATGTATAAGACAGGGAAGACCTCCATCAACATTCCAAAAGGCAAGGAGGAAGTTTCTCTTGTGGAATTAGTGAAAGATACTAGGCTCCAGTGCAAATTCAGATTGTGACTCTAGGGGGTTAACTGACCAAGTATTGTGTTTGATCCAACATCATCTAGATAACAAGGATCTCTGTTCAAGTCTCTTGCCTGTGGCTAGAGTGGACCTTCCAGGGGCTCAGTCTCACTAGATACTCTGCACATGGGTCATGGTCACCCACTGTCCTCCATAGCCTTCTACAAATCAGGTGCTCATGATTTTAGCCATGATATTTTTCTTTTCACCATATTTGAATTTTGTATTTGGTATCTTTGGATCACACAGCTGGTGTGATTCTTCTATGTGGAATTAGTTGATGCCTCGCTTAGATGGCTGCTTGTATGAATACAAGCCTTTAAGACCCAGACACTATTCTGATTGATAACCGGGCACTATGTACTTTCTTCACCACACTGTGCTGTAGCACCCTAATTTTAAGTGACACTTTGATGAGGTGAGTATCAAGCAGGGTCATGATGTAAGAACTAATTGTTCTTAAGTTAGAGCTAGGATTTGGTGGGAGCCCCAAACCCATTGCTCCCTCCCCCCAGGCCAATTTGCTGTAACTTGGGAGGTAATATATATTACATTTCATTTCATAGAAAAATCATGTCAAACATGATTGTGCAATTGCTTCCATAATCACTCTCCAAACATATTTTCCTTCCTGGATATTTTGACATCATCTCCATCTTATTTCCCTCACCCCTCTGCAGCGTCTCTCCCCAAAAACACCTCCCATAAGCTACTTCCCCATCTCATACAAACTAACACACTACTTGGAAGGCTTCCTATGACTAATACCACTAACTAAAACCTGAAAACTATGAAGGGTTACCAAAAAAAAAAAATTTCCCCAAAGCTATGTATTTAAATTTTTAAATAAAACAACCTATCAAAGTACTCTCCATTACACTTAATGCACTTGTCAATTCTGTGATTCCATTCTTGGAAGCATTTGGATGGCTCATGGCACCTCCCTCATTTTATTTCCTTCACCTCTTCTACATCATCAAATCACTGTTGTTTTATGTCTCTCTTCATTCTTGGAAACAAAAAAGTTGTATGGTTAGAGGCCTGGTGAGTAAAGTGCCTGGGGCAAAAGAGGCATGCTGTTTTTTGCCAAAAACTGGCGCACTGAGATGACTGCATGAGCGGGTACATTGTCATGGTGACAAAATTAGTCCCCTTGTCGGCCACAAAACTGGCCTTTTTGTCACACACGTTTTTTTTAATGAAATCTTTTTAGAACCTCTATGTAGAAAACTTGATTCACAGTCTGACCTGGTGGAAGGAATTCCAAATCCATTACAGGTTGACAATTTAATCTGTTTGGGGAGTTGATAGACATCCAGAATGAAATTTGTCACCAATTGACATTTCACCTTTTTAAAATGAGAAAATCACTTGTACACTTGAGTTTTCCCCATAGTGCTGACCTTGTAAGCTGCATTCAACATCACAACCGTTTCTGTGGCATTTTTTTCCTGAGCAGGAAACAAAATTTCACAGCCACATGCTGTTCTCTTTAATAGCCCATCATCACACAAACAAGATTTCAACAAAACTGCTTTGATGAACATTCATTGTGACCATAGGGAACCTTCCCAGGCAAGAATGCTGGGTGGAGTAATGCAGAGCAAGTTGCTCAATGCTTGCTGAGTGGGAAATAAGTGTACTACAAAAGCTCTTCTCCACCCAGTGCAATCCCAGGTTTTTCCAGATACTCCTTATATTTCTCATATTAACCCAATTAACATTCCCGCATCAGTCACACACATTACCTTTTCCAGTACCTAGCTGGTCCTTCCCTAACCCATTGTCACAGCCCATCCTCCCTACAAATCACAGAAGCCAAGGCAGCACAAGGCATCACCTTAGCTCATCCCCAATGCCATGTAGACAACAGCCAACACCAACAACTACCGCAAAAAAATCTAGAGAAACAAAAATCAATCCCTGAAGATGATACAACCGAACAGCTTACACAGAAGAAGCAGTCCTTGAATTGTGAGAGATTTCAAGAGAATGTTGTTTAGAGTCATACAGGGAGTTAGGGGAATCAATCCTGGAAACAGATTAAAAGAGAGATACAAGAATCCTCAAACCAGTGGGAATTCCAAGAGTTGAGGAATGAGGTAGGAGAACTAAGGAACATGGTGAAGGATCTCAAAAGTAGAATGGAAACAATAGAAAATTGAATCAGTAAACACGAAGATAACCAAGCAGAATTCAGCAAATAAGAGATGCAATTAAACAAAACAGTAAAAACAATCTGAAGAAAGCCTGAGGATGACATGTGATACTGTGAAAGAAAACAATATTTGAATTATTGGAGGTACTGAGCAGGAAGAAACAAGTAACCCTACAGTTAAAACAGTAAGGGGATTTTTGGAAGAATATATCCCCCATATCACCAAAGAAGAAATGATAGCCACCCAGGAAGCAGAGCAAACACCATTGAGATTAAACCCCCCCAAAACGCATCAAGACACATAGTAGTCAAATTATCCAACTCTAAGGGAAAGAAGAAAGTCATAAAAGTAGCTGTATAGAAAAGAGCAGGGATATGTAGAGGTGAACAGGGAAGAGTAAGCTCAGACCTCTCTGCAGATGCCATTCGGGGAAAAGTGTTTGGAGCAACATATCACAAAAGTTGCAAGCCAACTACAACCCAAGAATCCTTTATCCAGAACAATTCTCCATAAAATTTGAAGGAGAATAAAAGTTTTCTCAAATAAGTTATTTTTTATGGAATTCATAAAAACAAAATCAGCATCACAAAAATACTATCCAGTTCTTTATGGGCAGAAAACCCACAACCACAGCAAACAAACATGAGACCACCACAGGGTGTAACACTACCTGGGAACCAAACAGGGAAAACAGCACCCAAAGCATTACAGATGGGGAAAAGAGTAAATTTCTCACATACATATGCAACCCTTTAAATGAGGCGAAAAGGAAAATATCAAACACAAATAATAGGAGATGACAGCAACTAACCTATAATTAGTCATACTTACACTAAATGTTCATGGACCCAATGTGCCCATAAAATGATCAAGAATACACAATTGATGTATTTATGGATTGTGATAAGAGTTGTATGAGCCCCTAATAAAATTATTTTTAAAATAGTAATAATAAAATTTTAAAAACACCAATGGTCCCAGACTGGATTAGAGAGCAAGATTCATCAATCCTCTGCTCAAACTCATAGAGAAAACAGACTGAAAGACAAAGGATGATGAAAAATTTTCCAAGCTAATGGCAATAAAGCAAAACAACAATCTCCAGCAGTGTGGCAATATTAATCTCTGGAGAAATAGACCTCAAGGTACATAAGATAAGGAAAATTAATGGGCATTACATAATGGTCAGGGTATCAATAGACCAAGAAACCATAACCATAATAAACTTACATGTGCCCCATGAAAGACCCTCAAAAATCATCCACCAATCCTCAAAGAGATAAAAGGAGAAATTACTAGATCAACAATTATAGTAGGCAATTTAACACACCACTCTCAATGATTGATTGGCAGATAAGAAACTTAATAAAAGAATGTAAGAATGGAATGAGACAATCGATCAATTTAACCTCGTAGATATTTATAGAGCTCTCCAACCATCAGCAAAACAATAAATTAAACAATACATCTTCTCCAATGTACATGGCTCATATTCTAGAACAGACCACATGCTGGGGCATAAAGCAAGCTTGAGAAAATTCCAACACATGGAGATCTTTTAATCCATCTTCTCTGGCCACTGTCTTGAAGCCTGAAATCAACAATAGAAAGACAGAAAAATAAAGACAATAACTTGGAGACTCAACAATTCTCTTCTCAAAAAGGAATTCCAAATAAGAGAGGAATTAAAGAAGTTCTTAGAAAATAATGAAAATGATAACAACGCATAGCAAAACCTGTGGGATGCAGCAAAAGTGGTTATCAGAGGTCACTTTATTGAAATTAATGCACAAATGAAAATAGAGGACAGAATCCTGGTCATCTCCTTAACACTCCACCTCCAGCAATTAGAACAGAGGTAACATGATAACCTTTCCAACAGCAAAAGAACAGAAATCATAAAAATTAGAGTGTAAGTAAATGAACTGGAAAACAGAAGAAGAAACGAAATAACTAACAAAAACAAGACGTTGGTTCTTTGACAGGATTAACAAAATTGACAAACAGCTAGCAAATTTAGCAAAAGTAATGAAGAACCAGAATCAACATGAAGGATTAGGAATGAAACAGGTGAAGTCACAACAGACCCAAACAAAATAAAAAGATTAAATACGCAGTTCTACGAAAGACTGCATGCTAACAAATTAAATATCTTGGAGGACATGGACAAAAACCCAGAAAAACAATCTCACCCTAAATTAATGCATATGGACATTAACTTGAACAGACCCCTAGCAAAAGAAGAAATGGCTAAGGTCATCAAGAAACTCCCAACTAAAAAAAGCCCCAGCCCAGATGACATCACAGGAGAATTCTACCAACTACTCAGAGACAAACTGACACTAATCCTATACAAACTATAGAACACATAAAGGGACAGAAAACTCCCAAACTCATTCTATGAGGCAAGCATAAACCTGATACAAAAACTGAGCAAAGACCCTACAAGGATAGAGAACTACAGATCTAGATATCTCATGAACACAGATGAAAAATTCTCAACAAAATTGTGGCCAATAGAATCCAACATATTAAAAAAAACAAAACACATGACCAAGAGGGATTCATACCACGGGTTCAGCATTGATTCAACATTGAAAAAACAATTAACACAATCCACCATATTAGCAAGGAAAAGGACAAGAACTATATCAATTAATGTAGAAAAAGCATTTGATAATACCCAACATTCATTCCTAATAATAACTCAAAGCAACAGGATTGAAGGTAAAATCTTCAATACAATAAAAGCCATTTATGAAAATCCAATAGCCAATATTACACTCAATGGAGAAAGGCTGAAAGCATTTCTATTGAATAAGGGAACCCCAAAAGGATGTCCCTTATCCCCAATTTTATTCAACCTTGTGCTGGCAGTCCTAGGCAGTACCATACGATCACAGTAAGAAATCAAGGAAGTACAATTGGGTAAAGGAGAAGTGAAACTTTTGTTATTTGTAGATGATATGATTTTATATATTGAGAATCCCAAGATGTCCACAATAGGATTACTGGAAGCAATAGAAGAGTTTGATAATGGAGCAGGCTGCAAGATTAAAAACCAGAGATAAATTGATCTCCTATATACCAGAGATGGGACCACTGAAAAAGACACCAGGGAAGCAATACCATTCACAATAGCCATGCAGAAACTGAACTACTCAGGAATAAATGTAACCATAAAAACTAGACCTGGATGAAGAAAACTGTAGAACATTGGTACAAGAAACCAGAAGGGATCTACACCAACGGAAGAACATCCCATGTTTGTGGATTGGAAGACTCAGTATTTGGAAAAGATAATATTACCTAAAGCAATATTCAGAATCAATGCAATCCTGACCCAAATCCCAGCATCATTCTCTAAAAAAAAGGGGTGGGTGGGGGAAGATTACCAACTTCATATGGAGAGGAAAGAAGCCCAGGATCAGCAAAGAACTCTTCACAAAGAAGAGTCGGACAGTGTAAGATATGACAAAATAATATGTTATTGATTATCAAGGGTTCATGGAGGGGGGAATCAGGAGCTGATATCAAGGGCTCAAGTAGAAAGAAAATGTTTTGAGAATGATGATGGCAACAAATGTGCTTGGCACAGTAGATGGTTGTATGGATTGTGATAAAAATTGTACGACCCCCCCAATAAAATGATGAAAGAAAGAAAGAAAGAGAGAGAGAGAGAGAGAGAGAGAGAGAGAGAGAGAGAGAGAGAGAGAGAGAGAGAGAGAGAGAGAGAGAGAGAGAGAGACATTTAACATCAAGAGAGAACATGAATAAAGCAACACGGGCTGAAGTGGGGGAAAATAAAAAGGAGTAAAATAGGTGGTCTGGCTCTACCTGACCTCAAAATCTACTACAAAGCTGCAGTTGTCAAAGCAACCTGGTACTGGTATAATGATAGATACACAGACCAATGGATTGGTTAATTCTTTGAGATCCTTCAAGTCTTATAAAACCGTCTTTCTTCTCCTTACAATTCTTCCCATGACTGTGGTTCTACACATGCATGTGTCCTTATTGGAACTAACTTATATGAGTAAACATCTAAGCCTTGGATTGGTCAATACTCTGTAAGTTTTTGCTATATTCTGTAATAGTGTTGAATTGGTGTGAACTCTTCTCTAGCATCCTCTGATGAAGCTGTCTGGTCCTGGACTTTGGTGGGTGGGGGGAAGTTTTCAAGAACTCATTTATTTTTTCTTATTTATAGGTCTATGGACTCCTACATCAGATTGTATTAATATAGTTAATACTTTTCAAGAAATGCTGTTAGGTTTTCAAATTTATTAGAGTACAGTCTTTCATACAATTGTAGTATTTTTTATTTTAGCTGGTTCTGTTGTGATGCTGCTCATTTCATTTCTTATTTGTAGATGTTCCTTTTACCCTTGTTTATTTTTAAGTTTGCTAGTGGCTTATCAATCTTGTTAATCCTTTCAAAGTGCCAAGTTTTGTCTTTTAAATTTGTTTCTATTATTATTGTTTTCTGATTAATTTATTTCTGCTCTAATCTTTATTGTATCTTCTGGTGGCTGAAAGTGTATTTTACTGATCTAATTTTAATTTTTGAAGATGTTGGACAAAGGCTTTGATTTGGAGTCTTTCATATTTTTAATATGTACATTTATTGCTATAAATGGACCTCTGAGTATTGCTTTTGTTGTGTTCAAAAGGCTTTAGTATGTTGTATTTTCCTTCTTGTTTGTTACAAGGAATTTAAAAAATACTATCCTTATATTTTAATTTACTGGTGATTTTCAAGAAGAATATAATTTAATTCCAATATATTTGTTTTTTCCCTTGACTTTTTACCTATTGTTAATTTCTAATTATTTGATGTTGTGATCTGAAAAAAATGGTTTGTTATATCTCGATGCTTTTACAATTATTAAAGCTTGCTTTGTGTCTTACTGGATAGATTAGTCTGTAGAAATGTCCATGTCAGAGTGTGTTTTCTGGTTTTGTCTAAGAATTAAATTGATTGTATTACTTAATTCATATATGCATTTTTTTCTTTCCTGTTGCTTCTGTTATTTCTTGTGAGTGGTGTATTTAAATCTCTTACTTTCAAGGTAGAAGAATTTATTTCACTCATCTTCTGTATGAATTTGGTTAATGTACTTTGAGGGTCTTTTATTGAATTAATCAATACTTGTTATAGTTGTGTCTTCTTGCTCAATGGTCTCTTTTATGATTGTGTAATGTCATTTTTTGTCTCTCATAGTAGATTTTGTGTTGAAGTCTAATTTATTACAGATTAATATTTTCACTCCCGCATTTTAATTTGCAATTAACTTGATATATTTTTCCAGCTTTTGATTTTTATACTATGTGTATTTTTTTGTAAGTAGCAAGTAGGTCCTACTTTCTTATCCTTTCATTTATTCCATTTACATTCAGTGTCATTAATAGTGATTTACTGATTTATATCATGTTGCTGTGTATGTGTGTGTGTGTGATGTTCTTGCTCCTTGTAAATTTCTCTGCTGAGTGTGTTTTGCTTATTTCTTTTCCCATCATTTTTCTCTTAGTTGTTGTTTTACTATTCAGTACATCTCTTTATGCTTGTCTTTTTATCATATTATGAGATTTTTCCATTTTACTTGGAGCTACCTTGTTATTTAATACTTAATCCCCTAGTTTAATGCAATCTACTCTCTTGCAAACTACTTGGCCTCTTCTCCAGTGGAATTCCTTTACATTAATTCTATTCATTTATCATCGCCTTCATTGTGGCATGAAGTCTCTGGCTCCATGCTTCTACCTTGTGATTTGGTTGGACTGTGAGTACTGTGTGCAGTGATTTCAGAGTGGTCATGTCCTGTGTGCTGATCTCACTTGATGACTGCTGCTCTTGTGCACTCTGTTTAAAGGACTCCCCTCAGGCCATTTTGAAAGTACCATCATGTATTTACAAATTCTTTTAATTTCTCCTTATCTGGAAATGCCTTTTTTTCTTTTTCTTATGTAAGGGATGATTTTGCTGGATATGATATTCTTAGTTGGAAGTGATTTTTTGTTTTCTTTCAGAGTATTATATAAATAATTTTATTGCTTTCCTCTCTGCCTGGCTTCTACTGACATATCTGAGCCTTTTTCATTGGTTCCTTTTGGAAGCTAACTTTTCATTTTCCTGAGAATCTCTAGGGAGTCTCTCCTTGTCCCTGATATTAGAATGTTTGATTGTGACACGTTGTGCTGATTTTCTTAGGACACCTGCCCGGTTCACGGGTTCTTTCAGTTTCTTTGACAGTTATTTTTAGTTTGTTTCTGGTGTTCGATAAGTTTTCTTCCAACAGTACTCTGTAATATATTTTATTCCTTCCTGTTAGACATATATCACATATAAGTTATTCCTATTGATGGTTTCCTACATCATTTGTAGACTTTCTTTAGATAATTTTTCTTTTTATATATTGCTTTTAGGTATTTTTCTTTAAAGGTCACTAACTTGACCTTCCATTGCTTTGTTCTTTATAATGTTACCTATTTTTATATCTGAGTATTAATCTTCTAGACATCTGCTTGGATATTTTGTATGATTTCTATTTTTACTTATTTTGTCAGATTGCTCTTGTGAAATTTTCATTATTTCTTCTTTTGGCTTTCTTGTTGTGCATGTTTGTTTGTTTTGTTTTGTTTCACCTATAACTTTCTCAATTTTTTCTCCATCTGTTAAAAGTACCTGAATTCCTTTCTGGTAATTACAATTCCTTTTATTCCACAAGACCACCTTTCCCCCATGCTGTGTTCACTCATTTGTGTCATACTATCTTGCTTCACATTGTGAACATAAATGAACTGTTGTCTCTGAGATGTTGCATTGTTTGTTATTTTTATTTATTTTTGTGGATCAAGTGGCAATAGAGTGGACAGTGAGCCTTGGCCACTAGTTATTGTTGTCGACAGTGCAAGGGTAGTTGAGTAAGATCAGTAAAATTGATTCTGTTAGGTCTAGTGTGAAAGAAATAATCACACACAAAAACCTAAAGACACACACTAAACAAAGACCAAGCTAACAACTCCATACCCTCTACATACACACAAATGCCCAAGCCAGAACCACCAGCTATTTTTCCTGCTTAGTCACCAGTCTCTGCTTGTTATGGGCCCCGCACAGTAGGAATGCATCCACAGATGCATCAGAGGAAGCACCGAAGGCCTCTCTGGGAAATGGAGCATTGTAGGCAGTTAGGGATAGATGACTCCACCCTTACTGTCTAGTATCTATCCATTCGCGGTTTATCCAAGCCACAAAAATGTAGAGGGATAAATCCAGAGAAACATGTAAACCCCAAACCAGAACCCGACATTGCCATTTTTCAAGGATCCTTCCTGAAGCTGACCTCTGTGGTCTCCCGCTGTGTGTCTGTGTTATCAAGCAAAATGCCAGAAATGAGGGAGAAAAGAAAAAAAAATACCACGAGAAGGGGGAAGCAAAAAAGCGATAAAGAAACAAACAAACCTCCAGTATGGGAGTGCTATGGTCCCACACTGAAGCTCTAAATCAGAGCCTCCTTTGGCACAGTGTGGAAGGGACCTCTCTAGCTTCAAGCATTTCAACCAGAACCTGTGGGCCAGTGTCCTCTCCAAGCCCCAGGGAGAAGGAGAAACCTGGTGTGATCTATTTGTCTCCCATACTTTTTAGTGATCCTTCCCACCTTTTGAGCACACAGTACCCAGGCAGTGGAGGGAAGTGTGGAACCAACATCTCTGTGGGTTCCACTGAACCAGTGTATTGCCCTGTTTGCCCCGAAGGGTTGGAAATACAAGGCGCTCTCAGTGTTGAGTGTCTCGAAACTGCCCCACACCGGGAGGGACTGCTGGGCTTGTCACTGAGAGTTTGCTGCTCCACTTGATCTCTACTCCAGGTGGCTTCTACCCACAAATTTTCTTTTGTTTAGCTCACTTTATTTTTCCTTCCTCAAAGATTAAGTCATCAGATTTTTCCTCCATGTCTGTTTCTCTACATATTTGTGGAAGAGGATTATGCACGTGTCTCAGGAATCATCCTTTACGAGAATTCCTGGCTGAGATATTTTCCTAAACACATTTGAAACAATTTCTGGGAACTCCCAAACATAACTAGGATCTCCTATTTAAACGCTTCAAAAGGTATTTTTTATTTTAATATTTAAATACTTCAAAAATCACTTCAAAAAGAAAAACGTGTTGCTTCTCCATTAATTCAGAATCAGGACATCTCACAATTAGAGGGAAAAAGTCATTCACTGCTAAATCATAGCCCAAAATTTGATTATAAATATTAGCTCATTCTTTTTAGTTTATATATTTATTATTTGGTCCTATCCATTATTTTATTATTTCTTTATAATTTTTCTATATTTGTAAACATTATTTTATAATTAACTGAGCCTCAATAACTATAATGATTCTTTATTGCTCACCTGTCTTACACCATGATCCTAAACTTTCCATCCTTCTATTACTTAGAAGCCACGGTAGTTAGAACATCAATTTTGTAACATAGCAAAGATTTAAGCCATTAAGCATATTACCTACTTTGTTTGTAGGGTAATATGTTACAATTTTGTTCATATTTTTTTTTCAAACCACAATTACAGATGTCTTTGGCAATAGCTTGTTCCCAAGGCCCAGCATGTGGACCACCCAGATTCTCTCTGCTGATCTAATACAATGGAAACAATCTACTTCTTTCACTCCCTTTTGACCCAAACCTTTCCTTTTCCTTGTTCCTTAAGTCATTAACAAAGTACTTTTATGAGACCTTCACTTTGCATTCGCCCACCCTCTCATATGCTTGATCCCAGAAACATGTAATGGCTCTGAAAATTTTGCATGCTAATATACCCAGACTGTCAATGTGGTTCCTAACATTCAGACAGTTGGTGATTTATGGCCAATCCATTTATTTTCAAGTTTTGCTCCTTCAGTTTGAAACTGAGAAATTCAAAATGCGGTCATATGAATTTTGGAGACAGGGACAGCCTCAGTCAGATGCAATCACATTTACCTCTAGTCTTCATTTTTTAAATTTTTATTTATTTTATTTTTATTTAATCATTTTATTGGGGGCTCATACAATTCTTATCACAATCCACACATACATCCATAGTGTCAAGAAGATATGTACATTTGTTGCCATCATCATTCTCAAAACATTTGCCTTCTACTTGAGCCCTTAATATCTGCTGCTTATTTTACCCCTTCCTCCCCACTGCCCCGTACCTCATGAACCCTTCATAATTCATAAATTATTATTTTGTCATATATTACACTGTCTGATGCCTCCCCCCGCCTTCTTCTCTGCTGTCCCTCCCCCAGGGAGGAGGCTATACATAGATTCTGTAATCAGTTCCCCTTTTCTACTCCACATTCTCTCCACCCTCCAGGCATCGTCATGAGACTACTATAAAATGTTCTTCCTCTGTGATTGATCCACTCCCATGCATGGTTTTCTAATTCTCTCTTGAGTAATCATATTCATACCCAAGAAGTATCTCCCAAATTTACATGTTCAAGTGCACTATATCTCTTCACAAAAATGTTTCAGAAGCATTTCAGGTAGAACCAAGGTAGAATCCATCTTATACTACAACCTGTTCCTTTCTCGTAGTTCTTACTTTTACTAAATATCACTAATATTTTCCTAAGCATCCACAATTTTTCCTTCCTTATCTTTATTAAATCAATTTTGTTTTATTACTTTAACCATTTTTCTATTTCTACCTTGCCTCATTCTCTCATACTAGAAGCTCCCTTCATCCTTACAATTTATCCTCATGGTCTTATGCCTGGATTTTTATAAGATACTTGTATCTTTTTTTTTGTAAAATATTCATACTAATGGCTCCCATTCTCGATGGTCTACAACAAGTTTTCTTAAATGAAAATGCAATTTTATTATTCATTTTATTTATGCCTCCCTATCATCTTTGCAAAATGTAATTGAAATGCATTTATATCATTAGATGCCTTTCTAAACATGACCCATGACTGTTACTCTGTCTTCACGTATTCCCAGGTCTCTCTACTTAAGAAATGTTCACACAATTCTAACAACTTTCATTTACAGAATGTTCCATGAAGCTTTTTTTGTTTTTTCAGATAACCGAAGCAAACCCCCATTTCTTCTTTAACTAGATGTATATTCTGTTCTGTTACCAAGATCGAACTCAGGTGAACTTCAGAATTTTTCTCTCATTCCCGATACTTCCATTAGATTATGTACACCTATCATCTACCAGGCCACTCAACATGATTGATAAAATCTGGTGACAACACTACACTCATCTGTGTATGTGTCTGAATTTTTATTTTATAATAATATCTATCTTTGCAAGTGTTATGATTTATATTGTCCCTTAAGTAGATTTTTCACTAATAGTGTTTATGAAATATGTTAATTCAGATTTATAAACTGTCTGCCTTCATTTGCTAATTAAAATTAAATGGCCTCTCTCTCTTCCACCGACCTCTCTCAGTTACTTATTCCTTTTTGCTGCCCCTGTGCCAGATCAGTGGGGAGCCCTGTGGTGTGGTGGTTAAGCATTCATCTAGAATCCACATGGTCAGGAGGTCAAAATCACCAGCAGCTCATTGAAAGAAAGACTGGGCTTTCTACTCACATAACTGTTTACTTTATGGGAGCAACAGTGACATTCTCAGAAACCCATAGGCATTGCTGTGGGGCAGCATGGACTCCTTGGGAGTAAATTTCTTTTGTCTTCTTTTTGGAGCGCTGGGATGGTAAACTGAGTTTTGGTGGGTAAAATGATGTAGTAATTATATGTTGGATTGTATGCAAAGAAGCTCCTCCCCCTTTCAGAGAAAAATAGGAATTCTATGTTTGTTCCTTTTAGCCACGATCAAGTAACCTCCTTGACTCTTTCTGTCTGGGACTATCCTATCCATTGATTAAAGAGTTACTTCTGTGGCTACTTGTGGCTACCCGCAGGAGCAAAAATTCTGATTTTTGTGTCCTCTAGTATGGACTTTTTCAGGGTTTGTTTATTTTTTAATTACTTTAGAATTTTTTAAAAGCCTACATGAAATAATTAATCTGTATATGCACTCAATAAATAATCAACTGGTCAGAAGGGATTTACTCTTTTTTTATTTAATGCATTTAAAACTCAGTCTCTTTAATAACCCAACACAAATGAATAATGTAAATATTGACTTTCATGCATTTGAATAGGTTTAAAAAATTATGAGGACTTTGATGTCTCTAGGCATCTCTGATGTCATGCTACCTGAGCACACATTTTTTATTCTCTAATAAAAATCCATCTGTTTAGGGATCTTTTTGTTTCAGGCCAATTAATCCATGTAATAAAATTATATTTTGTTCTTCTTTTGGAATACATTTATTATAATATAAGCATATCAGAGGAGAAGAATATGAGTCAAAGAAAATATTCTACATTTGAAATTCAGTCCAGATATAGTTTGTCTAAAACAATTTTGGCTTAAAGGAGATTTTCCCCCCTTAATAATGCTGTGATCAAATATAATCCTACAGCAAATATTTTAAGTTAGACAATTTTCCTTGTGCTTGAGAACAGCAAATTTTGAAAAGCCAATCATACCTGCTTTCTGTGACCATAAAAATAGTTCTCTAATACACCACCATGGTAATTAATTAATAAAATAATAATTTTCCAAATATTTTCAAGTTTTCAAGTTACATTATAGCAAGTTGAGGTCAGATTTCTTTCTAACGTTTATATGTCAACACACATTTTCTACAAAGGGAAAAATAAATCTCTTTCCTTATGCATAAAACAAGATGAGTGCTGTTGGTGACAAGATCATAAGATTAGTGCACAATAAAATACAGTCGATTCTTTTAGTAATTGAGAGCATAGGCTTTAGAGTCAAGAAAACAGTATTAGAATGAGGGCTATATTACTTATTACCATAGTTATACATTATGAGGCAAGTACATAACTTCCAAGAGTTTCATCTGTGGAATGAAGATAGTAATACATAAACCATTCCTTAAGTGTAAGACATGACAAAATAATAATTTATAAAATATCAAGGGTTCATGAGGGATGAGGGGTGGGGAGGGAGGGAGGGAAAATGAGGAGCTGATGCCAAGAGATCAAGTAGAAAGAAAGTGTTTTGAGGATGATAATGGCAACATATGCATAAATGTACTTGCCCCAACAGATGGATATATGGATTGTGATAAGAGTTGTACACACCCACAATAAAACGATTTAAGAAAGGAAAAACAAAAAAAAGAAAGTTTTCTGGATGTTATTCTGAACTAGGTGCTGGTTTACTGAGCAGATCATCAACTTTACATGCAATAATACATACACATTGTTCCAGTTCATCCACTGCAATCCATTCGATGTCCCATCACTCACCCTACTGCCTCCTTGGGTTTCATATCACCATTTCTCCTTCTCTCCTAACCTGCCTTTAGGAAAGTCTGTCTTCAATGAACTCTGTAGCCTTTAGGAAATTCTGCCCTTTTGGCCTTAAATGGTTCATTATTCAAAAGTGAGGGTGAGTTCAGTTCCGTACATTTTGAGGTCCCACCAGTTTCTACCTGACCAGCAAACCTGCGGCACATGCTTCTCCACTTTACCCAGGATGCTCTGAACAGCCATTGTCTCTTCAGGCTGCCCTTTGAATTTTTCTGTTCAGCTCTTTGACTTCATCATGTCTTCCATTTACATTAGCTGCTCTACATTCAAGGATTAGTGGACATGGTATTTTCTTAATATTATTATCTAACTGTTTATTCTATGTACATATAAATAAAATTTGCATATTGATTTTCAGCTAGTGAGCTTGATAAATTCACTTAATAATGGTAATGATTTTATGTTTAAATTTCTCTTGATATTTTATAAGTATAAGCATGTAGTCTTTAAATAAATATTATCCTATTTATCTCTCCTGCCATATAGAAACAGCTGGGACCTCAATTTAGAACTGAAAGAAAGCAATAATAGTCAACATTCTCACCCATTTTAAAATTCAAGAGTAAATATTTCAACATTTATAAATTAATTCTGACATGGGTTATAGGTTTTCTATATAACCACTATCAGACTAAGAAATTTTTCTTCTTTTTTGAAATTTTCTGAGAGTTTCATAAAAATAAGTGCTCAATTTTATAAAATGATATATCTCATATTTCTTTGAAAGTTGACTTATTTTTCTGATATTAAAAAGGACCTCTTTATATATCTTTGAACTCTATTGCCCAAAATTTTGATAAGAAATTTTACATTTATATAAATTTGTCTGTGATTTAATTTTGTTATAATCCTACTTCAGAATATTTTAGGAAGAATTAAGAGAAGATAAATAAGACCATATATTCATGCTCAATTAAATTTTCACAAGGGGGGCAAGATCATTCAGTAGGGAGAAATGTTCAAAAATCTACACTGGGGCAATTGTATAGTCATATGCAATTATTAATGTTGGGTCCTGTTATTGATTGTATTGTAACCCCCCCTAAAATATGTTGTAATCTTAACCCTTGTTATATATATATATATATATCAGTTTTATAGGTATTGTTTTCTTAAATTTTAGTACATAATTTATACTCAATCATAGTTATCATTCTAATATTCATTGTTTTATGCTGTCACTGCTTTCATATATTTAACCTTGATTTTATTGATGGATTGTTCTCAATGCTTATTGTATCTAATTCTGGGTTTCTGGGTTCAGATTTATTTTTCTTAAATTATATACTTGAAATGCTTTCAATCAGTTGCTTAAGATTATATTTAGTCCTTCCTAAACTGAAATTACATCCTATCCAGCATTATATTTCCAATTACTCAAGTTCCATATTTTATGACAACATTGTGAGTGAAATTACCTAGGCTTTGATAAACAGATAGCAATTCCAGCATCCAAGCTACAAGAGTGGCTGTTTCCTGAGGCAGCCATCTGATCTAGCTAAAAAGTAGGAGAGTGGAGGTGGGGGAATAAATGAAACCACTTTCCACCCGCATAAATTATTTTCAAGACCCAAGTAACTGATTTTTTTTCCATTTCATTGAACAGATGTTGATTGAATTAACAAGAATTTGTGGCTATTTGCAAATCAGGCCAATAAAGTCTGAAATGTCAATCAATACAATCTGAATCACCTTTCCTCCATATTGCAAAGAAATTTCCAGTCATCTTCTCTTTCTTTGCCTTCTGAGAAAAAGAATCAGAGTGTTTAAAGGAAGAAAGTCAACCAAAATGTATATAATGATATTAATCCTCTTATTAAAATATCACGATATCATCCTAATAATTGTAACACCAAAAATTAAAGAATATATGTCAGGTGAGAATCCAAAATTTTAGGCCAATCCCTTCACTATGGCATGCTTTAATTTTGATGTGCAATATCAGAATGAATTTCCTGCTTTATGTGCCACAAAAGAATAAATGTTACCTTTTTGGTTACTGCTTTCACACTCCAATAGGGTAACTTCTTAAAGTCTTCTATAGTTGTATGGAGAACATTTAAGACCTTCTGAAGAATGGCTATCCTTGGAAAGTTAAAAAATGTATTGACTGAGCAGAGAAGAGCTGTGGAACCTTGCTTCAATTGGAAAAGTATGAAATACTGGTGACAGCAATGATGGAACATATTGCCACCTTAAACAATTAATGTGTGAGCTATTCTATAAGGCTTAGCTGGAACTTGTTGGTATTCTAATGAGGAAAAGGAGCACGAAACGGAAGAAGAAAGAACAGGAAGCGGAAGGGAAGGCACTATTACTACACGGTTATTTTTGGAAATAGGGCATGAACCATATGACGCAATCTTTGTGACAATTCACAGAGATAGAATCGATTGTCTTCATTTTCATAACAAAAGACTAAAGCAGAATGGTAGAACATAAATGAAAGGACAGACTGTCAATTTAGATGCCTCAGTTTGAATTCTGACCCTACTATTTACTTTGTGACATCTGGCAAATGTCCTACCCTTTACCTGGTTTACAGAGTTTATCTGTTAAATGTGGATAATGATAGTAACTATCACTCAGGGTCATTTGGAAGATTAGGCAATTTTACATACTTAAATATTGTTGAACAATTACTGATTTTCGGTGATTATTTCATACAAGTATATTTTAGGGCATGGAAATATTTTCTGAAGTAATAACAACACCCTGTCATTGAATAGGAGTTAATAAATGGCTAAACAGAGACTGGAACAGTGGTCCGTTTACTTCCAAATGCAGAGCTCTTTAGACTGTGTAATAAAAACCAAAAACTCAGTGTCATTGCTTTGGCACCGACTCACGGAGACACTCTTCCACGGGATATTAGAAATCACTTACTCTAAAGTGTTGACTCAGAGCCCTGGTGGCACAGTGGTTCTGTACTGCTAATGACAAGGTCAGCTGGGCCTACCCACATGGCACTCCAGAGAAAAATGAAGCTTCCTTCCCCTGTACAGGGTTAGAGTCTCAGAGACCCACAGGTCCATTCTACCCTGTTCTCCAGGATTGCTCAGAGTCAGCATCAAGTGGATGGCAGAAAGTTTGCTTTGGGGTTTTATAACTCTTAATAACCAATCAATGAATTTTAAAGTCAATAAAGAATAGTAGGCAAATAAGACCTAAAATAAGATCATATGGCCTCCAACGAATATAGACTCAATGACTAACCACAATGTAGGTGGTTTGAACCCACTCAGAGGCACCTCAGAAGAAAGGCCTACTTCGAAAAGATTCGTTCTTGAAAACGCTGGGGAAGACAGTGCTACTCTGCATCCCAGGAGTCAGGAACAGCTCATCTACAAATGTTTTGGCTTTTTGGTGATTACCATATATACTCAAATATAAGCCGACCCGAGTATAAGCCAAGGTACCTAATTATTACCTGGGAAACCAGAAAAACTGATTGACTCGAGTATAAGCCTAGGGTGGGATATGCAGGATGTGAATTAACATGGAGACCAGAAGGGAGAGACGGAGAGCAGCCACAGACACATCCTTACCAGTTCAGCTGCCTGCATAAGTGAATCACTACGGGTACTTCTTCGAATTGGAGCCGTCCACGTCATAGACGGCTCTGATTGGTTAGATGTGAGTAAACAAACATTCAAAGCCCTGCAGTGTCAGCGGGGCTTTGAATGAACAGCGGAGGAATGGCAATCACCCACGAGATGTTACACCTTACTGGGGTACCACTGACCCGTGTATAAGCCGAACCCCAGCTTATATACAAGTATATACGGTAAGTGGTTTAAGATTTCAGATCTTAAAATATTAAAAACCAAAAATTGGAAAGTATAGGGAAAAATAACCTAAAAGGGTAAAACGAGATATAAAGGTTTCATTGTGTCTTGATGAAGAAGATCTTAATAATTAAAGTCTGCACTTAATTTTTAAAAATTAATATTGGGCATTAAAGGAAGGAAAGGAAACTCATAAGTCAATAATACTATGTCAATAGTAAGTATACAGGCATGGAAATTAGTACATAAGACATCTGAAACATATTCAAAGACATCTGGTTGGGGATGAACTTTTTAAAAAGAATTCTGTCTATAGTATACCAACAAATTGATACAAAGTGAATTTACAATAGTTTTTCATTAAAAAAATAATATTAAATAATGTTCTTGGGAAAAGCTTATTTAATATAATATTTATATAATATTTAATATAATATTTCAAGTTTGTGTGTATTCTCTTTATGTGATTATCATATTATTATAGTTTATGTACACTTTTATATTCTGCATGATTTAACAATGAAAACAAAATTCATTCTTCCTTTTCAATTGAATACTCTATTTTATTACATACACTTTTATTAATCATAAGACATTTTTAACATTGACTTTCAAACTCTGTATGTTTAAGTGAATTTCTTACCTCTCTTTTAGGATAATGTGAAATTCTAACACTTGCACACATATTTATTCATTCTTCTAATGAATTCCTAAGACATATGGCTGGGTGGAATATCAAGAGTCACAAATATTTCTATGGCTTGCACTATTTTGAATTTTCACAAGACTCTCAATTATATCCTATTATATGATTATGTTCTAATTCTTAAAGAAATTCTCTATGATTGACATTTATATTGCTTTGTGTGTATGTGTTTCCACATTATAAACTCAAATAGAAGAATATCCTAGTTAACATAGTATTTGTACCTCCAAAACTATTT
Organism: Tenrec ecaudatus; assembly: GCF_050624435.1. Taxonomy (NCBI): domain Eukaryota; kingdom Metazoa; phylum Chordata; class Mammalia; order Afrosoricida; family Tenrecidae; genus Tenrec; species Tenrec ecaudatus. The sequence continues at coordinate 42,306,888 of NC_134533.1, forward strand.
CTAGAGGAAAGATTTTAAAAAGTAAGAACTCTGGATTACAAAGGTGTACGTTTATGTACATTTGATTAATCAATGTCAAAAATGGGGAGGGTCACAATAATTTATAATTTCATGATTTTTAAACTAGAGTACCTGGTTATCAATATATTCAAAGTACTGTAATCTTTGCTAATGACATAAATAAACCTAACCAAATAAATAAACCATCTCCTGGATATGGTTCCTAGATGTTGGCAGTGTCTTGATCATGATTCTGTAACACAGATGACAAGTTAGCCTGGGGTCTATTTAGACATGTGGCAAAAGAAGGAACAAAGCTGTCTTGCTGGAAGCACACCCATAATGCTCCTACAAAGTGAGCCTGGCATAAAGTCACCTCGTGCACTATAGGCATATTATCCTCAGGGACTGCCCGTGCTTGGAGGAGGGCAGCATGCTTAGTCAGGTAAGATCTAAGAAGACATGGAAGGACACAGTGGCTTCACCAATAGGTTCAAACCTTTTGAAGAAGGCATAAACCCGAGCAGTGCTTCATGTTGTTGCACATTGGATCACTATGAACGAGAAAGGATTTGACAGCACCAAACAATAATAGCAGCATAGACTCTAAGGAAACTGATGTCAAAGGTTTTAAGAAATAGAGGCATGTACTCAAGGCCAAGAGGAAGTCTTATTTGTAGGAAAAGACAATCTATTTTTAACAATGCAGTTTTCAAATATCCAACAGTCTTAAAACTAAATGACTAAATGAAATGACTAAATTGAAAACAAATGAATAAACATGCAATATATAGACAGTATATCATAGGATTACAACTAGATTTTTGTAAAATCAGATTTGCAAAACAATTTTTAAAAAAGGACAGAGCCACATAACTTGTGGCAAATATTCTCCTCGAAGTATAATTGCAGAATACTGAAATACCAGCATGTTCCAAAACGCAAACAAAATAAGAAAGAGACATGCAAAGACCCACAAAACCCACACAAAACCAGAGACCATGAAAAGGACAAGTAATAAATTCTTGAAAATAATAAAGTAAGTGAAAGACAAACAGAACAACTCATTGCTTACTTGGCTTCCTTTAAGTCCAACCAGAACCGTGACTTGTTATAATAAAGAGTGAAATAAGATAAGGTAACTGATGTCCAAACACGTTAGAAGATAAAAGAAACCAAATGCGTTTCACTTTTCGGGACCAAAATTGTCATGTTCCAGGACATGGAAATAAATTATTTTGATGCCGCAAGTAGAGATTTACAAGATCCGCATGACTGGGATCATGAAAATTCTGTCTTCATGTCCGTCTAGTGGCGGTATAACCCAAGATTTCTATTATCTGTCAACTTGGCATTGATTCTTGGCATGCACCTGAAGCGCATCAAAGAATATGCACTGTTAACAGCGATGCAAACATTCCAGGAATTGTGTTAGTTTAATAACATGAGTGTATTTAATATCCTTGTACTATACGTGTGACGAATATGGAAATCTCAAATGTTTTGTTACCTATATGCTTCTACCTTAAGCAATCAATGAAACATTGAAAAGGAGGATGTTGATTTTCAGCATGGGCTCTGTAAAAATGCAAACATGCATATGGACACATCTTTTAACCACTCTATGGCGCATTCCTCACACTGAGAAATGGAGGAAGTGCAATGAAGACCGGCTCTTACACCAAAGATTGTAGACACCAAGGCCCATGCAATGGCTAAAGGCTCTGCTTGTCAAGAACGCAAGAAGAGAAATGCAGTTCTGGTGGTGTCATTATCTGTGTTAAACAGTATTTAATCCAAGTCCTCCTATCTGAAAACTGAAAACGGAGATAAGACCTACAAATGAAATATAAAGAGCCACCGAATTAATATTTAAGTGGGATGATCCCATTTTATCTGACAGTTTGACCTCAAATGCTGTCAGTTAAAAGGAGTCACAGCACATGGAACCCAGGAACAGGAGTGGCAATAGAGATACCAAAAGGGTAGAGGGAAGGGAGGAAAAAGAGGGCAGGGAGAGGGCACCAATCACAATGAATGGCCCACAACCACGCACACCCAGGCCGGAGGAAGAACAACAGAAGCCAGAGGGGAAGGCAGAGGGCGGTTGGAATGAAATTTGAAAAATAATTTACAATCTATCAGTGGGCCATGAGGGGTGGGAGAGAAGGAGCTGATCCCAAGGGCTCAATGAAAAATAAATGTCTAGAAAAGAATGATGGGCTGAACATATGTGTGAATGCCAGGTACTTGATATATGGTTTGTAACAGGAGTTGTAAGAGCCCCCAATAAAATGACTTTTTAAAGAAATCTAAAATAAACTTCATCCTTAGACTTTGTTACTGCTATTTAAGCATTTGTATTTTAATGTGATTCACTTTAATCTCATTGCGTGGATTATTCTGGTAGAATAATGCCTCCTTTGCCACATGCTGCTTATTGCCTAAATGTGCATCTATTGGAAGTTGATGATCTATACTTTCTGAAACTATGAAATTAAGATTTGCTGTGAACGAATTAGAGTAAATAATCACAATATAATGGGTCACTCGGATGGGCAAGAAACAAACTACAATACAAGGAAAGATAGACTCCAGTTATAAATGTATTATTTAGGTGAGAGGCTGCTACCTGCTGAGCACCAGTGAGGTTTGGAACGTGACTCAGCATCACTTACCTCCTTTAATTGGAGAACATCATTACAAAGTTTTTGTCAGCAGACAAAGCTCATTTTGAAGAAAATATATTGCATCTAGCAGTTTGCTTGCCTTTACATCGAAAATATATTAGCCAAAGGAACACAATCAATCTTGCCCTTCAAAAATCTAGTAAATTTCTAAATAGAACTCATTTTATTTTGTACTTTCTTCAGTAATTTTCAAAGGCTTTTAAAATTTCCATTCCATTCACCTATATAGCCACTTAAAAACAGTTACTTTCTCTCTGAACTAATCAATCCATAAATACTTCTGAATTCTTTCCCTCATACATTACTAAGGCCACTAACAGAATAATACAGCATACATTCATTTTCATGATATTGATTCTATAACATATCTAATGTATAATGTCTTTTCCATACATGTAGTGGTATTGGCATTTTAGACATCTCTGTAAGGAGTTTTCTTTGCCAGATAGTAGTCTCAGGAACTGGGACTGTTTTACCTTCAATATCCACACATAATCTATGACAACATACTGTGAGTATTCAAATAGTACTTGGGAACTAAATCTAGCATCTCACACACACATAGTTTATTGCCAAATAATTCTAATCAGGGGATTAAAATTTTATATGGAACAACTTGAAGACAAAAATAGAAAATTTTAATATTCCACTCAGGACACCAAGAATACATGTTTGAGAGTTCAGCAAATGGCATTATCATACTACTTGAGATGTCTGATAGACTAGCTAAAGATAAAAAATAAGACCACACACAATACAGAAAACAACACTAAATTGTTCTCGGTGATGCATTAAGATTTCATTGGGATATGTTGAGAAACACTAATTGATAAGTTTATTATACAGAGGACCTTGAATTATAGGATTGTGATAAAGGGGTAAGAATAACAGACTAGCGCCCCATAATAGATTCATTCTCAGTTTCCCATTGTGTATATTATAAATGCATAAACAATTATGTAGAGATAGAGATATAGGCATAAGAACACACAGGAGCCCTGATGGCATTGTGGGTTACATGTTGTGTTGTTGTGTTACACACCACAGGTCCGCAGTTTGACCACCCCAGGAGAGAAAGATGAGGCTCTTTATGGGAAGACGAGGTCTGCAGGAGAGAGAAGGCTCTCCTTAAGGGAGCTGCTGGTGGTTTCAAACTGCTGACCTTGTGGTTAGCAGCGCAACATGTAACCACTATGGCAGCAGGGCCCCTCACTTGCTTGGTAAAGTAGAAAGAAAAGTAAAAGGTCAGCAATTGAGGAAATGGATTGATTGCGGTCATGAATGTACAACTCTTCTTGATATGATTGACTGGTGAATTCTATGACGTGGATGAAGTGCCAATAAACTGTTAAAAATGTTTTTAAGTAAAAGTGGATGATCTCTTGAAAAAGGAGTTATTGTCTTGACAACTCACAGGGGCAGTTCCACCCAGCTGTCCTGGGTCATGGTGAGTCAGCACTGACTCTATAACACGTAGTTGGCTTTTTGGTTTCTTTCTTTCTTTTTTTTTTTTTTTGAAATGCTTACCTTGCAAGTAGAATGTCTGAGATAACTGTTGCCATTGTATGAGAGTATTATCATGCTTCCTTCAACACTACATGCGAGATGTACATCTTTCTTTTTTTAATAAATCATTTTATTGGGGCTGATACAACTCTTATCACAATCCATACATACATCAACTGAGTAAAGCACCCTTATACATTCGTTGCCCTCATCATTATCAAAATTCGCCTTCCACTTGGGTACCTGGAATCAGCTCATTTTCCTTTTTCCCCTCCCCATCTCTCCCTGCTCCCGCCTCCCTCATGAACCTTTAATAATTTATAAATTATTATTTTATCTTATCTTATACTGCCCGGCCTCTCCCCTCACCCACCTTCCTGTTGCCCAGCCCCCAGAGAGGAGGTTACATGTAGATACCGGAGATCGGTTCTCCCTTTCTATGCAGATTTGTTCATTACTCTGGTAGTCCCTGGTATATTTAATTTTCTTCACCTCCACATGCCACTTCAGTCCTCCTTCTTCACTGTCCTGCTTTCCCATCACTGTCAGGTGGTTGCCAATAGCATGAACCATAGTCTTCAGAATGATGCCTTTGCTTGTTAATACTTAGAGTTCTTCTGTAGCATATTTGCCAAATATGATACATTGATTTAATCTGTGACTGCTACTTCCATGGGCATTGATGTAATAAAAATTACATTATTGATAACTTCAGTTTATTTCTCTGCTTATCATAGGACTGCATATTAACTCAGTTATGAGGGTTTTTGTTTCCTGTACATTGAGATGTAACACATATTGAGGATTATAGCCGTTGATCACTAAACTATAGAGTTCCTCTTCACTTTCAGCAAGTAAAGTTGTATCACAAAAGGCTATAAAATTGTTGGAAACAATTGAGAGATTCAGCAATGAGCAGGACAAACGATTAGCATAAAGAAATCAATCAGATTTCTGTGTACTAATGAAGAGAGCGCAAAAAAAGGAAATCAAGAAAACAATATCATTTCCAGTAGCCACACACACATCACACACACACGTTTACATTTACAGTAGCCACACGCATAAAATGAATGCCGAGGAATAAACCTATCCAGAAAAATACGAGCAGTATTGAAATACCACCTTAAACTCCTGATAATGCCAAGTGAGGACCGAAAATAACAAGCATTCTAGAGGTTACAGGGGTGAGAGCCTTCTTACTCGGCAAGTGGGACTGTAAATTTGTCTAACCTCTCTGGGAAGTGATATGGCACTGCCCCATACAACTGAAAATAGAAATTCCATATGATTCTGTAATCTTTCTGCTGACTCTCTATCCTAAAATCGTAAAGTCCTAACAGGAACATACACACCCCATATTCATTGAAGCACTGCCAACAGTAGCAAGAATATGGAACTAATTAAATGTTCATCAGCTGGAGAATGGATAAAGAAGCGTTGGTACATACACCCAATGGAGTACTATGCATCACTTATAAACCAAAATTTACAAACCACAAAACACTTTATGGCATAGATGGACCTGGAAAGCATTATGCTGAGTGAAATTAGTCAATCACCAAAGGAGTGTTATTATATAATACTTCTATTATAAGGAAAAATAAAGTAAAACAAAAACAAAACAAACAAGATAAAGATTTTCATACCAAAGAGAACAGACTTTGGAGATATCTAAGATGTGGAGGTGCTAAGAGGCAGAAGCGAAAGCACTAAACGAGACAGTTAACAGATGTTAACTTGGATGAACTTGAAGATAGCAGTCCACAAGAGGGAGAAGAGAAATCAAAGACCACGTGAAAATTACTTGGGGTGGGGCCAGGGTGCTTTGGGGATGGAGTTGGGGTGTTGGTTGGTAATTTAAACTGTTTGGGAAGTTTGTTTAGTATTTTAAACTTGTGAATGCAAAGTTGATGATGTGAAATATAAACCCTCGCCTAATTTTTAAAAATGATTTTCAAAAACCCTTGTTCCTGGCGTAGTAAACTTCATATCAAGTTGAAGACATATAAAAGTGCAGGGGTAGTCATCAACCTGTCAACCAGGTCACAGCCTTTGATGCCTCCTTGTGGGCATGGCCTTCTCATAAGGAGGGTCCTCTTAGGAATCTCCCCCTTTCTCTGCCTTCACTTTCCTGCTGGCAGGCCACTCTGAGATGAACTGTGCCATTGGATTCACATGATATTGTCCCACTGGCTTGTGACCTTCCTACATTCTGCATAATGACATGTGGCTGTTATGAGGATGAAGAGGGACTTACGGACTAATATCGGATCCATGGACTTGAGTCAGACTGGGACCAGATGTTTTCTTCATGCAAAATTATTTCTTGATATAAAGTTCTCATAACATATATGTCTATGTATTTGTTTCTCTAGACAACTTGGCCTAACACATTCCCAAAGTTTCTTACCTAATATTTTAAATTCCTTATCAGTATATCTTTAATTCATCTATTTTAAATGACCACATCTAAATAAAAGACTAGCCTTATTGGTGTAGTGGGTTAATATGTTGGACTGCTAACCAAAAGGTCAGTAACTCAAAAGCACCAGTCCCTTACCAGGACAAGGCTTTCGACTCCCATATGGAGTTGCAATCCCAGAAACTCATAGGAGCAGTTCTATCCTGTCATGCAGGGTCACCATAATTTAGAATTGGCTCAATCATCCATCCTCCTTATGCCATTGAACTGATTCTGACCCTACAGCACAGGGCAGAACTGCCCTTGTGGAATTTCAAGACTATGACTCTCTAATGGAGTTGACAGCCTTGTCTTTCTGTTTCGATGGCAGCCAGTTATATAAAATCTTTAGCCAGGTTTGACTAATGTCATCACTGGCATATTCTGGATTTTGAACACATTTGTGATTTGGCATATTTTATACCCTTTTATCCACTCTATGAAAATTTAAAGTAATTATTGTATATGATTTATATAAGGAGCCCTGGTGGTATAATGGGCTATGTAGTGGGTTGCTTACCACAGGGTCAGCAGTTTGAAAACATCAGCAGCTCCTTGGGAGAAGGATGGGGCTTTCTACTTCCACAAAGGTTTACAGCCTTAGAAACCCACAGGAGCAGCTCTACCCTTTCCAAAGGGTTGCAAAGCCAGAATTGACTAGATGAGAGTACGTTTGGTTTGGGATTACTATTTACATAAAACAACGTTTTTCTTTTAAAAAATATATCTTTAATATATTGAATATGGTCATGTGCTTCTTTCCTTCCCATGATGACCTATAAATGAAAGTCTAGAAATCTGAAAATAAATAAATTAAATAAACAGAATGTGCGTGTTAGGTTTAGTGCACCAAGTAGACTCCTGTAGCAACATGTGGGTGGAGCTTAATCAGGTTGCAGCTTGATTGGAGGGTATCTGAGATAAATGGCTTTCCATTGGCAACCTCCCTCTCGATCTTCTGTGCCACACTGCTGATGGAGCTTGTCGTGTGCGTGCATCCCTAGAGCTTGTGGCTCCATCGGAACCTGCCTTGCTTTCTTCCCACACTACCAGCCTTGGCTAAACCTCAACTTCGCATTTTCCCGCTATTGCCCTCCCACCCTGCCATCTTTGTTGCCTGGGGGCTGACTGCCTGTCTTGCTTGAGGGCAGATTCCACTATTTGTATCCTTCACCTTGGACTTGCATCTGGCATGAGTTGAATGCCCTTTCAAAATATTAACTATTCCATGAACGTGAGTTGAATTGAGCCCTCTGTACTGCTGTGTGGAAGAATTAGCTGTTGTATTCCTTCTCACTGTATAAATAAATGCCATATATACTCAAGTATGAGTTGACCCAAATGTCAACCAAGGCACCTAATTTTACCACAAAAACTGCATTAAAAATGTGCTGAAAAACTCAGCTTACATTATGAGTATATGCAATATATGATATATATGCATATATAATGAATTATATATGAATATAATATACATAATATTGTATTGTATGATATATTATATATAATATTCACATAATATATATATTCATAAGTGTCCTGCTTTGTTTCTCTAGAAAACCCTGCCTAACAGAAGAATTCATGCTCAAATATCAATCGGTCAAGAGACTCTGTAACAGCATATGAGAGATTTCAACAAATTTCTGGAAAGTTAAAAGTAATTATGATATCTTGGCAAATAGAAACTTTATGTAAAATAATATGTGTATTGTTGAGAACAACAAAATTCCAATCATGAAGTCAGGTGTAAAAGGAATAGATATAAGAATGGAGATGTAAAACAATAAAAATTTGATGAAATTCCTAAGAACAAAGCAGCATGGTTCTCGGTTCTCCTTCTACATCCCATTGTCCACACTGCCAAAATGGGGAAAATCAACAAGAGTGTGACTCTTTAAATCAAAGGGCAGAAGGAGAGATAGAAAAGAAGGTGAACAGATGCTTAGATACTTAAGACTTGAGTTGTCTGAACTTGGATAAGAATTACTCCTACCAGCATTAATAGTCAATTTACCACCTACATCTTCAGGAAAGGAAGGGCATCCAAGCGTAAAGTGATACTGTACAAGACTCCAGAGGAGTTGGAAAGAGTTGTCCACTTACAGAGTAATAGAAATTAGCTTGACCGAGTAGTAGAAGGCAAAGAAACAATAAATTCATTTGAGAAAAGGCAGGTCAACCCCAGAATTTTCTACTCAATCACATTCTACAATTGTGTTCTTAAGTGCCATACCTACCCATAGTGACCCCATGGACAAATTGCCCGATCCTGTACCCTCCTCACATGTTTTTCCTGTTTAAACCCATTCTTCAGTCACTGCATTAATCCATCCAGGATTCTGTCCATCTGTGATGCTCCTCTTTGCAAAGCATAATGTCCAGGGATTAGTCTCTCCTGATAATATGCTCGAAGAGAGAGAGAGGAAATCTCATTATTTTCACTTCCTTCAACCAATAAAGCTGAACTTCTTCAATAGATTTGCTCAATCTTCAATTGTCTTTTCCAACATCATAATGCAAATGTATCAATTCTTCCTTGACCTTTCTTAGTCATTGTCCAATTTTCACATGCAAATGCAATAATTAGAGATACCAAGGTTTGGACCAACTACACCTTAGTGGTCAAAGTAAAGTCTTTACTCTTTAATTTAAAGAGGTTTTGAACAGTAGATTTGGCAAATGAAATACAATCTTTGATTTCTTTACAGCTACCTCCATGAGTATTGATTGTAGATCCATATAAAAGGAGATTCTTGAAAACTTACTCTTTTTTCCAGATGTTGTTTATTGATATAGTTGTGAAAATTTTTCTTTTAATTACACTCAGGTATAATGCATACTGATGGTTTACTCCTTGATCTTAACTAGTAAATGCTTTAAATTCCCTTTGCTGAATTTTGGCAGCTCCCTATTAATTTATTGCTACAAACATTGTTGCATTATCCTCACCAAAATTTCACTTGTAATGATTTTAATAATTTTTTATTAATTAGTTTTACATTCTGTTGAATCCTCTTTCTTTGGAATGGGCACAGATATGATATCTTCCTGCAGGTTGAACAGGTAGCTGTCTTGCAAACATGTTGCCATAGACAAATGTGTGTCTCTATCCCTGCATCCATTTTTAAAAACATTTCGTTTTGCATTTCATCAATTCCTTAACTCCTGGCTTTTGCTAGTGCTTTCATTGATCCTTTGAATTCTTCCTGCGGTACCATCAATCCTGGATCATATGGATCATATGCTATCTCTTGAAATGGCTGAAGGTTTGGCTATTTTTGGTAGAGTAGCTTTCATCTTCTTTTTATGTCTCCTGGGTCATTCAAAATGTCCCTATATCATCTTGCAAGGCTGGGTGAAATAGAGGACCAGGGGCAGAGAGGCAGACCCTCAATGTGATGGATTGACCCAATCGCTGTGACAATGGGTTCAAGCACAGGAACAACTGTAAGGATGGGCAGTGTTTAACTGTTGTCTATACGATCACTATGGGTTGACAAACTTGATGGCAGGAAACAACAGTCTTTCAATATTGAACCTTGATGGTTGAATTTTTTATTCAGTTCTTCAGCTTGATAAATGCTGAACTTGTTCTTACCTCCTGGTTTTCTAATTCCAGGCTTTTGCACATTTCACTTTAAACTTCATTGTGTTTTCTCAAGCATTTCTGTTCAGCTCTTTAATATCATTTTCTCTCTCTCTTCGTTTTAGCTGCTCTAAGCTCAAGGGCAAGTTTCATTGTCTCTTCTGACATCTACTTTGGTCTTGTCTTCATTTTTGTGTGTGATTTATTTGTGAGTTAGGTGGGAGAGTTTATATTTCAGATCATGCCTTCTGTATTCAAAAGTTCAAACCATTCATCCACCACCCCCACCCCCTAGCGGTTTTCCCACCCCCTTCCCTTGTGGACCTCCATCCTCGCCTTCATCAAAGTGAACCACTGTCATCCCTCGAGGTCATTGCTTTGTCTCCCCTCCCATGCCTTCCCTTGCGACCTCCATAGTCTGATTCCTTTGTACACAGTATTTGCCTTGGCCTTTATCCTTACAGGAGTGGTGTCATACAATATTTGTCCTTTGGGGACCGACTAAATTCACTTAACATAATGTTCCCAAGTTTATCCGTACTCTGGTGTGCTTCATGTTTTCATCATTGTCTTTTAGCTAGGTATAATATTCCCCTGTGTATATGTACCAACATTTTTTAATCCATTCTTTTACTGATGGGCATTTGAGTTGTTTCCATCATCTCACTGTTGTGAACAGTGCTACCACAAACATGAGTGTTCTGTGTCTATGCTGTGGCTCTTTTGGGTTTATGACCTTTTGCTTTCTTCCTGTATTATACTCTTGATGTCATTCTACAACTCATTTGGTCTTCAGTCATTAGTGTTTAATATGCCAGCTCTATTTGTAAGCTGTTATCTAAAGTCAGGTGGGATATATTCAAGTTAATACTTTATTTCTCATGGATGTATTTCCACTGTCTTCAGTTTAAACCTGAACTTGCAAATGAGCAATCAATGGTTTATTCCAAAATCAGCTCCTGCCCTCTTTGGGTTGATGATATTGACCTTCTCCCTCATCTCATCCCACAGATGTGGTCAACTTGATCCCTGTGTATTCTATCCAGCCAGATCATCTATATAGTCACGATTTATGTTGTTATAGAAAGGTATTTGCAATGAGAAAAGATTAGACTTTCAAAACTCTCATACAATCTCTAGTGCTATTTCTACCACCAATAACAATTATGTTCTATTCCCTTCCAATTTTCAAGTTCCAATCACCTGTGATTTTCAATGTATCTTGATGTTTAATGAAGAATTTGATTAATTGGTAGAATTTTTTCATCTTTGGTTGTCATGGTATACATTTGAGTCACAGTAATATTAACTGAATTCTTAACTGGCCTTGTATTGGCTGAGGTTATTGAGCTTCTCCTTTGTTTGTTTTCACAGATATAGTTAATGTGATTCCTGTGATTTCTAGCTGGTGTAGCCCATGCTTACAATCACCATTTCTGTCATTGAAAAACAGCAAAAAAGACAGGTGAAGCACACCACACGCACTCGCCCACCAAAAGGGAAAACTCATTTACTTTTTTTCTGAAGTAGTTGTTGGTCTTAAAAGGTTTTTTTTTCTTTCTATCTCCAGATTGGTTTATGTCACCAAGGCCATATTCTCTGACTACTGGGGCTTCTTTGTTTCTACCTTTCTCATCCCAATCACCAATAATTAGCAATGCATCTTGATTGCATTAAAAAAATAAATTGCAAGGTGAAGAAGTTGGTATACTCCTTCTATTTAAGTTGGGGTTAAGAATACATTTAGCTGGTAGCATAATGACTCTTAGATTCTATGTGACTAGATGTAGATTATAATACTTAGAACACAAGAAATGTTGCTACCACGTCCCAGTAATAAACAAGATTAAGAAGAAACTCTTTTTCTTCCCCTTGAAACTCAACATTGAATAAGTAGTCCATAAAACAATCAGAAATCTTTAGTTTTCTAAAGACCCCAACCTTGGAAAACTATAGCATAAATCTACCAAGAACGATGTACCTTTTTCACTAAGAAAAACACCAGCAGAGGCAGAATGGCCATAGAGTTTTTAACAGATGCTGGAATATCAACAAAGATTAAGGGAGCAGATTTCCTGATCAATATTCTATCAACTTTTAGGTTTTTATTATGAGTACTAATAAAGGTTTGTTTGTCCCCACAGACTGGTGTAGAATAAGGAGCTCTCACTACAATAGGAACATTATTAAAGACTACAATGCATAAGTAATGAATATGAGAAACCCATTTTCCAACAAGGAGGTTGGTTATAAAGAAGACATTTGATAAAAGTTAAACACCTGTCCTGGTTAAAATCTATAGCAGCAAGAGAGAGAGAGAGAGAGAGAGAGAGAGAGAGAGAGAGAGAGAGAGAGAGAGAGAGAGAGAGAGAGAATGCTTACTCATCAATATAATATCAAAGAACAATACCTAACATGATGCTTTATCATTAAACACTAGAACATCTCCCACTGATATCACGAGCAAAACACTGATGTGGGTGATTTACATTTTTGGGGGATTTTTCAGAGAGTTTTAATGAAATATAAAATTTTACAAAGAAAGGAGTAGAAAGAATTACCATTATTGGAAGAAAATAAGACTATGTGCTTAGAAAACCCTTAGAATTTATGTGACTAATATTTCAGAGTGCTGCAGTGGATTAAGCACTGGGCTGTTTAACCAGAGCTTGATATTTCTAACTTACTAGTCACAGAGAGTGTAAGTTGGGACTGTCTCCTCCCATGATGGTGTAGAGTCTTGGAAACCCTAAAGAGCAGCGCTACTCTATCTTGTAGGGGCACTGTGACCCACAATTAACTCAATGCCAGGGGCCACATGTAAACAAATATTTACAACTTTAATTTGAATCTGTAGTAAATAGAAAGGATTATGAAAAATAAAATTTTGAGTTTAAGTCACTATCAAAGAAAATTGGAAGCATCAAAATATTGATATATATATGTGTGTATGTGGAAGTCATTTATAAAGAATTTATTCCATATTATTGGTTGAGAGACTGAATACTGCCAAATGAAAGTGAAATTGTTATCCACTTTAAAAATATTTTAGCATTTTTAATTGTTGTATAAGTAGTAGACATAATTATTGATAATAAAAGAAGGAGAATATTCGCATGAAGAAAAATAGTCTGGACAAAACACACAGCGTTGATCCGTTGTGTTTCCCCAAAATAAATGACCATCAGAAATAGAGGTATGGAAACATCAATTAAGGGTGAGTGTGAGGTGAATTTGAGAAGAAAGAAACTAGGGAAGGAAAGATTGGCATATATGGCTTTGTGAAGTTCAAGAGGAAGGGAAAGTGAGAAAGGAAGAACATCTAGGGACAATTGGTCATGGCATTGAGAGGATGGAAAGAAGAGGATTCAGAAACAACCACTAGTGTTCCCTCTGCAAGGGTGAGTTTGGAAGGGGAGGCAATTGATGTGAGGAACAGGGACAAGAAGCATATTATGAGACGCATGTTTAGAGTAGAATGTTTAAGGGTAATAGTGTGTTCTCAACAAGGTGGTCAGATTATTAGTTATACCCTTAAAATAGATATGTAAATATAGATGTGATATCACTAGAGTGGTAGCAATGTTTGGAATAAGAATATCATAAATAAAATATAAAAGCTTTCAAAGAAAGGGCAAATCAAATGATTGTCAGATTATAATGATGAGGATAATGGATAATAAAGGGTTACAAAGTCGATTATTACAGGGTTTGAAACAGGTCAAATATTAAAGGGTTCAAAATAGAGAAAGAAGAAATTATGATCCATAAGATAATATGAATATTACTTCATTTAACAAATTGATTCTACTATTTCAAAGGATATTATAGCAAATGTAATAGAATGTTTGTTACTATTTTTTAATGTCGTCTCCATGTGATTTTTTTATAACATTTTAGAATACATGTGTCTCCCTAAACAACATTAAGTCTAAAAGTTGTCTGTTTTATAATTTTATTAGACGGGAAACTCCTTGAGGGGAAAGGGTAAATTTATTAGAACTTTCATAAATCTCACATTTCATATTGTGGTGTCAGTTTTCTCAGTAATCTTATTAAAAATATATAACCATAACAAAAATCAAACTTACTGCCCTCAAGTCAATGCCGACTCATAGTGACTTATAGGACAGAGTAGAACTGGCCCTGTGAGTTTCTGAGACTTAAACTCTTTATGAGAGTGCCAAGCCCCATCCTTCTCCCATATCTAACCATAGAGCACCCCAAATGCAGATAAAGCCATTGAGTTAACACAGTCTGTGTACACAAACTTAGTGAACACAGGTGTTTCTGAAGTTGAGACACTATTGGAGAGATCAAGGTACCTATAACTTTCACACTTTTCCTCTCCTAATATGATTCTGTGCTGATGCTAGTACACAGAGATATAACATTCAATTGCCATATTTCCGGGGGACTCATTAGCAGCTGGGAATTTGTTAAAGGAGAGCCAAAGCTTTCCAATATGCCTGTCTTTTTTTGGTAGTTTCTCTGTTTATATTTCGTCATTTAAAGAAGATTCTGGAGAATTTGAAAGCACATATGGAAATCATATGAATTGTTTTACAAGTTAAATAACATATTATTTTTATATCCTTCCACCACAGGGAGCAGAAACTCCTTTACTTGTGTGTGTGTGTTTTGAAAACATACACACCTACCATTGCACTTAGATGATATTGTAATTGCAAGAGGACCTCAGAATATTTGTAGACAAAATATATTACCTTTCAAATTACTTACCTCATAAACTTTTGAAGTCCCATTGATATTGATACATCAATCTTCTTCATTATACTGAGAGACAGTAGGCTCAGAGACCATGTTTCATTAATTTATATTTTATCAATGTTTTCTAAAATGGTGCCTGGCCAACATAACCATTCATCAGATATGTGTTTCTAACTCAATGGATGGAGTAATCATATGGTTATTTAGAATTTACATTCTTATGAATCAACTGTTAACAATTCACTATGAATCTCCAGGAAAGCTATATTATTAGATTGACTAACATTTTAGAGTTTAAATAAAGTGTTTTCTAGTTATCTGACAATGATAACTTTTGAATGGCATTTTACTTGAATCCTGGTTAAAACATATTTATTTCTGCATACTGTTTTATTGTCTCCAACCTGCTGAACAAAGAAAGATGGGGAGATGAGAGGCATAGATCATGAGAGAGAAGCATGGAGGACAAGACTTCTGGAGTGTTGTATCTCTCACCTACTTTTCTATAACAGAACATTCTACAACATTTATTAGATCACAGATTCTGCCGGTCAGAAATCCAGGTGCAGCTTGGCTGGTTCTCTGGCCCCAGTTTTGTCACAAAGCTTTGTCTCTGACGGCTGTGCTAGCACAAGCTCTGCTTCCACGTAATTCATATACTCATGGGAGGGAATGTTTGTCAAGAGATGCCGTACCTATGATTGCTGTTCTGCCCTAAGTTTGGCTGGAAGCTACCACTGGTTCTTTGCCAAGTGGGATCGTCCATAAGGCAACTTTCAATATGGCAACTTCCTTCATCTAAAAACAAAAAACAAAACAAGAACCTGATGCCAGGGCCTTAGGTGCAGAGCAAATGTTTTGAGAATGATGAGGGCAATGAATGTACAAATATGCTTTACACAATTGATGTATGTATGGATTGTGATAAGAGTTGTATGAGCCCCAGATAAAACGATGTTTTTAAAGCAAGAGGTAGAGAGAAAAGAGAACACGATGGAAATCACAAGCTTTTAAAACCTGATCTCAAATGTGACATCCCATTTGCTTCATTCTATTTGCTGAGTGAGTCATTAGCTATCCCACACCCAAGGAGAGGAGAATCCAGAGGTGAATATCAGGAACCAAGGATTATCAAGAGCCATCTTTCCTTTATGCTGGAGTATGATGTGTTAGTCTGGGTAGACTAGAGAAATCAATTCATAGAAACTCATATGTGTGTAAAAGAAAGTAAGGGTAATTGTACATTAAGAAATTATCCCAACCCAGTCCAGATCAAGTTCTTAAGTCCAATATTAGCCCATAAGTCCAATACTGATCTATCAAGTCCTCTTCAGACTCATGAAACACATACAATGGTGCCGAAAGCAGGATTGTCACAGGCTAGTGTGTAGAAAGGCTTTGGAACCAGTGGAATTGTAAGCATCTCAGTGCTGGCAGGGGTCTCTACATGGATTCTCTGGCTCCAGAGGTCTGGTTGCATCAGGGTAGGTCCATGTGGCTTCTCCAGCTAAGGGCACTAGCATACTTCCATTTGTCCTGTCAGCTGCAATGTCTCCCAGGGAGTGAGCTGAGAGAGAGTGTCTGTCTCCCACCTCCAAGCAGGAAATACAGGAGTTCCCAGAATTCTCAAGAGAAGGCCATGCCCACAGAGAGGCCTCACTGGCTATGACCTGATTTATGGACTAGACTCCATCCCTTCATTCTTAATCCTCTCAAGTCCCAAAATGACACCAGATGATGGACCTACCACAACTGGTTATGAAGCCATACTGCTTGCTTTCAAATTCTAGCTCTGTTACTTATGAAGTTTATCATTCAGAACAAATTAATTAGCGTCTGTATTCTTCAGGTTTCTCATCTGTAAAGTGATAGTGCCATTTCTAGTTGCAGCCAGATTGACGACCATAATTGTAACTCCTATAAATATATAACAGAAGAAAGCATTCAGCAGTGTAACACCTTCATGAGCTTCTATGAGAACCAAAACAGGACAAATCAATCCATGTGAAGAACTAGAGGAAGTGGCTGTGGGCTGTCATTGCCTGAAGTCAGTGCAATAAGCACTGCAGTGGAAGTCACACACAAACTTGTCTGGCTCCAAAAGTCCTGTTTTTCTTCTCTTTCTAGCATGCCCCTAATTTAAAAATGGCACAATGATCAGAGCTCCAAGACTGTGCTCAAAACCATCTTCCTTCTCCACCTAGTCAAAAGCATGCAACATTCAATCTTGGTAGAGATATTCACCTTTAAAATTGGATCTGAAGAGTAAAATGAAATCATCAGCCCCTTAAAAAAATGTATTTCCTCCTGAAGGTAAATTCCTAAGTAGTAATGGCTTACAAGTTAGGCAGCTAATCAGTAGTTAGAAACCATCAAGGGGGAAACTGGGAGGGGAGGGAAAAAGAGCAGATGCCAAGGGCTCACTAGAAAGCAAATGTCTAGAGACTAATGATGGTAATCTGCGTACATATACGCTCGATACAATTAAAGTATGGATTGTTCTACAAGCTGCAAGAGCACCCAGTAAAATGAGTTTTCAATAAAAGAAAGAAAGAAAATGATTAGGGCAAAGAATGTACAGCTGTCTTTTATACAATTAATGTATGTATATGTATGGATTGTGATAAGAGTTGTATGAGCCCCTAATAAAATGTTTAAAAATAAATAAATAATTTTTTTTTTTAAAGAAAGAAATAAAGAAGTCACCATTACTCCTCCCAGAAAGATGAAGCTTTCGGAGAAAACTTTTCCAGAAACCCACTGGGGCAGTTCTGCCCTGCCCTACAGGGTCACTATGAGTCATAATCGACTAACTGGCAGTGGGCATGCATTTTATTATTTTTCACCCCTCAAAAGAAAACTAGAGAAGGAAGCAAAAACAGTAATTTCCTGATGAGTAGATCCCAGTCTTCCTCCCTCCATGTGACACTGCTCAGTGAAAATAGTATCAGTTTTCCAAAATTCAAGGGTAGATATATGACTGCATTGTTCCTCCAATCCTCCAGTAGTAGTCGCTAAAAGTGTAGCAGATAAACCTTTTAGTTTCTTTAGCAGTCAAGGAAAAATAGAATGAATGATTCTGAAGCACTTACTAAATGCCCATGGTAGTCTAGCCCCGACCTATGAATTAGAGGAGCCCCAGAGGTGTAGTGGGTTACAAGTTGGGCTGCTAGTCAGAAGGACAGCAGTTCAAAACCACCAAGTGCACTGCAGGAGCAAGATGAGCCTTTTTATTCCCACAAAGATGTACAGTCCCAGAAACCAACAGGGCAGTTCTACTGTGGTCTCTATGGTAACTCTGAGTTGCAATGGACACAATGGCCATGAGTTTGATCTTTAATGTGTGAATTATCTCATATATTCCTTATGGCAACCAGAGATTCAACATGTTTAAAAATTCAACTGTGTTTTGCTTAAGAAAATACTTCCCAAAGGTAAAGAACAGATTAAATACAAAGGGTACATGTCATTTGCATAAACATATAGTAGGTATTTTAATAGTTATTTGAAAAGAAACATAAGAAATAAGATATTTACTTAAATTCATACAAATGAAGATTTAAATATATTTGTAATTTACTTCAGAGGACAGTTGATATAGGGGGCTTCAAAATTTTTGGTAAAGATGGAATTAAAGATAATAGAATTTTTCCAAAACGATTTGAACCCCCCTCATATATAATATGGTATATACATTTCATTGTTATAGTTTATATATATATAAAGGAGTTTCAAAATATTTGTGTAATAATTTCATTATCTCATCCATTTTCCCACAAATTTTTGAAGCCTCCATGCATTTATACCATACTTGCACATATAATTCTCTCAAGTAAATAACAAACATGTGCACAGAAATATAGCCAAGATACAACCAAAGAAACTAATGCATGAGGAGGTTTCACAGTTTGAAGAAAACATACAACACACATATAATTTGCCTTAAGTTATATATCTATTTAATGCATTAAATTTTTAGACATAAACTGTGGCAAAGTAGCAGAGTTTTCAGGATGGATGGGTGATCATTTCACAGTGCATTTCTGGTACACAGATGTCCTTTGGTCCATCATGTAGTTGGTGTGTATATTTATAAGAGTAGGACAGTGATGGATTTTATTTAACTTAATTAGCAGACGACTGGATACACATGTGATTACTATTGGATCATTGTATCCACCCTAGATGGGCAACCATAGATAAAAAGGAGAGAAACCCCTTGCTATAACTTAACATTTAAATAAAGTCTTCCTAAATTTCATTTGCTAAGGAAAATTACATTCAACAAATCTCTCAGGACAGCCTATGGTGTAGGAAAACAATCTGGCACTGAAGGCAAACACCCCCATACATCCCACATTTAGGTACTGAGTCAAAATGCTGTAGGAATATAAAATCCTGCCCATCGGCCTCTGGGGCTGCTGCATTTGCTTTCAGAGATCTTTTGGTGAGGTGCTTCTCCAGTTCCACCTTTCTACAATAATAAGCAGATTGCCTTACAAGTACAAATCATTATCAAAATAGACAGGGGATTTGACATTACCTTTCATCAGCAATTTCAAATACACTAGCTGGAGCTAAAGTGAAATGAATCAACCTGTTCTAAAAGGAGGTGAGTTAAGCTACAACTTAGCTTCTGGAAAAATCAAGTGTAAATGAGGCTCACAGTCCTCTGAACTGAAAAAAAGATTTTTTTTTTCAATGCATAAGGTGTTACTTTTCTCCCTTCTACCCAAGAAGTTCTTCAAACTTAGATTTTTTTCTTTCAGCTTTCTTGCTCATTTTAAAATGATTGAAATACTACCTTAAAACGTGTGTGTGTGTGTGTGTGTGTGTGAATGTGTGAGTGTGCATATCATTGGGGATGACCAATTCCTCCTCTGCAAACATAAAGTGAACAAAAAATCCCACTAACATTTTCTGAGTCCATTAATGTGCCAGGCACTGTGCTATGAAATTTACAGATGAGTCAAATGTAAAATTTGGTGTTTTATATTATTGATTATCTTTACTTAATACTTCTGGATTGTGATGACAACTGTCAACTGTGTGTTAGAAGTGTTCACACTGACCCTACAAAACCCATTCAGCTCATTACCCTATGCAATTCCTACATGGTTGGAGTGGGGAGAGTTCTGAGCACACTACTCTCAATGAAGGGCGAGAGGAAGCAGGTACTTACCTACATTGGTTAAGCCAAGAGAGACAATAAAGACAAAAACCCACAGATGTCTGGAATGGCTAAATGAAGGTAAGCTGCATATCTCTCCGGAGGGCTGATTCTTGTTCAAGAGAAACCCCTAGACCAGCCATCCTCACCCTGTGGGTCGTAACTCCTTTGGATGTCAAACGACCCTGTCACAGGGGTCACCCAATTCATAACAGTAACAAAATTACAGTGATGAAGTAGCAATGGATATAATTTTATGGTTGGGGGTTCACCACAACATGAGGAACTGTGTTAAAGGGTTGTGGCATTAGGAAGTTTGAGAACCACTACCATAGACTCATAATGGGCCACTAGAATATTCAGCGGGAAAAAATGTCTTAGGATCTTGGCATGTTGCCTCCTAGAGCTTTGATCTAAATCAAGATTAGTGTCATGTTTCCACCTGAACATTCTAAATCTGGGAGGATGAATAAAGATTCCTTGAGAGACATGACTAAAGAGAGAGCAGCAATAGATGAGTGAGCATATCCTTCATTGGAATTAAAAAAACAAATAACTTTCTGTTGACCATATAGATTCCACAGAAGATACTCAGCTTGAATCAGATATTGAGGTAAAGGGCAGTCATCATACATCTGTGGATGATCTTCTGGAGTAGAAGTGAGCTCACTAGCCAAGTTAACAGGTAAAATGTGAGTACATCATTTGTATCAGCAAGTACTCAGTGTCTGCTGAGGCCTACAATTAACCCACTCATTTGTGCCCTACAAAACCATGACTATTTGAACACATGGTAAAACAGAGAGATTAACAAATAGTATGAAACAAGAGAGAATTTGAAACGATAAATTCATAAAAATGGCTTTTAGTTGCTTCTCCTTAATCCTGGAAAAGCATGGAATGTGAAGGAGAAATGAAACAGTGAGAAATAGTTAAGCATGCTCTTTTCCCACTACAAATGGAATGAAATTCACTTTCAAGATTCGATTTTAAACCGAAATGAAGAACAAGCCTTTGAAGATCCTAAAAGTGAATCTTAATGAACAAAATTGAAGATAGTTGTTAAGGTTATCTAAATCTATAGAAACTTTCATGGATTTTGGCATGTGTAAGAGAGATACAACAGAGCACGCTTGAAGAAAATTGTTGGAAAAAAATTAAAGTTCCATGAATGAACCCCATAGTGTCTGCTCCATTGACTGCTCCGGCCATTCATGTCTTCTTACTCAAACAGTACAAAGTCCCTGCTGAGTAGGGTCAAGGGCAATGAAGCATGGTTTCATGATCACATACTGATCAGTGATCACTCTAGGATCCACAATAAAAAAACAAAATGATACAATGCAAAAAAACAAAAAGCCAAAGCCACTGCCATCAAGTTGAATCCAGCTGGTAGAGCATCTATGCAACAAATCAGAATTGCCCCACCGGATTTCAGAGATGGCATCTTTATGGGAGAAAATGACTTCATTTTTCTACCTGAGAGTGGCTGATGGGTTTGAACCACCAACCTCGCTATTAGCAGGCAACCTGAGTTTATTCCACACCATGGCAGGAATTCGTCAGCCTCTCCTCTATTTTTTTTATCCCGAATTCAGTGAGAATGTTACATTTCAGACCACCAACTCTGCATTCCCAATTTCAATCACTCTTCAGCCGCACCCACCTATGTATTCCACTCCCCCATCCTCCCCATCCCCATTTCTCTTCTCTCCCTCCTGAGCCTCTAGCTCCTTTTCAGATAGTCAATGCCTGTCAACCCCCAAGTCCAGTGTTGCATCTCCCCACCTTGCCCTTCCTCCCTCAAGAACCTCCAAAGTCGGTCCCATGTGGCCTGCAAGCATTTCCCTTGGGTTTCATTCCTACTGCAGACGTACCTTGGTGTCCCCGTGGCTGTGTGTTGGGCTGCTAACCACAAGGCCAGCAGTCTGAAATGATCAACTACTCTAAAGACAACAGCGGAGGCTTTCTATTCCTGTAAGAGTTATAGTTTGGGAAACCCACAGAATCAGTTCTACCCTGTCTTGTTGGGTCGCTATGAGTCAGCATCAACTAGAGAGCAGTAAGTGTGCGTTTCAGAGAGAGTAGTGATGTCATAAAAATCATGTGTCCTTTTATAACTCAGCATTATGCTCAGGGAAGTTAGTCAACCTCTTCTTCTATGGCACAGTGGAATCCACCAAAAAAGAATCTGAAATCAAACTAAAGTATGTGTCAGTGTGGTGAGAGATAGCTTTTGAAGTAAGGAAAAAGGAGATATGTGTTCTGTTGGATTATTAAGACTATATTATTTACTTACTTTAGCTCTTTGTTTATTTGCAAGGAAACAACAGTGGACTAGGAAGTAAATAGACGATAGCATGAGATAAGAGAGGACAAGGACTAGATGAGTTCACAAGGGAGAGGAACATCCACAACGAACCAACAGGGCTTCGTTTTTGTTTTTTATTACATGTAAGGGTTTGCCTTCACTGGTTCTTCCGTTTGACTAGAATCCCTTCTGTTCCCTCCTCCAACTGATCGTATTCGCCGTGAAGAACGTTCTCCCTGACAGACAGAGACTGGAGTTTTCTCCATCAGAATGCTCCATATCCACATCTTGGCATACTGCGTGGCTAGGTCCAGGTGCTCTGCAATCCCCGAAAAGGGAAAACTGGGAAAGCTGGCGAGGCTCTCCTCTGCTATATTATCTGGGCACTTACTCCAAACTCACACAATAACAATCTAAAGGGGATAGCCTGACAACAGGATGCTGACACATCCTCCCCGCCACCACCACCAGCTGTTTAGTATCTCACAATTGTTTCAAACCCTCTCTGATATTGCTTGCCCTCTGAGGACATTTGCTCTTTCTCTAGACAGTAACCTGTAACGTCCTGTGGTGGTTCAGGTTGTTTTGTGGTCCTGTTGGGAAGCCTTATTAATCATTTAGATTCCACAAAGTACCATCTCCTGAGTTGGACTGCATAAAAAGGTTGGCAGGGAATGACCTGAGCAGAAACATTGCATCCCATTTCTGCCTCTGACTTCCCACACAGGCCCACTTTTTTGTTCATAAACATTTAGAATGTGCAAATTACCACTCTCTCTCCAACTCTGTCCACCAAAGGAAAATGCATCCGATTCAAAATGATAGTGTCTTCCATAATAAAGTATCTGAATTGACTCTGTGTGTAATAAAACACCAACTCTTAGAGAAAACTTGTTCTAGAGTTTATGGAAAGGGAACAGAGTTTTATGACAGTTGAATATATGAGAATTTTCTCCAATATGCCTCTGACCTTTACACTGAGACAGGAATCTGGGTGGTAATGAAATCCTTAGTCTCTATTGACAGAAAAGGCGTCTACAAATGACAATTTTTATCATATAGTAAATTGTCCAAGATGCAGCTAGGTTACTATATATACTTCTGTCAAGTGGAGATTTCAGAATTGAGCTTAGCTGCCAATAAAATATTTAAAGACAAAATAAAAACAGCAAAACTACCACTAGCACATATTTAGCTTGTATAAGCTCTTCTGATGCTCAAATACTGTAAAGTATTTAATGATATAAGAAATTGCTCTCTGATCATAAATGTAAGCTAATGTTACAAATTATCTTCGCTTCATAAATCCTCTGTGGGTTTCCAAACATAAAAACTAAGTCAATCAAATATCACTAAAGCTCCATGTCCCTCAATGTATTGTGCAAACTATTTAAATACATACCTTATCTTCCCCATTAAACTTCATTTTTCCTTTGGAATCAAGGACCAATGGAAGAAGGTAATGTAAAAATAGGATTTCTTCCTTCTTGAGGGTCAATTTCAAAACTTGATAGAACAAGGTATAGGCTATATAAACTTTGAGAAGCCATTGTGCCTCTCTGAGGCTCAATTTTTCCAAAATTTGCTACGGGATATTTAAGTCGGAATCGGACAAGATATTATGGTCTCCTTAACCATCCAGTGATAATTTCATCCATGTTTTCTTTAGAGTGTCCTGCAATAATTGTATAATGGTGACCTTCCCGACATGATCTCTGAAGACACAACGGGTGCGTAAGCAAATGTGGTGAAGAAAGCTGATGGTAGCCAGCTATCAAAAGATATAGTGTCTGGGATCTTAAAGGCTTGAAGCAAGTTGCCGTCTAGCTCAGAAGCAACAAAGCCCACATGGAAGAATCAAGAGGTGTTGATTGGATCAGTGTCAGACATCTAAGACCTAGAACAAAAGTATACCCTTGGTGAATGGTGGTGGGGGGTGGGGGCAGGGCAGGGGTGGGTGGAGACCCAATGCCCATCTGTAGACAATTGAACATCCCCTCACAGAGGGGTTGCAGGGAAGAGATGAGTCAGTCAATGCGCAGTATAGCACCGATGAAACACTCAACTTTCCTTTAGTTCCTTGGTGCTTCCTTCACCCCACTATCATGACCTCAATTCTTCTTTACAAATCAAATTAGACCAGAACATGTACACTGCTACAGATATGACCCTCCAACACTGGGAATCCAGGATAGATAAACCCCTCAGGGCCAACAATGAGAGCACAGATATCATGAGGATTAGGGGAGGGGAGAGGAGGGTAAAAAGGGGGAATCGACCACAAGGATCAACCTAGAACCCCCTCCCAAGGGGACGAATAATGGAAAAGTGGGTCAGAGGCAATGGAGGATGATGTAAGATGTGGAAATAATAATCTATAACTTATCAAGGGTTTGTGGGGGAGGTGTGCAGGGGAGAAAGGGGGAAGAAATGGTGAGCTGATATCAGGCGATCAAGTGGGAAGAGAATACTTTGAAAATGATGATGGCGGAATATGTGTAAATGTACTTGACACACTGGATGAATGTATGGATTGTGATAAGAGATGTAAGAGTCTCCAATAAAAGTATTTTAAAAAGAATATCTTGCTATAACATTATAGTTAATTTATATAATCTAAGCAGTCTTGTTGGCAAAACCATTAAATACTCAGCTACTAGCAAAAAACGTGGTGGTTCAAACCCACTCAGTAGCTCTATTAGGTCAGGCTGGTGTAGAAAGGGATATGTCCAGTTTAAGTTCATGGGTCAGGTATTAAGCCTTAAGATGTTCCTGATTCATGTATTTATTGAGATCGAAGTGCCTAGTAGGAAGGTCACAGACGGTTGGGGGCAGAGACAAATGAATCCAGGGTCAGCAGGCAAAAATGTCAGGTTTCTGATAGTTCCCAGGGTTGTCAGGCAGTATGGGAGGCCATTAGCTCAACTGAAGGTCATTGTGACAGATATAGAATTGAAGGTCAGATACAGGATCCACACCAGCAGGAAGAAACAAGCCTTTCCATAAATTCTGTTTCAACAGGAATAGGCCACACCAAAGAGGAAACTGCCTTTCAAGTCCAAGGAGGCCGAGTAAGGGAGCTGTCCTCTTCTCTAACCCTCTAGATCCCCTATGGAGCTCCTTGCCCTATTAAGTCATATTCTGGTGGAAGCCTCCCCTACCAAACTCCTGAGAATTCTGGCCTGATCAAATTGAAACAAACTCTAACTTTCACACTTAACCAACTGTTTCCATAAAGATTACAGATAAGAAACTCTTATGGAGCAATTCTATCCCATCGCACGTGGTTTCTATGCGTTGTAATAAACTCAACAGTGATCCACAACAAGATATGCAGTCTATAAAACACCGTACTTCTTTTGTCACTGCTGTTTATGGAAGTTTAAATTATACCTTCTGTGTAGGATATATTAATTTAAACTCAAAATCCTTACGACTCTGGGACCTATGCTAAGGACCACAAGATGCCAAAGGTTCCCAAGAAGAAAATATAAGAGAAGATGCCTAGCGGGGGATGTGGGGAAATATCTTTGTAGCAGATGTCCCAGTGATAGGTCTTTGGCACTGTTACCTCTGGTCATTATAAGAATATGAAGGAGCTAAAACTTGGACAAAAACAAGGAATGTTATCATGAGTGAGGAGGTTATCACCATTGTTCTTTTGTGTGTGACTCCTTTAATCACATGTGATTTGTTCAAAAATTAAGACGTTTGATCTAGGCAAGAGGAGTCCTTACTTAACTGAGTTCCCCAGAGTCATTGGCTGTCACTAATATCCCTTTAGCTTCTGTGAAAGGAGGTTTAGTGGTACAGTCAAGTACATTCACTAATTGGTAGGTTGGCCATGCAAATCTACTCAGTGGCTTCACAGGAGAAAGAGCTATAGACCGCCCATGTATTTCTTGCCCTCCAAATTCCTAGTCGAAGACCCTGGCACCTGAAAAGAGGTATGATCATGAATGTAGGATACATTTAAGAATATCTCTTTGCAGAATACCATTATATCAAGGAAGCTAGTACTTTATAAAAATGCTTTGTAAACTACTCTGCCCAAGATGAATATATGGGAGCAACACTGTTTCCCCCACACGGACTTCTTTAAACTTACTAACAATTCAGTACATGTTTTCCAAGCGCATGGACTCCCATGCACAAATAATGTTTCCTGTCTCATAAAACGAGTACTTTTTATAAAGAGCATCCACCATCATTTGACTCAATTCTCTCAATTACCACCCCTTGACCTCCCTTAAGTTCTCATTTTGTCAAATGTTGTAAAAGACACCTATACTTTCTAGGATTCTACAGAACCCTAATTATTTTGTTTAATTATCAATTTAATTATGAATTTTCATAAATGCTTAGATCTTCCCTGAATGTAAGCATTTTGCTTATTTTACTAGGACTAATAAAATATCAATATGTAAAGGGGTTTCAAATAGTTTGTGGAAAAATTGGGTTAAAATATAAAAGACTTTTCCACAAACATCTGAAACCCTCTTTTATTGTCAAATGTTTATTGAATGCATACATGTAACTACAATTTGACCCTTTGCAAATCAGCACCAGAGAAATTGTGTTTTGCTTCTATTTTTGTTTTGAGATTTTATTAGTCTCTTAAAACTATTTAATTTACTTGCACTTAATATGTCATAACACAATTGCATGAAGTCTTAGGGAAAGAGGTAAACTTGTTAGCACACATCATCATGGTCACATTGTTAAGCTAGCCCTCTTAAAAATGTTGGTTCCTACCATTGATGCAAAACTTTCCTATCATTCATACCACATGAAATCATTGCTTTCCAAATACTTCATACATTTGTGTACTCTGGTGAACTATTTTTAAATTATCTGTGGAATTATGTTCTTGTTAGGTGCCACGGAGTCAGTTCCAACTCACCATGACCCAGTGCACAACAAGATAAAACACTGCCCAATCCTACAGCTGTTACTATGTTTGAGCCCATTGTTACAGACAATGGGGCAGCTCACCTTGTCAAGGGCCTTCATCTACTTCACCGGCCCTCTACCAAAGATGCTGCTGATGCCATGTCTGAGCATATGAGATGAAGTCTCACCATCCTTCCTTCCAAGTACAACATTCTGGCTATACTTCTTCCAAGACAGATTTGTTTGTTTATTTGGAAGGCCATGGTATTTTCAAGATTCTTTACCAGTCCCACAATTCAAATGCCTTGCTTCTTCTTCAGCCTTCCTTATTCATGGTGCTACTTTGCATGCATCTGAGACCATTGAAAATACATTGATTTGAGTAAGGTGTACCTTTCTCCTCAAAATAACCTCCTTGCCTTTTCAACATTTTAGAGAATTATAAGGAAGGCAAATCAATAAATGAAATCACATAGGTAAATCCTCCAGGCAGCTAGTTTCCTTCTCCCTCTGTTTTTTTGTCCCTTCCTGTTTTTTGCTCATCTCTAAGGTAGAGTGCTCAAGGCGCCCTGGTGGCTTAGTGAGTTATGAGTTGGCCTGCTAACCACGAGGCCAGGAGTTTGAAACCACTAGACACTCTCAGGGAGAAAGATGAGATTTTGTACACTGTAACGAATTACAGTCTCAAAACCCACCAAGACAGCTCTACTCTATTCTATAGTGTCCCTATTAGATGGAATCAACTCAATGGTCATGAGTTTGATTTGAATGTACAGCTCAAATGCCTTCTCTTAATAGTCATCCCACATTATCCCTGGAAAAATCAAGCAGGATGAATGACTAGTTTTTATATATTTCCATGGCAGTAACATTCTTCTCTGTATCACATTGTTTTGGACTCAATTGTGCATCCATGATATGAATAAGAATATTGTGAGGAGAAAATGATTAATTAATTTAAATGCTTAGATATTTACTTATCTAAAACAAATTATAATTCAATATGACTCATGGAAATGTCTTTGACATATGATAAGTGTAAATATTATTATCGTTGCTTACCACTATATTCTATTTCTGTTACTCATAGAATTTATCAGAACTGTAATTCTCTACAACTGAATTGGCCAAGCTGAACAGATCCTTTCCTTCATGTATTTCTATTAAATACTGTCAAAATTTAATTTACATTAGTGTATTTATTTCATCTTTTCAACCACTTTGCAGCTTTATGCATTATAGAGGGTTGGTTAAATTTACTGAGTTCATAAATAAATGGACGAACCCTGCAATGAAGACGAACATTCCCACACAGGCCTCTGTGTTAATAATCTATTTCTTTGTAGCAAAATTACCACAGACCTCGTGGCTTTAAACAACTCTTACTTCTTATATAAATGTTTCTGAGTATCTTGAGAGAAAACATAGTTCCATTGTGTTTTCTACTTCAGTGCCTTACGAAGCTTTAACTAAAGTAGCAGGCACAGCTGGGGTCTCATTTAAGGATTGGGTGGAATAGTACACTTTGCAAGCTTACCAGCTTGTTTCAGGCTGTTGGTTAGAGGGCTTCAGATTTCTTGCTGAAGGTCAGCAAGGGCAGCCATCACTCCTGTCCCACAATATCAGTGCTGAGGCTTTAAAGCTAAGAAGGAAGAAAAAAAGTTTTTAATAAAATTGGTATTATAATCTTATACAACATAATCACATACACATGAAAGCATACATCCCTTCACTTTTGTCAGTTCTATTGCTGAGAGGCAAGGTGGGTTCTACAGACACTGAACAAGATGGAATGATACACAGGCGGGATGAGTCCTGGCAGATTTCCCTAGAATGTTCTCCATGTTCTCCATGGATGCTGGGGACACTAGATAAAGAAGAGCATTCTGAGTAAGGACCACCCAAGACAATGAAACCATGCCCAAACAGACACCCATAAGCAAATAAGTTAAGAGTTTTCCAAGTCCATTACGTAGTGTTTGTTGTGTTTATATTTGCACAAATTATTATTATTATTGATGCACACAGTACATATTTTACTCCTTAATGTGATGGATAAATCATAATAATTGCACATCTGAAGAATAATTTAAAATATTAAATAGTTCCCTTTACAAAATTCTATATTAATTTATCATTGTATTTCTATTTTATTTATGTATATTGTTTATTTTTGTTAATTTATTAAAGATTAACCTTCTAATTGCAGAAGTGGAGCTACAGACATGCTTTTCTCACCCTAAACATAACTGATTTTTAAACAGTTTTATTGGCATAAAATTCACCTATCACACAATTAAAAAGAGCTGTGCAGTTTTCACAAAAATTGATTTTAGGACATTTCCTTCTATCTTGTATTTGGTATTACCTCCCCTTTCCACGCATCTCCCTCTGCCATGCCCCTACGAAACCAGTCTCATGGCCATAGCGCCTACGTGGACTCACAGTGCCCTTATAGTACAGTGCTGGACTGCACTTTTGAGATTTTGAAATTGTAACTGTTTACAGAAATAGAAAACCCTGTCCTTCTCCCACAGAGTGGCTGGAGGTCTTGAACTGCAGATCTTGCAGATCGCAGCCCAAAGCATAAAACACTACTACAGCATGTCCTAGAAAACTACTAATCTACTTACTCTCCCTATATATTTACCTATCCTGAACTTCATATACAGAAAGTTACACACAAAAAACAACAACAAACCCAACAACAATGACAAAATATATTAGAGAAAAACCTAAATGAAAAAGAAAGTGGAAAAAAATGAAAATATAGACCATCATTTTCAAAACATTTTTTCTACTTGTACCAATGTACTTGATAAATGATGTATGGGTTGCTAAAAGAGCTATCAGAGCCTCCAATAAAATTATTATTTAAAAAAGGCATTGAATATACAATGGATCAAAAGGAAAATCAAATGACAAGGTATCACATTTTAATCCAACTAAATCTGCACTAATCTCCCTGATAATAATGCACTCTGTGATAAGGTGGCTCCCATCCCAGGTCCATAGTCAGAAGGAATTCATGGGAGGCTTAATCCACGTGGACGCTGTACAAAAAGATTTGGGGTTTTCACTACCATTCAAAGCCTTCTACAAAACTAGGTATTCAGAATGTATGCTCTAATGTCATTCCTTCTTCCCAATTGAGAATTTACTATTTACAATCCTTGAATCACACAGGCTGGCAGGCTTCTTCCCTGTAGAGTTAGGTGATGCCTGAAGTATGAGTGGATTTTTTTAAATTGAGAAAGCAGGCCAGGTTCATATTCCCATAGCAGGATCATTTGACTCCTCTGGAGGAGAGCCTTTCCCGAAAGGAGCCCATTAAGTGTCATCCAGAAGTGGCAGGCATTTTAGGGCTACAACACTCAAAAATAAATATTTCAGGACAATCCCCAGAAAACATCAATTTGAAAATATGCTAATCTCATCGTGCCTTTCAAATAAAGCATGTTCTAAACTCCACGCTAATCAGTGGCAACTATCAATGCTGTAGTAAAATACAGACCTTTCAAATACTGAAGGAGCGTCGCATGATCAAACAAGCCAGATCTTAAGAAGAGGTATTTTCTTAGAAGAATTTTATAATCAGAACTTCTCATAGATGTGTGTTTCCAGAAACTTCCACCATGTCAATTTTCAAATAAAGTATACCCCCAGCTATTGCTAAAATGTGATAAAATACCAAGGAGTCCTGAAACAACGTTCATAGGCGAGATCGGGTGGCAAGGGGGACGATCACCAGCTGGAGGACACGCCTTCCTCTGCTGCTTGCGCTTTGCCCAATGAGCTTTGCGGGTAGTGCAGGCTGTTCACGGAGCTTTAACTTGAAGTTTGCTGACAACTCTGTGTCAAGGAAATCTATGGGTGCTGTTTCCTCAACAGCATTGGCCTATTTCATACCCGTGTCACATTTTCTAATTCTCACAATATTTCACACTTTTTCTTATGCTATTGTGTACCTGTTAGGCTAAAAGATAACATGAAAATAAGTTTACATACACTGAAAAAAGAAAAATTCACGTGACTCATTTTACTGCAATGTTTGATTTATTGCCATTGTCTAGAACTGAACCTGCAAAACCCTTCTGGTGTGCCTGTATGCATGGACGTATGTGTACATAGGTATTTTGATAATAACTAAAAGGTCAATTCTACCTAGATATATTGTGATAAAAATAGTGACCTTCATTGGGTGCCAAGATAATTTATAAACATCAAAATATTATCCCCTTTCTTCCAAAGAATTATAATGATTACTTATATTTTTAAATGATTGAAACATTAAAATACACAATTGATAAACAATGGTAGTTGAGAAGGAACCTTGAATGTGAGCTATAATTTTTACCATCTAGTCATGTGATTTCATCAAATTTTTCCAAAAGGATTACATTTGAAAAATATCATAATATTATTTTCTCCTCTAATAGAAAATGCTTTAGGCCCCTAATATATTTTACATCAGCATTTCTCTTGGAAATGCTTAGAGATCACCTTTCAAAATATGCAAATATTTGAGGCTTCAAAAGATCTCCCCACACATGCATTTTTAAACCTTTTTACATTACTTAACACTTACAGTAACAACATGAAGAAAGGTTTCATCTATACATCTTCTCAAGTGAATTATTTCTATTCTATTGGTCTACTCTTTCCTAAATGGAATTTTAAGGATCCCTAGTGACACAGTGCTTAAAGCACTCCTTTGCAAACCCAGAGTGCACTGATTGAAATCTACAAGTCACTCTGCAGGAGAATGATGTGGTATCCTGAGTCCATGAAGAAACCATGGGGTCAGTTCGACTCTGTCATGGAGTCACCATGGGTCAAAATGATTAGAGAGCATCAAGTTTTATAAATGTTTCTCTAGTGACTAGGTATAACCAATTTTTCATAAGTTCCTTGGAGCAAATTCAGTATGATATTATTGTTTTGTTTTTATAGCCCAGTGTAATTCAGTAGCGAGCCAACAACAGTGTCCATGTTAGTGGGTAATATCTTGTCATCCTCACTGGGGAACATAAAAATGTGGGTGTACATAAAAGCTATCTTAGAAGTGAAGATCCTCAGAAGACTTCTAATTAATGTACTAGGAACACATTTATTTCGATCCCTATATAAAGAACAGTTTTTTTTATGCACTTGTCATCTGCTTCAGAACCCAGAGTCAAATATCAGGACTTGACACAAAGCCAGAGAAAAATAGTCCTACTAATTGAATGGCCTTTGACATCTAGGGGAGACTAGCATTTGCTGCTAGATTAATTAATGAGAAGATTATATGTACCACCTGTGGAGAGGCACAACCCAATTTTTCCCTTATTCTAAAGTTACCTAGGTTGCATATTCCTTTAAGCAAAAGAAACCATTAAAGTTATGCACAAAAAAGTTGCTCTTGCTCTGAATGAAGTACTTGACCAGCAAATGATACTTTAAAACACCGAAATGCTCATTTCCTATCTTTAAAAATAAATACAAAATAAAAAATAATCCCAAGAAAATAAGTCACATTTAACTTAAGAGCCTTGAATCAGGAAGTCTAAGCCCATAATTGATTGTTCAATACTGACAAAGGTACATTTGGAGATAGGACGATCAAGCAGCTCACTTTACACTTCTTCTGATAACAGCTGTTTTCACCCTAAGTGTACACATGCTTAGAAACTAAACGATATGGCCATCTAATTATGCATGGTTGTCAAAAATCGTACATAGCTACAACTTGCTGATATTACAATATACTTTTAGTTATTAATTAGGACAACTCTCTTCTCATGAACTACTTTAAAAATTTTTCCAATGCAAACTTTCAAAGAAAGTACTGCTAACTGACAATATTTCTCATCAATGTATTCTATGTGCAGCACCTACTCATGGATATGGAAATGGGAAATTATAATAATGGGTCCAACCAGTGATCTTTTGGGCTCTGGCATGTTCTTGACATAGATGCTAAAGCAGATGTTGCAAACTGGCAGCATTTAGGGTTGAAAAAAAATCCATATTTACTTCTTTTAAAGACTTGAATGCTTTTTAATTTGGTGATTTTATCACTAAGTATAAAATGCCAGCTTTCTGAAAAAAGCCAAATATCTGGAAACATTGACCCGAATTTCTACAGGACAATAATAGGCAGAGATTGGACAGCAGTTGCCCCTATATACAAGATTCTTTCTGACATATGACAATCCCCCATCATTATGCTAAATCCCACTGTCTCGACACATTAAATCCTCTGCCTAATACCCATGGGTATCTGAATTTGCTGTCACTGAGTTATAACACAAGAACAGCTGATGTCACAATGCTTGATTTATACCTGAAGCTATTATCTCTTTCTTCTTGTTTTATCAAGCCTCAGATGCTCCTTAGATCTTTTAGCGGCACCTGTTTCTTT
The DNA here is from genome assembly GCF_050624435.1 of Tenrec ecaudatus. Classification (NCBI taxonomy): domain Eukaryota; kingdom Metazoa; phylum Chordata; class Mammalia; order Afrosoricida; family Tenrecidae; genus Tenrec; species Tenrec ecaudatus. The sequence continues at coordinate 42,340,645 of NC_134533.1, forward strand.
ACTTAATTTTTAAATAGTGGTGTTCTCTAGGTCTCCATCCTCAATCATTATATTCTTCTCATTCTCCCTGGACAAATGTAACCATTCCTGTGGCCTCAATTCTCTATGAACATATTTTGAAGGTCAATCTCAATCCAAAATCTCTCTTTGCATCTCCGGGTAAGAACCTATACAAAACCCCAACCTAAACTTACTGCCTTTGAGTGGAGAGCCACTCATAGTGACCCTATGGGACAGGCTAGGACTGCCTCTGTGGATTTCTGAGGCTGCAACCTTTAAAGGGAGCAGAAAACCATGCGTGCTTTAATGGAGTGGCCAATGGTTTCTAACCGCTGGCCTCATAGTGAGTAGCCCAGTGTGCAGTTCCTATGGCCCCAGGGCTCCGGATTGGATTATACACGTATCAACAGACTTCCCATCGTCGTGTACTGTATGTACTACCATGTAAACAGAGTCACAAAATGCATTCTTTGCTTTTGATGACATCTTCCCATTTCTTCTATTCCCCAAACACAGTCATCTCGTTATCATCCTCCTGAAATGAATCCCTGGCCCATCTCATTGTTTCCACTCCTGATAGCATGTTGATTCTGCCACCATATCGTCTACTAGTCATTTCTGCTCATGCCTGTTTCTAATGTGTGACCCCATAACTCAATACTTATAAACTGGACTCCTAAAGTATCATTTCAGATGTTTGTTTCCCTGCATGTAATTTTTCCATCATCTAATTTACCCATCATATGCCACCAGATTATTTCAGATCATAGATATATGTATTTAATTCTTCATATTTTAATCCACTGAATTCAGCATGAAAATAAAAGTCATTCACAACTTCATATTAACCACACTGCTATCTTACCATATAAAATGCTGTCCCCTGAAAAAAATTACATATTCTCCAGCATTTCATTAGCATATGGACTCTTCTTATCTGCATAGCAGCATTAGCTACTGTCTTTGCATATAAACTCATGTGTTATCTACAGGAAATCTCCCTCCTCATACATGTTTAAGTTATAAGTTCCTACACTGTTGGTGCTCCATCACAGTGTATTTAACTCTATACCCTGTATTTTTTTATTTATTTACTTATGCAACTCCTAAAAATCATGGAAGAATCCTATGAAATATCACTGTTAGCCCGAACGTTGTTAAGTGATCAAAGTTCCTGCTCTAAGAAGACAACATGAGACTCCTTTAAGTCCATGTTGATAGAATGGCCATTTCTCTGCTTGTCATTCCAGTGAGTCTACAATCAAATCCTTCAAGAGAAGTAGTTACAAAACAAACACAAATGCTTTTAAAGCTTCCATTAAAATATTGTTCTTAAAAATAAAAATGGTCATAATTAGAAAATACTTGGTCAGAAAGTAATCTCAGTCACTCATTTCCGAAAATATATTAAACATAAGTCAAAGGTCTAAATTTAGTACAATATGTAGAAGGAAAAGTACAACCACTGAAAGATGTTTAAAAAAGATTTTTACATTTTATTTTTAGCTTTAAAGAAATTGAGAGTATATTTCTAACTGTAGTCATAAAATGTTTCCTATTCTACCCAAAGCATTTGCGACTGGCACTTTATTTAGTGCACTGAGTTTGTGTTCATTTTCGGCACTGTGAGCGAGCATGTCCGTGCTTCATCTAGAAAGGGAACTCTAAGGTCTCACTCAAAGTAGTAGTCGCTGCACCTTGGGAATGCTGCTATTCTTCTGAAGTTGCTTCAAGCAGGATGCACATGCTTTGATTCCCAATGAAACACGCACGTGATCAAATTTATCAACCAAAACCCTGAAAAATTCAACTGTTCCCAAGCTCAGAAGGCCTTTCCAGGCACCTTTCTCAGTTTAAACCGGCAGCGGTCTGTGATTGATAGAATCGTCTCTCCCAAATTACTGTGCAGTTGAATGCCGGAAGAGAATAGCAACAGAGAGGAAAAAGGCCTTTCTAAGATGTTTTGTGTTGTTAGCACCTAAATCAAGATGTTAAAAGCTGAAATGATTTAAACTTCAGTAGTCAGAACCTAAATTTCTCAATTCTGCTTGAGATTTGCTCAGTCTCTCTCACCCTCTAGCCTATGAGTTCCTCAAGGAAGCCGCTACGTCTACTCACCTTTTTATCTGAAGCACTGAGGACAGAAGAGAGGAGCACCATAATGCGCATCAGTCGAAACATACCCCTGACTTCAATGTCTCCTCTCTATCTTTGTTATTGTTGCTGTGGATCTGTGGAATGAAGTAGGTTCCTCCTCTTAGTCACCCTTTATACAGTAGAATAAAATCGTGTCCAGTCCTGCACTGCCCACAAAACAATGGAGCCCATCGTTGCAGCTACTGGGTCAATCCATCTGATTACTGGTATTCCTCTTTTTCATTGACTTTGCTAACTATGACGCTCTTCGTTGGGCGCTGGACCTTCCTGAAAACATGGCCAAAGTATGTGAGAAAGAGTCTCACCATCCTTAAGCTAAGGAGTCTTCAGGCTGCACGTCCTCCAAAACACTTTTTTTTTCATTCTATTGGCAGGCCATGGTATATTCAATATTCATCAATAAGTCTATGATTCAAAGGACTTAATTAATCTGAAGTGTTCCTTATTCATTTTTCAATTTTCACAGGCTTATGTGATGATTGAAATGTCTTGGCTTAGGAACAGAACATCTTAGTTCTCAAAGGGACATATTAGATTTTTTTAACACTAAAGAAGTCTTTTTGCAGCAGAATTTCCCAGTGCAATATGTCATTTGATTTCTTTTTAATTTTTTTATTTTAGATGTTCTTTAATTGGGAGTTAATCTATATCATATTATTTGACAGTTCATTTCCATCAATCACTATTGTACAATTGCTTCCACAACCAATTTCTAACATTCTTTTCTATCCTTTTACAACCCCACCCCCACCACACACACACACTGGGTCCATTGTGGACCCAAGTATGAGGATATTTTTCACAACTTTAACATATTCTTCATTTCTGAATTAAGCCGGTTGTGAATATTTTCTCTTTATGTTCCAGTGTACTCATACTGAAGGCTGTAGTCTTTGATTTTCATCAGTATTTTTAAATAAAAATGAGAGAATAAACTCAGCGTTTATTAAGCTAAAAGAAATGAGTTGTAGTGTTTAAAGAGACTATGGGTGAAATATTGAATGATGAGGGCAACACCAAGCTGGAAATGAGCATCCAAAAAAGGGAAGGAACATGCATTGACCCACTATGGTCAGCCATCCCAAGACTTAGCATGTGTTCAATAACCGAATGTACTGGGAAAAAGTCCAAGTTGTATTGAAGGCATTCACACACACACACACACACGTGTCAGGAATTGCAGGAATTCCAGTTGAAATGTTTGACCACTCTCATGAAGCAACGGAGGAATTCGCTTGTCTATGTCAAGAATTGAGAAGAAAGCTACCTGTGCAACAAGTGAGAAGAAATGCATATCTCCATCCAGCACCACCCCAAACGGTGACTTAAAAGAAAGCAGAAATTATCAAACTGAATGAGTCATATCACACACAAGTAAAGTTTTGCTGAAGATAATTTAAAAAATAGTAGCAACATCACATCCACAGGAATGCAAGAAATCCAAGCCAAATTTAGAAGAGAACATGGCATACTGCTGTGAAATGAATTTTGGCTGAAAGATGAGAATACCAGAAAGACTCTTATCTATGTTTTCATATTTTTACTGCGTGGATCATAAAAATTATGGATAACACTGTGAGGAATGAAGATTCCAAAACACTTCGTTGTGCTTATGTGGAACCTGTAAATAGAACAAGAGGTTGTTCAAACTGCACAAAGGAATGTTGAGTGACTCAGCATCAAGAAAGTGTGTTTAGGGGGGTGGGGGGATTGTTATAACCTACACAATATTTATTAAATATGTATCACATATTAGCTTATATTTTTCCTGCCTAAATCAATGTTCATATTTCTTCATTTTTAAAAACATTCAAAAAGCATTTCTCAACATGCTCCACTTCTTAGGTTACATGAGTCCTTTACTTTTTAAAACAAATTCTTAAAAAAAGGGTACAAGACAAGGATGCCCCCGGTCCCCTCTTCTAATCAATATCGTTTTGGAGGTTCTGGCTAACAACATAAGACAGCAGAAGGACACCAAAGGGATCCAGTTGGGAGAGGAGGAGGTGAAATTATCGCTATTTGAAGATGACAAGATCCTATACATTGAAGACCCCAAAAACTCCACAGTTGGAGTACTTACAGCAATAGAGGAATACAGAAGAGTAGCAGGATACAAGATCAATAAGCAGAAGTCGGTAGGGTTTCTATACACATCGGACAGGGCCATGGAAGAGGCGATTAAGAGGGAAGCACCCTTCACAGTAGCTAAGAAGAAACTGAAATACCAAGGAATATGTTTAACAAAAAATACTAAAGACCTTTATAAGCATAATTATAAAACCCTATTACAGGAAACCAAAAGTGACCTCCAGAAATGGATGACCCTCCCCTGCTCATGGTTAGGTAGGCTGAACATAGTAAAGATGACAGTTCTTCCTAAAGCACTCTATAACTTCAATGCTATAACAATCCAATTACCATCAACCTTCTTCAAAGAATTGGAAAAACTGACCACCAACTTCATATGGAGAGGGAAGAAACACAGAATTAGCAGAGAACTCCTCAAGAAGAAGGACACAATTGGAGGACTCGCCCTACCTGATTTTAATGCCTATTACACAGCTACAGTGGTCAAAACAGTGTGGTACTGGCACAATGATAGACACTCAGACCAGTGGAAAAGAATAGAAAGCCCAAGAGTAAAATCATCAGCATGTAGACAACTGATCTTCGACAAGGGTCCCAAAAACATCAAGTGGGAAGCAGATGCCCTCTTTAATAACTGGTGCTGGAAACAATGGATATCCACATGTAGAAAGATGAAACAAGACGTTTACCTCACCCCATCCACAAGAATACACTCAAAGTGGATCACAGATCTAGAAGTCAAACCCCAAACCATCAGGACCATTAAGGAGGGAATTGGGACTAATCTCAGAGCACTGGCCCAGGGAGCACATAGGCTCACTGCGACAGGGAAGGGTATACACACAGGTGAACTGGAAATCGACAAATGGGATCTAATAAGACTAAAACACCTGTGCACCTCGAAAGACTTCGCCAAGAGGGTGACAAGGCAACCCACAGACTGGGAGAAGATTTTTAGTAATGACACATCAGACAAAGGGCTCATTACTAAAATCTACAACACCAACGTAACCTGCAAAAAGAGGAAAACAGTTAACCCCCTAAGGAAGTGGGCAAAAGAATTGAGAAGAACTTTCACTAGGGAGGAGATCAATATGGCCAATAAGCATATGAGAAAGTGTTCAAAGTCCCTTGCCATAAGAGAAATGCAAATCAAAACCACCATGAGATACCACCTAACACCCTGAGGCTAGCCCAGATCAGTAAATCAGAGGGCAACAAGTGTTAGAGGGGCTGTGGTGAAGTAGGAACCCTCCTCCATTGCTGGTGGTCGAGTAGATTTGTACAGCCACTGTGGAAAGCAATCTGGAGATACTTAAAGAAAATGGAAATTGATCTACCTTACGACCCAGCCATCCCTCTACTGGGCATATACCTGGTAGAAGCAGCAAATAAAACATGACCAGTCATATGCGCTCCAATGTTTATTGCGGCACAATTCACAATAGCAAAGAATTGGAAACAGCCTAAGTTTCCATCGATAGACGAGTGGATTAGTAAACTTTGGCACATACACACAATGGAGTACTATGCAGCACTGAAAAGCATGGATGAGCACATGAAACACGTTATTTCATGGGAAGAGCTGGAAGGAATTATGTTAAGCAAGGTAAGCCAGACCCAAAGGGACAGGTACAACATGAGTCCCCTGAGGTAAGTACAATCAGCATGACAGAAATAGAAGAATAAACATCCATCCTACAATAAGCGGGGGGAAGCATAGATAGTTGGAGGGAGGGTAGGCCACGCTTAGGGAGGTACATGAGAGCCCAGCATAAAGAAGGAGAAGTGGGGCAGGGAGAGGGAGAACCGGGAGGGGGAGAATCTGAGTGCATGGTATGGGGCGGGGGGTAACAGGGCACAAACCCACCCAGGGAAGAGTATCACTTGTGTCCCCACAGATCTTGAACATTCATACGGACCCCACCAAACAAGGAGGGCAACATAAAGTACAGAGGTCTACACAAAGAGGCTGGACGACAAGCTGGCCCAAACCAGAATTAGGCCAACCCCCACACTCGAAGGGAATACCACAGAAAACAAAAATAGATCGTCTGGAGTGGGAAAGGAACTGACCCACCACACCATATCCAGAAGGAAGCTGAAACAAAGGAAGGAGAAAGGACGCAGTGGAGTACACCTGGGTCCACCAAGCCCAAGGTCGATAGACCAGCTAGAAGGGCCCATCATACAGAGAGGACCATTCAGCTGGCCACACTACAAGATGCGACATCCTGCACCAACACATGGCCCTACACGGGATAGCTCCTGAGACATAGTGGGGGATGTGCGACTGAGCTGACCCCACCACACTGAGGCAAACACTGGGGGCATGCAATGGAGCAGCGGAGGAAGCAGAGCAAAGGGATCCCTAGGGAGTATAAAGGATGGACTTTCGGGCCAGGACATGGCACCTCACAAGCTACATCTAGAAAAGACTCCTAAAGGCCAGCGAACTGACCTTGAACTACTAGCAATTTTTCTTTTTAATATTTGCTATCTTTTTGTTTTGTCTTTTGTTTTGTTTTTTACCTTGTAAATTTTGTATGTTAGTGGCTTTTCTGCTTATCAGCGTGTCGATGTTGCTTCTGTCAAAGCCATGTTCTTATGTGCCACTTGGGTGCTATCAAAGTCATGTGCATTAGTATGCACATATTACTATATCAGCAGGTCCACCTACACAAGATAGGCTGGACAAACAATGAGAGAAGAAAATAACGGGACGAACGGTCCTGGAGGGACATGAGAGGGTGGGAGGTAGGGGAAGGGAGGAGGTGTTGGCCAACACAGGGACAAGGGAACAGCGAGTGGTTCAAAACCAGAGGAGGGAGGGGAGGGGAGGACTGGTAGGGAGTGACCAAGAGCAAGGTAACTGAGAGGAATTACTGAAACCAGAATGAAGGCTAAACATGGTAGTAGGACGGGAGGAAAGCGAAAGGAAATAGAGGAAAGGAGTAGGAGGCAAAGTGCATACAGAGAAGCCTAAATACAGACATGTACATATGTAAATATATTTATGATTATGGGGGCAATAGACTTATGTGCATATATTTATAGGTTCAGTAGTAGGGTAGCAGATGGACATTGGGCCTCCTCATGCATAATCCCCCAGTACAATAGCACCTCGCCCTGCTAAATGATCATTGCAGGATACCCACCTTCCTGCCCGAAATGATCACTGAAGACAGATGTGTGGGTAAGCAAACGTGGTGAAGAAAGCTGATGGTGCCCGGCTATCAAAAAGATATAGCGTCTGGGGTCTTAAAGGCTTGAAGGCAAACAAGCGGCCATCTAACTCAGAAGCAACAAAGCCCACAGAGAAGAAGCACATGGCCTAAGCGAATACAAGGTGTTGAATGGACCGTGTAGCAGACACCAAGGAACAAAAACAATCATTGTGTGATCACCTTCCTCACATAATCGCTGAAGACGAAAGTGTGCATAAGCAAGTGTGGTGAAGAAGGCTGATGGTGCCCGGCTACTGAGAGATATAGCGTCTGGGGACTTAAGGGCTTGAAAGCAAACAAGCGGCCATCTAGCCCAGAAGCAACAAAGCCCACACGGAAGCAACACACCAACATAAGTGACGGTGAAGGGCAGAGGAGACCTGGTCTCAAACAACAAAGGTGGGGTGGTGGTGAGAATCACATCACCGTGAATGAGGACCCAATGCCCATCTGTAGACAGCTGGACACCCCTTCCAGAGGGGTACTTGGGAGGAGATGAGTCACTCAGGGTTCAGTGTAGCAACAATGAAACTCAAAACCTTCCTCTAGTTCCTGAACGCTTCCTCCCCTCCCAATTATCATGACCCCAATTCTACCTGCGGATCTGGTTAGACCAGAGGATGTACAGTGGTGCAGTAGGGGTCTGGAAACACAGGGAATCTAGGACAGACAAACCCCTCAACACCAGTGGTGGGTGTTGCGACACCAGGAGGCAAGGGGGTGTAGAAAGGGAGAACCGATCTTGGAGATCTATGTGTAGCCTCCTCTCTAGGAGATGGGCAATGGGGAGGCGGGTGAGGGGAGATGCCGGGAGTGTAAGATAAGATATAATAATTATTTATAAACTATCAAGGGACCAGGGGGGGGAGCGGGGAGGAAGGGGAGAGGGGAAAAAAGGGAAACCGAGCTGATTCCAGGAACCCAAGTCGAAGGTGAATTATGAGAATGACGAGTGCAACGAATGTATAGGGTGCTTTGCTCAATTGATGTATGTACAGATTGTGACAAGAGCTTTATGAGCCCCAATAAAAAGATTTTTAAAATACCAAATTCCTGCAAAGAGTCATCCTTATTCACTGTTTCCTTTTCCTCAAACTATGTTCACTTTGAAACACTGTAATAACATGTTGATTATTTCAATAATGGAGCAAAATTTAATATGGTTGTTAAGAGGATGTGAGTGTGTGTAAAACCACTTCAGCTAGATTGCCATCAAAATGTTCTAAAATAAAAATATTTCAGTGCTTAAAATAATAAGTAGCACCATTATAATTTTAAAAAAGTACTTGTCATATACTCCTTGGATCTTATAATTATTTTCTACCTCTACTGATATTTTGTTGTCCTATTGTTGTTGGGTGCCATTGAGTAGATTAGGACCCATAGTGACGCTATGTACAACAGAATGAGACACGGCCAGGTTTCATTTGTTCTCCCTTGAACTATTCTCATGCTTAAGCCACGTTGTAGCCACTGTGTCAGTCCATTTCCCTGAGGGCCTTCCACTTCATGCTTCCTGCATAATTCCTTGTTTGGGCCACAGAATCTTTCAATACTGCAACTCCAGTCTTGGATTTTATCTCAACTTCTTTACGTTTAAGATAGGTTGAGCTTGTTCTTCCACTTTGCTTTTCTAACTCTATAAGTCTTTGCACATTTCATTCTAATATTTTATCCTGTTTTCCCCATCTGTCCTTTGGAATTTTTTGTTCAGCTACTTGAATTCAGTGTTTATTCCCTTTGCTCTGTGATTAAGAGCAAGTTTCAGAGTGTTTTCTGATATCCCCTTTGATCCTTTCTTTCTTTCTTGTCTTTTTCATGATTTTTTGCTTTCTTCGTGAACGATGCTCTTAATACCCTTCCACAGTTCATCAGGTCTTCTCTAACTAGAGTTTGATTTGTCCCAGTTTTTCTTGATACAAAATTCAAGTTGGCTAGTCTTAGGGTCATCTTTTAGCCCTCATGGACTTGTTTTAATTTTCTTCAGCTTCAACCTGAATTTACATAAGAGCAATTGATGGTCCATTTCACAGTCTGCCATTGGCCTCATTGACCTTCTCCATTATCGCTTCCCACAAATTTAGTCAATTTGACATCTGTGTATTGCATCTAGAGAATTCCATGTATATAGCTGACATTTGTGTTGGTTGAAAATGATATTTGCTATGAACAAGCTGGTCTTACAAACTTCTATCATGAGATCTCCAGCTTAGTTTCTATTACCAAGACCATATTTTTCAACTACCATTTCTTCTTCTGTTTCCCAACTTTTGCATTCCAATCCCCAATTATTGTCAATGCATCTTGATTGCATGTTTGATCAAGTTCAGACTTAAGCTTTTGGTAGTAGTCTTGAACTTCTTCACCACTAGCTTTTGTGGTTGCTGCTAAATTTGAATAATAGTAGTATTGATTAGATTTCCTTGAAGTTGGATAGATATAATCCCATCACAGATAGCACTGCACTTCAAGATAGATTTGGAAATGTCCTTATTGACAATGAAGGCAGAGTCTTTCCTGTTGATTACATCATTCTTGGCACAGGAAATCATATGATCTTCTGGCTCAAAATTGCCAATACCCATCCATTTCAGGTCACTAATGCCTAAGATATTGATCTCTCTGTAATCCACTTCCTTTCCGATGACTTCCAATTTCCTTACACTCTTACTTTGTATATTCCAAGTTGTGATTGTTAGAAGATGTTTGCACCTGATTCTTCTAATTTGGGGCTGTGTCCCATCAGCAAATGAGAACCTTAACGGCTTACTCCCATACACTCTATTCCCATCAGCATTGTACTTTGAGAACGCAGCTCCTCAGTCACATTTCAAGGGCCTTCAGATCCTAGGGCCCACCCTCTCCCACTAATAAGATCATCTTCGTCCTTCATTCATTTTAGGTCTTCAATATCTGACAATGTTTCCATGCTGTGCTTAAGGTTTAGAGTGGCTAATTCCTCGAAGGTGGGCAGACGGTTCCTTCTTCGTACACTGTTCTAAGTCTGGAAGTTCCACGATTTGGGGTAAATGTGCTTGCATTTGGAATACCAGTGACATAGCTTCCAGCATCACAGGAACGCACAAACTACCAAAGCATGACAAACAGACAGACAAGTGGTGGTGTCTGTTTATATCCTAGCTCCTTCAAAGAGATTTCTCTGGTGTGTGTGTGTGTGTGTGTGTGTGTGTGTGTGTTGTGTGTGTGTGTGTGTGTGTGAGTGTTTGTGTTATGACCCTCCCTAGCTGATATCAGGGCACATAGAAATGCCCTGATGACAAGGAATGCATGTCTAGTGACTAATTAAATCTTCTTCAGTAAGAAGTAAATATTTTAAAGAAACAAACAACAAAAAGAAAACAAGCAATCTAAACCTAATGCCTTGGAGTCCATTCAAGTGATCATTCATTCATTCATTCACTCACTGTCATCAAGTTGATTCCAACTCACAGCAACCCTATAGGACAGAGAGGAAACTCTCCCTATGAGTTTCTAAAGCTCTACATCTTTTTATGGCAAAACCATTTTATTGGGAGTTAATACAGATATTATATCATTCCATAGTTCAATCACATCAGAGTATTGTACAATTGCTACCACAATCATGTTCAAAGCCTTCTTTTCCTTCTTGAGTTCCTGGGCATCAGCTTCCTTTTACCTCCCCTTCCAATTCTACCCTCCACCCCCCATCCAGCCCCAGGTGCCCTTATTCTACTTGCTGCCCTATAGTTCCATCAACGCTGGGTTTTACATACTGAAAAACAGAAAAACATATGACAAAAGTTCAAGAGAGTGATGCCCCATGACATAACACATGTGAGATAAACCCCAATATGAACAAACAAACCAAATACAGAAAATGTTGAAAACCAGGTCAGGCCTAACGTGCATCAAAGGGGGGATCAACGAACAAGGTTCTAACAATTCAAGTCAGGTTTATTCTTTTTCACTTCTGTAGTCCTCTCTCCTCTCTGATGCTCAAGCTGTCCATCTTTCAGGGAGCAGGACGCCTCATCATTTTGTAGGGAGGCTTGTGGATTAAAACTACCGACCTTACATTAGCAGGCTGGCTTGTATCACTGCACTTGTAAAACAGTATTACTGAGTCATAGGGCTGCAGGGCTACTATACATTGTAACAAAAGTGTAGCTCTCTTCCTCAGCGATTGAGAGGTTCAACCAACCTTCCTGTCTGTGGCTGAACGCTCTAACTGTGTAAAACCAGGGGCCAAAGTAACCATTAATGTATAGTTTGCCTTTTTCCGCCTTCTCCTTGAGACCTAAGTATAGAAACATCTACTTTAAAGCACCCCTTGATAGAGATGTAAACACAAAAATTCCTATTGTATATTATATTAAAGCACACACTTCTAACATAACACATTTTATCATTAGATTAAGTCTGCTCACGATCAATGTCATGAGGCTGAGATTGGAAGATAGAATATCATTAAGACGATCATTTAGATGAGGGATAATAATTTGCATTGGTAGTACAGAGAGCATTTAATTCACAGAGAGGATGAGAAACTAGATCTGTTTTCCTTTCCCATAAATTACTAGAATTCAAGAGGCATAGTAATTATGAGCGGCCTGATTTTTTCCATTTTTGCAGCCTCTATATCCAGAGCTAGTTATAACATTCAGTCGAGCATTAATGCGGACGCCCAATTTGTGTCTCAATGGTGCTTTACACACTTTGAAAATCCAATTTTAATGCAATCCTAAAATACACTGTTTGGTTCCTAGTATTAACTAGATTCTTTGTTTACATGAAGGTTTAGGCTGGGCCTTTAATGTCTCAACTGTTTAAAGAAAACTTCATATGATAAAGGGTCTTTCTAGTACCTTCGTATTGTTAAGTGTTGGATGTAATTGGAATACTGAATTAGGTAAGAAGGGAGTCATCTCAATAGATATTACTTCTTTAAATGCAAAAATATTTTCTGAACTTAATCAGAACATCTCCAAATGTTGACTTGAACTCAAATGCCTTCCAACTTGATTTGTCCATGATCTATGGGATACTTAAACATGTCTTACAAAATCGTGCCACAATTTACCCCTGTTTATTTTAATAAAAGTTTACATTATAAACCCCATGTGGAGATAGAAATTTGGTACTTTGAATCTAGTCAGATGGTATTATAAAATGTCTGAAAGGGTAGAATAATCTGAGTTTCCACCTACAAGTGAAGGCAATCATATCTTGACTACCTTTTTTATCAAATTATTTCATACCTTCACTAAATATGCTAGAATAACTGTGAAAGGATTTGTTTGAATTTACAACCCAGTTACCACTGAATTTTCTCAGTTACTGCATTATCTAAAAGCATGGCACTCCATATTTGTATAAAAATGCATTAATATAACAGCTGATGTTTTCTTAAAATGGGCCTTCATATGGTAGTCATATTATGATCAATCCCTGCTGAGACAGAGTAGGAATTGCCAGGCAGTCACACAACTGGTATCAATGAAATTTGAATTAATATATGAATAAACTTAAACCAAGCATGAATGAGAGAAAATTATTTCAAGAGAATATGATATATTAAAATAACTGAAAAAAGCCAAATTTTCATTTTCCTATCTTTTAATATTCAATGGCCATAAGAGAGTACATTAGTAAGGGAGGAAAATCTTACAAAAACAAAATTCAGGCTAAGTGACAACAATTTAAATCAAGCTGAACTATCATTATCAAAAAGTAATGATTAAATACTAGTATGTAAATTCTAGTATAAAGATTGTTCTACACAATCCCAAAGAAATCATGCAAATCAAAGTGAGAGCAAGATACTAAAATGTAATTTTCATCTTTAATAAAAGTAAAGCAAGTCTTTTACTTCCCAATGAAAGAGATAGTACCTGGGGTCTTAAAGGCTTGAAGGTGAACAAGCGGCCATCTAGCTCAGAAGCAACAAAGCCCACATGGAAGAAGCACATCAGCCTGTGCGATCACAAGGTACCAAAGGGACCAGGTATAAGGCATCATCCAAAAAAAAAATACCATAGCGAATGAAGGGGGAAGTGCAGAGTGGAGACCCAAAGCCCATTTGTCGGCCAATGGAGATCCCCACACAGAGGAGTTTAGGGGAGGAGATGGGTCAGTCAGGGTGCGACGTAGTACCGATGAGGAATACAGCTTTCCCCTGAATCCTGGATGCTTCCTCCCCCCAACTACCATGATCTGAATTCTACCTTGCAAGTCTGGATAGGGCAGAGGTTGTACACTGGTACATATGGGAGCTGAAGGCACGGGGAATCCGGGGTGGATGATACCTTCAGGACCAGGAGTGTGAGGGGTGGTACTGGGAGAGTGGAGGGTGAGTGGGTTGGAAAGGTAGAACCGATTACAGAGGTCTACATGTGACCTCCTCCCTGGGAGACGGACAACAGAGAGGGGGGTGAAGGGAGACTCAAGATAAGGCAAGATATGACAAAATCATAATCTATAAATTATCAAGGGCTCATGGGGGAGGGGGAGCAGGGAGGGAGGGGAAAAAAAGAGGACCTGATGCAAGGGGCTTAAGTGGAGAGCAAATGCTTTGAAAATGATTAGGGCAGGGAATGTACAGATGTGCTTTATACAATTGATATATGGATCTATGGAATCAATATATATATGGATTGTGACGGGAGTTGTATAAGCCCCTAATAAAATGTTTTTAAAAAAATGAGAGACTGCTCAATTCAGTCGTAGTCCAACAATGGAGCTGGAAAATCTTAAGAAGTCTGTCCATGTAGCTTCAGCAATTAGAGCAGGTGAGTTGGGTCATCAGAATATAATTCCACAAAATACATGGACCCATATAGAGATTAGAGGCAAGGATGGAAAAATATTGGTTCCTTTGTTTTATACCAAGTAAACTGAACCCACTGCCTTAGAATATATTCTGATTCATAGAGAGCCTATTTATACAGGGCTCCTGGTGCCATAGATCTTTATGAAAGGAGCTAACCTCATCTTTCTGCCCAGAGACAGTTGGTTGGTTTGAAATGCTGACCTTTCAGAGAGCAGTTCGGTGCCTCTGGGACCAGGGCTCCTTGCTTTAAAGAACTGGAATAAAATTACTCGATATCTATGGAAGGTGAACAATGATTAAGCTGGACGGACAGAAATGAAATACTAGGCATTAGCTGAAGTACAAAACTTTCACCATATGTTTTGAAGTGCGTGATACCTCAAGACCTAAATAATGATTTCACTTCATACCTTCCCTTGATTTTACTTGAAGGTCACAGCTTTGACCTTTTAAGTTGCCAAAGGCACCAACATAATGTTTTATTATTCAAGATTCCTTCTAGTTTGTCATTTTTAAATACCAGATAATCAAATACAAAGAAGCCCATTTATGTGAGTTACAATTAAATTTAGAATTGCAGCCCTGGGCTTGATAATGTTCAGCCAAATTTTTGGCTCACATCTAGTTACTTGAATTCTAAAAGATGCTCAGTAAACGTGGAAAACAACAAATGTGGAATTATCAATTCTCTTTTGGCAGTTCAAACTGACAAACAAAAAACCCATGATTGCCACTCAGCCAATTCTGTGTCATAGCAACAAAACAGAATTGCTCTTAGGTTTCCTGAACTCTAAGTCTTAGGGGCAGACAGCTTTGTTTTCCTCCTGCGAAGCAGCCGGTGTGTTTGAACCACTGAATGGGCTGTTAGCAGTCCGACACTTAACCCATTGCCCCAATTATAGAAGTTACTGAAATAGAAAGATTGCCTGTGGGATAGTTGGGATATAAAAGGGAATTTAGATCCTGGGTGTGTGATTCTTGGAGGCCAGTTAATGGTCTCATAATTCCCACAGAAATACTAGAGTGGTTTAAAGATAAAAGACTGGTTTGATCATATTTAGGTAATGATTCCTATAAGCACATATCTAACCTGGGCTTACAAGTTAGGTTGTAAGCCAATAGCGATTTCCTTGACTGTGGAGAGGGGGATGGTGCAACAAGAGAATATGACTCTGGAGACACAGGCACTGGCAAGATCCTTCTTTGCCCCTTTGATGTCATCACCAGCTTTGATGGGTATTGAAAAGAGAGTATACATAACTAGAGCCCAATGACAGGAATCTGCCTAGCAACAGGCAGAAAATGAGCTATTTTCCTCACAAATCCCATCAACTTATTACAGTGATGTGGAGTGCTTTACATTCCAAAATCTTAGAAGTTCCCCTTTAAGTTTGTCTCAGGTCTCATAAGAATGCAGAAAGGATGCCACATAATGAATTAAAGGTCACAATTTATTCTATCCACTGTTGACACAAAATATCATTTGTTAAGTTCTTTTCTTTATTGATAGAATCAGTCTCAACTCAACAGAAGTTAAGAGAATACATTTCCATGAAACACCTGGGCTTCCTGCTGTCCCTATTTCAAAGTGAGTGGATTTAACAGATCTTTCCAAAAGTTAAAAATCATTTTCTAGAAATGGTAAGTATATTTATTTTGGAGAGAAATTTTTGGAGAATTTGAGTGCTATTTGTGGTAGTTATATAATTTCGCATAAACTTGAGGATATTGAGTGAAGGGGTGGAGTCTAGCCTGTCAATCAGGTCACAGCCTGATAATGCCTCCTTGAGGGTGTGGCTTTCTCATGAGGATTCTGGGAACTTCCTGTTTCTCCCCGGAGGTGGGCCATGAATTTTCTCTCTGCTTCACTTTCCTCAGGTTGAGACACTCAGAGAGCTAGAGGAGCCACTGGAGAGCCTTGCCAGAACTGAGATGTTTCTACTGCCACTGGATCCACAAGATTTTACACCCACTGTCCTGTGATCTTCCTGCATTTTGCATCATTGCATGTGACTATGTGAGTCTGAAGAAGGATTTATGGACAAGTATTGGACTTATGAACTAATATAGGACTTATAAACTTGATCTGGATTGATCTGAGATGTTTTCTAAATATACAGTTACTCGTTTTTATAAAGCTCTTTGATATGCATAATATGTCCCTGGATTTGTTTCTCTAGTCAACCCTGTCTAACACACAATTGTTGAAAAACACCACACTCAGAGTCTATAGGCTTCTAGAGAAAATCAATGCATGTCCCATGTGTCGAGGAGAAATACACGGACCTACAAGTATACCCGTTCGTGAGTTATTATTCTTGCTCATTTGAATTATCCAAACTGAGAAGTTTTACATACAATTCATCATAACTAGTCAGAGCAGACTCTGGTTATATGTTTAATGTAGATCTTCCACTCCGTGAGTGCAACACCATTATTATTATCTGCATAGTCATGAAACCAGCAGGTTATGTTAACGTCTTCTTAAAGCCCAACGTTTGAATTAATTGATAGCTTATGGTAATAAGACAATAACTCCAGAACTTCAAGCATGGCATAACTTTCTTCCTAAAGCATCATCCCATTACTGAAGCATAATGATCTTTTAAAAAACTGTTGTAAGGGCAAATACATTATTCAATTTAGGGAGAATCTTCTCACTAAAAATTACCATGCTTTGCAATTCCTCCAAGTATGACTTCAGCAATACACACACACACACACACACACACACACCTATATTTGTACATAAATACACAAAGTAACTTTGAAAGAGGGTCATACGCACAGTCAAACCAGTTGGCGATTCTGAAGAGAGTCGTATTATGGGGATAATTACTTAGGAAAGGAGCCTGGAATAGCATGGGGGTGGGGAAATGAGGCATACATCAATGGACACAGGAACACAATAAGATGGAACTTGCACTATTAATGATTGGAGCTTAGAATGTACACAGTATGAAGCTGTAAGATTGCTGTTGTTCTTATATTGTTCGGTGCCACTGAGTTGGTTAGGACCACTAGCAACCCGGTCTCCAACGGAAGGAAACATTGTGTGGTCCTGTGTCCTCCCTACAATAGCTCCTTTCCCTGAGCCCCTTGTTGCCGCCCAGGTGGCAATCCATCTCATTACCAATCATGATGTCCTTCTCCAGGGACTTGTCTCTCCTGACAATATGTCTAATATGAGGGGGCACCCCCCAAAAAACAGAATTTCCTCCAAAGCTATGTATTTTTTTTTTTTACAAAACAACCTTATCACCTTCAAAGTACTCTCCAGCACAGTTAACACATTTTTCAAATTTGCAGTTCTTAGAAACATTTTCAAGCTCATCTGTTTGGATAACTGCAGCACCTCTCTCATTTTTTCCTTCACATCGTCTATGTCATCAAACGACTGTCCTTTCATGTCCCTCTTCATCTACAGGAACAGAAAGAAGTCGCATGGAGAGAGATCAGGTGAGTAAGTGTGTGGGACAAGAGAGGCATGTTCTTTTTTGCCAAAACCTGGTGCACTGAGATGGCTGTGTGAGCAGCTGCACTGTGTGGGTGGAAAACCAGTCCGCTGTCAGCCACAGATCAGGCCTTTTGGTCTCACACTGGTAAGCTTTCTTTCCAGAGTCTATAACCAGAAAGCTGTGTTAACAGTCTGAGCTGGTGGAATGAACTCCGAATGCACTACGAGTCGACATTTTTGTCTGTTCAGAAAGTTGATGGACCTCCAGAATGAGATTATCATCAACAGTTTACCTTTTTGAAATGAGAAAACTACTCGTACACTTCAGTTTTTCCCATAGTGTGGTCCTTTTTTGCCTTTCTTTCTTTTTCAAATTATTTTATTGGGGGTCTCACAGCTCTTATCACAATCCATACATATACCCATGTGTCAAGCACATTTGTACATTTGTTGCCATCATCATTTTCAAGATATTTTCTTTCTACTTGAGCTTTGGTATCAGCTCATTTTTTCCTCCCTCTCCCACCCTCCCTTCATCATGAACCCTTGATAGCTTAGAAATTATTATTTTTTTCATGTCTTACCCCAACTGCTGTCTCCACCCACTTTTCTGTTGTCCCTCCCCCCTGGGAAAGGGTTTTATGTCAATCACTGTGATAGGGTACATCATCTTCCCTTACTCTCCTAGTATCATTACTCTCATTACTGGGCCTGAGAGGTTTATCTGTCCTGGGTTCCCTATGTTGCAAGCTCTTATCAGCACTAGTGTACATATTCTGCTCTAGCCAGATTTGTAAGGTAGAATTGGGATCATGATAGTGTGTGTGGGGAAGCATTAAAAAACTAGAGGAATAGAATGTTGTATGTTTCATTGGTGCTATACTGCACCCTAACTGGCTCATGTCTTCCTTGTGATCCTTCTGAAAGGGGATGTCCAATTGACTACAGATGGACTTTCAGTCTCTCCTCCACCCTCCCCCTCATTCACATCAATATGATTTTTGTTTTGTTTTGGGTCTTTGGTGCCTGATACGTGATCCCATCAACACCTCATAATCACATAGGCTGGTGTGCTTCTTCCATGTGGGCTTTGTTGCTTCTCAGCTAGATGGCCACTTCCCTATCTTCAAGCCTTTTGATAGCCGGGCACCATCAGCTTTCTTCACCACATTTGCTTATGCACCCATATTGTCTTCAGCAATCATGTCAGGAAAGGTGAGCATCACAGAATGCTGGATTAGTGGAACAAAGTGTTCTTGTGTTGAAGGAGTGCTTGAGTGGAGGCCTAATGTCCATCTGCTGCCTTAATTTTTAACAAATAAATATATGTACATAGATCTCTTCCCTATCATTATGAATAAATGTACTCTTCTCTATCATTATAAATAAATGTAAATACAAGTCTGTATTTAAGACTCTATAAATGTCCTTTGCCTCCTAGTTGCTTCCTCTATTTCCTTTTACTTTCCTCTTGTCCCACTAAATTGTCCAGCCTTCATTCAGGTTTCACATTCCTCTTGGCTACCTTGTCCTTGATCAAGTCCCCCCACCACAACTCCCAGTTATCCTATGCCCTCCTTGCCATTGATTTTAGATCACTTGTTATTCCCTTGTCTCTGAGTTTTTTGGCACTCACCTTTCTTTCCCTCATCTCTCCCTCACCTGTGTCCCCCTGAAACCGTAGGCCCTTATGGGTCTGCCCAATGATTTTTCCTGCCTACTTTATCTAGATTGACATGCAGAGACAAGAATAAACACACACAAAAAACAAGGAAAACAAAACATAACAACAACAAAACAAAAGCAACAATAACAAAAAACAACAGCAAAAAAAGAAAAGCCTATAAATAGCTCCAAGTCTGTCTGTTGACCTCTATGAGAGTTTTCCAGTCGAGTCTGATGGGATGACACACCATCTCTCCAAAGTCTATTTTTGGTATTCCTTGGGGACTTTGTTGCTTTGCTCCCCCTACTGCTCAGCTGTATGCCCTTAGTGTTTCACCCCAGTGTGGTAGGTCAGATTAGACACAACTTCCACAATGTGTCTCCAGTGCTGTCTCTGAAGGCACTATGGGTCAATGGAGGATGTTGTGTCTTGTGGTGGGGCTGACCCTATGTTCCTCTCTGTGCATTGGCTGCTGTAAACTGGAATGTTATCCTCGGGGCTTGGTGGGCCAGGATGTATTCCACTCTCTCTCCTTCCCTCTTCATTTGTTCCTGATCAGAAGCACCACTCTCCCTGAGCTGCAGCTTCAGTGCTGCCTTTTTTAAGTGCATTCGGGGGGCGGGGGCACAAAATTGGGATTGGAGCTAGCCCCACAAAACTCTCTGTTGGTTCCCTGCTTCATACCAATTTGTTGCATTCACATCTTGTCACACTGGGTTGAAGCCTGGTCCCTCTTTCCCTCTCCTGTGGAGATATAAACAATACCCTCCTCCCTTGGGTGGGTTAGTGCCCTGTTTCCCGCACCACCACCACCACCACTACCCCTGCCCTGTCCCTTATATTTTTCCTTTGGTCTACTGCTGTCCTAGTAAACTGTGCTGAACATCACAGCAGGTTCTGTGGCATTCCTCTGCCCCATTCCCCACCCCCTAGCAGGAAACAAAAATTCACAGCCACTCCCTGTTCTCTTAAATAAGCCATCACAGAAAACGAGGTTCAAGGAAACTGCTTCAACAAAAAATTCACTATGACCAGAGAGAATATCCCCAGTTGGCACACTGGATGCACTAAATCAGAGAGAGCTGCTCCATGCTTGCCTAGTGGGAAAAATTTGTACTACAAAGGGTTTTTTTCTGTTCTATAATTTTTCCAGAGGTGGGGGAAATCCCCTAGTATGTAAGAAGTCTCACATGCTTGCCTCGAAGGACCACTGTGGCCTCACTTCTGCCAAAACAGGTAAGTTTGTCCCATTAGCAGTCTATCATGTTTCTCTTGTTCTTCTCCAGTACCATAATTCAAATGCATTGATTCTACTTTGGTCTGTCAAGTTGTCATCCTGTGATGGCTTCTGTGTTGCTGTGATGCTGGAAGCTGTGCCACTGGTATTTCAAATGCCAGCAGGGTCACCCAAGGTGAACAGGTGTCAGCTGAGCTTCCAGGTGAAGAACAAACAACTAAGAAGGACTTGACTTCCTACTTCAGAGAAGAGAACCACTTAAAACCTTATGCAGAGGAAAACCTTAAGTCTTTCCAGTGAAACAGAATGGATAAAGATCAATATCCTAGGCAATAGTGAGCTGAAAGGGACTGATTTTACCGTGCCAGCAATGGTGCAATCAAGAGACATGGCCCTGCCTTCATCTTCAAAGAGGACATTGCAAAATTTATCTTGAAGCACAATGCTGTCTGGGATAGGATAAAGCCTACCGGAATAGAAGGAAGTCCAATCAATACAACTACAATGATGCCTCAGTTGTGGAACTGAATTCACTCCAAATTCTTGTTCAAACACCGAAAACTTTGAGAACCAAACATATTAAAAAGAGAAAGGAACACTAAATAATTGATTCTTATGCCCTAAAATTGCACTTATAATTTTAGCAGGATTTTAAAATGCTACGAAGGCTTTTAGCCTTCTCACCTGTCACTATCCCTGATGTGCTATTGCCATTGAGTTATTTCTGATTTAACCAAATTAACAGTAACGTTTCAATCTTTACAATGGTCTGGATTCTCTGTTTAATGGTTAATGATTTCATACTTTGGGGTACATTAGCAGCTTTAATCACATCCCCGACCCAAATGTTGATTTAGCTATGTTGTATACAGCTGCCAAATCATACAAGCAGTGACCTGCTTCAATGATCACAATTCTTTCTTTAATTCTACCATGGTTCCCCAAGTTTTCCTCTTAGCTTCCTGTTGGTTTCACCACTTTCTTTGGAGTCAGGGTTACAATCTTTTACCCAAATCAATCCCACAAAAAAAACACCACAATGAAAAATGCTTTAATGCGCTTACGCAAAAACTATATTTTGTCTGAACAACGGAAGCCTCATCCCTTTGTTTCCATGGAGAGATGTGTCCCATGACTCTGGGGATCATAACAGTCTTTTCATGTTTGACTTTCAGTTGGACTATTGAGCAAAGTTGCACACATTGATGAGATATATAAACTTTGCCGCTCTAGTAGCTGAAAGTTCCAGTTTGCAGCCATTCAACAATGAAGGTATCCCTATGTTATTCAAATGTACTCACTACTCATTAAAGCTATGATGAAGAAAGTGAAGAATTCCATCAACTTCTTCAGGCTGAAATTGATCCAATATGCAATCAAAATTTCAAAAGGCCAATGACTTGTATAGTGACTATACACAAGGACTTCTGAGGATAGAATACACCAAAATTAAATGGACTATGTTTGTGGGGAAAGAGTATGAGAAGCTCAGTGTCAGCAGCTAACAACAGGGCAGGGGCTGACCATGGAACAGACCACCAATTGCTCAGATGTAAGTGCTGGTGAAAACTGAAGAGAATTAAAGCAAGTTTACAAAACCCAAAATATGACCTGAGTCTATCCCACCTGAATTCTGGAACCCCTCAAGAATACATTTGACACACCGAATACTGATAGAATACTGACAGATGAGTTGATGCACTGTGAGAGCATGCCACGAATATCAGACAGGAAGGAAGCAAAAGTTCATTAAAAAGAAGAAAGAAATAAAAGATGAACATTGATATCAGAAGAGACTGTGATGTGCTCTTTTTTGCCCAACAATTTCATTGGCATATAATTCACATATGATCAAGTTAAATATTATGCAAGAGTTTACTGACACATAGTTCTCATATTATTCAGTCACATCAAGAAGAGCTGTGCAAAAAAGTTGTACAGTCATCACCGCAATTATTTTTAGAACATTTTCTTCATTCTTGTGTTTATTATCATCAGCACCTTGATTCCTCCCAATCTCCCCCGCCAAACCCCAGAGGAATCCTTAATCCAGTTACTATCTCTATATATTTACCTATCATGGTTTTCTTTTTTTTCCAAAAAATTCTTTTATTGGGAGCTTATACAACTCTTATCACAATCCATACACACATCCATTGTGTCAAGCACTTTTGTACATTTGTTGCCATCATCATTCTCAAATCATTTGCTTTCTGCTTGAGCCCTTGGTATCAGCTCATTTTTGCCCTCCCTCCCCCACTCTCCCTCTCTCACAAACCCTTGATAATGTATAAATTACTATTATTTTGTCATGTCTTTCACTGTCCAATGTCTCCCATAACCCACGTTTTTTGTCCATCCCCCAGGGAGGGGGTTATATGTAGATCCTTGTGGGTTGGTTCCCCCTTTCTACCCCACCTTCCCTTCAGTCTCCTAGTATCACCACTCTCACCACTGGTCCTGAGGGGTTCATCTGTCCTGGATTCCCTGTATTTCCAGCTCCTATCTGCACCAGTGTACCTCTTCTGTTCTAGCCAGATTTGTAAAGTAGAATTAGGATCATGATAGTGGTGGTGGTGGTGGGGGGGGGGGTTGGCTAAAGAACTAGAGGAAAGTTGTATGTTTCATAGTTGTTTCACTGCATCCTCACTGGCTCATCTCCTCCCTGTGACCCTTCTGTAAGGGGATGTCCAATCACCTACAGATGAGCTTTGAGTCCCCACTTCACCATGATATGATTTTTGTTCTTTGATGCCTGGTACTTGATCCCATCGACACCTTGTGATCACATAGGCTGGTGTGCTTCTTCCATGTGGACTTTGTTGCATGGTTTTCATATACAGAAAAACATTTTTCGGCCGATTCCCTTTGGACACTGTATCCCCGCTATGCCAGGCAGCGGAGGGAGGAAGCCCTAACTCGAGCTAGCTAATAAACTCCTTTTGCCACTTTTGCATCTCAACTGGTTGTGATTATTGCGTGCGCCCAAGGTAAGCTAACTTCCTTCCCCGAATCTAATATTTGGGGACTCGTCTGGGGTTGGGGATTGAGAGCACGGGCACTGGTGCGGACACACGGACCGACCTTGAGGTAGGAGGTGGTTTGTTTTTTTTTCTTTTCTAAAATTCTATCCGGACACGTTTATGGTCAGCGCCATTAATTGGGACCAGAATAGGACTGAGGCAGAAGCACCAGAGCGGTCACTGGTCAGGTTCAGAGTGGGAGACGTCCTCCTGTTCCCGTGGTAAATTCCGGTTAGTCTGGACCTTATCATGATTCAGCACTTTTTCCCGGGAGCCATGTGGAGACCCCCACCATTCTTGAGTTGATTTCCCCTTCACTGACTCGGCTTTTGCCCTACTTTGGGTCTCATTTCATCTCTTTTGTGAGATGGTGGAAGATTTTTGGATTGTTGGCAAACAAAGTATAATGTTGGATCTGTGAGCTTTGGCAGCTCTGGGGAGTATGTTTTCTTGATGCGCACTGAACATTTAATTCAACTTCTTTTCATACATGAAAAAAAAAACATTTTTCAAGACTAACAAGAATAACAAAGTAAAACAGATAAAAACAACTGAAAGAGTTCAGGAAACATTAAACCTAAAGCAAACTTAAATGGATCATAAAGGAGATCGAATGATAGGGTGATAAACTTACTCTTAATTGCAGAGTAGCTAAAGCAAAGAGAAATGAGGACATCAAAGAGCTAAACAGAACATATCAAAAAGCAGCTGTGGAAGACAAAGTTAATATTAGAATGCAACGCAAAGCCTTAGTGTTAGAAAACTAACAAAGGAGGAACATGTGCAGCATATCTTAACCTTGAAGAACTCAAGAAAAACTCAAGCCTGGAGTTGCAATATTGAAAAATTCTATGGGAAAAATAATGAACTATGCTGAATGATTCAAACAAGATGGAAAGAATCCACAGAGTTACTGTCCCCAAAAGAACGAGTCAGAATTCCACCACGTTAAAAGGTAGCATAGGAGTAAGAACCAATGGCACTGAAAGAAGTTAAATTACATGAAGAATAATGCAGCATCAAGAGTAGAAAAGGACTTATTAACCACCTGTGATTATAGAACCTTGTTTTCTGAAAGTGAGAAAGATGTGAAGTACTTGCTGCTGAAGCTCAAGGATTGCAGCCTTCAGAATGGATTACAACCTAAAGCAAATAGAGAGCCCAAATCTCTACAAGTAGACCAGTAGGAAGCGTCACAACAAAAGGAGAGAAGATTGACGTCAAGGACTTCATCTTGCGTGGATCCACAATCAAATGACACATGACGTTAGATAAATCAGCTGCACAGCAACTCTTCAATGTGTTAAAATGAAAATAACCACTGCTAATTTGAGGACTGATGTGTGCCCAACTCAACCCATGGAATTTCCCGTTGTCTCCTATACATGGGAAAATTGGACACGGAATAAGGAACACTGAAGAAAAATTGATTCACTTGAACTATGGTGCTGTTAAAGAATACTGAAAATGGACTGACAAGAAAACAAACAGATTCGTCTTAGAATAGTACAGCCAGAATTCTCCCTAGATGTAAGGATGATGAGATTTTTATTTCACTTGCTTTGAGCATGTTACCAGAAGAGACCAGGCCCTAGAGAAGAACATCACGCTTGGTAAAGTTGAGGGGCAGCAAATAATAGGAGCCCTCCAGGAGATGGATGCACACAGTGACTGCCACCACAGGTTCAAACATGGGAACGACTGTGAGGATGGTGCAGCGCCTGGCAGTGCTTCGTTCTATGGTATATATTGTTGCTGTGCATTAGAACTGACTGGATGCACTTAACAAAGACAGACAAAAAGGTCTAGTAACCTGTAAAAATTAATTGATTTCCAATTTTCCATAAGGAAGGTATGTTGGAACTTTAATATTAGGTAGCTCCTCTTCCTCACCTTTTCATATAATCTTAGTCTCCTTCACCTATTTAATGCTATACAAAATCCACACGGA
This sequence comes from Tenrec ecaudatus, assembly GCF_050624435.1. Lineage (NCBI taxonomy): Eukaryota > Metazoa > Chordata > Mammalia > Afrosoricida > Tenrecidae > Tenrec > Tenrec ecaudatus. The sequence goes on from NC_134533.1 coordinate 42,366,265, forward strand.
AGATATGCCTTTAATAAGTTAAGAAATTTATATATGTAAATATATGACAAATAGCTATAGATGCTATTAGGTGTTATAATTTAGATTATAGGGAATTCTTTACATATTTTAAGACATTTCAGAACCTATATTAGAGAACATATTCAACACTTCCTAAACAATACTTTCTATACCATTAACAATATAACTTATAGGTAAAGGAAAAGTCTGTCTTTTTAAAAATAATTTTATTGGGGACTCATACCACTCTTATCACAATCCATACATACATCAGTTGTATGAAGCACATTTGTACATTCGCTGCTCTCAACAATCTCAAAACATTTGCTCTCCACATAAGCCCTTGGCATCAGCTCATTTTTTCCTCTCCCTCCCTCCTCTCTCCTCCCTCCTGAACCCTTGATAATTTATAAATTATTATTTTGTCATAGCTTACACTGTCCAATGTCTCCCTTCACCCACTTTTCTGTTGTCCATCCCCCAGGGAGGAGGTTATATGTAGATCCTTGCAATCAGTTCCCCCTATCCACCCCACCTTCCTTCCACCCTCCTGTATCACTACTCTCACCACTAGTCCTGAAGGGATCATCTGTCCTGATTCCCTGTGTTCCAAGTTCCTGTATATACCAGTGTACATCCTTTGATCTAGCCAGATTTGTAAGGTAGATTTGGGATAAAGATAGTGGGGGCTCAGGGGGTGGAAGCATTTAGAAACTAGAGGAATGTCGTATGTTTCATCATTGCTACACTGCACCTTGACTGGCTCCTCTCCACCCTTCAACCCTTCTGTAAGGGAATGTCCCGTAACCTACAGATGGATCTTGGGTCCCCAATCTGCACTCCCTCTCGTTCACAATGATCTGAGTTTTTGTTCTTTGATGACTGATCCCATTGACACCTCATGATCACACAGGCTGGTGTGCTTCTTCCATGTGGGCTTTCTTGCTTCTGAGTAGATGGATGCTTGTTTACCATCAAGCCTTTAAGACCCCAGAAGCTATTTCTTTTGATAGCTGGGCACCATCAGCTTTCTTCACCACATTTGCTTATGTGCCCATTTGTCTCAGTGATCATGTTGGGAAGGTGAGCATCATGGAATGCCATTTTAATAGAACAAAATGTTCTTGCATTGAGGGAGTACTTGAGTGGAGGTCCAAAGTCCATCTGGTACCTTAATACTAAACCTATGAATATATGCACCTAGATCTAGTTCCCTAACCTCATATATAAATATTTTTACATATGTACATGCTCTTTATGTAGACCTCTATAAGTGCCCTTTGCCTCCTAGCTCTTTCCTGTATTTCCTTTACTTTCCTCTTGTCCCACTATCATGCTTTTCTATTGAAGATATCATTCTATATTTATAACAAAATATAATCCATAGATTTATATTGCAGACTAATATTTTATTCTTTGGGGGATATTATTCAAATAATAGTCTTTATAAGCTCAGGAATTTGTTAGATAAATGGCTGAGGATAAAGTTCACATTCTATAATGGAAAAAGTATTTCTTCAACATCTCTATATTCATAATAAGAGCCAGTCAAATTTAAAAATATATTCTTCCACTCTAATCACAAATTACTGCATTAGCCATTTTATTAACCTATTCCCACATGGTCTAGACTTTTTCTAATTTTCTAAAACAATTCAACTAATAATGCTTCTTAGTTTTGGAACTTCCAAGGGCATTGACCCTTTAACGAGTCAACAATTAACCTCTAGTTCAGAGATTTCTGCGAGGTTTTATTTCATTTGTCAACTCTAATCTGGTTGTGGCTTCCAGAGCTATATATTGAAATGGATTCTGAGGTAGTTTGTGTTCTAAGTAGAGAGAAAGCTAGTGATTGATTGATTAGTAATATCTGCTCTAGAAACCATAAAAGTGATAGAATTAGTACACCTATTTTGTGCCCCTACTCTAAGTCAAATCTGTCATTCTTAAGGATCAGAGAAAAGATAAGAAATGGGGCTTAACCAAAGCTTCACAGGTATTTAATGATAAAGACTAGTTTAAAAATAAATCATGACATTTTTAAAACAAATAATAAATTCTGACTTCATGTTCATTTACAGTCTCTCTCTCTCTCTTTCTCTCTCTCTCTCTGTCTTCCTCCCCAACCATGCTAACCACAATTTATTTAGAATATTTTTATTAACAACCTACTTCCTTCCTGTTCCAACACACTGGGAGGATAATTGCCAGTGCCTGTTCTCTATTACTACTCCCACCTCAGACCACAAGATCAAGGCCCTTTCACTAATATCTCTGATCATACCATAGCACAGGTCAATGATAAGGCTGATAAGGCATTTGTTCTGAAATTCTGAATCTTGAGTGTGTAATACAAAGAATGAGGAAACGTGGATAGGGCAGATGATCCCAATAGAGCTCATGATTCTGACATTTGCTGTAGCTTGACATTACCCTTCCAGCTGCGTGGCTTCTACAACCCACCTTTTCCAAGTTCTTATATCTCTGCTCAATTGCCAATTCTGGAAGTTCCTGACATTTTCCCAATGTGTTGCATTTTTTGTTAAGACCAGAATTAGTTGCTGTTGCTTCAACTCATAAGCCATGACTAGTGTATTGTTCAGTTCCACAGTCATTCTGAACAAGTATTCCAAGCAAGAGAAATAACAGAAAACAAACCAACAAAAAGAAAGTCTACCCCATATTCATTCCAACCTCCCCCCCCCAAAAAATAACCTCACTGCCATCAAATTGATGCCTACTCATAGTGACATATAGGACAGGGCAGACCTGTCCTTTTGAATGTCTGCAACTGCAGCTGGAGATAGAAAACCCTGTCTTTGTCTTGTGGAATAACTGTTGGTTAGGGTTGTTACTAGCAGAAAAAGGAAAATGAACCAGTGTTAATGACAATGTATAGAAACTGAACCCTCCTCCTATGCTGGCAAGGAAATAAAATGCTGCAGTTGCTATAGAAAACACTTTAGAAGATCTTCAACAATTAATTTATAGTTACCATGTGACCCAACAATTCTGCTTCTAGCTGTATACCCAAGAGAATTGAAAGCTGGGAATCAAACAGATACAAAAAATGTTCATTGCCACACGAATTGCAGTAGCCCAAACACAGAAACAACCAGAATGTCCATCAACCTAAGAGTGAATAAACAAAATGTAGCATCTATATACAATGAAATATTATTCAGGCTTAAAGAGAAACAAAATCTTGATTCATGCCATGTTGTGAATGAACTTTCAAAACATTCTGAATGGAAAAAAATGGACAGAATAGTACATTATATGAACCACATAGAAAATATCTAGTGTAAGCAAGTAAATAAAGACAAAATCCATGAAAGGTTACCATGGCTGCCTGAGGAAGGATGAGAATTCCTGCGTAACGGTGACTGAGCGGCTAGGGCCCTAGAATATTTTTGGAAATGGTTACTGGTGATGATAGCTCAACATGAAGATAGTAATACTGTCACTGAATTTTACACTTAAAATCATTAAATTGGGAAATGTTTTGGTGAATATATAGCGCCACAATTAAAATTACAATTAAAAATAATATAGGAGATATGGTTGACCACTAAAAACACCTACCAGCATGTAGCCTCACATGGTAGACCTAAAACAATTATGCCATGATATTGATACTATCAATAGTGTTTCATTAGGAATAACTGAAAAATGTCCCATGGCCCAGTGGCATTTTGTTTTATTGTACATTAGGTCACTACGATTTGGAAATGACTTGATGGCAATTAATATCCATAATAATTTTTCAAATGTCATCAAAATTATATTCTTTCAATAACAATCAAGAAACATTAAATATTTGAATTGAACAATGAATTCACCTCATGCATTTAGTAAGAGTGACGTGGAGAAATTCTCACTTGGTCTGCCTTATCGATCTTCAAAATATACTGCATCTTTACAACCTAAAGAACATCTATTTCCAAGATTAAATGCTGGCTTATAACTGTTGGTTCATGTAAGATGTAGTGAACCTGTAAAGTCACGCTACATACATCAGTCACTGCTGATGGATATTTGGCAAATATTCTACTCCTAAGCCCTGGCTCACTTGTCTACTGTCAAGAGAGAGAAGTCAGAGGACATAGTGTCGTGGAAACGTCTTGTACTTCCATCATGCTGACCCCACAGGGAGGCCAACCCAAAGGCTATTTACATGAATCCCCACTTTAATTTGAAAAGTAGTGTTTCTGTCTTTATTAATGAAAAATACTACTACATTAAGACACTTCTTGCTTTTCCTTGCTTTTTCGTATAGAGATCCATGTGCAATCTGCGAGGAAGTCTGAAGAGAATGGCACAAGCAGTCAAAATATTTACATATTTCTCTGTAAACATTTCATAGAAAGATTTAGCAGGCATAAGTAAGCTATGGCAAGCATGTATACTTATCTGAAGAAAAATACTTTGAACTGATTTCCTGGCACTAGGAGGAACGCTGGTTAAGTGACATCTCCCTTAATGGAATGCAATGATTAAACCAATGAATTCCTCTTTGCCTTGTCCAGGAAGGTCAGCAGGATAGACGAGTACTTTCAATAATGTTCAATGTATTACCCTGCGTTTATATAATTCACCACTATCATCAGTAAATGGAGCAAGTTTAACATTGAAATTTTAAACAGAAAAAGAAAGGGAGAAGAAAACAAAACTACTTATTTTAAAATTTCTTTCAGAAAGTATCAATCCATTTGAGCGATTTCACACAAAACTTGAAAAACAGGGACTGCTTACCTATTAGGGAATGCAAATGTTTAAAGGTAAGATATGGTGCATCTTTAGATGGAATTTTTTAAAATGATTTATCTTTACAAGGTACGCAATGTTTTCCATGTTGAACTGTAAGAGGAAGACAAACGTAAAATGTAAGTAAATGCAAAAGCTACGGTGACCGCATGTCGACATAATCTCTAGGGGTGGGGATGGGAGGAAGAAGAAGGAGAGAGACATTTGTTAATTCTAAGTGTAAATGCTCAGCTTCAGGCACTGTGTCTGCTTTTTGCCAAAGGAATAGCAATAATCTAACCAGCTATGGAACACCCGTGTAGATTCTCGTATATGGAAGTCATCAACATTGCTCAACAGAAGAGTCATGGGCTGAACCATGGAAAATGACAAATGCAGGGCTTCCGGAAGGACAAATACCTAGGACAGATGTCTAATCCATCAGAATGACCTGAGTATAGCCTCTACTTCTGACGCTACCTTATCTTGCAATTGAAACAAACATGAATCTACTTCACTGTCATATAGTTTCAGAAACTGACCGAGTCTATTTTGGATAGCATAAACAAGGACCCAGTTATGGAGCGAAATATTACCTTGTGGTGATAAATGTTCATTTTTACTTCGTATTATACAGACAATGCTGGTACCCAGAACCTCCTCACCAAGACTGCCTGGGATACTGCTCATTGTTAGCAGCTGCAACCAAAGTCACTTCCAGTCTAAATAAATGTATATTCTACCTAAATTGCTTAACTTGAAATGTAAAACTAGTAACTCTAATCTATTTTTTTAATCTTTTTATTGGGGCTCATAAGGCTCTTATCACAGTCTGTACATACATCAACTGAGCAAAGCACCCTTATACATTCGTTGCACTCGTCATTCTCATAATTCACCTTCCACTTGGGTTCCTGGAATCAGCTCAGTTTCCCTTTTTTTTCCCCATCCCCCTCCCTCCCTGAACCCACCCCTGGTCCCTTGATAGTTTATAAATAATTATTATATCTTATCTTACACTCCCTGGCATCTCCCCTCACCTGCCTCCCCATTGCCCATCTCCCAGAGAGGAGGTTACACATAGATCTCCGAGATCGGTTCTCCCTTACTACACCCCCTTCCCTCCTGGTGTCGCCAATCCCACCGCTGGTGTTGAGGGGTTCATCTGTCCTAGATTCCCTGTGCCTCCAGATCCCCACTGCACCGTTGTACATCCTCTGGTATAACCAGGTCCGCAAGGCAAGGTAGAATTGGGGTCATGATAATTGGGAGGGGAAGAAGCGTTCAGGAACTAGAGGAAGGTTTTGAGTTTCATTGTTGCTACACTGAACCCTGAGTGGCCCATCTCCTCCACACTACCCCTCTGTCTACAGATGGGCATTGGGTCCCCATCACGCACTCCCCCTCTTTCACGGTGATGTGATTCTCACCACCACCCCACCTTTGTTGTTGGAGACCTGGTCTCCTCTGTCCTTCACGGTCACCTATGTTGGTGTGCTGCTTCCGTGTGGGCTCAGTTGCTTCTGGGCTAGATGGCCGCTTGTTTGCTTTCAAGCTTGTTTGCTTTCAAGCCTTTATGTGCCCAGATGCTATAGCTTTCATTAGCCAGGCACCATCAGCCTTCTTCACCACACTTGCTTATGCACAATTTCGTCTTCAGCGATTATGTGAGGAAGGTGATCACACAATGATTGTTTTTGTTCCTTTGTATCTGCTACATGGTCCATTCAACACCTTGTATTCGCTTAGGCTGTGTGCTTCTTCTCTGTGGGCTTTGTTGCTTCTGAGTTAGATGGCCGCTTATTTGCCTTCAAGCCTTTAAGACCCCAGACGCTATATCTTTTTGATATCCGGGCACCATCAGCTTTCTTCACCACATTTGCTTACACACACGTCTGTCTTCAGTGATCATGTAGGGAAGATGGGTATCCTGCAATGACTGTTTAGCAGGGCGAGGTGCTATTGTAATGGGGGATTATGCATGAGGAGGCCCAATGTCCATCTGCTACCCTACTACTGAACCTATAAATATATGCATATAAATCTATTGCCCCCATAATCATAAATATGTTTACATATGTACATGTCTGTATTTAGGCTTCTCTGTATGCACTTTGCCTCCTACTCCTTTCCTCTATTTCCTTTCGCTTTCCTCCCGACCCATTACCATGTTTAGCCTTCATTCTGGTTTCAGTAATTCTTCTCAGTTACCTTGCTCTTGGTCACTCCCTACCAGTCCTTCCCTCCCCTCCCTCCTCTGGTTTTGAACCACTCGCTGTTCCCTTGTCCCTGTTTCCATTGATAGACGAGTGGATTAGCAAACTTTGGCACATACACACAATGGAGTATTATGCAGCACTGAAAAGCACCGATGAGCACATGAAACACGTTATTTCATGGGAAGAGCTGGAAGGAATTATGTTAAGCGAGGTAAGCCAGACCCAAAGGGACAGGTACAACATGAGTCCCCTGAGGTAAGTACAATCAGCATGACAGAAATAGAAGAATAAACATCCATCCCACAATAAATGGGGGGAAGCATTAGATAGTTGGAGGGAGGGCAGGCCACACTTAGGGAGGTATATGAGAGCCCAGCATAAAGAAGGAGTAGGGGGGGGCAGGGAGAGGGAGAACCGGGAGGGGGAGAATCCGAATGGATGGTATGGGGGGGGTCAGGGTAGTAACCCACCCGGGGGAGAGTATAGGTTGTGTCCCCACAGATCTGGAACATGCATATGGACCCCACCACGACACACCAAACAAGGAGGGCAACGCACAGTACAGAGGTCTACACAAAGAGGCTGGACGACAAGCCGGCCCAAACCAGAATTAGGCTGACCCCCACACTCGAAGGGAATACCACAGAAAGCAAAAATAGATCATCTGGAGTGGGAAAGGAACTGACTCACCACACCATATCCAGAAGTAAGCTGAAACAAAAGAAGGAGAAAGGACGTAGTGGAGTACACCTGGGTCCACCAAGCCCAAGGTCGATAGATCAGCTAGAAGGGCCCATCATACAGAGAGGACCATTCAGCTGGCCACACTACGAGATGCGACATCCTGCACCAAGACATGGCCCTACACGGGACATCACCTGAGACAGAATGGGGGATGTGCGACTGAGCTGACCCCGCCACACTGAGGCAAACACTGGGGGCGTGCAATGGAGCAGTGGAGGAAGCAGAGCAAAGGGATCCCGAGGGAGTATAAAGGATGATCTTCTGGGCCAGGACATGGCGCCTCACAAGCTACACCTAGAAAATACTCCTAAAGGCCAATGAACTGACCTTGAACTACTATCAATTTTTCTTTTAATATTTGCTATCTTTTTGTTTAGTCTTTTAAAAATTTGTTTTTTTTTACCTTGTAAATTTTGTATGTTAGTGGCTTTTCTGCTTATCAGCGTGTCAATGTTGCTTCTGTCAAAGCCATCTTATTATGCGCCACTTGGGCGCAGTCAAAGTTATATGCATTTGTATGCAAATATTACTATGTCAGCAGGTCCACCTAGACAAGATAGGCTGGACAAATAATGAGAGAAGAAAACAACAGGATCAACGGTCCTGGAGGGACATGAGAGCGTGAGAGGTAGGGGAAGGGAGGAGGTGTCGCCTAACTCTAATCTATTTTAAGAAGATTTCAATAACCTTGCAAATTCTACTTTTGAAAAATATTAAGGAATTCATTCACGTTCTTTCTCACTTTCTTTCTACTCATTTACACCAAATAAACAAGCAAATGTGGTCTTTTAGGAAACTCAGTCTGGTTTTCATCTCTGATGCAGTTTCCTCAGGGCTTTTTTTGTTTGTTTGTTTGAATGTTTGTTTGTTTTTAATGGCGGAGCAAGGCAAGACCTCCATTCAAACCTAACTATTCAGCATCTCATAGATGATAGTCTGCTTGTTCCATAATGATTTTCTAAAGATATTAGGGCAGTTATAAAGTTTTAGTTTAAGTTTAATTTGATTTTCAGTACATTTATAAAAAAAACAAATGGTATTTCAGTTCCCTTCTTAAATTTTTTAAATTTGCTTTTCACTGATTCTAAGGAATGTGATAGTAAGAATTGGAGATAGGGGCCATTATTTTCTCAAATTACTGAATTACAATGCTAAAATGGCATTAATAGATGATAATAAACCAAGAGAGACTACCATCTCCAAGGGCACAGAGTTTGGAAGTCTTGGATACAACACTGATGATATAACGCACATCAACTTCACAATAAAATCAATTTTAAAATAATTTCTAAAATGTGATTACTCTTTTAATAGCATTAATAATTATATAAAAATCACTTTTATGCTAAACCTAGAGTATACACTTTCTTAATCAACTTTTGCAATACATAGGGAGGGAAAAGAGCCCCGTGATAGAGACATTGTTACTCTTTTCTTCATTTTACAGATGAGAAACCTGGAGGTATAGAAACCTGAAGGACTTTACGAAGGCTATTCCTAAAAGCTAACATTCCAACTCCAGCATTCTGAGCCCTAAGCCAGACTCTTACACATACCTGAATTCTGCTTCTCTCCTTTTCAGTTAAATCTGTTTGTACCCAAGATAGTAAACCATTTGAGCCTTCGGCAAGTGATTGACCTTCAGCTATCATGCTTTTACCAGTGCTACACTGACAGGTTGCCTCTGGAGAAATAAAATTACATAATTGTCTAGTCATCTGTAGTTAAAAATGATATTAAATAGTTGTGGCTAAAATTATCTCACATAGTGTGCTAGTGATGGTTATGGATCAGAGGCAGAAAATAGAACCAAAAATACAACCTCATGTGAGAAATGAGAGCTAGATACCTTAGGTAACGTTATGCTCCGAGTATTAATGGACAATGAGATCAAACATTTCTTCTTTGGGCACCATACAAGAGGAAAAATCTATAAAATGGGCATGTCATACCTCAGAATGCCCTCAGGATTCACAATTACATATAAACTTTTAGCCTGCAAACAATGGCTGCTTCTTTCTTTCTATTTCTTCTTCCTTTTCTGTCTTCTTCTCTCTCCCCCTTGCTTCTCCTCTTTCTCTTCCTATCCATCCTTCCGTACCTTCTCCATGTTCCTCCCACATTCTTTCCTTTCTCCTTGTTTCTCAAGCCTTTCCTTTATTCCCGAGTCTATTACCACCTACAAATCCTTCCACTTCCCTGGATGATTAGTCATTGAAGCGAGGGATAAAATCACAAGATGACTCAAACCATGGTATTTTTAGTCATCTCATCTGTATCCAACGGATGGGCATTAATAAAGATGTACAAAGAAAAATTGATGCCTTTGGGATATGGCGTTGGCAAAGAATTTTAAATATAGCACAGAGTGCCAGAAAAGCAAATAAAACTATGTAGGAAGAAATACAATCAGAATGGTCCTTAGAAGTGAGGATGGGGGAGACTTTGTAACAGAGTTTGCATGTCATCAAGAGGGATCAATGCCTGGAAGACGAGATCGTGCTGGCTAGAGATTCGGGGAACTAGAAAAAGACCCTCCAAGAGACAGACTGACAACAGGGACTGCAAAAATGACCTCATGCATAGAAATTAGTATGTAAATGGCACAGGACTAGACAGTGCTGTGTTTAGAGGCACTATAATCAGAACTGACTCAGCAGCATCAAACAACACTATGGTTTTCATGATCAAAGAAAAGGACAAATCCACGGATGCTAAGAACTGTTGTTAGTTATTAAAATGTGTAGAGAAAATTGTGATGATGCAATCTCATTTTCTCAGTCAGGTCACGACTGAATCATATTACACTGTGGTCTCCATTGCAGAATATCCTGGATGCTCAAGATATAAAAGTTATCCATAACACTGTCGGCCCACCTCACCACTGAAAGGCAACTGTCAGAAATAAAATTAATATTTAAAAGAAGATTTCAAGGTTAGAATTGTAAAATTGGGGGGATATAAAGACATTGTGAAATAAATGTAGTCTCAAACATTGGTTTGAATTTTCTCTGGAATAGTCACTGAGTAGTTTTTTTGAGCTAGGGATAAATATATTTGATCTGAAAAGTCTTCTCATTATCTTAATACATGCATCATATGAAGAAAAAAATATATGTTATACTCTCTTCCTAGTTTTCATATATACTTACTTTGTGATCTATGATACATGTAATTCCCATATTTCTCATAGAAAACAGGTAATATACATAAATATAACACGGTAAAAATAATAAAATTAATAATTTACAAGTTTGGCATTGTATTGACTCCAACCTCAGTCCTAATTTACCTATTTCTCACATTTTACCCATTAGTCATTCAGAATGAAAATGTGAAGCAAATAAGTAATATATTCATGTACTATCTCCTTCGGTGCATAAAGTTAAGAGGAATTGATTATAAGTAAATGAGATCTATGACAAAGGCCGAGGAATCAAATGACCAACCCTCCAAATTAATCAGCATATAAATTAATCTTGCTTCCAAAGAAAAAGCAGGACAGGAAGTATTGTCATCAATAATCTACTATGCCAAGACACCATCAAAGATGAATATTAATGAATATAAATAAAAAGTACCTGAATATAAATTATTAAAAACTTAAGAGGAAAAATTCTAAACATTTTCATCCTGAAAACTAGAAATATTTTAATTATCTATCATTATCCTAAATAGAGGTATCACGCAACTAATTACCACTTATATAGTACCTACCATGTGCCTCACTATACCGTAAGAATTTTCTGCATATTTTCACCGCTTTTCTCATTCATCTTGCAGCTGCCTTGCTAGGATCTTCATTGTACAGAGTCAGCCAAGGTGTGACCACAGGATTAAATCGGGCTTCTATGATTTCAAAGCCCAGCTAGTTCTTAAACGATGTTAGAGAAAGATGGAAAATTATTTTCCAAAAGCATACAATCTTCCTAATGTCATTGTGTTACTATAACCCTAGTGGTTCCCTGTCTAAATGTTACCTTCAATGCAGTTCAGAAATAACTAATAATTTTTATGGACAAAAAGTTGCCTTTTCATGATGTAAGTTTTGATGTTGTCTAGAAATGACTTTTACACAAAAAACAGATTGAATAAAAGGCAAAGATGAGCTTGTGTGTTAAAGACAAGAGAATGAGACAAGCCTGTGTAACCCAAGGATTGTAATCAATAAAAACCAAATCCAAAGGAGGAAGTGGTATCAGAGCTTAAATTGCGAACTCCTGGTTTGCAGAAGGCTAGGGATAACAGTGAAAACCCAAAATCCATTTGCAGAGTCTACACATGGATTAAGCCTCCCTTTGATCAAAGCTGAGAGACGTGAATAAGTTTGTTATCAGACAGAGAGCAGTGTACAGTTGATTATGGCAGTTACAGTTAGTTTGAAATGTAGCATCTTATCATTTTATCTCCCTTTTGCCCCATATTAAAGTTGTTTCAGTTAAAATCATAATACTGGAAGGGCAATACCCATGGCTTAAGCCTCTGATGAAAACCTTCTGACCATGGACCAGGGATGTGGAAGCTTGGCTGTCATGCAGAGTGCACTGGAAAGTGGATTGTGATAGATGAGGTTACGTTAACGTTTAACAGGGTTTTGGCTAAGTATCCACTTTTGATCTATTTTAAAATTATTCTAGTCTTTAACAGTTCCTGCTTTCTTTTCGGTTGAGGTTTTACTTTGTTAATTGTTATGTGTTTTTAATGTTTTCCTGCAGATGAACTCCAGGTTAGGTAAATCTATGGAGAGAGTAACTGGATTAATGTTATTGGGTGGGGGGGTAAGGCGGGGGGGTTGGAGGACAATGGGAAGCTAATAATAATGACTACGAGAATGAAGAACAGGTGTTAAAACTGATTGGAGTGATGACTGAAGAACTCTTCTTGAGGTGATGGAACTACTGAATTGCATGATATGTAATTTATATGCCAATCAAACTATTTTTTAAATTTGGGGAGAAAAATTCCATTATCTTTTAAATCTAATTTTACATGAATTATTTGAAGCCCACCTCTTAGAAATAGATGATAATCATAAAATGCTGAGAAATAATGGAGTAAAGGGGAGGGAAATGGATTAAGTCCTGACTAGGAGAAGAAGCTAGAGAAAAATAACATGTGAGGAGACAGATAACACACGGGTGAATTGTCAGCTTGCCTGATAGAGTGCGGCCATTTTTAATTTTCACAAGCGCTGCTCACATGGAACCAACTGATCATGGGCTCTGCTTCCTCAAGACAGCACATGCTGGGGCTGGAAGCCAGAAAGATGCAATCTTTCCCTTGTTCCCCTACACCCGCCTGAGGATCAGAAATATGACCAGCTCCCACTTGTGCCTATCCTGAAGCCAAAGATAACACCATCCACCTGCATAGCCCCTGCTCTCTCTGAGCTAGAGGTGCACGTTTGTAAATAGGCTACCTAGTGAATGGCATCTTTATGTTTTGAAGGTGCACACTATCTCGTCAGGCCAGCAATACTGACAGCACTGAATGGGTGCCTAGCCCTTAGCCATCCGTGAGTGAGGAGAAACTACTTCTAGGAATAGATATTCTGATCCAAGCCACAATATAAGCCAAAAAAGAGCGCATTTTGGGTCAAGTGTTCTGTACTGAGCTGCCCTCTGAACTACAGGAACTCATTCCAGGGTCAGGCACCCAGATCTCCGACACATCCGAGGCTGGAAGGCACTCTCGGTCCAGGATGGGACATCTTGCACTCCTCCAGTATGCTGGGTCTTTTTCTGTTCCATGCCCTTACGATGTGATGGAGTGAAATTTCTTAATAAGGTGCCTCTTCCCCAGTATCTGTAACTCCCGCTAAATGATTGTGTCAGACTATGCGAGCAGATTGTTTGTAGCACTAATAAAGGACAGTGTTCAGTTTTTGTTACCATCCCCCTGGGTAAAAGGATAAGCAATCTTGAGAACAGAGGAGAGAAAGAAACCTCAAGAGCATGTTCAAGGCCTCTGTCTGAAGTAGCAGGGCCCCTGCTACCAGATGCATGAGAGGCTTTGGCAAGGAGATTCAAAGGAGTAGCAGCAGGACTATGAGGACGCTTCTCCTCAGATGACCCATGACTGTGGAACCTGTAAAAGCAAGGGAAACAGGGGACCCCACCAAAGTCTCACCCTTACTAGAAGCAGCTGGAGAGTTAGGTCCCCGCATTCGCAAGCCTGTCACCCTAATTGAACCAACCAAGGAATATTAAGAGTGACCGACACAGTTACTCAGACAATCCCCAACAGTACAGAGAGAACTTTCAGCACCTCACCCTAGCCTATGACTTGATTTGGAAGGATGCAATGCTCAGACTGGGACAGACTATGACAGACTGTGAGAAAAAATGAGTGCTGAAAGGAACAAGGAAGTGTGAAGAAGGTTTCTATGTGATGAATGATACGTATCCAATAGGAGAAACAGCTGTGCCTTCTACGGACCCACTTGAGATCACAATGGTCCCACGGACAGGTGGGCATGGAAACATTTTCTGGTGGGTCGCATAAGTGGACTAAAGTCAGATAGGCTGAAGCCCACCAGTTATACTGAAGGGACAGCTATTCACCAAGGGCCTGATGGAAACCCATAAGTTTCTTAGAGTAGCTGAAAGAAACTCTGAGGGATCATACCGCCATAGACATAGACTCATATGAACATAGACTCATATGAAGGGCAGGTCTTACTCAGAGGCAAATTTCTCACACCAGACATTTGGGGAAATCTCCAGAAGTTAGTGCAGAATCCCAAAACAGTTACCCTAGAAGAGAGGCTCAACAGTGTCATCACCACCTTTAATACTAGGGACAGAAATGGGAGGTCCAGACTTAGGAGAAAGAGAGAAGGAAGAACATCAGATATGCACAGGTCTAGGCAGCCCTTGCTAACCAATGCCCATTGACTGCCTCCTAGGTTTCCAAGACCCCTGAACAAGGTACCAAACATTGTGTGCCAGTGTACGGTCACTAGATAAGGCATTTCCCTAACTGGAATGGGCATCCCGGAGGGCCATGCCACCACTGCAAACAATCTGGCCACTGGGTAGCACTCTGTCTTATGGGAAACAACCAGGAGGGAAGGCACCCACAGGCTAATGTGCAGCTACTAACTGAAGATTGAAACGGCCCAGCCCAGAGAGCAAAGCAGCAGGAGATAGCTGTTACTGGTCTGGAGCCTTGGGTGAGCAGAGATGTGGCAGGTACATAAGTAAATTTCCTCCTAGATACTGGGGCCACCTATTCTGGCCTTACCTCATTCTCTGGACCCATGGCACCATGCACTTGTACCAACATAGGGGTGTCAGGAAAACCTGTAGTCACTTTAAAGAATCCTTAAGGTGTCTGTGCACAACTTTTAATTCTCTCATAGCTTCCTAGTAGACCCTGAATGTCCAGCTGCTCTTCTAAGCTGAGATGTATTGTCTAAGCCACACACCTACATAGTCATAGGGCTTCATCCTAATCCCACTATAGCTTTCCCAATGCTCCTCACTGCAGACTAACTGCAAAATCCCCCATAGGAACAGTGGAAAAGTGCCATAAACCCTGAAGTCTGGGACACGGAGTCCCCACAGAAGTACATATGAAACCCTGTAAAGATTTTCCTGAAAGAACCCACCCAGTTTCTTGCCAGTATCAGTACCCTTTGAAACTTACAGCCATCAAAGGATTAAAGCCCCTTATTAATAAATTCCTCCAGCATGGACTTTTGGTACCAGTTAATTCCCTGTATAACACCCCAATATTACGAATCAAAAAGAAAGACGGGTCTTACCAGCTGGTTCAAGACCTCAGGATAATAAATGAAGCAGCAACCCCACTGTACCCAGTAGTACATAACCCCTATACATACCTAGAGGAAATTCCTAGCTCCACACAGTGGTACAGCATCCTGGACTTAAAAGACGCCTATTTCTGTATCCTGCTAGACCAACAGAGACAGTTCCTTTTTGCTTTTGAGAGGAAATTAGAACAAGGGCAGGCACTCCAACTTTCCCGGACTGTGTTACCAACAGGCTTCTGAAATAGCCCCATTTGGACAAGCCCCATGCCTGGACCTAGTTGGTCTTACTCTGCAGGGGAGCATGGTCCTACAGCATGTAGACGACCTCCTCATCTGCCACGCCACTCAAGAACAGTCTACTGCCATACGGTGCAAGTTGTAAACACCTTAGCAGAAAGAAGCTACAGTCTTTAGGGCCAAGGCCCAGCTTGTGCAACAAGAGTTTATGTACCTGGAACTAGTCTTTTTTTCTTTTTCAAAAAAAAAAAAGTTTTCTTAAGGGATCATACAACTCTTATCACAATTCATACATACATCAATTGTGTAAAGCACATCTATACATTCATTGCCCTTATCATTCTCAAAGCATTTGCTCTCCACTTAAGCCCCTTCAAGTTCCAGGACAAAGTACTTGGATCCACCATTCCCGGGGAAACCGTGGAAGCCAGCACAACCGGACCCTCAGTAGCGGAGCACTCTGACAAGTCCTCCTGTGAGCCACTGAACAGTCTTAAGATGCTGTTTCACCGCCACCCCGAGACAGATAAGTGCTCCCCAGCAAAGCCTACCTCAGACGCACAACCATCTTTAAGCTAGTAAATGCTTTCACACAACTCTTACGTTTAAAGTAAGCTGGCACCCATGCCTACCTGTGCTAAGATTTATTTTCAAATCTTCCAGTGAGGCTAACCCACACTTCCATGGTCACTGCTATCTAACAGCTTGGCCCCTGCCTCACCTAAACAGTTTACCTATTTTCTTCCAGAGGTCTTGAAGTTACCAACAACCATGAGCCAAGTGTGCCAAACCCAGGTTCACCAACTCCTGGATCAATTCAACCTCATCCGTCATGGGCCCCTAAGTGGACAACCCCTCCCAAGAGAGTAGGAAGGGTTTGGGCTCAAAACCCCACGCCATGTCCTCTTTGCCATCAAGAGACAATCAGAGATGCTGTCACCCAGAACCCCAAAGATTTGTATCCATATTCCTTCAGTGGAGAAATGTTAGGTATCTAGAGACAGGGACAGGGGGTGTCCCTCCCATGCCTGCGAAGGCTTCCAAAAAGGATGCTGGAAAGGACTCAGGCAACCATTAAATACCTATGAAGACTTCAAATTGGGCATGCTAAAATTCAAGCCCCGAGTCAACAGATGGTAAACTAGGTCTAGACCCAGCACATCACTCAGGTGAGCTTAATTCAGCCAACGGGGTCAATCAGTACCTTCAACCACACTTCCCCAGCCAGAGGTCTGAAATACCCTGGTAGGAGGTAGGTCGTTCTCTTTTTTACCGTGTTCTTGCACCAGTTCGTGCCTCCGTTCCGCACGTGCAGGTGTGCTGTTCTACGAGGTTTCTTTTGTCCAGTTGTGAACTTCTGCGAGGTTTCTGCATGGCGTGGCACACTTCTATGAAATGGCGTGTACTCTTTTGAGACTGTAAAACCTGAAACATGCTCCATCCTTCATAAAAGCCCACTTGGATTACAAAGCAGGCTTTGGCATGAATCCTTTATCATGTGTAGCCAAGAAGCGAGGTATTACCCACTGGAGACACCTCGCACAAAGATGTGGAAAAGAGCACATGCGGAACTTGGGGGGATCCTGGGAGACCAGAAACCCAAGAATCCTAGGGGCTAAGAGCATGTGGACGGAAAGGCTGTGCACCAGGAGAAGGCCCAGAGCAGACGCCTGCATGTGGGGGAGGGAGATCCTCACCCTGCGCCTGCCATTGACCAAGAGCAAGGTAGGACAGCAAGGCCTCCACACAGCCGAGCTATTTCAAACCTCTGCTTAGGGAGGTGTGATTGGTCCACCTGTGTGGTTTTAACTGGGCCCTGGGGCGTGTGTCTGCACATGCTCAGTTTGGGGTCTTCACAGGTGTTCAAGTTTTGCCTGATTTCTTTCCAACCTCCTCTGTGAGAGCAGCCATGGGAGGGACAACCCCCGTCCATAAACCTTCTACCTAACAAGGTTGTAATCCTCAATCCTCACCATGAGGTGCTTCACGTCTTCCTACTAGCAAGATTGTGACATCTGCATGTAACAGGTTTTTAATAAGCCTTCCTTCAAGCCTGCCTCTAGCTCTGCCTCACAGTCCAATAGCCTCCCAGCTGCTCCTTGGGTCTCTCTCATGGTTTCCTTGCCTCACCTCTGGTCCAGGCCTGGCCCCTTTGCTGTGTCCCATGGTCTCTGAGCGGAACCACTCTTGCCTCCATTCTCAGCTTTTGCTCCTCCAAATCAAGATCTCAAATGTGTTCCACTGGTGGCTCTCTCCCTAAGGTGGTTCTGGGGTGGTTGTTCCCAGGTGGCTCTTATGCACAGGAATGGCTTTGATGGTCTTTCATCAGACCATGTGCACAAGAAAACGGTCTTTTGACTTGGTTCACAGTCTCCAGTCCAGCGGTTCTCAACCTGAGGGGTGAGCAACCCTCTCACAGGGGTCGCCTGAGACCATCGGAAAACACATATTTCTGATGGTCTTAGGAACTGAGATACGGCTCCTCTAGCCATCTCCAGGCGGGTCTGCCCACATGTAAATACGCCCACATTTGAGTACCCGGTGCAAAGACTGCTACCCATACTACAGCATGTTTCAAGACAAACTATCATTCATTTGTCATTAGAAATAAGTATTTCACGATATATAATTGCTTATTGTTTTTGTGATCAATCACTACACTTTCATTTTGTTCAATTGTAACAATGAAAATACATCGTGCATACCAGATATTTGCATTAAAATTCATAACAGTAGAAAAATTACAGTTATGAAATAACAACGAAAATAATTTTATGGATGGAGGTCACCACATGAGAAAGTCTATTAAAGTTTCACAGCATTAGGAAGGCTGAGAACCCCTGCTCTAGCAAGATAGAGACTTATCATCTGAATCCTATCCCCTAGCATATCAGAGAACTCCCTCAGAAATGTGATGATAACTACAGGTGTAAAGGCTAGACTTTTAAAATCATCATAAAAAGGAATTATGCTAAAAAGGGGGGAGGGTTGTGGGTAGATGGCTCATAAGAAGTAACCAGCTATACTTCTCAGGGTTAATAAGTGGCAGGGTTGGCTTGCTGTGGAGCCTCTATCATTTGAGACTACCTTTTGACTTTTCTCTCTCAGTTTTTCCTCCTCTTCCTGGTATCAATTATAAAATATAGTTTTAAAGTGTCACTGAGGGGAATTCTGGGGCCAGCCTCAGATTTTTGTGGTTTCCTTGTAATATCTGGGTTGCCCTGAGTCAGGAATATGTCCTTCAGAACCAGTTCTGCCTCAGGTGTAATGAGGTCAAGGTTGGTATATTTTAGCAAGATCTTTTATTTTATTTATTTTAAGTTTTAATCATTTTATTGGGAGCTCTTACAGATATCATGACATTCCATAGCTCAATGACATCAAGCAGTATTATACAATATTGCATTCAGTTTCAAAACATTGTCTTTCCTTTTGAACTCCTTGACATCAGCTCCCTTTGATCCCCTCCCTCTCCTACCCTACCCCCAGGACCCTTATTTATTTTTCCCTATAATAGTTTAATTTGCATGCATTCATTTGTATAGTTAAGATAATCTTTGGTACATGAAAGCCATGACAGGGTATGTGAAGATAAGGTATATGATTAACTCCTTATTCCCCGGCTCGGTGAGGGGGGAATAAGGAGTTAATCATACTGATGACTTTATAACCCAACTCGATGGAACCGAACAACAACATTGCATGTGACTGGATATATTGGATTGTGTAAGATCTGGAAATACAAGCAAACAAACCAAGATCCCTTTTAAATGCTCTGAAAAGATAGTGAGATTTTCT
Organism: Tenrec ecaudatus; assembly: GCF_050624435.1. Taxonomy (NCBI): domain Eukaryota; kingdom Metazoa; phylum Chordata; class Mammalia; order Afrosoricida; family Tenrecidae; genus Tenrec; species Tenrec ecaudatus. Next base: position 42,385,786 of record NC_134533.1, read on the forward strand.
CCATAGTCAATGGTTGCCAGTTTTGGATAATTGACTGGCTTATTTCTACAGACATTTAGTCCTTCTTAGCAGGAGAAAGAGGATGTTTTCTAATTTTGTAAAGAAATAGTCTCTGAAACCCCACAGGCAGGTCCAGCCAGTCTCAGGTGGTCGCTGGGAGTTGGAAAGCGCTTGATGGCTGTGTGCGTAGTGGGGCAGCTCTCTTATGCACATAGGGGCACAGATTCTGGACAAAGCTCTGTGGGGGTGCTATCATTCTGACCAGGAGCTCCCCTTGGAACAGCTATGAACCCACTGAGTATGCATTTTTGTGCCACCCTTACCTTGGTCTGCATACTCATTCTGTCTGCAAATGCATTCCGTTGAGTTTTTTATATAATGTTTAGTCTTTCTCCTGGTGAGAGAGCCTTGTTGCAAATAATAGAAATATCCTTCCAGTTTCATTCAAAGGCCAAGGTCAGGTTCCTGAAGCCATCAATACACGCTTGATTTGCTTGGAAAGTTCTCCAACTCAGTCTTGATTCTACTTAGATTTTGAATTAACTGGGCTTTCTTATAGGTGTATCAATATTACTATATAACCCAGCACACTGTACTTCAAGATAGATTTTTTAAAGTTCTTTTTTATGATGAAGGTGACACAATGCCTCTTCAATTTATTATTCCCTGTAAGCCATATGATTGTGTGACTCAGAAAAGCCAGTATCAGTTTATTTCCGCTCATTAATGCCTAGGTTTATGTGTTCCATGTAATGTTTTAACACTCGTTTGCATGTAATTCACATATCATACGTTGCAATAGTTCAATCATATGATAAAGGGTTGTTCAATGATCACCACACAATATTAAAACCTTTCATTTTGACTCCCAGGTTTTCTAGATTCAGACTTTGTATAATCCATGTTCTGATGATTGAAGATATTGGCAACTATATCTCTTCATTTTGAGTTGTGTCCTGTTAACAACTGAGAATCCTACCATCTCTACTCCATGTGATCATTACAATCACTCTAGTTGAAGGGAGCTCTCTTCCAGTCATCTGTTGGATGCCTTCCAACCTAGTTCAACCTAGTCCATATTCTAGCCTGATCACTAGCAACTTCCCATTGTGGTATATAAGATTGTTAGTGAATGTTTCCTCAAAAGTTGATAGCCTATTTCTTCTTCCCAGTTTGCTCTTAGTCTGGAAGCTTTGCTGAAAGTGATCCACTGTGAGTAAACTACTGTTAGGTTACTTGGGTGAGATGTACCTTGGTTCCTGGCTTCACAGGAGAAGGAATTCACACCGAAGCCTGGTTTGTGATCCAAGTGGGTTTTTATAAATACCGAAGACGTTTCAGGTTTTACAGCCTCAAAAGAGTACACGCTTTTTCAGGGTAGCATGCCAAACAGCGTGTAAGTCATGCTGGGGCTCACCACTGAACGCGAGCAACCTTGTGGGACTGCTCACTCCCACGTGGTGACCTTGCCAAGTTGGTGCAGGAGCAGGTGCCAAAGGGTGAAGAAAATGGGTCATGGCACCACTGGTAAGGTAGTTAAACCACAGGTAGGGGAGGTGTGGTTGAAGGTATTGGGTGACCCCATTGACTGAATTAAGCCCACCTGAGTCTAGTTTTGGCCGCCCAGGTATACCATCCATCTGGCTTGGAGGGGCAATGCTGAATTGGAGCATGCTCAGTTAGTAGTTATGGCTGGCTAGGGCTCCCCTGATTTTTCTTCCAAACCTCCTGTAGGGAGCCTTGTGCAGGCATGGGGAGGGACAACCCCCGTCCCTGTCGCTTGCTACCTAGCACTACGAGTGGCTTAGCTTCCAGTAACACAACACACAAGCAACCACACTATAAACGCTGACAGCAGAGTCTAAATATATGACAATTAAAAAAATCATTCCCATTACTGAATTGTTGAATTAGAAATCAAGTTTGAAGAAACACATAATTTCATTCTTTCTTTAAAAATTTCTTCCAAGCATAATAAATGTTGATGTTAATAAAGTATGTGTGAATACAAATAGGATCAATAAAAGTCAATATAGGCTCCAGTTAAGTAAGGCATATATTAGAGCTATAATTTAATTTTCAAAGCTCTCATTGGTCCTCCAGAGTGAGGACAATTAAAAACCTTAAAATCAATGCAATATGGTCTTTCAAAGGTCATACAAAAGTAGTCAAGATGATACAAGTCGAAGAAATGGTCAGTCAATAAGAGAAATCATTCTGAAGCTTGAAAACGGAGACTATTTGAGTATGAAAAAGCAGAGTCTAACTCCTAGTCTCTGTTAGGAGATTAAGCGAGGGTCCAGAGGACCACGCAGATGTGCTTGGCCTATTACCAAACTAAGAGCAGACAGACTTCAAGCGTCATGGAAAATTTTATCTGTAGAACGGAACCAAGATCTGTTCAGAGAAATGGTGTCAGGCACAAGGATATACTTTAAGCGCAAAGACCAAGAGTTAGTGACCTTGCTTAGTTGGATAAATAGACGAGGCAAGACAGGAGGAGGCAAATGGGATACTCAATAACCTTTGAGTCCTGCAAACAAACAAACAAACAAACCAACAAGCTCACTGCCATCAAGTCAATTCTGACTCATAAACCTTTAGGACAGGTAGAACTGCCCAGTGAGCTTCTGAGCCTGTAACCCTTTAAGGAAGCAGAAAGCCCAGTCTTTCTCCTACGAGCTGCAGACCTCATGGTCAACAGCCCAAACCGTAACTACGCCACCAGGGCTCCTGTTCGAGTCCTGCAAAGATAATCAAACAAATCCAGTTTCCCCCCTTTCTCTCTAATGAAAATATTTGATGGAGTTAAAGAATAAAAAAATAATATCAGGAGCTCTGGTGATGCTGTCAATGAAGTGTTGAACTGCTAACCGCAAGGTCGGTGGTTCAAACCCACTATTTACTCTGAGGTAGGAAGACAAAGCTTATGGCTGCTGTCAAAACTCACTGCCTCAGATACCCTGTGCAGGGTTGTTCTGAGTCTGGATTGATTGGATTGAAGTGGATTGAAGTGGATTGGGGGCGGGGCGAGGTGGGGGGTATTGTATCAGAATAGAGCCTGAGGTAGCTCAGTAGATCCACAGAATCCTAACTGTAGGTGAGAAGAACGTCATAAATACCTAGAAGCTCAATTAGGACATCCACAACCCCTTACATCTGTGCTGTAGCTTCCCTGCCTATGAACCACGGAAAGCCAGTGCAGAAGTACCCACTGAGGAGCTACGATTTCTCTAAATTCCAGGGTCAAATCTACATGGTCATTGCAGCAACCGAGATGGACAGGGATGCGACGGACATAAGGATTCATCCTAAGCAACTTCACTAAGCACGCCCACCCCACTGCGCGTGCATGTGTGCTTGCTTGTGTCACAGAGCCATCATATTTTCCATCGAGAAATTAATCCCCCCTCGCTCGCATGCTCCTGCTCCCCACTAACTACGCCTTAGACTGCAGACATCTGACTCGGTCCTGAGCAGAATGCTTTCTCTTTCATTCTGGCTAATCAAAATATCTCAACAGGACTGTGTTGCCTATATGAACATCTTATCTTCCCCAGGTGATGTTGGTTGCAGATATCTTTGGCCTGGTCTCTCCAGCTTAGATCTTTCAAGGAAGAAATGAAAATTCAGCAATGAGGGTTCATTTAGTAAATTACTTCATTCAGCCTTTATCCCTCTTCTTCCCACTATCTTTGTATCCTACTCACTAGAAAGAAATGGAATGGATTAAGATACCATATTTTCCTCAGCTCTCCCAAACTATTAGCCACCTTCCCACTCAATTTCTGGGCATGTAGAAGTTTAAGTTTCAAGAGGAAACCATTTTATTTTCCAGATATGCATACCACTTTATATTGACTTTCCTTAATAAACATTGTTGTCACATTTTACCTCTCACACTAAAAAAAGCTTATTTCTCTGAGGAAAAAATATCTTCATTTTTATCCATTGTGTTTTATTTGAAGAACTGAAATTTTTACTTCCTCAACTCTCCTCACCTTTAACTATCAGTACAAAGTTTAGGTCAAATAATTGATAGGTCTGTATCTCTCCATGCATGTGTTATTTTATAATATGAAATTATTCATGGAAATTTCAGTATATTTCCTATTGGGGACAACTTACATTCACTTATCCAACAACTATTAATGTATTACCCAGCTTTATTCTCACCAGGGGTGAGGCAAACAGATATGACTCTGCTTTGAAAGGACATATGTTCTAGTTGAAAGATGGTAATATTAAATAAATCAATAGCTCTTTCACTGGCACCGAGTTGATTGAGACTCCCAGTGACCCTTTGAGACAGGGTAGAGCTACCTCTGTGCGTTTCGGAGGCTGAAAATCTCATGGGAACAGAAATCTTCATCTTTCTTCCTGGGAGTGGCTGGTGGTTCGAACTACGCGCCTTGCTGTTAGCAGTCCAATGGCTCAATCCGTTATGTCACCAGGATTCAGAACAGAGACATGCGGCAATGACTGGGAAGTACCATTATATTGGGATGATCAGGAAAAGATTCTTAAAGAGGCTGCATTCTGAATAATATCAAAAACAACAACAACAAAACAGCCCACTGCAGTGAGTGGGATTTAGTGTTTAGGTGAAGAATGGGGACTAGAGACATCACAGGACTCTTTGATCTTTAGTGTTAGGGAGATCTACAGGTGTTTTCATCTAATCTCATGCGTACTCTCCGCCCCTCTTCTTAGAAGCATTTCCAAAAGAAAAAAAATGCCCTGAGGGAGAGTATTAACTGCTTGCAATATCTTTAACAGAGAAGCATCCAGAGTGACTACTAACTTGAAAAGGAAATGCAGATTTCTTCAGGGACAGGGATGAAGCCACCTCATTTTTGGTTGTATAAACTGAGTTTGAGGATGAGCTTGACACTTGCTACAGCCCCCGCATGCCTGAATGAAATCAATGAGAAATGCAGGCGATGAAGGTACAAATCCAATTTCATTTTTGCAACAACACAGAGTCAATAAGTTTTTGCTGCTTTCTTCATTTGAAAACTCATCCATATTTTATCCTCCTTCATAAACAATGTTTAGATAGTCCCAGTAAATAATGAGATTGAAAGAAAATATTTGGTGTATTTTGTGTATACCCCTATCTTCAGGTAAGATTTCTTTTATACCCACCCAAGAATCAGTGTCTCTTATGTCAGGGTTTTGTTGGGGCTAATGTTTATTTTCTCCATGGGGGGGTGGAAATTGGGGTAAAGAGGAGAGTAATGAAGAGCATGTTTTCCATAAAAGCATAAGCAGAGTTATTTCTAATGTAGGGTCCCTCCCTTTTCGGTAAGGCCAGGGGCAGAGTACTCTCCGAATGCCTTTATACACTTACTTTTGGCTAAATGTATTTGTGCAAATCTCATGAATCATCAAGGCTTTTGAAAATATTTATAGGGAGAGAAATTCTACCCTTTTCATTGGCATGAGTAAAACTCACATTATCTCTATTGTTCAGGGAGCACAATTGATGGGTAGATGAAAGAGAGCGGCAGCCAGCTCCCCAAACAGCTGTTCCAACAGAAGGCCTGCTGTCCTATACAGCGGGCAGGGTTCCTTGTTCCCCCCTGAGGCTATGAGGAAGGTACTAAATACACAGTCCTATTAAAGCAAAGTCAGAAGGTGAGGATGATTTGAGACTTTCACGTTAGGAGAGAAAGCTACAGGCCTGTAAGGTTTTCTTTATTTGTGCTACATAGAGGACTCCACCACCATCCAAGGCAATATATTCTTAGTTTCATCTTCAGATGATTTATAGGACAAAAAAAATCTCACTGGCCATCAAGTCCATTCCGATGCTTAGCTACCTTATAGGGTGGCTATGTCAGAGTAGAACGCACCTGAGGTGTTCTAAGGCTATAGCTTCATGGGAGTGGAATGCCTCGCTGGTGGTTTTGAACTGCTGACCTTGTGGCGGCTAGCAGTCCAACACGTAAACCACTATGTCACCAGTTCTCCTTCATTTTTAAGCAATCTCCAGGTTGTGAATGAGATCCATCCTAAATCTGTCTTTACGTAGAACTTTTAGATAAGTTACATATCATTTTTAGTTCACATCAGTTCATCAAAAGCTTGTCTTTGTATATAGTTTACCTTTCTTATGAATATAAAACACTTAAGAAACACATCAAAAACACCAAAACATCTTAAACATTATATATATATATTTTAAACTCACTGGTATTCAAGTCTATTCCAACTCATAGTGCTGTACCTCATTTTGCATAGACATAAACCCCTTGTAATACACACAGCTTCTTGCAATATTGCTCTCTCTAAGCCAAAGAAATTGATTTTATTCTGAAGGCAGTTTGCTATTCAATGAAGGTCACTGCAATCAGAGTTGGTTTTGAACTAGATTCTCGGTGTTATCACTGATCAGTTTTAGGGGTAACTGAAATTTTGAGATATTTTTTCAATTGAAAAATGGGGATTATTTTTCTTTTATCAAGTGATTATTATGAGGATCAAAAACATGAATGCATTAAAATAACTTGAAAACATGTCTGATATATACTAGCTTACATTTTATATTATTACCAGCTACCCTGTTGTTTTTCTAATCAATGGATTTTTTCCCCCAAGGTTTATCTGTTGTTTAAGTCTCAGAGTTGAGAGGTAAATTCAGTTACCTAAAAAACATGAATGTTTCAAGTAATAGAAAGATAGCGTTATATTTCATATCTCATTCCCACATGTAAGCATTCCATTAACATAAATATGAACCTTATATATTCATATTGTGCTTACGATGTAATAAACTTAAAAACCACTTTCTGGAATCTTCATAAAGCCTGTCTTTTCTAACATTCATACAGAGATTTTTCTTTTTTCTTTAGAAAGGAATTACCAGAGAATTAAAATATATTTACACTTTTCTCAAATTCCCTTGGTGTTTTAAATATTAATCTTTCTCTCTGACTGTAACAATATTGCTGATCACCATTTTGTTATTCAATTATAAAGAAACATAGGAAATAAAGCAGTCGTAAATACCAATAGAGAGCAGGACGAAGACTCCATATATCCTTTATGCACAATATCTGGAAACATGCTTTTAAATCAGGTTGTCTTCAACTTAGAAATCATTTTATGACATTATTTTGTTTTGTTGCTGTGTATGTATGAAGTGGCAAGAACCGTGGCAGGAAATAAGAGTGGCTTCAGTTTAGAGAGAGAGCAACCTGGCGGTGTAGTTAGTCCTTGGGCTGCGATCCCTGTGCTCAGCAGTTTGAAACACCAGCTCTGCAGGAGAAAGACTGCTTTTACTCCTGTCAACGGTTAACAATCTTGAACCCCCTCAGCCCCTCGTCCCCCAACACACTGGGTGGTCACTATGAGTCAGCATTGACTCAATGGTAGTAAGATTGGCTTTGGTTTGTTAAGTTTAGACAGGGAGAAAATTATTCTGGGAGGCAAGCTGCAAAACAATGTTAAATCAGAGGCATAAATGCCAAGAACAAGTTCAGGCAAGATCATGAAGGGAGTCCACCTGCAGTGCAGGAGCCCTGGTAGCAGAGTGGATTATGAGTTGGGCTGCTAACTTCAAGCTCAGTAGTTCAGATACACCCGCCACTCCGTGGGAGAAAGATGAGGCTTTCTGTTCTCATAGGGATTTACAGCCTCTGAAGCCTAAAGGGATAGTTCTAGTGAAAAGTGAATCTGAGTGACATGCAGTGTGATATCACAGCTTCGCTAGCCCACTGACACTAGGCGATCATTTCCTATTTGTAAATTTCACGTTTCTCCATTGTAAAGTGGGGATTTTCTAACAGGAAAATTATAGGATGAAGTTAATGGATGTGTCATGAAATCCTTCTCAGAGAAGGTCATCCCAGAAAGCTAGTCTCTCTCTCTCTCTCTCTCTCTCTCTCTCTCTCTCTCTCTCTCTCTCTCTCTCTCTCTCTCTCTCTCTCTCTCTCACACACACACACACACACACACACACACGGCCCTATCATCTTTATAAGAATGGATCGTCAGATCTAATTAAGAACTTATCTGTTAACGGAAATGTTGGTGGTGAAAAGCCACTGAACAGGTGGGAGAAAAATCTGATGGTCTGCTCCTATAAAGGTGACAGCCTACAGACTGCATGTGGTAATTCCGCTCTTTCATATGGGGTCCCTGTGAGGGCAACGGACTCGAGGACACCCAGCAACCACAAGGTAGCTGAAGAATATGGGAGGCAGATAAGGAGGGCTTGTAGAAGTAGGTTGGGATGAGGTTCAATTGAAAAATAAAGAAATATACTTAATTTTATAGGCAATAGGAAATTACAAATATGTTTACATTTCTTCTTCTTACATACAGGGTAAGGCCTCCTTATATTTATTTTTAGTTCACTCTGGTGGTAGTGGGGAAGGCCGACTGGAAGGGTTCATCAGCAGTTAGAAGCTGAGATCAGACAGTCTACCATGGATGTGTTTCAGGTGAGGCATGGCAAAGGCCTGCTGGAAACCGATATTTAAAGAGTTTTCTATCACAGGGCTATATAATAAAATGTCTTGGCAATTGTGTGAAGGCACTACATTAACTTTATAAGCCATCCCAAAAGCACATCTCAGAAGAATGGGCCACGAGAACCATAAAGGGCGTATCTCCAACGTTCTGGGTCAAGTTTTACTTCGGTGTGCTGTGAGACATCAGGTTCCAGGGCCCAGCTCTTATTCAAATGAAGGCTGTCTGAATTTAAGGAACCTTCCTGGTGCACATCCGTGTACCGTTTGGCTGCTGTGGTGAGGTCAATTTCTACGAGTGTCCTTACATCTGCCTCTCTGTAACTGGGAGAATGGAGCAGGGGACCCGGCTGGTCTCTTCTGACTGCACAAAGGACATGGAGAATGCCACTCCTCCACCCTGCTCCCAAGGTCAACTGCCAGAAGGCAGAGGTCACACATGCCTCCAACCTCCATCCTTCCTTTCCCCTATTCTGATACCAACTGTTTCTGTATTTCTACACTAGGTTCCACAGTCTGTTGAAACGGCCACACAGAATTCCCAGACAATGCTCACAATCACACTGTTTACTAGGGAAGTTAACAGGTCACCAGCCGTCAGGATGAGAAAACATTAAGGATGTAGAATTTTGTCCACAGTACACCTCTTCACAGTCAAGCATGTCTCTCTGATCCTCAGTCTCAGTCATGTGTTCCAGGGGTGGTGAAATCCACCCACCACTCCGTCTCAGTCTCATGGTCTCTTGTCTCGGCACTGCAACTTCTGTTGCCTCTGTCATGTGGTCTGGGTTTTTGGTGAAGTGAAATGAATACTTGTATCTATTCTGTCGATCTCTCTGTAACTCCAACCACATGCTTTAGTTAGACCAGGGAACTCAAGAGAGCCATCTCAGAGCTGAACCAAAGAAGATAAAGGGACTCTCTGGAAAGAAGAGTCACCGTCAGAGTTGGTGCCCGATCCATGTTGGAAGTGGCGATGTCACGGAGACCATGAGGCAGAGTAGAGGCGCAGCGTCCCGACTGAGGCATAAGGCAGAGCCTAGGGTGGGCGTCCTGCCTCATAGATTCAAAGGCCAAAGGATGGACTGAGTGCGAGGCTAAGGGCCAGAGAGAGACGGGGCTGCGGGCTGAGGATAGACATTGCTGTAGACCAAAGACTGTAGCATTAATGTTATCTGATTATGGCTTGTCTCTTCCTTCCCTAATAAACCCCATAAGCATGAATATTGTCTGTGAGTCTGTGTAGCCATTGCAATGAATCATTAAACCCAGTCAGAGCAGTAAAGCGCCACCGGAGGGGAGGTTGGTGCCAACATCTGGTAAGAGGGGATGGTTGGTAGAAGCATGGGTGTGGCAATTAGCCTTGAGCCGGTGTGGAGTCGGATTCTCCTCCCTACTGAAGCTGGAGGAAATCAGAGGTGGCTGTCACACTAGTTCCTCAGCTGAAAACTGAAAGGTTGGTAGTCCAAAGTTACCAAGCAGCTTTGTGGGAGAAAGGCCTGTTGATCTTCATCTTTAGAGATTACACCCACAAATATTCGATGGGGCAGTTCCATTGTGTCACATGGGATCACTGTGAATAGAAACTGCCTGGACAACAAACAGCAATAAGTCTGAATTTACTTCCCAAATCCCCGATGGCGTTTCCTTCTCTCCTTTCTAAAGGAATCCCTTTTAACTCTTCCCTGAGTCTGCAGAGCCTCACGCCATTCATCTCTGGACAATGAGACCCAATCCCATTATATGTGAACCCTCAGCTCATGTTTAAATGCCCTGTACTTTGATAGCAAATTGCCTGCATGAGGGCTCAGAAGCCAAGACCAGATTCACCTTACTGCGGTCTATGGAGGAGGATTGTTTCCTCCTCCCTTGGTTTAGAGTGGATGACCATGACACACCACAGGACCCCAAGCCTGGAGCTACTCTCAGATGAAGAAATCTAACCTAAAATAGGCTGCATTCAAGACTCTGTCAGTTGCTGATAAACCTCATCACAGCCATCACACCCCCCTGAGGGAAGAGTCAAGCATTCTCTAACAATAGGCTGTGGGGATTAAAGGGTGGGTAGAGTGCTGAGATGGTCCATTGTAGCCCTGACCCAGCCAGGATTTCTTTTGGGAGCTTAACACCAGTGGCATCAGAACATTACATGAGTCTATTAAGATTTACCAAGATATTTACTCTTTGTTATCTATTAAAATAAAAACCTTCATTTTTAACCTTTCCCTCTATTTACCTGACATTCTCTCCCAATAAAGCACCTACGCACGCCTCAGGAGCAAATGTCGATTTAACATTTTCCACTACTAACCTTTATGGCAGCTATAGATGTTTGACAGCATGTAACTTAAACATTTCAGCAGAGCTTAGCCTATTTCCCCAAGAAGCAATTGGAAGCGAAAAGGAAACAATACACTTTTCATAATCAATCTGGACCTGACTGCCTTCCTCTTGTCCTTCCTTTACCCCTTCCCCATCTCTGATGTTGCCATGACGCCAGAGAACATGTTGTGAGCGCTGCCTGTCATCATTTAATTTAAAATCTATATACCTCTTAAGGTAAACATGGGAGACAAACACAGAAGACTATATCAAGAGAGAGAGAGATAAATAATCTCAAACAAATAATCACTGTTTGGGAACAATCCCATATAGTCTTATTTCTTCAAATAATCACGTTTTGGGAACAATCCCATATAATCTTATTAAATAGAATTTTGATGAATTGGGGCATTGTGTGGGGTTGCTTATTTTGCTTTGACTGTGTTCACGTAGGTCTGATCCATACTAGCTTGTTATAATAAGGAATTTTTGGTAGTGAAAAAATTCAAAATCAAAAGTGGATTCTGGTTGACCTTTCATTACTCTTTTGAGGAGGACTGCTATGGTTAATGGCTCCTAGGAATTGTACAGATTTGGGTAGGAGCAGTCTCCGGATGGGCAGGGAAGTGTTCCTAAATGAAGAAGTAAGAGGACTTTGGGACAGTCAAAAAGAAACTATAAATATTTTGACTACAATATCAGAAAAGACCAATTATAGTAAAGAACATTATGTGTTGTTTGTTTGTTCTTTTGTTTATGTATAGGAGAGTATCTATAAAAGTAGGAAAACTCTTAAATGAGAGAAATTGATACAATAGTCCTCCAGCATACCAACAAGCATGAAGATAGCCACTGGCTCAGGCAGCATTTTATTATTCTGTTTCATTATGAAATTGTCTTAAATTGCTCACTCAGTAGCAACTCACTACAGTAACAAGATTTCCTATCCTCGGATGTAAAATAATGGCATGATTTCATGTGGGAGATTTTCGAGTTATAAACTCCGTTGCTCCTCAAAAGATCCTAATTTCCGCTCACCGCTTTGTGACGTTTCTGGAAGGGGTTTCCCTGTTCTTGCTTCTCCACGCTGAAAGAATTCATGCTGCTGACGCACGTGCGGAAATCCAAGTAACTTTTATGACGGAGAGAAGTTTTGGGTCTTTCAGTCTCTGGCTGCACGAGGGACGGCACACGTTCACTTTGGAGATGGCCACTTCAGGAGCACGGAAAACCCACAGGGAAGGAGTCCTGAACTAGAGAGATTGTCCTTGAACTCTGCTTTTGATGGCTTTCTGCTCCCAGTGGAGGGGACGTGGTTGAGGGACTGGTGTTCTTAGTGGCTGAGTTTAGGCACATGTGTGACCGAATGTCGCTATGCCAAGTGTGCGTGCCCAGGTGAACCTCCACGTGTGCCGAGGTGGCTTTGGGCTGAGCATGCCCAGTTTTAGCTTGTCCCCATAGGTGGCTATGGTGTGCCTGATTTCTTTCAAACCTTTTTTGTGGCATGGCCAGTTAAGTTTTGCTTAGCATAGGCATTCAATGGAGACAGCCCCCTTTAGCCCCAATCTTTGTGTCTTTTAACTTCAGTGGAAATGCAGTGTAGTCTCTGTCTTGTTGAAGCAATGATGTCACATCCTAAAATGTATTGAAGTAGAAAAAGATTAAGAATCAATGCTTTATCCATTATGTGATTAATAAACCTTCATATAATGTTGATCTTTTACTTACTAGAGATTTAGACTCTCTCTAATATATTATAATGAAATATTTTTCTGGATTTAGAACTATTTGGGATCAAATGTAGAATTATAATTACTGGAGGACCTGTTATTATATAATTCACTAAATTAATAGTTAATAGTCCACTAAAATGCATTCAATACACAATATCTGGAATCACAGAAACAGTGATTCAATGCTTGTCATTGCCTGATGATGTCTGGTCAAGCTGGTTTTCTTTGTCATTAAATTGTCCAGCTGCCTGATGGCATCAGATCTTGCATTTACATTTGTGAACACTAAGTCCAGTGTCTTGAATATGAATGTATCAACAAACGCTTCTCAGGGATGAAGGAAAAGATGGTGGTGTGAGAGTCCAGGAAGTTTCATAATTAATCTGTCTCTAGGATGGCGGTGTAAGGAGGAAATTCCTTTTCTGTACAAGCAGGACGCTGAAGACAAGTGGAGAAAGGAAAGTAATTCAACTCATTCATTAAGTCTAAAAGATAATGCAAGTTTTACCTGCCCGGTTACTATTGCAACGTAATCTATGCCATATGTCCAATGATTTAGCAAACTAGTAGTTATAGAAGGAAGCCATTCAGTGCAGATAGCGGGTATAGTTCAGCTCTGGAGTCATGAGACTAAATCACCTGTCCAGGCTCTAACTTCCCTAATTATTAGTTTCTTCTATGATGAATTGACAAATGAATATATGCTATCATAACACCTCAAGGTTGCTATAAAGAAACATGATAAATTTCTTCTTAATTGTAACATTCTGCATAAATAAATTGGTAGTAGTAGTTGTTATAGTAGTCAAAAAAAGTTGTTCTTAAATAATTTGAGGTTGTAGTTTTCTCAAAAATTCAAATTCAGAAGATTTTACTCCAGAAAAATGTACTAAAGAAATTCCATGCTATTCCAAGGCATTCATGAAAATTTTGAAACTCAGGAGAAAATAAATCTTAGGTTGAGAATTTTAAGCATTAAGTGTTACAATATTTTAAAGTTATATAAATCATTTCAAGCATCAGAAAAGCCCAGAAAACTCTGTATCAAACTTTAAACATATTAACATTGTGATGTATTTAATAGGGTCTTCTTTAGAGGCCTTATAAAAACCCACACCTTCATTCTAGAGTATTTCATGCCAGGAAAGTATAAAATATTGTTCCTACTTGCATGAAATTTGCACTGTAATCAGACATCTATAAATGAAGGAAAAAAATAGAAATTGTCACGGAGTGGTTTTCATTCCATTAATTCATACTTCTAACAAAAGCAAAGTACAGATATAAGTGTAAGAGATACCTGACACACACTAGGAGCTCAAGAAACACACTGAGTGGGCGATGAAATCAGTGAGTGGATTAACGTCTTTCTTGAGCACTTTTTTGTGTTCCATTCACTATGCTAGGTTTGGGCTACATAATATGAGGGAGTATCCAAGAATAAATGTTTTTTTTCAAAGCTACGTATTTATAAATTTTTTACAAAGCAACCTTAATCACCTTCAACGTTCTCTCCATTACACTTAATACATTTGCCAAATCTGCAATTCCATTCTGGGAAGCATTTTTCAAACTCATCGGTTTGGATTGCTGACAGCACCTCCCTCATTTTTTCCTACCTCTTCTATGTTGTCAAATTGCTGTCCTTTCATGTCCCTCTGGATTCATGGAAACAAAAAGAAGTCACATGGAGTTTAGTCAGGTGAGTAAGGTGAGTGGGGCAAGAGAGACATCCTATCTTTTGCCAAAAACTGGCACACTGAGATGGCTGCATGAGCAGGGTGGTGATAAAACCAGTCCCCTGTCTGCCACAAATCAAGCCTATTTGGTTGCACACTGTTAAACTCTCTTTTCAGACTTCTAAATAGAAAGCTTGATTAACCTGGTGGAACAAACTCCAAATGCACTACAAATCTACACATTCATTCATTCAGGAAATTTATGGATGTCCAGAATGAGATTTGTCATCAATCGACATTTCACATTTTTTGAAACAAGAAAACCACTAGTCCACTTGTGTTTTCCCCATAGCACTGTCCTTGTAAGATGTGTTCAACATCACAACAGTTTCTGTGGCATGTTTTTCATTCAGATCAATTCACACGTGGGTTGCCACAAGAGGATCTACCTTGGCAATGGTTTTAACGGTGGAAGAGGCAGCATTTCCTGCTATGAAACATAAGGTTGCTATGAGTTAAAATGGATTTGAAAGTATCTAAAACAGCCTAACTGCACGCTAAAGTGTAGTCCTTTTCCTGAGAGGATGTATAAAGGTTCTCCAGAGGAAGTGTTATTTGAAGTTAGTTGTGAACTATCAAGGGAATTTCAGTAGCAAGAACAGCATTGAAAAGAAATAGACATCTGAAACAGTATGGTACTATTACCAGAACGTAATGGAGGGCATGGAATTGAGGGAAGAGCCAAACAGTGGACCCAGAATGCCTTTTAAGGGCCTTCAACTTCACCCAGAACCTCAGTTCAAATGTGCCTAACCATCAGAAAAACAAAATGTCTTATTACAACACAGAACTTCCCAGACCCCACATGCCAAGATTCTGATTTGAAAATGGGACATGAATCTCTTTGTTTACCAGTGTCCTAGGGAAGTGTTATCTAGGCATGTTTAGAAAGTAATGCTGGAAATAACAAATACCCAGGAAGGCTTTTTAGCGATGAAAAGGTATAATTGGCCCTAGATTTTGAGGCCATTCCTGTAGTGTCCATGTGGACTCATTAGATGAAGTTTGAGGCAGAAAATAATGGGATGTCTCTTACTAACTCATAAAAAGATGCAATAGCTTTTTTTATATCTAGTTAAATCCTCCTCATATCATTTCCTCTTGCTTGATCCCAGCGGAGACGAACCAACAATTGGCCATGCCTCTTTTATCAAAACTTGTCACCCAGCTCAGTTCCCTTTCAGACTTCCTTCGTCCTTCTTGGGCTCAGCCTTTGCTTTTGAAAGCACAATTTGTTTTAGTTTCTGCTTTTGTCTCCTCAGATCTTCTCCACATGGATCTTGTTCTAGAACTCAATAGGAGAGGCAAGAACTGATTTCTTAATAATTCTTTCCCTCTTTTGTGGCTCAAAATTCTGCTTCTTAAGCAGCTAAGCACAAATAATGGCAGTCATGTAGTTCTGTTATTCGGGAGCGTCAGAGACATCAACTCTTCGAGTCAGTGCAGCAAACCCTGTGGTAAAATGCTGAGAATAAAGGTGAATAATTAATGACGGTCTGAGCTTTCCACAGCTCCAGGATGAACAGAGTAAGGCAAAAATAAACAAAATTGCTCTGACTTGTGCTTAATTTTGAGAGAATGGGATGGAAGTATTTTGTAAGCACACCGGAGGGAGTCAAGGAAGGTTCCATTGTAAAGGTGACCTCTAAATTAGGAAGGATGAATAGAGTGTGTCAATGTGAGAGTGAGGCAAAGCAAGCACTCCCCTTGGTCTTTATGCCCTGCGTGTGTTTACCATCTTCTTTCATTTTAATTTACCCCAATCCCTGTTAAACATATTTGTGACCACTGATCCTTTATGCTCATAGCTTTAATTCATAGGGGAGTAGGTCCACAAAGATTGCTCTGGGTTTAAGCCAAGAAAATTAGGCAAACTCACTCAGCTTCACCCGAACATTCAATAACCATTGTCTGAGTCTCGCTTTGAAAACCAAACCTGAAGCCAGATTATTTTCACATGGTTTCAAGTTTCACCATCAACAATCCACATGATACCAGGCTCAATTCATGTATAATAAAAGCAGGTGTAAAATTTCAGCCACCAGTTACTATAGACATATGTTGGATGGGCCTTGAACTTGGCTTCATCAGGATGATTAGTGCTTCTACAGAGAAAATATTGCTATTTGTCATCAGTAAGTGAAACCTCCTCTTCAGCACATGCCAAGAGCCGCAGGACTTAATTGTCAAAATAGTACTTCTTGATGTGTAAGGCATGGGCAACAAATGTACTATCTTCCAGTCTATGGCCTTGTGTGTCAATCATACTAATACCCAGCCAAAGAGCTTTGTGAAAATTGCACATTCTAGAATAATGAGATATGATGACATAGATCTGTAATCGAGGCTATGTGATTTTAAAAACTACTAACATGAAAAAGCTTTCCAATATACAGTAGTATAGAAAGTAATGCAATAGTGTGTTTGATTAGAATGTACTTCTGGCCGTATTAATGTAAGCACTTAAGGGGTTTCTCAAACACACCTTTCTGTAAGGAGCCTATAGATTCTTCAGACATCCATTTCAATGTAGACTGTGCTCAAGCTGATTGCTTTAAATGCAAGGAAGTTCTGTAAGCACTTTTATTTTATGTTCACTAAATTCAAATCCCTTGATCCCATTTTGCTTTGATATTTTAAAATAGAAAAAATATAATCTCTTCATAAAATAATATTCCTTCCTAAACTGTATGCTTTAGCCTGCTTCTGAGAGTGGCTTCCCTATTTGAACCCTTGTAAACAATCATTTAATACTAGACCCTTCCCTTGTAATTCCCTTGAGAACTATTTATTTTAAATCCAAAAGGGCAAAACATTCGATCAAATAATAAATCAGTAGTTCACCTTGAAGGATGTTTGTTTATCTAGTCTTGGCAGTGTTTCAGTTCAGTAGTTCTGAGACAAAGAACAACATTTTAGAGTCAGATAAAAAGAGAGTGAGAGACTCAGGAGGAAAAAAATTTTAAATGAGAGACAAAGAAAGAAATGCTAATTTTCTTCAATAAGAACAATGGAAGAGTGTGGTAAACTTCAGAAGTTTTATCCAGACTATGGGAGCCCTGGGTGAGTAGTGATTACAGCTTAACAGTTGAATTCCTCAATGGATTCCTGGGAGAAAGATTTGGTGATCTACTCTTACAAATTATGAAAGCATAGAAAATCTCATGGGGCAGTTCTCTATCACATGGGCTCACTGAGTTCAAACTGACTCAACAGTCCCGCCCAAAAATCTAGCCATCGGAAATGAGGTTAGGAACACAAAAGGAGGGGATAAGGGAAAATGAGATAGCATGAAAAGAAAAGTTTAACTGTAAAATTAAACATAGATTGGTCAGTAATTGTCAGTCTCATCAGAAAATAAGATAGTAGACTACAGTGCTGTCTGACCACTCACAGAAAACACACTGCAAAGGGCAGGCAACCAAGGGAGGCAGCACAACTCCACAGAACCAGTGGTGAAAAGTAAGTCTTGCCCTCAGTGTAAAGCAGGACTGGGATCATGATGCATGGCATGGAGGCGTGAGGTGGTGGTGGTGGTGGTGGTGGTGGTGGTGGTGGTGGTGGTGGTGGTGGTGGTGGTGGTGGTGGTGGTGGTGGTGGTGGTTGTGGTAGTGGTGGTGGTGTGTGTGTGTGTCTTAGCCTCAAGGAACCAGAGAAGTATTGTGTGTTTCATCGATGCTACACAGTGTCCTGGTTGACTCATCCCTTCCTGTGACCCTTCTGTGAGGGGATATCCCATTGTTTACAGATGGGCTTTGAATCCCTGATCTGATCCCCTTTATTCTCAACAATATGGGGTTTCTTTTTAGTTCTTCTGATGCTTATTCCTCGAACCGGTCAACACCTCATGGTCACACGGGCTAGTGTGCTTCTTCCATGTGGGCTTGTTGCTTCTCTGCTAGATGGCCACTTGTTTAACTTTAAGCCTTTAAGACCCCAGATGCTACATCTTTTGATAGCTGGGTACCATCCGCTTTCTTCACCACATTTGCTTATGCACCTACTTTGTCTTCAGCGATCATGCCAGGAGGGTGAGCATCACAGAATGCAGAGGCCCATAGTCTATCCACTACATCAGAGTATTGACATATAAATACATGTGCATAGACCAATACTATTTTAATGTATTAATGAGCATATTTATAATTAATTGTTTTTACATATGTACACAGCTATGTCTATACCTCTAGCCATAGCTTAATTTCCTAGATCTTTCCTCTGTATCCTTTTACTTTCCTCCTGCCCCACCACCTGCTCATCCTTCTTCTGCCTCTTAGTAATTCCTTTCAGCTAGATTGCTGTTGCTCCAACACCCCCAGGATCTCTACATCCTCCTGATTTTAATCCCCTAGTCGTTCCCCTGTCTATGGCTTTGTTTGCTCACCACTCCCTTTCCCACTGCCTCCTCCCCCCACGTCCCTTTGGAATCATTGGTCCCATTGCTTCCTCATAGAGAGCTTGCTTCCTATGCCTATCTTATATACGTAGGCAAAACCAACAATAATGGAGACAAAACCAAAAGAAAACAAAAGATTGAATAAAAAGAGGGAAAAAAGATAATAACTAGAGAAAAATAAACTTATACATTTCCAGATCTGTTCGCTGACCTTTATGACTATCTCCCTACTGGTCCTGGGGGATTTCTAGGAATTAACTATCCTAGCCTGAAGTCTAACTTGGGGGCTCCTTAGGGACCCTGTGGCTTGACTTTGCTCCTGTTGCTGATCTGTTATGTTCCGTCCTTGATTCACCCCCACTGTGAGGGTTTCAGCCAGATTGACTTCCTCCGTGTGTCCCCAGTATTGTCCTCTGTCTGGTGTGCTTCAGCAAGGAGACATCATGTGTCAAAATGTTATTGGCCCTGCAGTCCTCTCTGAGCCTTAGCAGGTCCATGCAGCGATGTCAGCCTCTGGACTTGGTGTGTCAATATGGGGTCTAGCCCCTCACTCTCCTTTTTCCTTCTTGGTTTGCTTCCCTGTGGATGTGGAATGATGGACTCTCTCCCCAAACTGTAGGAGCATGTATTCAGGTACAAATAAGAGGTAAGGACTGAGGGCACACAGAATCGAGGAACGGGAGTAGTGATACCAGGAGGTTAGGGGGAAGGTGGGAAAAGGAGGGAAGGAAGGGGGAACTGATGACAGTGATCAACACATAACCACCACCACCACCCCCTCCAGGGTGATGAACAACAGACACTGTGGTAAGCAGTCAGTGTAAGATGTGAAACTAATAATAATTTATAATTTATTAAGGGATCATGAGGGTGGAGGGTGAATTGGGGAAAAAAGAGGAGCTGATAGGAAGGCCTCAAATAGAAAGTAAATGTTTAGAAAATGAGGGCAATATATGTATAAATATGCTTGATACAATTGATCTATGGATTGTTATGAGAGCTGTAAGAGCCCCCAATAAAATGATCTATTAATAAAATTTTTTTAAAAGAAGTAAGTCTTTCCTTCCTACTTGCCAACCTAAGTGCCTTTCAAAACACTTGAGGCACTTATAAAAACACACGTGCCTGGACTATTAATCTGAGAATCTAATGCTGAAATCTCAAGTACACACTTTCCCAAAATTCTTAGCAGAAAAAGCTATACCTTTTTCTAACACATTTTCTCTTTAACCATGGTTGACAATGATTCTTACGCCTCTGGCCTCAAAAAGCCCATTCTTACCAGCTCCTGCATGAGAGACAAAAGAAAATCTAAAGTTTTGTTCCTACCTTCATTCAAGCAACAGGTTTCTGTGTATCAGAGCCTATGGGCTAGAAAATGGCCCAGGCCACAGGTTTGTGCCAAGATGAGTATACATATCAGGATAACGATCAGATGTTGATAGGAGCAAATGATATGGGAATAATGAACACTCCAATATTCTTGAATAAAATAAGGAGCTCATTCACTCATTCATCGATCATGTCTCTCTTGCAAGTTTGTGCTGGAGTTCTTAGCTGTCATGGAGACAATCCCAAATCACGAGAACCTTATCTACAACAGAACAACACACTGCCGGTCCTGCATTGCCTCCAGAATCGCCTGCACATTTGAGCCAGGGGTTGCAAATCCGGTGTCATTCATCTCACCCACAGGCTCTCCCACTTTGCTGGTCCTCTACTTCATCAAGCAATTAATACCGACTGGCCATGGATCCAGAGCAAGTGAGTCAGACAGTGTTCTAAGTTTCATTGGCTACTATTTGGAAGATCCCCAGGATTTTCTTCTTAGCCCATCCTCATCTGAATATTCCTTTAATTTGAAACAGCTTACCCTGACTCTGCTGATATTTGACATAACAATGGTATAGTACCCAGTATCACACTGACATAAAAGCCACCGTAGTACAGCAAACTGATGAACAGGTGGTGGGAGTATTGTGGTAGAAGTCATATGTAAAGAGCATGCCTCCTGTATTTGAGATGCTGATATACTACAATGGGGCACACACACACACACGCACGCACGCACGCATGCACGCACACTTTTCCAACACCATGTGATACATGCTAGGAGAGAGGAATGTGTGTATTATGGGAAGGCAAAGGAAGAACATAACTGAAGCAGGAAAACGAGTTACTTTTAAGAAGAGCACTCGTGACATACATGTCAAGGAAGATGTAAAAGTTGGGTGAATCAACAAGGATGTTCTAGACATAGAAACGACTATGTGTAAAAACAGGGAAACACACAAAAAAGCATGAACTGCTTGAAGAACTGTGAGTGAATGACGTTGGCGAGGAACGAGAGTGTCACTGTGCAGACGTGACTAGAGAAGAGGTCCTATACAGCATCTTGGATCCAAAGAAGACCATGAGCAAGCCAGTCCAGCACTTTATGGCTAACAGGAGAGAAAAAGGCAAATCTGAAAGAATGGAGGCTCCTGGGCTAATCCAGAGGTAAGGCAGGAACAGGAGGGGTAGAGGGGAGGAGGAAAGAGAGGGTAAATTTTCTGAAAGTATTTCTGAAAATACAGTATCTAGCCAATTAAATATGGGGGTGGGCATGAGGGATGTGGGTGAACATAGACTACCTATGTTGCCAGAGAAGTTAAATTATATTCCAGAAATATGAATGCTTTCAATATTGGGTATTTTTTTGTTTTGTTTTTTAATATAAGAAAGAGCCTTATACATAAGAGCAATAGAATATTGAGAAAGCATCCCAACCCAGCATCGATCAACTCCATACATGTCCGATATTAGCCCATATGTCTTATACCAATCTATAAATTCCTCTTCAGACTCGCACAACATATGCAACGATGGTGAATGCAAAAAAGATCACAGGTCAGTGGGTGGAAAGGCTTGTGAATATTTGGGTTTTACCTGAAATAGGTTTTCTCCTGTGAACTAGAAAGAGCTGGACTCCTTTCAGTCTAATATCAAGGAGAACTTTTCAATGCACCCTCCTGCCATTTTTTGTTATAGTACTTTTATGGTCATATTCCAGTGTGCTTTGTGTAAACATGCGTGACAACAGCACACCCCACTTCTAGCACAGTAGCTGAGTTCGTTAGTTAGTTGTCACTAGTTGCCAGCCTTATTGAATGAATTAGTGTGTTGATACACTTCCCATCCAAGGTATAAAACTTTGGCAATTTAGACAATTTTCCACTGAATCTTAAAAGAGTTCAAGGTGAATACAGTGCTGTGTGGAGAGTTAAGCTATGTTTCTGGGAAGTTTGCTAACTCTAGCTAAATACAGCATTGCGTGCTCTTTTATTTGATAAAACTAAGTCCTAGGAAGGACTAAGTACTTAGTGTTAAGTCTGGAAATAATTATAGCAAGGCCTTCTGGCTCCTAGTCTTCAGCCTCTGATCCATCAGATAGGAATGTTGAAGTAGGGATACTTTTATTACAAATGGAAGTGGGCTGGACAAGCTCTTTCAAAATAGAGCAGCAGCATACTTTCCCTTTCCCAAGCACACCATTCATAGGAGAGAGACTTCATTCATGACCTCATGCTGCGACTTCAGATTGGCTTTTAAGGTGTTCATGAAGTTAGCTGTTGAGCAATAGGCGTCATTCACTCAATGGTTAATGCTAGAAGCACATCCAACCCTGCCTCTTTCATCCTTGGTTCCAAAGGCATTACAGGAATCTATGAATGAAATGAAAATGTTTTGAAACCCAAGTCTCGTTAAGAGCCTGAGCAATCATCAGTAAATTGCAGACTTTACAGGTATAATTTTCAGTAAGGGTCAGGGAAATTCATTCATTAGAATTACGGGAGATAAAAATTTAAACGTCTCTGTAATATTTATAGGAAAAATGTCATCAGTATAAAGCGGCCTTAAATCACAGTCATTCATTATTAAGCACACTCCTCTACTTTTCTGAGTGAAGTTTCTAATGGGATGAAATCTCCCCAGCTGCACTAACGGCAGGACTCTCTATTTATATCTAAGTTGTCTTTGGTTATGGAAGTGCCTTTTTAGGTTGTATATTAAAGCAGGGTTTCCCTTTAAATTAAATTAAATAACTCATTACTTAGTGAGCAGAAGAAAGAAAATGGGAAACACCAACTAATTATCTAATTTTGATCATTTAACACAAAGCATGCAAACATAGATCTATAATTTGAAAGTTCAGTTTTGATTGACTTTTTACCTCGTTTTAATGATTTATTTATTTTCAGGGTTACAGTTTTATTTTCTGTTTAAAAGAGCAAAAAAATCTGGAGCCCAGAAAGCTTCATTCTTATGCAACAAAACCAGGTTGAATGTGTTTCCTCTTTGTCATGAAGCTCTCTGGAGGTCTCATAGACCATGCTTGTTTGTTTTTTAATAGAGCTAAAAATCAATTATCATCCTACTAATGTCAATTGTCTTCCCACACATACCTGTGCTTTTGAGAAAAAAATTCCCTTCATAAGTATCACTAATAAATTAAGGACTTCTGTTTAAATGCACAGAACTGAAAACACACAGATGTTGCTGTTCATTTCCAATTCATAAATGATATCACCTATGTAATTATTTACTATTCAATTTGCAAAATTGTGCCTTTTGCAAAGAAAACCTCAGGGTGCAACCAAATCATTAATTACGATATGTAAAATATTTAAATCCAGTGACAGCATTAGTGAAGGGTAAGAAGAACAACGCAGCAGGAGCAAGGCTTAAAAATAGCAATAGGCTGCATTCTTTGCCCACACTTCCCTGTCCCAATTACACAGATAATTCAGGCATGAGCAAAGATAATTGAGTCATTCCTCCACTTTGCTCTGGAGGGGTGAATCTAGTCAAATACCTGCATCCAGCAGGGCTGATGGAGATCTTTGAAATGTGTCCAGAGGCCACCCAATGATAAGGAAAAATAGGAATGAAATGTACTCTTGTCAGTGCATTTAGTAGAAACATTCAGTGTCACAAAACAGGTGTTTATTCAAGTCCAACTTTCTTTAACAGGCCTATTTGGCCATGTTGGCTAAACTTTATCCCATAGAAGAATTAAAGTTCTGGGGCACATTCCAAGGAATTCCAGAAATCTTAACTGTAAAAGGGAGAAGAGCAGATTGTAAAAGTGAGGTTATAATCAAAACTTAAAAACAAAACCTTGAGAGATTAAAACTATAAACTTGGGATAGGATGAAATTAGACAACTAATGAAGTTTGTGGACGCTGCTAGTCAGTAAAGATTGAAATGATGTCATCCCAGTGACATAGGGACCTGGAAGCCAAGTCGGAGGTTATCTATATAACGGCCTCGTCAGGTCTTCTAGGAGCAAAGGTCCAAGGGAAATATCCGAAGGAGCAAAAATGAGACGTTAAAGAAACGACACACATAATCTTTTTTTATGCATGTAGACCATACATTAAACAAGATTCTGAGTCCATTACAGCTCATGAGGACCTCGAGTAATATCAGAGAGGAATGTATTCCATTGGGTTTTCAATAGCTGATTTTTGAGAAGTAAACCACCAAGCCTTTCTCGCAAGGCACCATTAAGTGGACTCAAATGGCCACACTTGATTAGCAAAACCCTTAATGGTTTCTGCCACTTAAGAACTCTCTTTCTGCATATAAACATTTTTGTAAAGTCACTATGCATGGCTGAAATTGCCTGTGGTAGATACATAATCATATGTCAATTTGAAGATTAAGAGTGTAGGGGTGGAGTCTTGCTTGTCAATCAGATCGTAGTCAATGAGGCCTCTGTGTGGCATGGACTTCTCCTGAGAATTCTGGGAAATCTGGTACTTCCTCCTTGGAAACAGGAGACATTTCTCTCTCTGCCACTCCCTGGAAGACATAGCAGCTGACAAGACACATGGACCCAACCTGATGCAGAGACCCCTACCAACAGTGAGATGTTTCCAATGGCACTGGATCCAAGGCATGTGATCCTCTACATTCGGCATCATTGCATGTGTTTCGTGAGTCTGAAGAGGACTTTATAGATTGGTATCAGACATATGGGCTAATATTGGACTTAAGGACTTGATCTGGACTGGGCTGGGATGTTTTCTCCATGTTCAATTGCTCTTGTATATACACCTCTTCCTAATACACATGAGTGTCTCCATGAATTTGTTTCTCTAGTCTACCCAGACTGACACAATGCCATAGCTTGGGGTCATCCACACATTAGTCTGCGATGTAGCATCATTGCCCTATACTCTTTCACAAGGTCCTGTGCAGCAGATTGACTCGATGCAATCTGTCATTTATTATCTTGCCTGCTGCTTCCATGAGTGCTGATTGTGGATCTGAGCAAGACAAAACCTTTAACAACTTCAATCTTTTCTTAATTTATTGCACGTTCAGCACTTTCAGCAACAAAAATATTGTTTGTTGCAGGTTTTTAATAAGCCTTCCTCCAATCCCGAGGATGTGAAACAAGGGATATCATTGCTGATGTCAGATTGCTCTCGGCTGAAAGCAGAAATACCAGACAATGAAAAACCATCGACAACTTCAATCTTTTCTTCCTTTATTGTGATGGTAGCTGCTGGTCTAGATGTGAGGGTCCTGATCATCATTGAACTGGATTTTCATCAGTACTGAATGCTGCAATCCCTGATCTTCAGCAAGTGCTTTAAATTCTCACTTTCAGCAACAAAAGTATCATTTATTTGTTGCAGGTTTTTAATAAGCCTTCCTCCAATCCTGAGGATGTGAAACAAGGGATATCATTGCTGATGTCAGATTCCTCTCGGCTGAAAGCAGAAATACCAGAAAGATATTTGCTTTGTTTTATTGACTTTTTCAAGGCATTTGACTGTGTGGATCATGACAAACTCTGGTTAGTCTTGATAAGAATGGGAATTCTAGAACACTTTACTGTGCTCAGGCAGAACTTGTACATGAATCAAGAGGCAATGGTGAGAACAGGACAAGGTTATACTGCATGGTTTAGAATCAGGAAAGGTGAGCCTCATGGTTCTATCCTCTCACCATACTCATTCAATCTGTATGCTGAGCAAATCACCAGAGAAGCTGGATCACGTGAAGAAGAATGCCACATCAGAATTAAAGGAACGTCCATTAATAACTTGTCATATGCAAATGACACAACCTTACTTGCTGAAAGTGAGGAAGACGTGACATGCCTACTGATGAAGTTCAAGGATTGTAGTCTACAATACGAAGTACAACTCAATGTAAAGAAGACCCAAACCTTCACAACTGAGCCCATATGTAATCACATGGTTAATAAAGAGGGAAAAAAAATGAAGTTGTTAAGGATTTTCTCTTACTTGGATCCAGAATCAATGCTCATTGAATCAGCAGCCAAGAGCGCAAAAGACACATTGCCTTAGGTAAATCTGCAGCACATTGCACAATACCTTTAAAGTATTTAACAGCAAGGATGTGACTTTGAGAAAAAGAGTGTGCCTGACTCACATCATGATATTTACATTTTCAATTCCCTTATATGCACATGAAAATTGGATATTGACTAAGGAAGACCAAAGAAGAATCAAGGCATTTGAACTGTGGTGCTGGAGAGGAATATTGAAAGTATCATGGACTGTCAAATGGACAAGCAAATCTGGTTTGGAAAATTAGAGTCAGAGTGCTCCTTAGAGGCAAGGGTGGCAAGATTTCATCTTACATTCTTTGGACATGTTGTTGGGAGAGACCGCTCCTTAAAGAAGGACATCGTGCCTGGTAAAGCAGAGGGGCAGCAGAAAAGAGGAAGGCCCTCAAGGACATAAAGTGATACAGCGGATGCAACAATGAGCTCAAGCAAAGGAAACATTGCGAGGGTGATACAGGACTGGGGACACTATGTTTGGAATTGACTTGCTGGCACCTAGCAACAGTAACACAAACCACTCCTGATACTGCATTCTTCTTCACACAGCCCACGTTCTTTTATCATTTCCTCTGCACACAGATGGACTAAGTATGGTGAGAAGGTACAACCCTGATACATACCTTTCCTGACCTCAAACTGTGCGCTATGCTCCTGTTGTGTTCAAACTACTTCCTCCTGATTCACGTATGGGTTTGCATGAGGGCAAATAAGTGTCCCCATTGTTTCTTACCCTACGCCATGATATGCTCCATGGCCTCATAGTCATGTGAAAGTTGAACATTGCATAAGGAAAACCAAAGAAACAGTGATTCGTGAATTATGTTGTCAACGAATGTTGAGAGTACTGTGGGCTGCCAAAAGAACAAACGGATCCGTCTTGGAAGAAGTCCAGCCAGAATGCTCCTTAGAAGTACAGAGACCAGAATGGCAAGAATTTGTCCCAAAGACTGAGAATGTTATTGGGAGCAGGATATCGTGCTTGGTAAAGTGAAAAGGCAGCAAAAGGAGAAAGGCGCTTGACAAGACAGACTGACACAGTGACTGCGACAATTGGCTCAGAAAGAACAATTATGAGGATGATGCCTAGGCTCTCTGTGAGGGGGAGGCCACTGGATGGCATCAGACAACAAACGTGGTCAACACAATCGTTCTCTTCTAATAGCGCTTCATCACATATGCTGTAGTGCTGCTCACACTTCAGTCGTGAGAAATGGTCCCACAACTCAAACTCTCTCATATATATAAAGCATATATATATATATATATATATGAATTATAAAAATGAAATAAACTTTTAGCATATATTGGGTAGGTAGCTACTGAACCTAAACATCGAAATCTTAGATCATTCTTAAACTAAGCCTCTGAAAGTTTTACAAATAAGAAACCATGCAAAGCACAGAAGAATTTCAGATCAAAACCTGATTCTAGAGACCTATGGGTTTAAAATAATGCTTTACTTTGTTGATTCTTCAAAACTGAAGATCACTTATCTTTTTTATCTAATATTTGACGCCAGACATTTATTGGAAGTCATCGACCTGGCAAATGATCCTGTGAAAATACTAAATCAGTCACTAAGGCTTAGATCTCAGTGTGTTGGTGTTCCCTGCATTCGACATTGGTTTTCCACCACAGTCTGCCATCCCATGCGTACATCTCAGGCACACAGATACTCAGGCCTCCATGCCCACTTTGCCAACCCCTTCTGTGCACGCAGCTGCCAGCATCCCTCACTCTTCTCAATATTTCAATGCTTCTTAATACTGAGATGTGTTTGCTAAATTACCTTCACTTCTGGCTAGAATGCTGTCGCCCTTCTGTGACAGGTTGTCTGTGCCAGCATGGCTCCCTTAGGAATATGTGGGCGGACGTTAGCCTGTCCATCAGGTCCAAGCTTGATTGGAGGGTGACCAAGATAAAGGCTGACCTCCTTCTCTCTTCCTCCCTGATAATCAGACCAGCAGACCATCACACTGCTCCCTGATCTAGTCCTTTGCCTCAATCACGTGCCACGCAACCTGTGGGGCTGAGCTGTGGTTCCTGTTGCAGGCAGTGCCATGCATTGCTAGAGCTTGAGGCTCCATCAGGACCTGCTTCGCTAAGCTGCTGAGCGACTAAGCCTTTACTAAGCCCCGAATTCTCATCTTCCTGTTATTGCTGTCAGACCCTGCCATGTCTGCTGCCTCAGGCAGACACTGCCCTTCCTGCCTGTGGGCATATTCTGCTTTGTGCTTCCTGGACCTTGGACCAGAGGCCTGCAAGAGTGGAAGGACCTTCAGTGTATTCACTGTCCCACAAAGGAGAGCCCTCTGTACTGCTGTGTGGACTATTTAGCTATGGTGTTCCTTCTTGCTGCATGTCCATATCTATATCTATCTATCTATCTGTCTATCTAATCCTAAGTATCCTGGTTTTGTTTCTTTGGAGAACCCAGTCTAACACACCTTCTTAAATGTCAAACAGCAGTTGCCATAACCTTCTGTGTTGACCTCTCTGTCTTGAATATGATTCAGCAGATCCTCTCAGAATCCACTCTTTTGATTGGACAGTTCTTAAAGAACCCGAACAAGATGACCCCAGCCATGGTATTTTTAATCACTTCAAATGCATAGGGAAGCTGAGCAATGAATAAGGAAAACCACAGAAGGAATTGATGTATATCAATTATGGTGTTGGTTTAAAAAATGTTGAAAGTAGCGTGGACTGTCAGAAGAGAGAACAAGTCTCTTTAGGAAGAATGACAGTCAGAATATGTCTCAGAAACAAGGATGGCATAGCTTCCTCTCACATCCTGTGCGCCCATTATCAGGAAAGCCGTCCCTGGAAAAGGACATACACTTTGTAATAGAAAGGTCAGGGAAAAAGAAGGACACCAAGGTGGTAGATTGACACAGTGGCTGTACAATGGGCTCAAACATAAGAACAACCGTGAGACTGGGCAGGACCACGCAGTGATTTGTTATGTTCTACATAGGGTCACTATGAGTTTGAATTAATTAGACGACACTTAATAACAATAACAAGGAGATTAAGACAAATGTATTACTGAAAGAACATGTCAACAGCTAGCCAAACATAGTTTGCTTGGAATAAACACATGTATAAGCCCTATTAACAATAGTTTTACTTACACTCATACTTTTGTCTGTGTTTTAGAAATTGAAAAATCAGGTCATAGCCATTGTGTGTCTGGAAACCATGTGTTAGAGAGCAAACATTTATAACTCTGAGTACAAGTCGCAACTCTAGCTTACCCGCCAATCACAATAATCAAATATGTCTAACAAAACCCATTCTTGTTCACCATATAATGGATGAGAAATAAGCCCTAAACATATTTTAACCCCTCAGATTTTTCTAGTTAATGATGGAAAACTTATCTGCAAACCAAATGTTCAGTCTACAGACCTAATGTACTCCAACCACGTGTTATTAGGGCCGTATAGCTTTTTCTAGTGGGTCATGCTGATTGGCCAAATTGATTCAAAGTTGGGTATTTCTCAGTTCTTACTTTTAAAAGTACTCAGACTCACACTTTACAGACTGCTCCAACTACTGGTATCAGAGGACATGTTAGAGAAGGTGGGACTTCTCCCACCTACCGGCTCTTTTCCGTCTCCCTGCGGGTTTAGGTTTGTGAGTTACGGGCAGGCAGACTTTACTGAGTCCTGGGGTCATTTTCAATGTCTTTCAGGGCAGATGCCTGTGGATTAGATTGGATGGGTGGATCAGCTTGTAAGGAAAATGCACGGCTTCCACTGTAAGAATACAAAAAGCACAATCAGTAATGCCTGGTAAGAAATACAAAGAGAATTCAATGGTAGCCAGAGGTCACCGGGGGAAAATAGGTACCATAGAGAGAAGTAAGCCGAGTACTCAAACTAGAAAATAAGAGACTCAAAGAAGGCCTGTGGAGTCTAGGACTGCGTCTTTGGAGACGCAGTTATACGCTTAGTGAAAATGTATAAGCATGTGCTTTTGGTAGCATGGCCTCAAAAGACCAAGGACCTGGTGGACTAGAAAAACTTTAAGGAACGGTATCTATTTGGAAATATTGCATGGTAACTGGTTTCATGTCACACAAGTATAAAAAAATGCATAACGATGGAAATGATTGAAATGTTTCAAAGAGCTTGGCCAGACTGGCTAAAAGAGTTAAAATCCATTAGCATGAGGTATTTCCCTCAAGAGAAAACTAATTCGACAAGAGAAATCTAGAAGAATCAAGGAAGCCAAGAATTAAAGTGTTGAAAGCTTTACCTGTACAAATACATGCACACATCCATAGAACCCAATAGTTAGAAGTTAATAGATGTTTACATATATGTTTACATTAATGCTTTGACTAAGGCATGGTCTTTATTCTGATCCCACCTCGCATCTTCTGTGAACATCTAATACTCGATATTCTCGCTCACTGCCATCAAGTCAATTCCAACTTCTTACTGGATAGGGTAGAACGACCCCTGGGAGTTTCGAGACTCCACTCTCTACAGGATCAGAATTCCTTGTCTTTCTCCTGCAGAGTGACTGGGTTTTGAACTGCTGACTTGGAGGTTAGCAGCCCAGGGTATAGCCCATGAGTAGCTCCACAGTAGATAGAGCAGGCTTTCAACTTCCACGAAGGATAACAGCCTGGGTGGGGAAGCTCTCCTCTGTCCTATCAGGTAACTGTGAGCCCCAGCGGACTCGATCACCATGAGTACTTCTCAGTACCTTGTGGTAGTAATATTGCTACCACTCCTTTTAAAACAACCTAGAGCTTATTGATCACTTGTTATCCTTCTAGTTAATACACTTGGCTTTATCCAAAGTAAGAATTATAAATTCTACTATATGACCCAGATATTTCCTCAACTACCCTATCATTATCCTGGAGGTAATTTTTTTAAGTTGTGAATTCCTATTTCCAAATCAAACAGCAGCATATTGAGCCTCTCTTATAGAACTCACCTCAGGTTCACTTAAAAAGCATATAGGACGTCAGACAACTGTCTGCCATCAAAACTTGTATCGCAGAGAAAAGCCATGCTGACCCTTCCTTTCTTCTAGTCTGCTCTTTCCTAGTGTGTCCACAAAAAAATCCTCGAGGCCTGGCTGTGAAGTTTTGACATGGATGTCATACAGAAATATTCTGTCCTTCATAACTCATTCTTTCATACCCTATGTAATGATTCTAATTGTCTGATATAGTATTATTGTCTATTAATACAATATGTTGTCTATTACAGACCTAATTGGGATTAGGAGGATCCCTCGTGGCATTGAGTTTAAGCACTGGATGCTAAGCAAAAGGTCAGAGGTTCGAAGCCACCAGTCTCTCCATAAGAGAATGCTGTAGTCGCTGCTCTCATAAAAATGCAGACCTTGAAACCCCATGGGACCATTTTACGCTGTCTTATAGCATCACTATGAATTAGAACCAACTTGATAGTAATAGGTTTCCGTGGTGTGTAGTGTGACTATGTCAGTAATCTAGGTTTTGTATTTTCAAAATAAATAAGTACACTAATGTTAGAGAAAAAAAAGTTAAAACATGTGTGATGATAACAACACCCAGAGTTGTGAGTCTTAAGTAGCTTAGCATAGGAGAGCACCTTCTATGATGCCAAGTGTATGGAAGACACTCAACAATTCCCCTCTACTTTGCATAGCAGGGATTTCACTGGAAGTTGAGTGCCATGAAGCAGCGGCTAAGTACAGGGTATCTACACATCGTTCCGAATCCAGAGACCTCGATGCAAAGCTTGATTCTGAAAAGTGTCACTGGGAAAACGCTTGATTTATTGACTCCAAGCTTTATGTTCACTTCTATAAAATGGAACTCATTGTTGCTTCTTCCTTGAGTTGCAGTGATTATTGACCAGGCTCTCACCCGGCACTGGCCCAGAGTAGGCACTCGTGGATGCATTATTCCTGCTTGGTTTTTCTCTCCTGCCCTGAGGCGATTGTCTGCATTTCATACCCCCAGGAGACTCTACGGCATAGAATTTAAGGGACGCTCCAACTGCTGGAGCTAACATGGGGAAAATGAGGAAAAGCACCCTTTGACTTTGGGTTCAGTTACCTCCTTTCCAATAAAAGGGCCCGTTGACGAAAGCTTAGCTACAAGAAGGTATCATCCAGATCGCATTCTCCATTGCTGACAAAACTAATGGATCTGGGACAATAAATAAAAATTGATTGAGTCCATTAATATAGTACTTCTAGCCATAAGTATTATGTGATATATTATAATTCTGAACCCTTTATCCTATTTGAAAGGAGTTCTCTGTTAAATTATTGGACAACATTAAGGTCAGATTAAATCTTGTCTTTAGTCATTCTCCTCCGATTTGGATAGCGGGTACCTTACCGGAGATTGAATACTAGGAAGCGGTGGCTAATACATAGGTATAGACACTTTGAAATCAGTCCTACTAAGTAAAATCCTTTGCTTCCTTGGGTATTTGGTCACTAATAGACTGAAAAGCACCCTCATCAAAGTCATTCCTATCTGTTCATGAACCATCTTGGACACAGAAAGAAATCCCAGAGCCATCAGGAGAAGCACACGTTCAAGATCTCAGTCTGAAGAGATTTGGGCAGAGAACACAGACACTGGAAGCTGTGGCAGGAGACAGACAGCGGTTTCCCACCTTCCTAATGCCGCGACCCTGTAATACAGCTCCTCATGTTGTGGTGACTCTACATTATTTTCATTGCTACTTCACTGTAATTTTGCTACTGTTATGAATCTTCATGTAAATATCTGATATGCACGATGTATTTTCATTGTGACAAATGGAACATCATTAAAGCATGGTGCTTGATCATAAAACAACATGTAATTATATATTGTGAGATACTGATTTCTAATGACAAAAAATGAAATTTTGCCTTGAAGCATGGGTAACAGTTGTTATGCCGGTACTCATCTGTGGGTGTATCTGCATGTGGGTAGACCCGCCTGGAGACGAACAGAGGAACGGTGTCTCGGTTCCTAAGCCCATCGGAAATAATGTTTTTTCTTTTGGTCTTAGGCAACCCCTGTGAAAGGGTTGTTCAATCCCCAGAGGGGTCACGACCCACAGGTTGAGAACCACTATAGAGCAAAGGAACCAGATGAAGACTGGAGGCCAGGACAAAGGAGCCATGAGACAGAACAATAAAAGGATGGGGCTGTCAGGCAGGGACCGGCAGAGGCCAAGAGACAATGGCTGAGAGGCTGAGGACCAGAGAAACACTTGGCTGCTGGCTGTGGACAGGTGCTGCTATGGGCCAATGACTATGTCCTTAATGCTTGTGGTAACCTGTTAACTCCCCTCATGAACCCCCTTAATTGTGCGTATTGTTTGCATGGCAATGTCAGGAAATTATAGACCCCAGCATAGAAGTAGAGTGCTGGGGGTAATAGTTGGTATCAGAAAGCTCAGGAAGATGGAAGTGCAGGCTCATCTGACCTCAGCCTCACAGCATCAGAGAGGCCCGAGGGAAGTAGATATGGTTCCATCTAAGTCATTACTGCAAACGTTAAATATAGCCTCAACATTAAAACCTTACAATTAATATTACAACCCTACAACCCTAGTGGATGAATTTTAGGAAGTACAAATTGAAGGGGGAAACATTACTATAATTTCCAGTCAGCTGCAAAACTACAGTTGGGGGATAAAAAACAATATTGATTCTTTTAGATAAACTTTTCTATCATTTTATGGGGTAACTTCCTCAATGTTATTAATGTTCATTATTGGACATCATTGTGGTATTGGATATTTCAATTTTGTATAACTTTTCCCCTTTTTTGTATGTTCTTTTTTTTTCAGGTTTCCTCTCTGTTTCGCTCTTACCCAGATTAATGTGAATAGAGGAATATGCCATCCTGAGTACCTTCTATGAGCTGGCTCCATGTCTGGCTCAATAATAATCTTAGTAAGTTCAATGCATTGGCCTGTGGGAAGCATTGGCTTTCCCGTTCTTACAAATTTGGTACAAACTGTGAGCTCATTGGTGGAGCAGTTAATAGATTTCCCAATGAAAATGTCAAATAACAAATTATATGATGACATGATCCAAGTATCTACTATCGATTCAACTGAGCTCCCCAAGCATATCTATACATCATTCTTTAACACAATTTCATCACTTTATCAGCAATTCATAAACCCACATGATCCATTGTTAAATGAATCAATTTCATTAAAGAATAGTTTTTAAAGCTACCAATCATATAGACTGAAGTTAAAATATATGCCCATGCCTATTAAATTATAGAGGCATCTAATTTCCAAGAGCAATTCTCCTTAAGCAAATTTGACTGTGTTTAAATCCAGCTTGATAATTATTGTAGAATGTGCTAATTTCAAGTTACCACAGACTTGTTTCCTCCCTTTCTTTCAATAGCAGTCAACATCAGGGGCTAGCTCATCTACAATTTACTTGGCAGAATCGGGAAAGTCAGATCACCCCTCAAAGTTCAGTTATCTTATCTGCAAATGGAGGTATTTAATATGATATTTTAAATATTTCCCAATGCTAATACTCTTGCACTTTGCCTCTGCTGAGGAAACTAAGCATGAACCATAGAGGTTACTGAGAACTCAGAATTCACAGGAAGTCATGTAAGTCCTGCAAGTTTAAGTCTTCTGCCTCTCTCTGTCTTTGCAGACATGATTCATAGGCTTATTGAATTACATAGTTTGTCATGTAATTGATGACACTGTGCATATAAACAAGACAATTGTTTGAGCAGCAGTGATGAGAAGGCTATGTTTTGGAGTCATATAAGCCTGATTACCACCAATCATCTATCAGTCTTCACACTGTGATGACGTGCGCTACCTTGAGGCTAGAAACCATGCCCCCAGCACTCCAACTAGCAGCCTGGTCCCCATGGTTGAATAGTTTCAGCAGAACATCCGACCAAACCTGACTTAGGGATAAGGACTTGGTAAGCATTTTTTTTAATCCTAGGCCAGTGAAACCCTGTGAAGAGGAGCAGAGCATTATCTGATATGATGCCAAAACATGTCAAAGACACGAGAAACAACTGAAAAGAACTACTTCCTCAAAGCAGAGTTGACTTAGTGACACAGATTTGAAGATCATTATCCTAAATAACAGTGAGCTGAAGTGACATAATCTAGTCCATTTTGGATAAAGAAATCATGGGTTTATTGGTAGATAATGTAAAAATGGAAGAAGCGTAATGACATTCCGTTTATTGTAAAAATTGACATTCAAGATCTATTCTGAAGTAGAGGACTGTCAGTAATTGCCTAATCTCCATTCCCTTATGATGACGACCAGCTGAGTGGATAAACCATTATTCAAATGTATGCACCTATCCTAATGCCAAAGATGAAGATATTTAAGATTTCTACCCATTTATACAGTGTCAACTTGATCAAACTCAACTGACACATTTAAAATGAATAATTACACTAGTCCTCCAAGAAGAGATCACTGAATATATGGGTGCTATAACAAAGAGTGATAAAGAAAGTAGATTTTTTTTCCAGCTGTCAGAAGGTCTAGTATCTGGGATCTTAAAGGTTTGTCTTAAAATAAACAGCCATCTAAGTGAAGTGTGAACTAAGAACATATGGGAGAAGCACTATAGCTTGTATGAACCAAAGATTATAAGATAAGTAGTAAAATCCAAATTCAAAAGAAAAAAATGGTTTCAGAGCTTAGAAAGCGAGGCATGATAGAAGTCCAAAATCCATTAGCAGAGTTGACACATTGATTAAGTCTCTGGAGAATCCCCTTTGATCATAATTTAGGGATGTCAATACTCTTCTTACCAGACAGAGAGCAATGTAAAAACAGTTATGACAGACGCACCTAGGTTATAATGTACTATTGTATCATTTGACCTCCCTTTTAATCAATGTTTAAGTTATTTCAGCTTTTAAGAAAATGGTGTGAAAATGCAGGTGGATTGTCTCTGGTGAATCCCCTCTCACCATAGACCAGGGACGTGAGCAGCCTCGCTACCGTGCAGAATGCATTGGAGAGTGGGCCATTGTAGACGCAGGTAGACTAAAGTTTAACACCTTATCCTTTGATCTCCCTTTTGACTCATTTTAATTTTGATCTAGCTTTTAATATTTTCCACATTCTTTTGATTGATGTTTTTCTCTGTTATCGTTGTTAGTTGTAGTTTATGGTTTCTTTTTGTATGTTTTTCTCTAAATGAAATCCAGGATACGTAGATCTTTAGAGGCACTGTGTTAATAATTTCTTGGGGGTGTGGCCAGGGAAGCTGAGGAGAAACGGGAAGCTAACAGTAATGTGTACAAGAAGGAAGAAAATGTTCTAAAATCGATTGTGGTGATTACTGTACTGATATAATCAAACTATTAAATTGCTTGATATGTGACTTATATTTCAATAAAACTTTAAAATGAATCGATAATCACTGGTGATTGAAATGCAAAAGTTGAAAACAGAGAAAAATTAGCCATTTTAAAATATGGCTTTACTGACAGAAAGGACACCAGAGATCCCATGATAGAATATTGCCAGATCAATGATCTAGTTACTAAAAATACTTTGTTTCAAAAACATCAATGGTGACCACACATAAAAAGCCACTTATGTGGAATGCACAGGTATCAAACAATTATTTCTATGAAAATAGATGATAGAGAAACATATCATCAATCAGGACAAAGTCCAAGCCAACTAAGGAACATATATACCATCAATTGCTCTTATGGAAATTCTACTTGAACCTGAAGAATATTAAAATAAATATGGAAAAGCCAAAGTGTGACGAGTTTCTTCCACTTAAATTTGAAGATAATTTCAATAGTAGATTTGAACAAGAATGGCTGAAGATGAGGCGAGTTGTGGAACATCATCAAAGACTTCATTCATGAAGATACCAAAGCATCATTGAAAAGAAAAAAAGACCAAAATATATATCTGAAGAGATTCTGAAACTTGCTAAGGTGAATGAAAGGAATTATAAAGTAAAAGATCTGAATAGAATATTTGAAATAGTGGCTTAAAAAGAGAATGTAAACAATTGTAATTAAATGTGCTAAGATTTGGAAATCAAAAGCAAGGGACATGCATGGTATTTCATAAGCTGAAAGAAAATCAAAACAAACAAAATCCAAGCCTGAAGTTGTAATATTGAATTGCTGCTATGGGCAAAATCTTCCATTACTATTGATAAGGTTTTACCTAAGGAGTGCATTCCCTATATGTTCTCGCTAGTCTGCCTTAGTCTGGAAGCTCCACTGGGTGAACTTGCTGGTATTTGAATACCTGTGTCACAGCCTCCACTATTGGAACAACATGCAAGTCACCACAGTACAATAAACTGACAGATGAAAGAGGTACATCAAGGTTGTTCACCTTTGCCATACTTATTCAATCTGTATGCCGAGAAAATAATTTGTGAAGCCAGATCAAGATTGGAGGAAGGCTCACCTGCCCATGCACATGGCACAATCTTGCTTGTTGGAAGTGAAGAGGATTTGAAACACTTACTGATGAAGATAAGTAGATATTACAATTCAATGTAAAGAAAACCAAAGCCCGTACAACTGGATCAATAATTTATTGTGATAAACAGAGAAAAATTGAAATTATCAAGGACTTCATTTTACTTAGATCCACGATTCACTCTTTTAGAAGCAACACTCAAGAAATCAATTCCACTGGGAAAAATCCGTTGCAAAAGACATTTAAAAAGCGTGAAGCAAAAAAGACATCACCTGGGGGACTAAGGTGCATTGCACTCATAAGAATATTCTGTCCCCTCACATACAAGTGTAATCTAGACAATGAATAAAGAATAGCAAATAAAAATCGATGCAAACAAATTAGATTGTAGACATAA
Organism: Tenrec ecaudatus; assembly: GCF_050624435.1. Classification (NCBI taxonomy): domain Eukaryota; kingdom Metazoa; phylum Chordata; class Mammalia; order Afrosoricida; family Tenrecidae; genus Tenrec; species Tenrec ecaudatus. Next base: position 42,423,665 of record NC_134533.1, read on the forward strand.
AACATTCAAAGCACCATGGACTATCAGAAGAACAAACAAATATGTCTTGGAGGAAGTACAGCCAAAATTCTCCTTAGAAGCAAAGATGGGAAAACTTTCTCTCATGTTCTTTACACATCTTTTGGTAGGGGTGTCACTAAGGAAGGGCTCATGCTGGCTAACGTAAAGGGCCAATGGCCATTGAGCTGACACTTGTTGGCAGAATGTCTGCTCTGCACAAAGGAAAGGCAAAGCTGTTCCAAACAGCAGGGTTCCTAGTGCAGCATCCCCAAGCCAGAAACATGCCTGGGGTGTTCAAGAAAAAGGTATGGTTATTGTTTGTGTATCATGCACGTTTGTACCTGCAAAAAGACAATAGCAGTTACCATAGCTCTGGCATTCACAGAACTCAGGATAGGGAGCATACACAGAAATAGACTGACTTGTGACAATTAAGGGGCTCCCCAAAAGAAACCAGAATTTTAATTTTTCTCCCCAAAGCTGTGTATTTATTTATTTATTTTGCAAAACAACCTTATCATCTTCAAAGTACTCTCCATTACACGTAATACATTTGTCAAATCTGCAATTCCATTCTTAGAAACAATTTTCAAGCTCATCTGTTTGGATGGGTGACAGCTCCTCCCTCATTTTTTGTTTCACCTCTTCTATGTTGCCAAGTCATTGCACTTTCACGCCCCTCTTCATTAATGGAAACAAAAGAAATCTCATGGAGCAAGGTCAGCTGAGTAAGGTGTATGGGGCAAGAGAGGCCTGCCATTTCTAGCCTAAAACTGGAGTACTGAGATGGCTGAGTGAGTAGGTCCATTGTCATGATGGTAAAAACCAGTCCCCCATCTGCCACAAATTAGGACTTTTTTTGTTGCACACTGTTATACAATCTTTTCAGAACCTCTAAATAGAAAGCTTGATTAACAGTCTGACCTGGTGGAACAATTTCCAAATGCACTACCCCCTCACATAAAAAAAAATTAGCATTGTCTTCATCTTGATTTCACTTGATAAGCTTCCTTTGGGTGAGATAATGATGGTATCTTCCACTGGCTTGCTTGATGTTTGCTTTTGGGGTCATAAAAATAGCAACATGTCTTGTCACCATAATTGATGTTAGGGAAAAAAATGTCTGGGTCACTTCAGAGCTGGTCTTCCAAAGCATGGCATGTTCCTACTTGACACTATTTTTACTGGTCAGTCAGAATCCACGGTTCATATTTCACAGTGATCCTTATTATTCCCAAATCTTCTGTTAAAGTTCACTAAACCGAGCTCCCAGACAGTCGAGATAACTTCCCCATGTCTTCTAAGGTCCGTCATCATTCTCTGAGCACAAATGCATGAATTTTGTCTACATTTTTGTCTGTTCAGAAAGCTGATGAACATCCAGAAAGAGGTTGGTCATTCATCGACATTTCACCTTTAGAAATGAGAAAACCACTTGTACACTGTAGTTTTTCCCATAGCACTGTCCTTATAAGCTGTGTTTAGCACCACAGCAGTTTCTGTGGCATTTTTCCAGAGCAGGAAACAAAATTTCATTGCCTCTTGCTATCCTCTTAAATCAGCCATCACAAAATAATGAGCTCAGAGCGAAACTGCTTTTACAAAAAAAAAAAAAAAAAAAACCTCACTGTGACCAGAGAACCTTCCCAGGAGATGCCACTGGGTGCACTAACTCAGAGTGAGTTGCTTGATGCTCACCTAGTGGGAAAAATGTGCACTACAAAAGCTCTGCCTAGTGGAGGTTGTTTCCATTTATTTTGGGGTGCCCCCTTGTAATTAGACTAGGGAATTTTAAACAAGGAAGAGGGTGGGGAGAGAGAGAGAGAAAGAAATAAAATAAAGCCTACAAGGGAGAAAGGAGAGAGACTGCACATAGTAGGTAGAAATGACAACTTAAGGGATTCAGGACAGATTTTTCTGAGGAAGGTAAAGGTGGATTGGGATTACTATAAAACCTAAAAGAGCACAGAATGCAGGGACCAAATCTGCTTCAAATGGCTGGTTATACCTCTATCTGCATATCGAGATCTAGCCTTGTTGTGACTGAGTAACTTCCAACTGGTAGTAGCCCTTCTCACCCTTATGGAGTAGAACTGCTCCATACAATCTCAAAGGTGTAGGCTTTACAAACACAGATGGTCACATCTTTATGCCATGGGACCACCGGTGGGTTCAAACTAGGGAACTTGCATTTAGCAGCAGAGTACTTAATCACGGTGCCACCAAGGTTCCATATTTATCCCTGTATCTGCCTCTGTCTTTATCTCTGCCTACAAACCAAAAATAATAAATAAATAAAACATACCAACTGCCATAGAGTCTCTTCTGACTCTTCGCATCCCAGTAAGACAGAGTCCAACTGCTTTATGGAGTATCCCGGGCTGTGATTCTTTAACTTTATAAACAGGCTGCTTCGTCTTTCTCCACAGAGAAACTGGTGTGTCCCAATCTTTGACCTTTCAATACGTCACTCAGTACTAATCCATCGTGGCACCTGGGCTCCTATATCTATACCGTCTATACACCTAATAGCTACAACAATAAAATAAGATAGACCAATGACCGTGAAGATTGTCCAAGATCCAGTAACATTTTGTTCTGTTGGACATAAAGTTGTCATGAGTCAGAGCAACTCAACAGCAACTAACAATAACATACCTATACATCTATAACTATAGCTACAGCTACATAAAAATGTGTCTCATAATTCCTTATACTGTTCATTAGATTCTCCTAATAGCAGCTTCAATTAGTTGGCCCACCTTTGGGTGCAATGAGTAATTATCTGATTTTGCCTTCAAAGGAGCAGCAATTCTTTTCTGTCCAGCCTGCCGCTTTGGCGGCCCTCAGCTTGCTGCCTTTGAACTGGAGCCTCTGCTTAGTTACTGCTTGAGGATGCAGCAAAAGGAAAGAAAGAAAGAAATCGAAAGAGAAGCACTGTGTTGTGCCCAGGTGGAAGCAGGGACACAAGGGGATTACTTGAAGTGTTATTTTCTGAAATCAGCGCATTCTCTCTACTACTGTAGAGGGAAGATGGAAGAAGCCCCGCTCATCTTTGTTATTTTTTGTTGTTAGGTTTTCTACTAGGTGATGAACCAACATCCAAAGAGACTCAGAAAAATGTCTTTCTTCAAAGAAAATTTATGATGGAGAGTTTAAAAATAAATAAATAACTTTCTTCCCTGCAGATGACAATGATAATAAAATGTTCCATGTTTGGGGGTGACTCAGTGGAAGTGAGTGGTTTGTTTTGCTTTCTCATATTCCAGTCACTATGCCACATGCCTGTCATATATGATTCATCTCAAGATAATCCATCGAATCCAGGGCCCTTACGTCAAGTCTTACTAATAATGACGCTATAGAAAAGCATAGAACTCTCTCATTGGGTTTTCAAGGTTGTAAATCTTTATGGAAAGAGGCCACCATATCTTTCTCCCTTAAAGGACGATGGGTTTAATCATTGTTCCGCCAGGGCTTCTCATTTAAAAAGAACACCTGCAATATATTCAGCATTGAAATGCGGTGTTCAGGCCCTGGTCTAAGTATTTCTTATGTTTGATCTCATTTCATGACATATTACTTCCACCAGACAGAAGGTCTACTCTCATTTCACAAATTAGGAAATTGAGACTTCGAGAACAAGTGACGTTCTGAAGGCTCATTAGCAACCTGCAGAGGCAAGGCTCAACCTCCAAGAGTCTTACTTCTGAGACCTTTCTCATACCTTAGCATCCAAAACTTAGCAAAAGGGAAAATGAGGGAAACATCCAAAATCTCAAGATCCAAAAAGGATACAAAGAACATTTCATCCAAAGATCTCAGTCTCAAAAAAGAGTGTGTCAAAGTTGGCAAGGCCCTTTCTCAGTCAAGGCCACACAGTTAAAAAGAAGCAAAGCTAGATAGGGTTCCAGGTCTCCCGGGGCACTCAATGGGTGTGCAGGTTAGACACACAAGACAAAAGCAGAGTAGTGCCCCGCCCGTAGAGGAAAGGCAGCCTTACTAAGTGAGATGCAGAGGACTGAGGAAGTCTAGAGGATCAAGTGTTGCCTCAAGCAGAATATCCTCCTGAGCCATACAATCCAGGAGCTCAGTCATACCGCGTGATTTCATTCTATGACCTGGAAACCCTGAAAGAGCGTAGTTTCACGAATGAACCTATTAACAAGAAGCAATGGGATATCTCTGCAAATATTTTATGTGATCTGGATAAGGTCAATCAAAGACCAGCCTGTTTTTATTATTCGGAAGCAAATCATTCATTAGGACTTACTTATGCCACTGGGCACACCAATACTATCAAATTCTTGTGTTGTGGGGGTTGAAGTTAGCGTAACCCAAATAAAATTTGATCAAGAGTAGCCAAGGAAGTATTTTACTGTGTTTGTCTGCTTTGCTAGACATTTCTTGATAGGCTGAAGGCCTGGAGACATATAGTCAGAAGATTCAAAACAGAGTGACTCCTGCCTCTAGTCATGACTTTTACCTTCCCAGTGGCACATCCTACAGTGGAACAAGCTAGGGCCTGTTCGAGTCAAAGGTGTTTTACACAGTGAGCCCTCAGCAGTCAGTCCCCCTAACCTGGTAGAGCAGTGGTTCTCAACCTGCCTAATGCTGCGACCCTTTCATACAATTCCTCAGGTTGTGGTGAGCCCCGAACCATAAAATCATGTTCTTGCTACTTCATCACTGTAATTTTGCTACTGTTATGAATTGGGCGACCCCGGTCTTTCAACCCTCAAAGGGGTCGTGACCCACAGGTTGAGAACCGCCATGGTAGAGAGAAGTGCTGATTACTATATGAAAACAGCTATATCACTAGGAAGTTCGCATTTCATGCACGGAAGCCGTAAACGAGTTCCTTTCTGCATTAGCTCTGAAAGCAGCTTCAGAAGTACACTGAAAAAATGTGCATGTGGCTTTTTCTCCATCTTAACTAGAAGAGAAAGTAGGTTTCTTTTCAGTCTTAGCCAGATAGAAAATACCATAAAAATGTGAAATACTTAGGAGAAATATATGAGTCTCTTATAGATGGATGTCAGAGTTCACCACTGATTGTGTTGGATTTTCTATTGCTTTTTCAAGAAAGACATTTTCTAAATAACAAGCATTTGTATTGAGGGTTAACTGGAAAAAATAGTTTGTTGATGTCTTTTATTGTTGTTGTTGTCCTTTGTCTAGGAGGCATAGTCAGGATCCCTGTGCTACCATGGTTACCAGGACTCCTTATCCAGCTAGTGGACCACTCATGGGGTTGCTAACCACAAGGCCAGCAGTTCAAAACCACCAGCCACTCCACAAAAGAATGATGAGGCTTTCTGCTCCCAAAAAGAGTTATAATCTCAGAAAACCATTTTACACTATTTTATAGGGTCGCTGTGAGTTGTAGTTGACTCAATGGCAGGGAGTTTGATTTTTGGAGTAAGTATAAAGTGGGGGCTATCCAGAAAAGACCCTTTATAAAGTTAGTATATGTTCCAAATCAGAAACATCAGCCCCTTTAAAATTTTATTTCTTGTTCTACTGTTCTCACGAATCCACTCAAGCCTAGTAATACAATGGAAACTTGTTCATAGACAGCCATTTAAGGAAATAAAGGAACAAACAATCTAGCAAGAATGGATCTAATTGGCAGGCATTTAGGAAATATAATTTCAGTAGAAGGTGCAAGATTTAAAACTATCCATCCTACAAGGCCAAAACAGTAAAGAGAAAACAAATTTACTACATAATTTACATCAGAAAACAAATTTACTACATAATTAAGGGAATGTTAACCCTATTACAATCTAATCTATGACAAGGTCCAGGGGCCCTATAGGGCGGAGTTGAAATAAATGCCCAGTAGGGTTTCTAAAACTCAAATTTTTATGGAAGGAGATTGCCACATATACAGAGTGTCTGGCAAATTCTCACATCCAAGCTTCATGTTAGTAGCTGGATGCTTAACTTAACCACTGCATGACAAGGACTCCGAATGGTATGCTACGTCCAGGATATCTGTCACTTCTCTCTGTTTCCTGAGGGCAGAATCCTATGTGGAATTTAGGAGCAATCTGATGATGTTTGTACATTTTAATATTGTATGTGCACTGAAGAAGTTTTTAACAATCCCCCGATCCAGAACATTTGGGGGAATTTGGTGTGTTTAACAGCTGTACTCGAGTACTTGTTTTGCCTCGTGAAACTGTGCAATTCCATATGTTGTATATGTCAAAACTGAAGATAATTTTTCTTTTTATCTAATAAACAAACAGAATCGGGCAGACTGAAGCTTTGTGTATGTTGAGAAGTATTAATAATTTGATAAAACACACCTGTGGCATGTGAGGAGCAGCATATGGCACGCATATGGGTAAAGTGCCACCTTCCGGGCATGCTTCATTGGTTTACAGAGCAAAGGAGACGGTGACGCATCGGAGAGAGAAGCAGATGCTGCATCCAGAAAGAACCATCTCCTGGAGGCTGGCAGGCACACAGTGTGAAATGCGGGTGTGGACAGTGCGCTGGCTGCGGGCACTGGCCTAAGTCTCAACCTCGGCAAGAGAGTCTCAAGAGAAAAACCAAACGCCAGTGTCTGCTCGGCTGAAGGAGGAAATCTAGGTTTGTGTTTTGATAATTCATTTAATTATTCTCCTTGCCATCCATTTCTTTGCCGAAATTACATTTTTTGGGGGGAGGGGGACGTGTCACGGCAACCTATGTATAAGAGAACAAAACACTGCCTGGGTCCGTGCTAGTCTCACCATCGTGCCTAGGCTTGGGCCCGTTGTTTTGCCACTATGTCAAGTCCACCTTTCTTCTTGTTTTCGCTGGCGCTTTACCAAACATGGCGTCCATCTTCCGGGACTGGTCCCTCGCGAGAACTTATCTGAAAACACGCGAAAGAGGCTGGCCACCATTTTTTCTAAGGAGTAGTCTGGCTCTGTTGCTTCCAACATAGATCAGTTCATTTTTCTGGCAAAGGTTTAAGAAATAAAATTTCAATTATATATTTAATATTCTCACCCAATACTATCATTCAAAGGCAGCCATTCTTCTTCAGTCTTCCTTACTCATTGTCCAGCATTCTCTTTCAGATGAGACCTTGAAAACACCAGAGGCTTGTGTCAAGTACACCTTCATCTTCAAGGTAATTGCTTAACTTTTTAAAGGTCGTTTGTTTTGACAAATGCAATCTGTCCTTTGGTTTCCTGAGTGCTGCTTCTGAAGACCTTGATCATGGATTCAAATAAAATGAAATCCTTGACAGTGTTAATCTTTTCTTTGTTTACCATTTTGGTGTTTATTATCTGGTTGGAAGAACTTTTCTTTCTTTTTTGGGGGGAGTACTTATTTATTTATTATTAATCATTTTTATTGGGAGTTCTCACAGATATGATAATAATCCATAATTCAATTAGATCAAGCATAATTCCACAATTGCTACCACCATCAGTTTCAAAACATTTTCTTTCCTCTTGAACTCTTTGATATCAACTCCCATAGATCCCTCTCCTCCCCCCACCTTACCCTCAATGAAACCTTATTATTTTATTTTTACTTCCCATGTCTCACACCATCCAATGCATCCATTCACCAGCAATTCTGTTATTCATTTTTTTAGTGGGGTTATACAGTCATCATTGCCAGTAGTTCTCCCTCTCCCCTCCTTCTTGTCCCCCTATCTATCTTGGCTTTCATGCATCAATTGCCCTTAAATACACAGATGAACATACACAGATCTAATGTGATTAGTGGGGGTAAATCAAAGACCATAAAAATAAGGGGGAGGGAATATTAAAGCACTAGAGGACAGTTGTATGTTTCATCAGTGCTATACTGCTCCCTAGATTTTCATCCCATCTGTGTGGTCCTCTGTGAAAGGACTGCGATTATCTTACAGGTGGGTTTGGGGTCTCTATTGGCCACTCTCCTTCATGTCAGTTTGATTGCTTGTTTTTGAACTTCTGATGATATCTCTCCCCATCGACACCTCATGATCACACAGGCTGGTGTGCTTCTTCCATGTGGACTTTGTTGCTTCCCTGCAAGATGGCCTCCTGTTTACCTTCAAGCCTTTAAGACTCCAGATGCTATATCTTTTAATAGCCAGGCAGCATCAGTTTTCTTCACCACATTTGCTTATGCACCCATTTTGTGTTCAGTGATCCTGTCAGGAAGGTGAGTATCATACAGTGCCACATTATTAGAACACACCATTCTTGTACTGGAGTAAGATTTCAGTAGAGGCCCAAAGTCCATCTACTTCCTTGTTGTGTTTACATATATAGACACAAAGACAAATACACCTATCTTTAAATGTGTACATATATACATATCTATATTTATACCTATATAATTTTTATTTTTTGTATGCTAAGTATAATCTAAATTGAAGGATATATATTTATATAGATATACATAGATAGGTAGACCTTTATCAGTAAGTGCTTGTACAATGCATATCTTTTAGCAACCAAGGTCGGATCATCTTCAGGTCACAGGTTGTTCATGAGTCTTCCTCCATCTTGATGCTGCATTCTTCTTCATATAGCACAGCTTCTCATATTATTTGTCCAGCATACAGATTGGCTACAAATGGTGACTGCATAGGACTTGGACATATGATCATACCTTTCTTGATTTCAAACCATGGACTATCCCTTTGTTCTGCTCAAATCATTGCCTCTTGCTCTGTGTACAGGTTAAGCATGAACCCAAATGTTTTTGAAATTCCATTTTTCCCACAATGCCATTAATTTGTTATCCACACAGTTGAATGTTCTTTTCATAGTCAATAAATCATAAGTTAACATATTTCAGTCAAAATCTATCTGATACCAGTAATGATAACTTTCATCTCAAATCCTCTTCTGAACTCAGCTTGAGTATCTGGCTTTTCTCAGCTTGCGTACTGATGCCGTCGTTTCTGCATTGTTCAACTAAATTTTACTCGCATGTGATATTAATGATATTGTCGAGTAATGTCTGCATTACCTTTATTTGGAGTATGCACAAATATGGATTTCCTCCAGTGAACTATTTTCCAAAATTCCTGACATAGACTAGTGAGTGCTTCCAGTCCTGCATCAGCTTGTTGGGGAATTTAAATTTGTGTTCCATTACCCCAGAGCCTAGCTTCACAATAATATCCTCAATGCAGATTGAACTTCTCCCTTCAATATAATTGGTAAATACATGATCATAGTTTCCACTAATTTAGATGAAAATTAAAAGTCACTTTTATATAAGTGTCTCATCACAGCATTACTTATATCAGATATTTAAAATAACTCATATGTGCAATAATATAGAATCCATAAAGATATGATATATCCATGAAATATTATATTATAATTAAAATGGTGCATAAACCCAAAAGAAAACAGTGTCATTTGAAATGATTGTTTGATTTCTTTCTGGAGAATTTAGAGGAAATATAGCAAAATGTTAACCGGGTTTATATTTAGGTAGTCCGATTTTGAGAAAGGCATATATTTTTTGTATTTGTTATTTCTTCTATAATGATAATAATATATATTTTAACATAAGAAAAAAAGCTTTTTATACCATAAATAGACTTTTGAGTAAGCAAGGTATTTTTCTGAGACTAAAGGGCATTATGTGAAACTAGAATCCACTATATTTGAAGACAAAACCCATGATCATAGCAGCAACCCTAAGTGACCAAAGCACTGTAGGATGCAGTACATTATGTTGGTCACTAGTTAGACTTTATATCTGAATCTTTACTCTGCTACTTACTAGCTTTAGTGGGCGTTAGTAATATCCCTGATTATGCTTCTCCCTCTGTGAAATAGAAGAAATACAGTATCTTCCTCCTGAAGTTCTTATAAAGTTAAAATAATACAACAACCTTGAACCTCTTCATATAATGCTTGTAGCAAAGTAAACGTTGAATAAATATTTTTAAAATATTCTGCATTAAACTATATTGCAGCATTTTAATAGTCTGGAAGGTGTCCTCTTAAGTATTTCTACCCACTGTCTTACTTCCAATATAAGAAAAATTACCAAATAATTAGAAATAAAACATAAAGTTTGGTCTTTTAAAACCTTGTAGGATAATTGTATAAACCTGAGGAAAAATTCTGCTTAAACCCTAGAGGGATACGGCTGCATTTGACTTTGCACTCATATTTGATTAGGGCCCTCAGTTTGTAGAGCCAGATGTTAGCTTGTAAAGATGGACATGTTGAAAATCATGTGTGTCTTGTAGAGATGCACATGATGTTTATCCAGTGAGAAATATGACATCAAATTTCGGACGTATTTTGTACTACAGGTCAGTGCATTTTGCAGCCTTTTTGCAGCATTCATTTTTCTACAGTGTGTGTGTGTGTGTGTGTGTGTGTGTGTACGTGCGCATGCATGAACACTTGTGTGAGTGTGTGCGCATGTGTGTCAAAATGCCATCTGGAACTTATCACACCTGAAATGCAGAAATTCTCAAAGTGTGGTCAGTAGACCGCACAATGCCAAAGAACTTTTCAGACACAAGGTCAATGCTATTTTTTAAGACAACAGTACAGTATGATTTGGTTTGCCACTGTGTGGAAATATGAACGAATGATGCAAATACAATGGAAGGTAAAATTGGTGTCACTTTGGCATGATGTTACACTCATCGTCAAGGAGGCCCTGGCGGTGAAGTAGTTAAGCATTGGGTGGCCATCCCCAAGGTCAATGGTTTGAAACCACTAGCTGCTCCGCAATAGAAAGATGGGCTTTCTACTCCAGTAAAGAGTTACCATCTCAGGGCAGCTCTACCCCCTTTCCTGTGTGGTTGCTGTGGGTCGGCATCATCTCAGTGGCAATGACTTTTTATACCCACAATCATTGCATTTATCGCAAAATTACCTCATTTTTATAATGTCATTTTCACTTGCGTGTCCTTGGTGAAGCAGTAAAAATTATTCACCTTATTCAATCTCAACCCTGAAGTATATGCTTTTTTACATAACATTCTGTGTAACAAAATGGGGAGTATGTATAAAGCACTTCTACCAAATATTGAATATGTCCCCCCAAAAAACATTTGTGCAACTGCTTGAGGCACAAGATGAATTGGAAGGTGCTTTTTGTTCATGTAACATGAGTTTTACTTGAAAGAACAACTGACAAGCTGTGGCTTTTCAGGCTGTGCTGAGAGACATGTTCTTACAAATGAATGAATCAATTTTCTCAGGTCAAGGACAACTGGCAGTATTTGTTGCCCAAGATAAATTTTCATCTTGCAGGGAAATTTCATATTTCTTAAGATTGCTGTCCTCTATTGTGATTTGAAATCATCTAGAGAACCAAGACTTTCTTGTAAGATCATTGGTCATATTAACACATGCACATATATATTTTTATAGTGTATAATGAAAGATGACAATATTTAGAAGAACTCCATAACTCAACATGCAAATTTTCTCTGAATGACCATTACATGATGTTTGTAGTAGTTACAACTTGAGACTATTAAGAGTGAAGGGGTGGAGTTTAGCCTGTCAATCAGGTCACAACTTGATGACCTCATTTGGAGGCTCTATGAAGATAAAATAGCTGACTGGAGGCCAGACACTCTCTGCTTCACATTCCTGTTGACAAGCCCCATGAAGCTACACTAATGGAGCCTGAGCCCTGGAGCTGGAGGAGCCATGTGGAGACCCATGGCAGCACTGCGATACTTCCACTGTCATTGGATCCACAAGACTTTCCACCCACTGGTCTGTGATTTTCTTGCATTCTGTGTCATTGCATATGTTGCGTGAGTCTGAAGAGGCAATTCAAGAGTGGTATCACACATATGGGCTAATATCAGACTTATGGACTTGATCTGGACTGGGCTGGAATGTTTGCTTAATATACAATTACTCTCTCTATAAAGCTATTTCTTATACACATATAAGTCTCTCTGGATTTGTTTCTCTAGTCTACCCGGACTAACACAATATTTAAAAAGCATGCATAGGTAAAAGGTATATTCAAAGTGTAAGAGAAACCAATGGATGTTAATTTACTAAGTACCACTTGTAAAGTTTTGATAGTGTCAATAAAAAATATTTCCAAATATGTATACAGCTATTAATTGTGCCAATAGAACATAAGAACATAGCAGCAGGAACAGAACTTAAAAACATATATAGAAATTATATAAGCATCTAGAAAGCTATTAAAATATTCTTCCCATGTCCTACTGGTTCTGACACTTCTTATACTAAAGCCCAAACCATATACTGAAATCGATAGAGTTCAGAAGCATATATGAGAACTCAATTTTATTCTAATTAGCCAGACATTAATTATTTTGAAGAATATAAAATCATGGCAATCTTCATAATGCATGTATAAAATATAGAGCTATACTTTGTGGTAGGCATATAATCTATGGTCAATTTGAGTGAAGGGGTGGAGTTTAGCCTGTCAATCAGGTGACAGCTTGATCACTTAGAGGCTCTAAGAAGATGAATGGCTCAGGAGGCAGGACATAGGCTCACTCCCTGCAAGATATTTCCGATGAAAAGCCCCATGAAGCTACCCTACTGCAGCCATAGCCTTGGGAGTTGGAGGAGCCAAATGGAGACTCCTGCCAGCGCTGAGATGCTTACAAGGCCATTGGATCCACAAGACTTCTCACCTACAGCCTGTGATCTTTATGCATTTGGCATCATTGCATGTGTTTCCTGAGTCTGAAGAGGACGTTATAGATTGGTATCAGACATATGAGCTAATATTGGACTTATGGACTTGGTCTGGACTGGGCTGTGATGTTTTCTCAATATTCAATTGCTCTTGCATAATAAATCTCTTTTTTATACACATATGAGTGTCTATGAATTTGTTTCTCTAGTCTATCTGGACTGATACATATTTCATTTGAAAATACATAATGAGTTTATTATTGTCATTGATAATTGTTAAATAATCTTTCCATTTTCCTGGTTTTGTGTTATAATAGAGATATTATCACAACATGGGATCCACATAAGAAAAGAACTTTGGGATCCCCAATAATTGTTAAGAGTATAGGGGGTTCTGAGCTAAAATATTTGAAAATCCCTGCCTACTATAATGAGAAAGTAGAGAGTTCTCTATGTGCAATTCAGGTTTTCTAAGGAAAATAAAAAATATTCTCTTAACTATTTTACCATTAAAGAATAAGGAGTTTAGGAACTTGAAATATTACACACATTAAGAATTAATTCAAGTACAAAAGTGAGGCTTTTATAGCAGGTTGGATGATACATAATATTGGTTTGATGAACAATTTTTATTTGTAAAAAGAGTCTGGGAAGAACTCATAAAGACTTCCATTTACAAAATCACAATGATTCTTTTAAAAGGTATTTACTTTATGTGATTCCACATAAAAGGCTTTTTCTTAATCATTCTATTTCTGTCTGTTAATCTATCACCAAATATACAAACATCCCCATGTTTACACAGATGGCTGGGATTGGAAGCCGAGGGGCTCCATTTGATTGTCAATTGATTCCAAATCAGAGGGTACATCTTTATCAACCTGGCAGTAGAAGGTTTAGTGTTTCTGTCATTAAGGTTCCAATTGCTATATGAAGCTATATTAAAAATAGGTAGCAGCAGGATTGGTAGAAGGCTCATTAAAAAGCTGTGATATGTAGATGACACCACCGTGGTTGCTGAAGAGAGCAGGAGTTGAAGCACTTACTAATGAAAGATTTGTGACTACAACCTTCAAATTTTTCTCACACCTGGACCAATACACAATGGCATAAGAAATAGAGAAAAAAATTGAAGTTTTCAAAGATATCAGTTTACTTGGATCCAGTATCAATATCCAGGAAACAGCAGTCAAAAAAGCAAATGGACAAATCTGCTACAAATGGACACAATGGACAAATCTGCTACAGAATATTTATTTAAAGGGTTAAAATAAAAGATTTTACTTTGAGCACTAAAGTGCCCAATATTCAAGGTATGGTATTTTAAATCAAACAAGTCTCTATTGAAAGAAATAAATGTAAATGGCCCTTATCCGACTCTATCTCATATATTTTAGACATGTTATCAAGAGAGATCAGTCCCTGGAAAAGGCCATCAAGCTTTTTAACAGGATGAGGTGACACAGTGGTGGCAACAATAGGCCCGAACACACATGTCACCAGTGATGTGCACAGTGCTTTGTTCTGTGGCCCCCAGTGAGTCTCAACTGGCTATGGTACCCAACAATAGCAATAAGTGGTTGTTTTTTTTCTTACATGAAAGTCTGCTCAGACTAACACACCACACACACTCTCTCACACACATACCAGTTGTCATAGTTAATGACAACTCACAACGACTTCACCTGGGTCAGGGTAAAATCGTGCTACATTGGCTTTCCAAGCCTCATTTTTCAGAAGTAGTTTGCCACATCTCTCTTCCAAAGTTACTTAAATGTAGCATATATACTTGTGTATAAGCTGAGTTTTCAACACATTGTTTATGCCTCAGCTGAGTCGGCTTATATTTGGGTCGGCTTATATTTGAGTATATATGGTACCTAAACATCCAGTCTTTTGGTAGGCAGGCAAGAGCTTTGACTGTTTGATTCCCTTAAGGACTCCATTATAATATTAAGGAAACCTAGTATTCAATTTCATTTCCAGATGGATAATAAGACAGTTGGGAGACCATCAGAGTAAATAACGTTATTACGTAAGTGTGGAAATGTCTCACATAATCCTTGCCCTGTGTAGCCCTCAATGACATTGGATACAGAGTTATACAAGGGTCTACATCTTTGTAAGAAAAAGAGTTTTCCTCAAACTAGTTCTTCTGGTATACTGGCTGTCAGTTTTCAAGACAGATTTTTTAAGGGTTCTTCAAAAACCAGAAAAATAATTTCTTAGTTTCTCAATCCAATATGTTGACTCATGCTGGTTAAGAGAAAAAGGTGACTCTTGTCTGAGTCTATGCATTTTAGAGAACAGGATGGGTATTTCTAAAACCATGAAGTTGTAACCCCGAATGAACATTTCTAGGATGCGAGGACTTGGTTAGAGTGGGTGAAAACCTGGACCAAAATTCAGAATCATTACAAAAGACCAGGCTTACTAATCAGTGCGGTAGCTCCTTGTCACCCATCAGGTCTGGAGATGAACTCGCCCTCTTGACTCAATGTGCAACCAACCAGTAAAGAGGTTCCTAAGGAGAAACCATAGCACTGGAGTGTTACACACATCTTAGAATCATCAACCATTGAGATAAAAGGGCAGCATGCCCCTAAGGTCAAACTTCAGAAGACTCAGGAGAGGTGAAATGGAAACAGACAACACAGAGAGGACATAGAATGATATTACATCGAGGAGATTCCAATGACTGTGATAGAAATATAACGTGTAGGTGCTGTTGAGTGTAAAACTGGTGGCTTGCTCTGTGAACCTTGTTGTTTTCAAATGGTATACCTACTGTTGCAGGTCATACATTAGGGGGTTATTCTAAACATGTTTCGACATGTCTCTGTCTCTGAGATCAGAAGGATGCAGACTGTGGCTCAGTAAGACATTTGTCTTCGTCTTATTAAGGATCCATGTATATATTTTCCAATCATAAGAGACTTTCAAAGGGTTCTAGTAGACCCGTTCAGAGACCAACTCAGAAGGTCATGGCAACTGAGCTTTGGAAATCCAAAAGTATAATCTTGAGAGATTTTCTTGACAGATACAAGGAATGGGGGATTTGTTAGGAAGAAGGCTTAACAAAATTGAAAAATGTGCCTGTGAGGAAACGGTCAGGAAAGTCATAATGAGGAACCCCACCCAAATAAAACATGAGCATTCATTCTTTGAGGGTAGCAGTTTCCCTACTGACCAATTGTATGGTCTTGCCATGGCATTTGTTCCTAGAACTCAGAGGACATTTGAAAGGGTGCTATTTGCATCCCTCTGGATGCCCAAACTGACCTTTTGATGTGTATCAATTGAAGAACCAGAATACTTCAATGTAAACAATGCTTTTAGAAGTATGAAAATCTAGATGAAAGCTATGTTTAGAGAAAATAATTTCACATTTTAATATTTTGTTTAATAAAAATGTCTATGATTTTGTACCACAATTTTTTACTTAGCCTCATTTATATGAATAAAGTCTTAATATGTAGCAAAACTGTCCTAAGTGTTTTGTAAATATTTTATTCCACTTAACCACCGACAAGTTTAAGACTCTCATTATTATATCCTTTTTGCCAAAAGCTTCTCTCTCTCTCTCTCTCTCTCTCTCTCTCTCTCTCTCTCTCTCTCTCTCTCTCTCTCTCACACACACACACACACACACACACAGATCAGTAAATAATGAGGAAAATATTTGAATAAATGTAGTGTTACAGGAGCCCTATTGGCATACAAAAAGTTGCTAACCACAAGGTCAGCAGTTCAAAATCACCAAGCATTCCTTGGAAGGAAGCTTAGGCTCTGCTCCCATAATGATTTACAATCCGAGGGAGCAATTCCATTATGTCCTACATGGTCAGTATGAATCAGAATTAATTCGATGGCAGTGGGTTTGGTTAGGATTTAGTTTAATGTCATGGAATATAATCTAATGATATCCAAATTAATATTTCCCATAATCTAAGGATCCTTCCTCATGGGTACATTTTCCTTCTTTGGTTAGGTTCATCGAGGTAGACAAGGCCAAAGTGTATTTAAAAATATAGTGAGTTAATAAATAGATTATTGTAGTTGTTAGTTAATAGCCCCTAAGTATCAATTTATTCCTGATAAAATAAAGATAACAATATCTTTTCACCTTGGCACTGTGAAGAGTAAATGGAATTATATATATGAAGAGTTTGAAAGAAAGTCAATCAATAAAAAGTAGCTATCAGTAGTAAAATATAAATAAACGTGAATTCCTTTCTTCCTCTCTTCAATTGTGTGGCAGTGTTTCCTAAAACGTATTCAGGGAAACACTAATTCTGTGGAATCTAAATAGCTGTTACAAGAAGAGATGTTTACTGTGATCATGCATTTGAGAGAAGGCTAGCATTGTTTCCAAATGCATGTGTTCTGGAACTGCCAGCCCAGGGGGCCTATCCCATTGACTAGGTGTCTAATTATGACCTAGGTGTGTAATTATGACCTTGGTGCCTCAGTTTTGTCTTCTCTGACTTGTTTTTCTTATACAATGATTTTAAGTCTTAAATGAGATAATCTATATATTGAGAACCCTATAATTTATCATGCAAAAATAATTCTTTCCAAATATTTTATTATGATGTTTCAAACATACAGAAAAGTTGAAAGAGATTTATCCTCAACCATAAATCTCCATAAACTAGATTCTAAACTGAGAAATGTGGCATATTTACTTGATCACATATCTATCCACATATTTAGCTCTCTGTTATTTTTTAAATGCTTTTGAGAATAGCATAATAATCATAATAGTAAATAATATTTCTACAATGCTAAATAAGTTTATGTTGGTACTGTTTCAGGCACAATTAAATATATGGTTTTCTATAGAACTATAGATAATTTAAGGGTTCTTAGTGGCATCGTGGGCTGTACATTGGGATGCTGACAGCAAGATTAGCAGTTTGAAACCTACCAACCACTTCATAGGAGAAAGTTGAGGTTGTCTGCTCCCATAAAGATTGACAGTGCTTCAGCCAGACACGGAAGTCTAGTATCATTTATGATTTGGAGTTCCCTTCCACATTTTTCTCCCATTTCTGGAACCCTTGGTAGTGGCAGCTGCCCCCATCTAGTACCCTGGTCTCAGGGTTATGGAGACTTATGTTCCCATGATCCATCCACCCATTGGACTCATTGTATCTATACTGTGTCTTCAATTCCCATCACTTTTCTGTCCTCTGGATGGGGAAAGACCAAAAGTTGCACTTCATATTACTGTTCACACACTGTTAAGATCCGCAGGGTATTCACTAAATAGGATGCGGAACCTTGTCTTTGTGAACTATGCTTTGCCAATTGATTTTGATGCCCCACCCCCAAGATGATACCCTTAATCATCCTTCAGGTGTGAAAATGAACTCATTCCCATGTTACAATAATCAATTATTCAATATAAAAAGGGAAACATTTATCCAAGGACAAAGGTCAGAGTGATTAGGAAGGAAGGAGGAAGGAAAACAAGAAACACAGGAAGAGAGGGGGTAATGATGAGACATTGAAAGGATTGAGATGGTTGTGTTGAGACAAGATGTACATGAATCGTTGAATGTCAAATTGATGACCTGCACTGTAAACTTTTACCCAATGTATTATAAAAAGTAAAATGATATTAAATAAATAAAATGCCACAAACAGCGGCAAAGATTCGCCACCATGGAAACACAAAGGGGGTGTCCCACACTTTTCTGTAGGGTTACTATGAACCCAATCCAATTAATTCAATAGCCCTGGGGGTTGGGGATATATAATTTACTAAGCACAGTGCCTGACATAATTATTTATATAGTGTCTAAAAAAATGGCTCTCAGTTCTGAATCAAAGATACACAACTTTCTAACTTGCAAGAACAACTCTAAGTCACTTCAATGTTTTTTAAAGAATACCACCATACAACTGCAACAGCTACGAGTTGGAACCAACTTGATGGCAGTGAGTTTTTTATAGACTCATGATTATTAGTATGCACTGTGGCATATTTGCCCTACTTCCTTTCTCCTGGAGAAAATTAATAAAGCCTAAAGACTATTTTGGTTAGGAAGCATTAAATTATATTATTCTGCCACATAATGAAACAAAATGCAATTCTGTACAACTTCCCAACTGATCACTCAATATTCCGATCCCAGCATCCAGACGCTTGTTTAAAGTTGGTCAAGAGGGTTAGAGAATGGACTCACTAGGTTTGTGGACATCAGTCAACTTACTTACAAATCAGTTTGTTTCAAATAATAACAATTTGAAGAAAACAATACAACTACCATGCATTGAACATGAGGTATGCCAAATAATGTGTTCAATCCCACATGGATTTGACACCTATGACTGATTTTATATCTTTTGTCTTACAGTTTGGGACTGTTTGAATTATTGTCAGGTCATTTAAGAAGCTCCACTGCAAATCTGGGTAAGGATACCTGACCACCTGTTTCTCAGTCCCATTGGGAAATTTAGATAAGCTATAGAATATAAATGCCATATGTGCTATATAGAGTACATGATCTTATTTTGGTTATTAGTTCATTACCAATACTTAGCAAAACCATTAGGGTTTCCACCGGCTCAGTAATAGATGCTAATTAGAAAATACTAAGGTTGTAAAATTTGGGAAAGTTCTACCAAAGAAAGGAAAAGATATGTTCCTTTATTATAAACAACATTAGACTATAATAACGGGATATGTTTCTGATCACTTTTAGACTCAGCACACATAAGGTTTCCTTTCTGTGACCTAGAATAGGCCACTTTTCTATGGTCCCTAAATTCTTCACCTATCAAAGGAGTTAATATCATCTACATTACAGGGTGGTTGTGAGAATTGAGATAGGATGTATAAAAGCAAGCTGTGAAACTGAAAAGCATGAGCTGATAGAAGGCGTGTTTATTTTTCTGTGTTCCATAGATATTCAGCTCGGTTTGACTACAGAATGTCTTATAATTAACACTTGAGCAGCTCCTAGAGAGGAGGTTTTTTATAGTCTATTGGAGAAGGCATTTCACTTAATTTTTAGTAGTCTGCAGCAAATCCAAACCATCACAACAAAAGTAGTAGGTGCTAAGATGTTCTAAAAATGTGCATTTAACATCCCAAAGACCCTCCTAACGTCACGTTGGTGTCGATGGAGCCTAATTTCTTATACTGCTACTCAGTGACACTCGTTGGAAATGTCTCCTAACCAACACAGAACATGCTAGAATTCTACCGGCTGAGAGATTAAATTTGCAGAACAGACTAAAAGTGATAAATAGTTCATGTTCATCTGTGCTCCCACTTAATATGACTTTTAAGTTTACGAAATATGTTTCGATGTAAATTAATACTGCAGTGCAAATTGAGCCTGTGAGCAGCCAGTAGCCATTTGCTAATAAATATGTTTAGTGTTGTCTTAAGTAGTAAAGGTGGGCAGGAGTGGGGGGTAGGGGAGAAAATAGAGTACACAAGATCAGTAAGAGTGCTCATGCAGAAATTCAAAATACACTTCTGGATGAGATTTCCTATTTCTACTTAGTGTTTTAAAATCTCTTTCAGAATGGATCTGGCAGGACGGACAGAATAACACAAGCATTAGCAGTACAGAGACCCAACTTGAGTCTCACCTTCCTCGCTTAACACGATGGCAATCTGTCTAGTGGCCCCATTGCCCAGCCCCAACTCTAAAACGGGCACCATGACATTTCTTCCTTGTTCAAAGGATTCAAGTCAATCACGGGAAGCACTAGCAACAATCAGCAATGAAAGAGTACCCGTCTTTTATCATTTAGTCATTAGCCTGCGGGCCTGCTTGTTTGTTAATATAAGGCAGAGTAAAAGGCAACAGCTGGGAAGATGAATCCTAACTTTGTTATTTATTACTTATATCAATTGTTCTGAATTTCAGATTTTTCTTCCGTAAAGCCAATTTCATGGAAGGGTGTCTGAGGCCGCCCTAGGGGAAAGAAGAGGAGGGTATTTCTGGACTCCCTGTTTTCAAACTCAGCAGCTCTGCATGTATACATATTGGGATTTCCTGTAAAGTTGTTTTTTGGTCGTGGGGGAAGATGGAAACTGGGTATGGAAATAAGTCCTTTTTTATTCTAGTTTTATTTTATTTACTTATTTTTTAAACATTTTATCAGGGGCTCATACAACTCTTATCACAATCCATGCATACATCAATTGCATAAAGCACATCTGTACATGCTTTGCCCTCATCATTTTCAAAGCATTTGCTCTCCACTTAAGCCCTTTGTATCAAGTCCTCTTTTTTCCCCTCCCTCCCCGATCCCCCCTCCTTTTTTTTTTTTTTAAGGAGAAAAAGAGAATCTCTGGAAGAGTCAGATTCTATTTCGCCTCCATTTCCAGTGTATCTAAGTGTCGAACACTGAAGACTCTGTTTTTCAAAGATCTACAGAATCCATGAAATTAAACCATGGTTTCTCTTTGAAAGCACTCATTGTGTCTTAGAGAAGATGAGATATCTACCAATATAACTTCAAAGCCCATGAGACAGGGGTGACCATGGTAAGAGAATTTAGCCAGAAAACATGGATTTGGAATTATTAAAGAAGACATTGAAGGTCATTTCAAGTAAGCAATGTAATATAAAAATGTGGGGTGGGGGGTCGGTGAAAAACAGAACACGGTAGGCCTAAGAACTTCTAAGAGAATGCCTACCTCTTACTGGACAGTGATGTGTGGAAACATTTTACAGGGTCTTCAATGATAAATTGAAATATTTGAGGCTTTAATTTATGATCATTAAAATTCTTCCATTTGTTTTGAGTGGGGTGCGATGACAATCATGCTCTAGGGAGCTATATCTAGTTATATTCAGAAATTGAGGATGGAAAAGCCATGATTCTATTCAAGGAACATTAATCCAGTTTAATGCTTACTTCGGAGCATTTGATAAAATGAATCACCTCCTCTTCCTTCATACACATTCTTCACTTGGTTTACAGGACAACATCGTCTTCTAGTTTTCTCCCTGCCTTATAAGTTGGTCTGGTTTCCTGGTTCCTCCCATCTCTCATAAGTCTTGACCTTAAAATGCCTTAGAATTCTGTTCTTCTTAATTTTACTGCCTGCATTAACTACGTTGATAATCACATCTATTCCTGTGGCTTTTCATACCATCTATATGCTGATGACTCGGTGGCAGGGAGTTTTATATACCGATGACTCACTAATATAAATCTCCCACTTGGACCTCTCTCTTGAACTGCACATTCTTACAAACAACTGCCTATTTAACAATTCTAATAAGCATCTAAATTTATGTGCCTCAAATTTACTTCTTTTAGAAAATGGAGACCATTTTTTCCAGCTGCTTACGCCAAACACTTGGTAGTCATCTTTGAATATACGTCTTTTCTTACTCTTCATATCTAATATATCATATAATTCTCCTCATCTCTACCTTCAAAATACATGCAAAGTCCTGATACTTTTCACAACTTCTACCACTTCAACATCCATCTGTGCCACCGCCCTAGGCTACCCTGCTCTCTCCCCTGGTTTCTTCAACAGACTCCTGATTGGTGTGCTTACTTGGTCCCTGCCCTTTTAAAGTTCATCGCAAACCAACAACTGGAGGAATTCTGTGCAAATGAAAAGTACCATGTTTTTCCTCTTCTCAAAATGGCCCAGTGGCTGCTCATCTCTTGAATAAAAGCCAGTCTTTACTGTGGCTTTCAGGATCTTAGCTCACCGCCCCGCTCTATGCGTCACCTACTTCCATTCTGCCTCAGTCAAACCTGCTTCAGATCTATTGCTGCAAACTGCTCTTGCTCCCTGCAATGTTCTCCCACGAGGTCTCCCAGAAGTCGCTCCCTCATCCTGTTCCAGTTTATATGTTAAGGTTGCTTTTTATTGACCAGGCTTTGACATAAATAACAGGCACATTGTAAGATTTTGCAAGCTGCTCACCTCCCTGTGCTACTTTCACATGGACTTGTATGCCCAGATTTCATGTTCACATGTTCATGACTTCAATCTTTATCTCTGTCTAATGGATTTCATGTTAGGACTTTATCTTGGCTCCTGTTCATGAAGAGGTTTGGTCCCCAGGAGCAAACGCTCCCCGGACCACCCCTGAGTCTCCAAAGCAGCCCTTCTCCCAGCAGAATCTCTTCCCTGCCCTACAAAGCACCTTATCTATCAGAGAAGGAAATCACTTCGTCTGCCCAGGAAACAGCCCTGGTCAGGCAGCCAGCCTCAGTTCAGTATGGGTTTGTGTGCTCAGGACTGTAGAGGCCACCAAGTTGGGAACAACTGTCACACCACAGCCTCGTGAATTTGGCCTTGCTATCCAGCCCTTTGAGTCACCGACCTGTGTAGGAGCCTCAATATAGGTATGAGAAGCCTGTGCACAAGGGGACATATGTCTCTCCCTCAAATGAAGTGAGTCTGACTGATCACCCAGGCCTCCACATGACCTACACAGTGAACACTCACACCTACACCATCCTTCTGCCCAACTTCCCATGTGATTGCCATTGCAGGACCCAGGTGTGCAAAGCACCAGCCCCCGGCTGGCACAAGGTCAAGCAATTCTCAGGCTGTGCCAACTCTGCGCACAGCTGTCTACCACCCATTCACTCATTCGTGGAATCTGTACGTGAGTTCCGGTCGATTCCATGAACTCACCATTCTCAGAACAAGTGCCCATCACTCATTTCTTTGTGCTTATTGATGTGTTACCAAATTCTAGCTATGACTTCTTGCCCATGAGTTCTACCTTTATTATGCACATATGATGAAGAATAACATGTTTGGACTATTGAATGAGGGTGAAGGAGACTGAAATTCCTGTTGGGAACTATCACAAGACATGTACTGTCTACGTATGAGTATACTCTGTCAGAGCGTTTTAGAAGCACGATTTCATCATGTCTGCCCGTTATATGGCTTATGTATTATTACTGTGGGCACACTATTTGAAAAAGAAAAATAACAGGTCCTTAAAATGTCAGCCATGACCTCCGTCATTTGTTGTAACCTTCCTAGGTGTATACATCCCAGGCGTCTTCATCCACCAACCATATTGGTATATGTATTGGTTTATTTCCTGACTCAAAACTAGAAAGTAACTTGTGTTAGGACAGACTTTTATCAGTTTTGTTTGCTGTTGAGTCCCAGTGTCCAGGAGAGTAACTGCCGTCCAAAGTCAATAATAAACATCTATTGAATAAATGAATAAATATATATCTAAAGTAAGTTGTTCTAAAATTGGACTATATTGACAACAACAGTTTGGGAAGGAGGGAGGAAAAGGCAGTCTAAAGGAAAGAGAAATGAATAAAATGTGAAGTCCTGTTTGAAATAACAAGTACAGAAGTAGGAGAAAGATTGAGATTGTCAAACTAGCAATTCATTGTCATTCATATTTCTTATTGTACATGCTCAAACCTGCCATTCAGAAAGGAATCCCCTTCCCAGAACCTAAAATTTCCCAAAACAGAGGGATAAAATTATCTTATATTCAGTAAAACAGATCACTTTTTATTAGGCATATCCTTTCAACAAGTTTCAGAAAAATGTGACTTCTTAATTTAGGAAGCTCGATATGACACTGCGAGGCAGAATTGCCTTCCCTGGTATTTTGATGAGAAAGTAGATCTGAATCTTAAAGAACTTTCTCAAAGAAAGAATAACCATTACTTCAGCAAAGAACTTTGATGATTCTATTGGCATTTTCAGTATCTAGGACAATGGTTTTCTTTGCTCATAGAGTTACAGTCTCTGCAACCAAAGTTCTCCCCTGTCCTGTAGGGTCTCTGTGAGTCAGAATTGACCCCATGGTGGTGAGTTTGGTTTGGTTTTGGAGGACAGTGTTTGGCATTGAGTCAGCACTTAATGCATGCTTGATAAACTAAGTTTGACAAAAATTCATGGAGAGAATTAAGAAATCAATCTAAGCCACTATTCAAAAACCATGATCCTGACACTTTGGAAGTTTAACAGGTAAGAGTTACATTTTTCAAGTGATGTCATATGTTACTCAATTAATGGCCAACAAAGTTTTAGTAACACCGAAAACATATGCTAGGTATAGTACAAAAATCGGGGAGCGGGGGTGGGGTGTCAATATATAATCAATCGAATAAATATGCACTGATTAGTTTGAAAGTGTGGGCTCTTGTCCCAAGCCACCTCCAATCTAGTTGGGAAGGAAAGAGTTGAACATTACAAAAATTATTATTTTCTAAAACAATGACATTGCCAAGTTGAATTATTTAAAATGTAAGAAAGTCAATAAATTGTAAGGGAAAGAAATTCATATAGGGGAAAAAATATGAACAGTTTCCATTGGAGAGAAAAGCAAGAATAGGAATTGACAGAGTAGCAGGTGGGAATGGGGATAAAAAGCTTCCAGATGGGAGCAACACCAGAAAGGTATCCCGGGACATGCCACAGGCAACAGAACGTAAAACCATGATTCTTCCCCACTTCCAAAGGAAGACAGAGCTTCCCAGAAGGCAGAATAACCAGCACTTACTTGAGAAACAGCCTCTGGATCCTCAAGTCCCTTAGGAGAGAAGATGATAGTCAAGTCATTTCTAAGTGCTCCGTGGTACAAAGAGTCAGAGCCACGGAGAAAGAGAGGGAAGCAGCTCTGCAAAAGCCCTCGTGCCAACTAAAGGAAACGCACTCATTGAGAAAGGGCACACGGAATGCTGGATATGCCTTCTAAGTCCTGACTTTGCTCAGCAAAGCACCTTGTTTTAATAAAAATGAGATCTTCACAAGTTATACATATTTAATCTACTGATTCAAAGATGAGTCAGACGAGAACAACAATAGTTGTGAACCTTTCAGTGAAAGAGCTGTTTTCTAAAATGCTGCCAAAGCCTCTGCGAGGTCAGACTCATCCTGAGGTTGCAGGGACGCACAGGATTTGTATTCATGGATGTGGCTTGATGAGACCAAAGACATCATAATTCTTATGTAGCAGATGTCATTAATCAATAGGTGGGGGATATAAAAAGTCACCCTCCTCTCTCCCTCCCTCCCCGTGCCAGGAAAGAGGATGGCAGTCCATTTCCGGATGTGTGCCACAGCCAGCAGAGTGACTCATCCTGTGCCCAAATACCACAGGGACGCGAGGGGGAAAGGAAGAAATGAGGATGGTGACAGGCCTGGAAAGCTGTGGCCTCCATCTGAAACGCTCATTTTCAAACAGTTCTCATAAGAGGTTTGTCTGAATCAGAGATCTCTTGAAAAGCTCATTGGGGCCTTAGAGAACCCCTGGTCCGAATCCCCACTGAAGAGATGAGGAAACTGAGCCAGAAGGGCATGAAGGTGGTCCAGGATCAGAAAGAATGGCAGAAGTTGACAGACCCCAGATTCTCAGGACACATCCATCGTACCACACTGCCCTTTGTAGCAAGTACACTCAAACGGAGCATGTCAGCCTCCAACGCAATGCAGGCCTTGCTGGAACTTAAACCCTGGCTTCTGTTGGAATCATGGTCTCTGTGCCCAGAGTATAGGCAGTCCTGATGTGGGGATTCAGTAAGAGGACTGGAGTTGGAGGGGGGATAATCACCAGGTTAGTCCACAAAAATTGACTTAATTAATAAGTTACTGGAATAAAAATTATGACTGAAACCATCCATCACATGACTATGGAATAATACAATTAAAATACTAAAGCGGGAGGGAGAGATGTACATCATACTCCAAGTGCAATGTTAGCGGTTTTCTTCATCATGGCAGGCTCACACTCTGGAGGAAGGAAGGGGAGAAGAGATACCGTGGGTTCCAATAGCCTGCCAAATCCTGTCATCAACAACAGGAAAGGAGGGATTGTCGTTCAGGTGCTCCCCAGCTGTCCTGACAAACTGATGTAAAGGGCAGCCCGGCAGAAAGCTAGAGAACGGTGACTTCCACAGTTCACTTGAAGCAGCTCTTTTCCAACAGTTGTCCCAATAAGGTTTCTGCTGAATCAAAGGCCTTTTGGATAGATATTTGGGGTCCTGATAGGCCAAGCCCTCATAATAATATTAACTTCGAGACATATGTGACCATATTTACTCAGGTTCTTGACATTCAGGTGCTTGGCAGACCCACCACATGAGTTTGGCACTGGGTTGATGTTATGAATTGAATTGAGTCCTCTCACCCCACAAAAAAACCCAACATGTTGAAATCTTAATGTCTATATCTTTAGATATAATTAAATACACTATAATATGTAGTAAGACCCTACTCCAGAATGCACGTCCATAAAGCATATAGTCTTGAAGCACTGGATGGCTACCATGATTCATCATCTTGAGGAAATTGAATACTGTCCACCTTTTTAAAATCTGATCATGTTGTTATTAATAAAGAAATGTTACCCAAAAAACACAGTACATATGTGCTTAGTGCATCAACAAAATGGGACAATAACTATCCAAAGCAAAGCCCTGTAGCTGCCTAACAGACACTCCATAAAGAAAAGTGAGTGCTATAATCAAAGGGATGCTAAAAGAAATTGATACAAACTCCAGGACCTGAGCATGTGCTGGGCATGAAATGAAGTTCTTGTAGGGTCATGCGGGTGCCCAAGTTCAAGGCTCTTTAAGCTTTGAGGCCTCTTTTACTTCAGTTCTTTTGTTGACATATGTCTCATGTGATCCCTTCCTATATACTTGAAATTCCTCATCTTGCTGAGTCTCTTGGGAGAATACTACTTCTTCCTAATAGACAAGAGGTGGGAGTGGGCTCTTAAGCCTAACTCTTATTGAGTCTAAGTCTAGGTCTTACATGAGCAGTTTCTGGGCAAGGATGTATTATTAATAGAGAGCAGGTCTATTATTAATAGATAACACATCTATTACCTTGTACATCTATGTCTGTTAATTCAGAAACTCCAGCCAGAGGGGCCAGCAATGCTTTTTGCTGTGATACAAACACAAAGCTATGCTCTCACACACATTTTTAACCAGTAAGGACAACTCCAGATGATGGGCCCAAACAAGGAAGCTATTTAACTATACAGCATTTATGTAGTTACGTCCGACATTTTCTCTCTAAAAAAGAAGCTCACTGCCACTGAGTTAATGCTGACTCAGAGTGACAAAGCCTGTGGATTCCCGAGACTGTAGCTGTGCAGGGAGTAGAAGGCCGAGTCTCTCTGCCATGGAGCTGCTGGTCCAATCAGGCCGCCAACCAGGCAGATCCCAGCCCAATACCCAACCACTCAACTGCCAGGGATTCTCGTCCTTTGTCAACAATGAAGCTGCTCACTTCTACTTTAAAATATATTTGCCACTGCCTAACTCTTCTCAATATGATTCAGCTAGTGAATTGAACAGTTTCTGAATTACATGCCAATAAAACTGTTAAAAAGAAAATATCTTTGGCATAGATATAGATACAGCCAACAAAGAAAGAAACAAAACCCCAAGCCCATTGATGCTGGCTCACAGAAATCCTATAGGACAGGGCAAAAGTACCCTGGTGAGTTTCAGACACTGTATCTGTTCACGGGAGTCGAAATCCCCATCTTTCTCCCTTGGAGTGGCTGGTAGTTTCCAAATGTGGACCTTGCAGCTGGCAGCCCAATAGGTGACCACTCCTCTACCAGGGCTCATGTAACACAGGGCAAGGGGCTTCAAAAAGTCAATGGAAAAATGAAATGAAAAGATAATGGAATTTTTTTCTACTAACCTTTGAATCCCTCATACTAACGGGAGCAATAATTTAATAAAGCAGTCATGTAGCATACTTGAAAATATTGGAAATTTAATATTTATCTAACGATAATTTGTATTAAGCATACTATTAATATTTATCTCACTTCGGTATCAAGTGAGTTATGTTTTAATGTCTATTGGATCACTTGATGTAGGCTAATAAATGAGGCAGTCTGCACATTAAAAGGTGACAAAATTCAATACATACTTATCATGCACACTATATTTCTGCTTTTTGCAATGCATGTGTTTCCAAATTTACCTTCCAATAAATCAATAAAGAGCGCTTATCAGAACATTACAGTGATATCTTATCGAACTATTTATGTTTTGCCGTGTAAAGAAACGGAATGATTCCTTGAAGAAATAAGGAATGTTTGGATAATAAAAGACTAGTTATTCCATTTTCCTTTTCCCTTTAGACTGACTTTCGTTTAAGAAACGGAATGGTGTTATTTATAAAGAAGTTGCATAATAGACAGCTAAGAAACACACACACACACACACACACACACACACACATACACACATACACAAGACCTACTAACCCACTGCCATTCAGTCCGCCTGACTCATAATGTCCTATAGAACAGGGGAGAGCTGCCCCTTTGGGTTTCCTGGACATGTAAATATTTACAGGAGTAGCTCAGCTTGCCCTGCACTTGTGAAGCAGCTGGTGTGCTCCCGTGCTGACCACGTGGTTACTAGTCCCCAGCATTACTGACGGTGCCACCAAAGCTCCTTACACAAACCAGGGAGCTTTGAATATGCTAGGAACCATAAATTAGGGGATGATAAATTGTTTCCAAAAACCTCTGAAACCCTATCGGACATGTATATATGAGACAGCTTGAACCTGTTCCAGGAAACCTTCCATTCTCTTTTAATTCCACTTTTCCATGAACGTTTTGCAATCCTCTTCTATAAAAGTCATGAATGCCCATTGCCATGTGTGAACAAGTAGTGCAGGGGCCACCACAAACTATCAGGGCTGGGTGCCCTTCCATTCCTTAATCTGATCCTGGCCATTCCCATTATGTTACATGTGTAACTCTGTATTTGGCTTAAATTTTCCTTTTATTCACTCTTATATAACCATTCCTCCAAAGTGTAAATCCAATGCAGGTGTGGTAATTCCGCAACTAAAAGGAAAACCAGCACCGCTGAAACTACAGTGGAGATAACAACAAGATCAGAAAGAGGCTCAATATCATAAGTCATCGGAATAGTATTCGGATCATTTTAGAAGCCACCGTGAGCGTGATGGAGCATGTGGGAGGCTCTGCCTCAATGAAAGCTACAATTATTAGTAATCAAGGCTGGGGTTTCATTACAGCATGGAATAGCTGACTTGACTATCAAAATCAGCCTTACTGCGGTGCAAGGGGACGCTCGAAGACACATGTTCCACGATTGCAATGCGGCACACACAGTGAGAAGGTGATTGTAATGAAGGACTGTGTGAGTAGGACTTGGTTCAATCTTTTCCAAATGAGGGCAAATTTGGCCACAGTATTAAGTGCATGGTGAAATGACAAATACGATATATGTGCTACAAGAGGTTTTCCTGAAAGGTTGAGAAAACATATTGAAGGAGATTATTCACCAGACCAACTATCTAATACAGAGCAGATGGGCTTCTTTTTCGAAGGACTATCTGCAGTACCAATATTTTGAAAGAGGATAAAAGACACCAGAGAACAAGTCTTAGGCTTATTTAATTGCCTGGGGGTAATACATCCACAGTTTTGGCTCAAGCCTTTGCTTGTGTTGCTCCCTACATCTAACTGCACTTCACCATATCATTGAGGCATGACTTCCCAATATTTGAGAGGTAACTACAAAGGCTGGATTATAATCTGAGTATTAATTCCTGAACCATTGTGTTCCTGCCATTGAACGTTACTGTTTGACCAAGAACATATTTTCCTATATGCCCATATTTTTCTATCTCCTCCTTGCGCTTTACTATGCACCTTGGCATCCAAGCACGCACTTGAAGTAACTGTCAACACGAGGTAAACATCATATTTTTAGTTATCAGCCCACACCGTTACTTCCTTGAAGGCCAATATTTCTTAGTGTACCTTTTCCCAAGCAGTCATCAAAAAGATTGCTATTTCTTGGGATAAAGTGAAGTAGACAAACATGGAAGGAAAATGGAATAAATTGTGTCACCAATTTCTGCATAAATTTCCAGGGTTTGCAGCCATTGACATTACCAAAACTACGTAAATTGTGGGTGATCTTTGTAATCACCAGCAGTCAGACATCAGTGACAGTGCTGTTGTCAATTTATTCAACTCCCATGCTGAAGAGCCAGTAAGCCCCATGGAATTGGAGTCATAGATGGTAGCATTTGAGGAGAAACAGCGGGACCTTAAATGTGTAGAAGTGAACAGAGTTGACATATATATTTCAGTTTGAACCGAGTTTTTCAGCACATTTTTAATGCAGTTTTGTGGTAAAATTAGGTACCTACATGAACATTCGGGTCAGCATATACTTGAGTATATACGGTAGCTAAAGTCTTTCATCTCATAGGAGCAGGATGACAAAGAGGAGCAAGATCCTAATACAGAGAGGTTCACTGAAATTTAACAAACAATTACTGAGGTCCTTAATTGCTGTAAGGTCATTTATGAAGAGGAAGGGGAAACTTGTGTACAAACCTCCCAGCTATCAGATAAAATAGCACCTGGAGTCTTAAAGGCTTGTCTCCAAACAAGCTGCCATCTAAGTGAGACGTCAACAAAATCCACATGGAAGAAGCACACCATCGTCAGCCAATGAAGGATTGTAAATCATATAACCCGAAACTGAAGGAGGGATGAGTATCACAGCCTAAATTGTGAGATTCTGGATTGTAGAAGGCCCTGGGTGACAGTGGGAGCCCAAGACACATTTTTGGGAACTGCTCAGGGCATACGCCTCCGGTGATTTCCCTCTATCCACAATTGAGGGGCGGGAGGAAAGTGGGAACTAAACAGAGTGCATGGCGAGATGACTGTGGAAGATCAAAGGGATAAACCTGACCTGAGCAGTTAGACCGTGCCACTTGATCTCCCCTCGGATGCATGCTGGATCTGATATGGCTTTCAACATTTTTCTGTATTTTTGTTTTGTTTACGTTTGTTCATATTGAGGTTAATCTCAGAGGCATTATGTCATTGGACGTCACCCTCTTGAAGCTGTGTTATCTGCTTTTCTGTGTTTTGATGTATGAAACCCAGGACTGATGGACCTATATGGACAGCAAGTAGAATATGAATTTCAGGGCAGGGAGGCGGGGAGTAGAGTGCTGTGCAAGGTGGGGTGGGGGAGTGAGCAGAGGGTGGCCAGTAAAAGGGAGATGATGTCACGGAATCCAGGAAGGGAAAGAGTGTTTGGAAACGGATTCTAATAGCAATTGTACAATTACTGCTTGACATGATTGAACTAGGGAATGACACAGAACTATGAAATAGAACTATGGTATCACATAGAACTATGGAACGACATATGCATTAACTCCCAATTAACAATAAATTAAAAATAAATAAATATAGAAATGCAAAAACAAAAAAATCAAATAACACAGCTCCCCTGGGTGGATTTTTGAGGACAGCCCAGCCTGCCCCCCTTAAACTTGACACACAAAGGCCTTCAGTTGTCCCACAGTTACTCCCACATCACCAGCCAACGTGCGACTCTTCTGTGTACTACAAAGGGCCTCAATAGCTGTCTCCAAAGGGAACAGTCAAGATCTCTGAGTTGAACTAGTCAGAAAGAGCAGGCTCCTCCTCCCGGGGAAGACAGCAGCCACCACGCTAGAGGACCCACAGCACTTGTGTGGCCATGGCTCTGAAATGGCTAATGGACAACTCAGGAAACAGATTCTCATATCTCTAAAAGTGGCCAGAAACGCTGAAGTAGTGCAAGGGGTCAGGCTCAGAGCTCTCCAAGAAAAAGGAAGTGCCCAATTTACAGAACTTCTTAACGGGGGCATGTTGAATTCTATTTATTTACTTTTCTAGGATAAACATATGCATTTATCCCTCTTAACAAAAAAAGAAAATAAATTGAGTCCAGTAGTAAATATGCCCTCTCTAGCCACAAAATCAACCACTGACGCCTCAGCAGCTGACCCATCACATCCAACACTACAAGCAACCTATTCAATAGTAATTTCTGCATCATCTTCTCCTTCATATGTTATTATAACGCTACCTCACAAACACCCCTTCAGTATGCAAGCCATTGATGGAATGAGTATTGACTTTTACTAGTTTTTTTCCTTCTTCTTTTCAATCTAAACTATTTTATAGACATTTTAAGTTTCTTTTTTAATGTTGTTGTTAAGTGCTCTTGACTTCCTTCCAACTCATAGCAATGCTATGTACAGAGCACCGTGCTCCTAACTATTCCTGTGTGTCACCCATTGCCGCAGTCACTGTGCCAACTCATCTTGTCCTCTAATCGGATGCCTCTCTACTTTACCAAACACAATGTCTCTCCTGATAACATGCCTAACACATATGACAAAAAGTATCCTCATCTTTGCCTCTAAGGAGTATTCCTGCTGTCCTTCTTCCAAGACCTATCTGTTTTGGCAGCCCATGGTACTTTCAATATATCTCTGCCTGGACTATAATTTGAACACATTTATTTTTCTTTGCCCTTCTTTATTCAGTGTCCAACTCTCAGATGTGTATAAAGCGATTGAAAATACCATGGCTTGAGTCAGGCGCACCCTCATCCTGAGAGTAACCTGCCTGCTGTTCAACACTGTAAAGAGTCCTTGTGTGGCAGATTAACCCAATGCAATGTGTCATTCGATCTCTTGACTGCTGCTTCCACGAGCATTGATTGTGGATCTAAGCAAGACACAGTCCTGGACAATATTAATCTTTTCTCTGTTTATTGCGATGTTGCCTGTCGTTCCACGTGTGAGGATTTGGGTGTTCTTTACATAAGGGAGGCTTTAATCTTGGTCTTCACCAGCAAGTGCTTCAAGTGTTTCTCACTTTAAGTAAGTGAGGCTAGTCATCTGCATGTCACAGGTTGTTAATAAGCCTTCCTCCAATCATGATGGCATATTCTTCTTCAGGTAATCCAAACTCTCTGATTATTTACTACAGTACTGTTTACTTAACACAGTCATACACACCTATTACAGTACTGTAGTTGCTATAGCTCTCCCTGAACTATTGTTAGTATGCCCAGCATTATTGTTTAAGCTGTTTGTGTGTATTTAGAAGTGTTAACTGGTTTTGTATGCCTTAAAGTGTGAAATATATACTATATTATACAATTTTGTGCTAATACATCTCATCAAGGGCCTTCTCTTTTCGTGATGACCTTCTGCTTTACAAGCAGGATGTTGAGTGGCACAGTGCCTGTAACAATGGGTTCAAATTTGACACAGAACCGGGCAGTGTTTCATGTTGTTGTGTATGGTCACTGTGAGTCAGAACTGGCTCAGTGGTGCCTAGCAACAAGAACAACCACAAGACACTGACATAAATATTTGACTAGCTGGTGCTAAATAAACACTATATGAACTTGTTCTAACTTATTACATGTTCAAATTAAAGACACATTTAGGAATGGATCTCATTCATAATCCAGGGGACAATCTGTAATGCTTTGCCATTATACAATCCAATATAATACAATTGGTCAATTAATTGAAGTCATACCAGTGTAGGGATAGATCCTTAACCTAATCACTTCTCAGTCACATGAAGACAGCGGAGAGGGGGAAACACGCTCTCACGTGACGGGGAAAGGAAGAGAGGTCACAGGGACAAATGTATGTGTGAGTTCAGAAATTCCAAAGGTTGCCGACAGTTACTATAAACAGAAATAAACCAGAAAGGCCTCCCCTAGTTAGTAATGACTTCTAACCTCCAGAACTGAGAAAACAAATTTCTATCCCTTAAAACCACCCACTGGTGGTATTTTGGTCACAGCAGCATGAGGACACACAGACCCCTGAATTCATATATGTGATCAGACCTAGAAACAAAAGCCGGTGGTTGCTAAATGGCTTGAGATGTTTGGGGGCAGTAGTACCAACAAGCACAAAAATAAAAATAATAAATTGCCAAGTATTGTTCACTTAACTACATGCCTAGCAAGATGAGACCATTTTATATACCTGATTAATCATTTTATAACACTTTACGATGTAGATAATTTTATCCCACTAAACAGAAGATGAAACAGGCTCCGTGAGGAAATGGATCCCCACACTTGAATGGGTCCTCAGGAGCAACTTTGCGATTGTGGAAAATGATAGAGACAGATAGACAGCGGGGCACAGGGCCTCCTTGTCCCTATGTCAGGACCAAGAGCATGAATGTATTTTCCAGTGGATATATATAATGGGACTTACAGATCTTTCAAAGGCATACACATCATACAGCAAGCATATTACATAGTTGAAGGGTAATATCATAAACAGGTAACAAACAAGTAACTGAGTTGTCATCTTGACCTAGTGCTAGGTGACCTTGAATGCTCCTGAGTACTCCCCAAGGGAGCAAACTATGAACAATATCAGCAAGAGATATCAGAACAGAGTTTGCTACATTTAGGGGGTTCGGCTACAGAACCTGCTTGTCCTTATCTACAGATAACCTTCAGGCATAATGAGTAACCAGAGGCAGGTGTGAGACATCTTTTATGGAAGCTCCCTTAAGACCATTCCGTTATAGGGGATTGTGTTAGTCTGTGTTGACTAGAGAAACCAATTCATAGACACTTGTGTGTAAGAAAGAGCTTTATATATAAGCCCAATTGAATTGAATATTGAGAAATTGAGAATATTGAGAAAACATCCCAGCCCATAAGTCCAATATCAGCCCATATGGCCAATACTAATCTATAAATTCATCTTCAGACTCACAAAACACATGTAATGATGCTGAATGCAGGAACATCACAGGCCAGTGGGTGGAAAGTCTTGTGGATCCAATGACTGCGTGAGCATCTCAGCACTGGTGTGGGTATCCATGTGGCTCCTCCAGCACCAGGACTCTACAATAGCTCCATTTGTCTTGTCCACAGGAATGTCTCACAGGCAGTGAGTATGTGTCCTACCTCTAGCAAGCTATTTATCTCCTTAGTGCCTCCAAATGAGATCATCAAGCCACGACCTGACTGACAGGCTAAAAACTCCATCCCTTCACTCTTACGTCTCAAATTAACAACAGATGATGTAACTACCACAGACCACCCCTTGTCAATTTGACACTTTCACACAACTTTTTAGCCATATATAATTTTCAAATCAACAATAATAAAGTCATAGCTGTACCTAGCAGGATAAAACTAAAATGCATGCAATTCAATATGCGTCACCATCATTTAAACATAACATTCTATGCCTAACAGTTGCAGTTAAATAATACCTACACCTTAATCCAATGAGTATATTCCTATGAATATATTCCCCCACCTATAAAAGTTTGTAAGCCAGCCACTTCATGCCTTTACCGCCCCATTTTGGGTATCCAATTTCTATACTACCCACTTACATCAACTCGATGCTCTTAGGAGACAATCATATTCTTGGATGTGAAGAATCTTCATCCCAGTTGGAACCTTGTGAATTCCACAACCCTACACAAGTCAAATCAGGACAGGCCATCCATAAAGTCAACAGCAACATGTACCAGTCCACAGGCTCAAATATCTTCTCTTCATCTGGTCAGGTTCTGGTCAACTCAATGTGGGCTGCCTCCCTTAGCCTCAGCAGGGTGCCCATTGGTCACCTCACCTTTAGACCATGGGAAGTCACAGATTCTGAACAACGCCAGCCCCCTTGGGCTGGGCATACCTCAGGTTCCATATAACTCTATACGCTTCAGACCAGTCAACCCACTCTCACCTTCTCCTCTCGTTTCTGTGAACCAGTTCCATGGGTGTTAGTGGCCAGACTCAAATCATCTCTCGATTGCTGCTTTTCTCCCACTTCCACTCAACAAATGGACCCAGATGGTCACCTAGAAAGCATTTCAGCCTGCCCACAGGCTCTCTTTAATGTTCAGTCCTAGAGAGGAGTTTTATTCATGGTTCCAGATTTTGTTCCAGCTTTTGAAAAAACCACTAGTTCAAAATTCAAAAAGCCAAAGAGTTCCTTTTTCTTCAATCTGCCAACTTGCTCCAAAGCAAGTTTCATCGCCTTTGAATGTCCAGAGCACTGAAGACACTGGGTGGGATTTATCTTTTCAGGGCCTTCTATGCAGGTGTGTCCTAAGCCCACCTAACAAAATGTTAATGGCTACAGGCAAGTAGGCTTACAAAATCTCAATTTTTACTTCCCAGTAATAATTTCTATGAAACATTACATCAACAATAATAAGAAAAAGAAATCATTATAAACAAAGAAACAGATACTATACTCAGTTCTTAAAACAGTCAAGTTCAATCCCTATCTCTTATCTCAAATCTTATCTAAACTATTTTATTTATACAAAGTGTTATATATAATTAGGCCTCTGACAAGATCAAGCCAGAGCCAGGCTCTCTGTCAGCCATTTTGACCTCTGTCAGCCAGTTTCATTAAGCAGCTCTGTGAAATCCAAGGGGCAATTTTGTGCCCTGAGCTCAAAATATGCATTAATCACATTCATTTTTGCCATTTCACACAGGAATAACTAAGGACTATAACCAAACAAAATAATCAAAACCCTAACTTCCCATATTCTTTCCAGAAAACAATCCAGTAAAGTGCATGGACACAGCTGACCTCTGGCTAGTCAAAGAAAACTACCATGAGGAAAACTACCATGAGACAGGGGTCAAACAATTTGTTTCTCTAGTACCCCACTCTCAAGATATCATAAAGTGTTAGTCTGGGTTGACTAGAGAAACAAATTCATAGACACTCATATGTGTGTAAGAAAGGGCTTTGTATACAAGAGCAATTGAGTATTGAGAAAACATCCCAGCCCAGTCCAAATCAAGTCATTAAGGCTGATCTTAGACCATATGTCCAATACCAATCTACAAATTCCTCTTCAGACTCATGAAACACATGCGGTGAAGCCAAATTCAGGAAGATCAAAGGCCAGTGGGTGGGAAGTCTTGTGGATCCAGTGCCGGTGTAAGCATCTCAGCACTGGTGTGGGTCTTCACGTGGCTCCTCCAGGATGAGAACTCTAGTACAGCTCTGTGTGTCTTGTCCACAATATGTCTCACAGGGAGTGAGTATGTGTCCCACCCCAGTGAGCTATTTATCTCCTTCTCAAATTGACAACAGATTACCATCTACACTTGAGTATAAGCCGACCCAAATATCAACTGAGGCACCTAATTTTACCACAAAATCTGCATTAAAAATGAGCTGAAAAACTTGGCTTATACACAAATATACATATATGGTATGTAACTACCATAGGGATTTTGGGAGGTACTGTGTTCTGTTATGAGAATGTGTATTAAGATTTATTTATATCTCATAACCGTGAGGGTCTTCCCCCACATGAGTCAGCTTTCCAGACTCGCAATTATGAACATAGAGGATTTAGCTGCAATAAATTCTCAACCAGTAACTCAGTGTTCCAGAACCTTGATGAAACTGAAGAACTCGGTCAACACAACTAAGAGGTAACATTAGGATTCCAATTCAAATGCCTCTTCTCTTCCATGCATGCCACAGAATAAGGCATCTGTGACATAATTGGCACTGGATTACACTCAAAGTTTCAGCATCCGCTTATGCGGTAGGTATGCCGGTGAACTGGGATATAGCACACATGGTTTAATGGAGTCTTTCATCAAATATTTATTGACTGTCTATAAGAAACCTAGCATTGCGCTGGGTGCTAGAACAAGAAAATTGACTTTTTTTGTCCTCATAAAGTTTCATAGCTACCAATACTTTCTAACATGAGCATCTAGATTATGTGTTTTTTATTGACAGCAATTATACCTCTTGAAATTTTCATGTCAGTTTCTATTTTTTAAAACCCACTACTTTGCCAGAGTATTCAGCCAATATCCTAGTTGAGGTTTCTGCTGCCTTTCTGACACACGAAGTTCTTCAATAGAGCCCCTGAGTGGTAAAATGAACACACATGCTGTTACACTAAGCCCTGAGCTCCAAGTCTACCCAGCAGCACCTCACAGGAACGTCGGATCATCTGTTTCCAAAATACCAGCCATGCCAACCCTGTGGACCACAGTCCTGCTCAGACACACAGGGGATTACCGCGAGTCAGAATCAGCTGGCAACCAAGGTACTGGTTAGCTCATCTGAGTTCATTCATCAGTTGTCTCCACTC
Organism: Tenrec ecaudatus; assembly: GCF_050624435.1. Classification (NCBI taxonomy): domain Eukaryota; kingdom Metazoa; phylum Chordata; class Mammalia; order Afrosoricida; family Tenrecidae; genus Tenrec; species Tenrec ecaudatus. The sequence goes on from NC_134533.1 coordinate 42,462,252, forward strand.
TTATACTGCTACATTTGATAGATACACACACTCACACGCACTCACAGATACACACAAACTACATGAAAATACTAGCTTGCCGTCTAAAGGTTCGGATTTGTTCCACTGAACATCTAAAGTACCATACAGTTCCCTGAGGGTTTTTGTTTTGTCTTGTTTGTTTGGTTGTTTTTTTCAGAATGGAGGAAGAAGGATCCGCAAGGGAAAAGGAATGAAGAAACACAGGGAATCCAGGGTGGGTGATCCCTTCAGGACCAGTGGTGAGAGGGGCGATACCGGGAGGGTGTGGGGAAGGTGGGGTAGAAAGGGGGAACCGATTACAAGGATCTACATATGGCCTCCTCCCTGCGGGACGGACTAGAGAAAAGTGGGTGAAGGGAGATGTTGGACAATATAAGATATGACAAAATAATAATTTACAAATTATCAAGGGTTCATGAGGGAGGAGGGAGGGGAAATGAGGAGTTGATGCCAGGGGCTTAAGTGGAGAGCAAATGTTTTGAGAACGATGAGGGTAACTAATGTACAAATGTGCTTCAGATAATTGATGTATGTATGGATTGTGATAAGAGTTGTATGATCCCCCAATAAAATGAGTTTTAAAAAAGAAAAAGAAAAAACACCAAAGATGTTAAATTAAAAAAAAGTCTAAATTCCTTGAAAAATCTGTTTGTCTTGTGCGGTGCTTTATTAGCTTGGGCTAGTAATCCTAACTCAAACCTACTGTCACCAAGCCATGCCAACTCACCCTGATCCCATAGGACAGGGTAGAACTGCCACTGGGGGAGGTGTCTGAGACTTTAGCTCTTTAGGAAAGTAGAAAGCTCCATCTTTCAACCAAGGAGCAACGGGTACTTTTGAACTGCTGATCTTATGGTTAGCAGGCCGATCAGCAAGCACTGTACCAGCAAGGCTCTAGCTAAGCCATTTCCGCCCAGTAGAGTTCCATAAATATCTTGACCAAATAGGGCAGAGTAGAACTCCCCTCCAACGACTCCCAAGGCTCTCGTCTTGATACAAGCACACTGCCACATCTTTCTCCCGCAGAGGCGCTGGTGGGTTTGAACTGCTAATCGTTTGGTTAGCAACTAAGCACTGAGGTTAATACAGTTTACATTTGTTCGGAGATTACTTACCTCGTAGAAAAATGGCTTTTCTTTAAGTCATAATATATCAAATGTTTAATAATTCAGTTTAGAATTTTTCTGGAGAGTAATGTGATATTCTTTCATAGTTACAGAAGCTATTCTTTCTCCTTGTTCGCCTAGGGATAGCGGAGACAAAATTTGAAATTGAGCAAGGAATGCAGCCAATAACGAGTTAAGGAGAGCAACAGGCTGCCAAAGTAGAAAGGTTGTGACAGCCGGTGCCAGTAGGGGGCAGCAAATAGCAGTTGAGGCTGTAAATTTGCACTACAGTAAGTCCCTGGGTTGTGAACATTGGACGTAGGGAACGCACAGACTTGCCCTTTGATTCTATATTTACTTGCTGTCACTTTGAAACTATTGAAACCACCCTTACTCCAACCATTTTGTTATCACCATCACCTCCATTTGCTGCATTTGCACCTTTTAAATCCTTGCCAATCCTCTGAGGATTTCTTGCACGAACACGAAGTTAAATAAAACCATACAGCCCTGTTCTGACTCACCCACAAATTGGACTTAAAAACACGCTTAGAACTCAGGAACTCTCTATACACTGTAGACTGAAGGAGGGGTAGAAATGTGGAGTGCCCAGAACAGCTCAGTGTAGAGAATGGGGGGCGGGGCAGGGGGGAGAAGACGAAAACTGAAAAAGAGTTTAAGCATGTAGTAGCCAGGAGTCATCATTCACGTAGAGTTGGCACCAGGAGGGTTAAGTTGCATTCAATAGATTTTATTTGGGCCAAAGAAATGATTTTACTGAAATGAATTAAAATTGTGCAAAAGTTACCACGTGTAACTTTTGACTTTCAGTTAACCAGAAAGCTCACTATTTCTGAAGTACTCCACTTGTTAAAGCAACTACTTAAGTGAAACTTCACATAATTATTAGTCTTTATATGTATGCACACTCTGCACAAGAGAATGTGTGCCTGTGAGAGGTATAGAAGAGTGGGGAAGAAAGAGAGGAGAAACAGAGAGGTAGAGATCAAAGGAAGAAAGAAGTAGGGAAGGAGAAAAGGAAAGGGAGAGAAAAAGAGGAGAGAGAGAGAGAGAGAGAGAAAGAGAGAGAGAGAGAGAGAGAGAGAGAGAGAGAGAGAGAGAGAGAGAGAGAGAGAGAGAGAAGAAGAAGAAGGAGGAGGAGGAGGAGGAGGAGGAGGAAGGTTGGGAAAGAGAGCTGGAGAAAGAGAGAGAGAAGAGACACCAATAGTCACTAAAAATAAACAGAAGATAGCCCAAACCTATTTTCCAAATTTCCCTTTTCCATACTCTATCTAAAAACCGAGTCTTTCTTAACATAAGATCTGAGCTCTAAGGTGAATTTCTTGACAAAGTTTTATGTGAATCCATTCAGCTCCTTCTCAGCTACATCAAGATGAATAAAGTAAAATTTTCCATTCTAAAAAAACCTGCTATGATTTTTTTCCCTCTCGTTACTCTTCTAACTTAACAAATAGTCAAGGCTAGAAAGTTCAAGGCTGGCAGAATAGAAACTCTTCTCGAAAAATAAAAAAAGGAAAATTATGCCGAATATTCAGGAAACAATGAGTAGGTATTTTAAAAAATGTTAAAGTTTAAAGTTAGAGAGATCTACATGAATTGACCACATTCTCCTAGGTGCTGGGTGGTGGGGTGGGTGAGGTCCAGTTGGCAGAGACAGTACATGAGTAGGGTATCAACTGTTCTGGGAAGGCCCAAGTGCCACTGAAAGAATAGAACCAAGATATTAAAAACAAATCATTTTAAGGAGAGTTGTCAATTGTGGATTTCCTGTGATAAATTGCCTTCAATTTGTTTCCTGAAATTAACCATGTATTGGGGACCCAAAAATAATAGAGGAAGGAATAAATGAAAGGCTAGAGAAGCCATGTTGTCTTTATTCTTATCCCAGTTAAGAATCAAAACAAAGGTCTTTACGCAGAAGGGCATTGAGTGGGCCTTTGAGAAACACATTGAAAATCTGTCTTACCAGCGGACGGTTTAAGATAGGAAAATAAAAATGATTTGTACTGTATCAAGGGTTCACATGGTTGGGAGAGTCGGGGATGGAGGGAAAAAAGAGGAGCTGATACCAAGGGCTCAAGTAGAAAGAAAAAGGTTTTGAAAATGACAATGGAAACATGTACAAATGTGCTTGATACAATTGCTATATGGATTGTTATAAGAGCCCCCAATTAAGTGATTTATTATTTTTTTTAAAAAGAAAATCTGTCTTACAAGGCTTTCCAATTCACTAGTAGAACTTAATTTACCTGTTGGAATATCCTGTATGTACAGTATAGCTATTAATTATACCATAGATAGCCCTCGAGTCAATGCTGACTCGTGGAGACTTTATACAACAGAACCAAAGTTTAATTGCTTTCCCAGAAGCCATCACTCCTCACTCCATTAGAATTTTGTTTGCATTCCACAGGTGCTCAGGGGTCCTGAAACTCTCTAGCTGTAGCACATCAAGGTGGTAAACATGTTTTACTGGATGTATGACAGTCCTTTACCCAAACAGTTCTGGTGATGAAGTGAGAAAAAGAGGAGGGAAATGAAATTAGGTGGGCAGCTAATAGTATATGCCAGACAAAAACCAAACCAAAACAATGGCAATCCATATTTTTCCTGTTTGAAGGGAAAATTCCCACAGAATCCTTGCTCCTTGTCTATTTTCCCTCGAGTCTCTATAACCCTAGTCCTGTGCTCACACCAGAATTGTCAATGATGTCATTCATTCCTCTCTACATCCCTCACGTCTCCCACTTCCTGAGCATCCTTTACCCCCTCATCTTCGCCATTGAAATCCTATTTATGGTTCATGAGCCAAATCAAAAATAACTTTTCACAAAGCCTTCTTTAGGAACAGAGCCTTCCCCGCCCTATTCCTATCTCAATATAAAGCTCCCCATCTCTTTCAACACTCTAGCATGTCAGCTACATCTGGTTTTATTATCGTTTGTCCATAATTAATATTTAATGGTGCTTACAACATTCCAAAACTATGTGCTAAATACTTCATATGCATGCTTTCATTTAATCTCCCCAACAACATTGGGAGATCATTGTTATTATCTCCATTTTACTGATAGATGGTGGTCAAAATGACTCGATTATCTACAACTCTGACCACAATGCTATTTGTAGAGATATCTCGTGGGATATGAATGCCCTTTTTGAAGACAAACACTACATTCTAAGCTACTTCTTCCATACTTGGGACATGCTGTCAAGAGAAACCCATCCCTGAAAAAGGATAACATGCTTGGAAAAGTAACGGGCAGTGAAAAAGACAAGTGGGGTGGGTGGACACGGTGCCTGCAGCAATGAGCTCTAGCGTAGCAGCAACTCTGAGCACGGTGCAGGTCCAGGCGGTGTCTCACTCTGGTGCACGTTGGGCAGCTGTGAGTTGGAACTGACTCAAGGGCACCTCACAATATTTAACCACACTATCTTTTTGTAGGCTTGAACTTCACCCACTGTAGGGAATCAATATTTCATTTGATCAATCTGTCAGACACTGCTATTAAGTTAATTTGACTCATAGAAACCCTATAGGACAGAAGAGAACTTCTCCTGTGCATTTCTGAGACTGTAAGTCTTTACCGGAGTAGAAAGCCTCATCTTTCTCCCTATGAGCAGCTGGTGGTTTCAAACTGCTGACGTTTCCATTAACATTCCAAATGCATAACCCACGACATCACCAGTGACATAGTCTGGGTAAGACATACTTATTTCTCCTATTCTCAGTTTGCTTGTTTTTATAATGTTCAATAAGTGTTTATTGAGCACCTACTTTATGCTAGACAGATTCTAAATTTTGCTCTAGGTAAGGAGTCCTGGATGTAAGTATTATCACCTCATTCATTGGTATAATACCTAACACTTTAAACAGTAATTTTAAAAATACTTTGAAATGATGGGATTTAATGTTTTCCTTTTCTGGGTTGGATGACAAAGCTGGGATCTTTATGAAGCTGTTACTGGTTCTGCATCCAAGGGAAAATGAGAATGAAATCCATCAACTTAGGCGGTTTATCATTTCATAGGGTTTTCTGCCTGTGGTTTCTCTTTTGTCCTCTCTTGACTACTTCTGATGTCATAACAGCTAAGAAACCCTAAGGAAGAGCTATGTCTGGAAATCCAGTTTTTGTCCTCCTGGGCTCTGAGTCATAGCATCTCTCCCCAGTTCACGAAGCACCTCAGAAGATGTGGGGAATGTAAGAATTGTCAGTATTTGCTGCATAATATTTTCCTGGAGGCTGCAGTCTTTGAAACCATATGCAAAATAATTTCAGAGAACCCAAGCTTTCATGTGTAAAGGAAAGCCTTAGCTAAAAAGAAGTGTCAAGAAAAACCTTTGCCCCTTGCTTTCAAGTTAAACCAAGCCCTCCATCCCAGCTGAGCTAAGACCTCCCATCAAGTTAAGCCAAGCCCTCCATCCCAGCTGAGCTAAGACCTCCCATCAAGTTAAGCCAAGCCCTCCACTCAAGCTGAGCCAAGACCTCCAGACAAGTTAAGCCAAGCCCCCTCTTCCCAGCAAAATCCCAAAATGACCCTTCCACAGAATTGGCATTGAATTCTGCCTGATAGAAACTTCACTGCAGAGCATCTTGTTGGCACTGAAGTAACTGCTAAGGTTCTCTATTCCTTCCGATCTGAAAGCACCAGGGTTAGGGGCAGGGATGCCTCAGTGAGAATAAGGGTGGAAGAGAGGATTAGCCAGGGCCAGAGGCTCCTCATAATTCCAAGCATAACTACTCCTGAGTATAAAGAATCCAACCTGGCTATGTTAAATCCTTATGGAGCCAGTCTCCACCCTTATTTCGTGGTCAAAACATAAATATTAAAATTCGACTTCCTATGTCCACAACAGAAAAATTTACTTCTTTCTTCTAGCCGACTTTTAGAGAAGTAGGAGTGTTATAAACGTCCCTTGGTGCTGCTGACATATGGAATCATAAAAGTACGTGGAGAATCATTTTCACACTTCAGGCACTTGCTGATGAACATCAAGGTTTGCAGACTTCATTCTGGATTGCAACTCAATGTAAAGAAAACAAAATCTTCACAACTGGATTAAGGGCGGCATCATGATAAATGGAGTAAAGGTTGACGTTGTGAAGGATTTTGTCTGGCTTGGCTCCACAATCCATGCTCCTGGAAGCAGCAGCCGAGAGGTCAGAGACATGCTGCCTTGGGTAAATCTGTGGCACAAGCGCTCTGAAGAGTGTTGAAAAGTAAGGATGTTACTTTGAGGACTACCTCTGAGGAGTACAATTCTACTCCAACACACATGGAATTGCCATGATTCAGAATCAACTTGATGTCAACTGACAGACTTTTCAAGGGAATGCAAACTTAAGTATTACCTATAATCAATGGAGATAAGATTGAAGTTGTCAAGGATTTTGTCGTGCTTGGATCCACAATCAATGCTCATGGAAGCAGGATTCAAGAGCTCCATCAACACATTGCATTGAGTAAACAGGCTTCAGAGACTCATTAGAGTGCTGAATAGCAAGGAGGTGACTTTGAGAAAGTTAGACCTTGAATAAGAATAGCCAAACAGGAATCAATATGTTTGAATTATGGTGCTGGGTAGGAATCATGAAAGTTCCACTGGCTGCCAAAAGAACAAGCAAGTCTCTCTTGGAAGAAGTGCACCCAGGATGTTCCTTTGAGGCAAGGATGGCATAACTTTCTCTCAAGGAGAGAAACGGTGGGTCTCCGGATGAAAGCATCGTGCCCAGTAAAGCAGAGCGGCAGGAATAAAGAGGGGACCCTAAATAAGACGGCGACTGGCTGCCAACAATGGGCTCAAGAAAAGGAACAATGATAAGGAGGGCGCAGTGTTTCATTCTCTAGTGCATAGGGTCACTATGGGCAAGAACTGACGTGATGGCACCTAACAACAACATAATTATCTATAATCAAAACAGGTAAACAGATAGGCAGCTCCGTCGACTGGATGCATTTATGAAAATAGGAAAAACATCAAGTCTAGCTTCCTATAGGTAAAAAAGAAGTTTTATTATGCTTTAGTTTGAAAACATATAAAAATAGATTACAGATTATGTTATACTTGAGATAAGAGGTCTGGTGGAACAAAGGAACAAAGGATTGTGTGAATTTCATCAGCACCAAGATTTAAAATACCAAGACTTCCTTGTGTCTTTCTATTTGTATCCAACACAGACCTTTTTGGCAGAAAAAAATGCTCCCTAATTTGGAGGTCAGGCAGTAACAGCCTCATGAGTCTTGAAATCTAACTAATACCAAGTTAGAGATGTCTGAGACTATCAAGGCTTATGCAAACCCAACAAAAAAAATGTATGGACACCATTGTAAAAAGTTCAATGCTTGAAGCTCACCGTCTAGGCCCTATTTTACCACAATCCAGCCTTTGCCATCTGCTGCTAGAGTTTGGGGCTATGATTTAGCTGTGGCATATCTAATAACATGCAATAACAAACCAAGTTATATACAGTTCACTTTCCCACTTTAAACATCTTCATCTGATCTAATTTCATGTCATTCAAGATATGTGCTCATCTTATTTAGTAGAATCAAAATGTATTTTAATCGAGCATTCAAAAGGTGACAGTGGGTTTCCAGGATCACTTTGGAATGGCCTTTAGCACCACTAAATTTAACAATTTTATTTTATAATTTTATTTGCAAATAAAATGCTTTATTTGGTTTAAAAATGTTATTTACCTAGAATAAAGTTGCTTAATAGTTTTAATTACTGTAAGTAATATTACATTGCCAATACGACTAGGAAGGTGCCCTGGTGACGCATGTTAAGTGCTTGGCTGCAGTCAGAAAGGTCAATGGTTCAGGTCCCCTGGTGGCTTCCTGGGAGAAAAGTCCTGACACCCCGCTCTCATCAGGATGACAGCTTAGGAAACCCTAGAGAATGATTGAAACATCATTGAGGCACTATGGTGGGTATGGTTTTATTTTGTTGGCGTTGCTGTGGTTGTTACTGTTTAATATAACTAAGTTTGGGGCAGTTGTCGATCAACGGTAGAATTCTCGCTTTCCCTGAAGGAGACTCAAGTCTCATTCTTGGTCAATGCGTCTCATGTACCATCACCAGTAATTGTATGACAGCTTAATTATCTGAGCACTAAGTTTGCACAAGATTGTGATTTACAAGGGAAGACCTAAATCCATTTATGAGTCTCCACATTAATTCAATCTCCATGAATTCCTTCTGACTTTAACTAGCAGCACAAATAGTTTCTCTCTTTTTAGAGAGTGGCTGGGACAGGGAGAAGTGATGTTACAGCCCTAGACACTTACCTGGATGTGCCCTTAATGAGACGTTGAGGTGCTAAAGTTGCAGTTATGAGTCACATCCTAGCTGCCTTGGTCAGAAGGACCGAGACCAATCTGAGAAGCTCTTCTGTCTAGCAGAATGCACGTGTCCCTCTCATGTCTTGTGGTTGTTTGGTAGTCCGACCTGTAACGTATTGGCCTCCTTCTGTGCCATTTCTCCTTTGCCCTCCCAAGTCCTTTTTAAGTCTCTGAGTCTCGGTAAACTCATGGACACCTTTTCAACCTGTCCTAATCTCCCTCATCCAGATGTTGTGTTTTTGCCTTTGTCTTTTCTTTTCCTTTTTAAAACTTAACAAATGTTCTCTGTAAAGTATATGTGAGATTTGGGGCCTCCTTTGAACCTTAAAACATACCTCCACCCCTCATCCTGTTAATGTAGGATAATGCGTTAGTGTATTATCAAAATATGTTATAGCAGAGCTTTCAGACTGTGAAATACTGGGAAAAACGAAACCCTGGTGCTCCAGTTCTGGAAATAAAGCTAATGCAAACAATGATTTATCTACAACCAGCCAGGGCAGCGATGCAGGACTGTATATTGTACTGTTCTGTTGTTTATGAAGCCACCATGAGTTGGGAACCAACAATAACATATGCCCTGTCAAGAGATCATATGCCTCATGTGGAATTGGGTTCCTTTAAATATATATTAAAGAAACAATGTCTCAATTAAATACTCGATAAAGCAAAACTAGAGTGGGTGCCCACCTAAGTGAAGATTGTTGAGGTCCCAACCAGGTGCTGAACAGCACAAAGCATCCAAATCGCTACAGTCTGGGAATATTTGCTTTTGTCTGTAGGAGACACACAAGCAGTTATGAGATGTTCATGTAGATTTTCGGTCACAGAGTTGCTCCCAGGCTGCTGAGGGACCCCAGCTCCTGCACTCAGAGACCCTCTGTCCGATACTAAGAGTTAACTTAAATGAATCCAACTGGCAACCATTCTGCTACCAGCAGGAACAGCTTTATGATGTCAAAGTGGTTTTCTGCATATTTCTCTTGAAAATGTATTTCCTTGAGATTTTGCCAATCTAGCCAAATCTGCTGAGCTGGGAACTGCTTGGGAAAGACTGGGAGGAATGTCGCAACTCTCACATTGTTGAATTTTGTCTCCACTTTGAATCAAAATACACTCCAAAGTACAGTGTGCTCATAAGCTTTTTGGAGCCAGCGTTAAGTCGGCTTTTATAATCAAACTACCGAGTTCCAGTGACCCACACATCCTGAAGCTTCATTTTCTCTCTAGTCTCTGCTCTTCATAGTGCAGAGCTTGATGGACGTTGTATAGTTTCCAATATTTAATATTCACAACTGTCCAAAACATAGGTTCTGTTATCTCCCTTTACAAAACACAGCCTGAGAAAAAGTAAGGAATTTGCGTCCAGTGAAATAGTAAAGATGAAGCCACAACTCAGGACTGAAAAGCCAGATCATAAATAGTCTGTAGCATGATTGAAATGTCACCATTTTTGATCAGGTATACTTGAGTTTATTGTTAAGCCCTGTAGGAGAGATCGGTACCATCACAAAGATTTATTAATGTCTCAAAATTTCTTGTGTGTTGCCACCATTGATTCAGAAGCAGAGAAACCTATAGGACAGAGCAGGATTTCTCCTGTGAGTTTCCAAGACTGTAACTCTTCATGGGAATAGCAAGTCTCATCTTTTCCCCTGGAGCCGCTGGTGGTTTCCAACTGTGGACCTCGCGTTTAGCAGCCAGACACTTACCCCACTATGCCATGATGGTTGCTGTTTTATCTGGGACAGGTGTAAGGTCTGGGGGTTTGGTTCAAAGTGGGTCTTTTTATCAGATTAAGCAATTATACTTTCAGGTAGTGGGTACAGCAAAGTAAGGATTTTAAAGTGGGAATTTTTTTTTTAAGTTTTGGAGAGTAAACAGTTACAGGGTGTAACAGTAATCCTCTTAGTTGAGTAATAGATTTTAACTGTGTTTGGAATAAGTTCTTAAAGGGAAGAAAGTAAAGTTCTTTGGAACTTTTAAGTTCTTGAACAAGAGGCGTTTGTCAGAGTAATAAAATAATATTGAAGGAAACAATAAAGAGTGGAAGTCATGTCAACATACAGTAAGGTGTGTGTATAGTTTCGGCTCCTATCATCGTCCAATGATAGATCTGAACTTATTATTTGGAAAGTGTGGTGACAAGGCTTGATGAAGGACTATGTGGAGAGAGAGGTTCTCCATACTACACGAGTGTTGCAGGTAAATATCCCCACATAAAAATTAGCTACGTGTGATTCAAATCTAGTTTAATGGTTTCCAAGTTTACTTCACTACTCGGCCTAAATTTACCTATGAGACTTCAAAAAGAGGATCCTCTGGGAGAGGGAACATCTCAAATCGAAATCATGGTCAAGCACAAAATTCCTAATGTTCACTACTGATTCCCAGGGCTGAGAATGGTCTCTAACATAGGATATTTGCTCCACAAACTTTTGAAAGTAAATATTGAACGAACAATAAGCTAATTATGATCATGGTTAAGCTCACAGTGGTGCTTTCTTTGTACTGGGTCTCAGATTACACGTTGACAGGGATTATCAAATTTCTCAGCCTAGCCTCACGAAGAGGTAAAAGTCAAACCAAGCCTATGGCTTCCGAGTCAAGTCTGATACACAGTGCCCCTACAGGATGTGCCAGAGCGGACTTGCCTCACAAAGGTTTCAGACTGTGGACCACAAGATCATCAGTGCCCATGGAAGCTGCAGTCGAGAGATCAAATGATGCACTGAAGTGGGTGAGCTGCGCAGAAGACCTCGTTAGCGTCTTGAAAAGCAAGGAGGTTACTTTGATGACTAAGGGGATTGGCTCAAGCCATGGTATTTTCAGTCACCTCATACACATTTGAAAGTTGGAGATAAAATAAGGAAGACCAAAGAAGAATGGATGTAGTTGAATTGCATTGCTGGTGAAGACTATTGAGAGTACCATGAACTGTCCAAAGAACCAATCTGTTTAGGAAGAAGTACAGCCAGAGTGCCCCCTTAGAAGCAAGCATGGTAAGACTTCATCTCGATACTTTGGACATGTTCTTAGGCGAGACTGACTTGGGGGAAAGAACATCAGGCTTGGTGAAGCCGAGGAGCAGCTAATAAGAGGAAGACTTTGAGAAGAGCCATGACCCAGTGCCTACAACAATGGGCTCAAACGTAAGAGCAATCATTAGGATGGCACAAGATCATGCGGTGTTTCATCCTGTTATGCTTATAGCCAAGAAGAGCCAGAACCCACTCTACAGTACCTAACAACAACAACCACAAGTTCTGGGATTTAAACCCACTAGCAGCCCCGTGAGGACAAAACTAAAGTGTTCTGCTCCTGTAAAGGTTTACGGTCTCAGAAAAACCTATAAGAGGTTGCTATGATCCAGAATCAACTCAGCGGCAGTGGGTTTGATTTGGGTTTGGGAATTTTATAGAAGTAGACTGCCACACCTTTTTCCCAGGAAGCATCTGGCAGGTTTGACTCAGCAACCGTTCAGTGAGTTGTGCAGCAATCAACAACCTAAAAGAAAAACAAACAACACATTTACGGACATCGAGTCGATTCCAGCTCAGTGATTCTGTATATGGTTTCTGAGGCTGGAAATCTTTACAGGATCAGATAGTTTCGTCTCTCTCTCTCTGAATGGCTGGGACTTTGGAAGCACAGACCATGTAGTTCGCTGTCCAACACTTACCTGACAGCAATAACAGGGCTCTTAAATAGTGATAATCCCAAAACTAAACTCACTGCCATTGAGTCAATTCTGACTTACAGTAATCCTATAGGCAGACTGGAACGGCCCTATTGGGCTTCAGAGCCTATAAATAGTTACGAGCAGAAAGCCTCATCTTTCTCCCTTGGATCAGCTAGTGGATTCTAACTGTTGGCCTTGTAGTTGTCAGTCTAACATGTAGTAAACCATGCCATCAGGGCTCCCAACAAGTGATAAACCTCACTTAACTATTACTTCACAGAAAACAAAACTTAACCAAAGACATAGAGAGCCAGGAATGGAACCTCCGTTTGCCGAGCTTCACAACCAACAATTCTGAACCCAAGAAGTCGCCATGTTATGTAAGGAAGAGAACAAAGGAATGTTAGATTGTGACTTGAGAGGAAGAGTATTATAGAGGGGGAACCCGACTGCCATGCATTGTAAGTGCTGAGAACATGCATCATCCCCCACGTTTTGCAGTTCATCAGGAGCCTTGTGGTATACTGGGTTACACATTGGGCTGCTAACCACAAAGTCAGGAGTTTCAATCCACCAGGTACCCCTCAAGAGCAAGCTGAGACTTTCTGCTCCTTAAAGATTTACAGTCTCGGAAACCCACGGGGCAGTTCTACACTGTCCTATAGGGTCGCTGTGAGTGGGCATCTACTTGATGGTAGTGGGCGGTTTGGCTGTAACTATAATAACTTGTTCCCTTTTAGGAAAGTTTCCTTGCATGTTGTACAAATTTCTATGGATATAAAAAACATAACCGATGTAAGACATTTGGCTTAAAGAGTGGCCCTCCCACTGGGCCATAAACTCTGGAAGAGATGAAGCTTGTCTTTGTATTCTTAGAAACTGGCATAATGGTTGGCCCATATTTGGCATTCAAAAAGCTTATCTATTGAATAGATAAAGCACATTTGACTTCCCCACACTAAATAACAACAACAAAGAACTCTTTGAATGTAAAAGCCTAGAGTGTTTATGTCTTGATACTTGAAAGAGTTCTATAAAGAGTACTATTTTTTCTCACTCAAGTTCTGAACATTTTGAGAAATAAGACAACAAAAAAAAGGCAGTATGGTAGTTATATTTTATGTCAACTTGGTGATACCTGTGAGGAGGGCCGGGAGGGATTCTAACCTGTCCATCAGGTGGTAGCCTGGTGATGCCTCTGGGGAGGTGTGTCCTTTGTATAAGGGAGATTGGGAGAACCTCTCTCTGTTGCCGTCCTCTTCCTCCTTCCGTAGGGTCTCTCTCTGCCTTCCAGGGTGGCCCCATGTGGGCTGCTGACCCTGGGAGCTGCCAGGACTTTTGCCATGTTCCCACCAACCTTGGATCAAGTGACTGCAGCCAGCAGCCTGTGGTCTCCCCACTTCCGCTTCACATTTCTGTTTCATCAGGATAAGTCTCTCCTCTATGTTAAAGGACTCAGCTGCTACCTGAAAGTTGGGGGTTCTGGTTCACCCCTTACACGCAAAGCCTGGTGTTCCACTTCTGAGAATCTGAAAGCTTAGTTCAGCACAGTTCTTCTTGGACAGATAATAGAATCACCAAGAGTTGGCAGTAACCTGGGGGCAAGTGGTTTCGGTACTACTCTGGGAAGGAACCAGTGAGAGGTAAGATTACACTCGTGAGGATCCATGAACATGGAAGGAAACATTAGGAAAAGGTGACTTCTTCCAACAGCATCTCAGGACACCCAAATAGAGGACATCTTGAGACTTCATCAAACCTCCTGCGCGACCCTGGTGCTGCTGTTGTTGGTTGCTCTGGAGTCAATCTACCTCCAGCTCCTGGCCGTCCCCTGGGGGCAGATGAAAGCTACCCTCCACGGGGTTCCTGAGGATGCAATCTATTGGAAGCAGATTTCCAGTCTTTTCCATATGAGACACTTCTGGATGGTTTGAATCGCCAAACTTTCAGCTATCAGCGAGTGTGATAATTTTTATGAAAAGAGAAAAATAAATCGTTTTGAGACCCCAAAATTTAAGAAGGAAAAATACAGAGTCTGTGGGGAACCTGCAGAAACGATGCAGGACTCTTTCACTGATCGGTGATCTATTTACTTTTCTGATAAGAGACTGAGAAGCAAAGGGTTTATATAACATACTGAAAGAGGGGGGCTAACCCACCAGCCCCTTCTCTTCAAGAGTGAAGATGACATTCTTTCCCAAGTAGATAGGTTTTTTCCCCAATCAGTTGACCTTGTGATGCAAATAATAACAGCCTCCCCTACAGCTGGTGTGTTTTCACAGAGGCTGTGGCAAAGGACTTGAAGTCTGAGCTAGAGAACCCCTGCAGGCGTTCACAACCCTACCTGCAGTTTGGGAAAAGCACCAATACCATTCACAAACATCTCCGCAAACAGCAAATAAAAGAGCGAAGTGCAGGGAAAGCAATTTTATGTTTAAGTTGGAATATCCTAAAGCCAGCAGCACAGTGAAGCTAAGAATTCAACCATTTCCCTTACTGGAAACCATCTCTTAAATAATGCAAAGAGGAAGCTGCACGTTCATTCTCAAAGAGTAAGTGTTATGAAAAGGCAAGAAAGCTGGCTGACCAGATTCCGGAAAATCCCAGCGCTCCGTGTTACACCCAGGCTGACAGTGTAGGCTCAGCCCCTGGAAGAGACTAGGGGGCAGAATTCAGGCAATAAAGAACCAACTCAAGTATTCTTATTCTTTCAAGGTACATGGGGCGTGGGCTCTCTCCAGAGGACATCAGCCTTTGTTCTTTGAGCTAGCTTCTTTGCTGGAGACTGGATACACCACATTGAGAAGGAAGACAGAGGAGTCAAAGTAAATAGAAAAGAAAAGGAAGTTTCAAGTTGAGAAATTTTGCATCTAAATTACAAATCTCAAGTGACAGCTTGCTTCACCTGGGGCACCTCATCCGAGTGTAGTCTATAAATGGGAATACTAAACTCTGACAGGTCTGCCTTTAACTTGGTTTTGCAAATGAGATGACCACATGGGGGCACTTTGCAAACCGGGAGGTCATTAAGACTGTCTAGGGGAGCAGAGTCAGTCTTCAAGGCAGCATCCTGAGAAACTATCCAGAAACAGGTCTGGCGTCTCGGTCAGGTGTGCTGAGAAGCATCCACTCAATGGATGGACTCTAATTTTGGCCTTCTCCTTTTTCTTGCTTGTGATCTCCCCTTCTTTTCCTGGCAATCCTATTACTCCCTTCTTTGAGAATCTTCCACTTAGGCCTCTGGCTTCCTCTTGACATTTGCCTTAGGTAATAGTCTTTTATGTGAAACAACTTTCCCTTTCTCCCTTTCCTCCCAAATCAAAGCCTAGACTGTCCAGGACACCTTCATTTTGTCTTTGTGAGGGAGGGTCATGGAAGGAGCTATATTTGGTGAAATCAAACCTACTGCTATCCAGTGAATTCTGACTCATAGCAACCTGTAGGAAAAGTAGAATCAACTATTTGGGTTTCCAAAGCCATACTTATTGATGGTAGCAAAAAGCCTCCATTTTCTCCCTCTGAGACCCTGGTGGGTTAGCCGTCTCCCTCATACAATGAACTTAGTAAGTAGGCACTGTGTGTATCAGTTGCTAATTGAGATCATTCCGACTCATAGAGACTCCATGTGTGAACTGAGAAGTTTTCAAAGACTGACTTTTTTTAGAAGTAGATAACTATTCTGTCTTCTAAGGTACTTCAGTGCCGACTCAAGCCTCCATTTATCAGCTATCAGTTACACAAGTTAACTAATGTAGAGATAGGATCTGAAGATGGGCTATGGATGTGAAAGCCTTGGACAGCAAGGGCACCTGCTCTTGGGAACTTGTGAAAAATGCCAATGCTCATCCCCCCATGCTACAGAATCCAAAACTCTGGGAAGTGTTAATAATTCTTGGTATTTTAACAAATCCTACAGGTAATTACCAAAGGAACCCTGGTGGTGGTTTTAGGTAAGGATTGAATTGCTGATCACAAGGTCTGGGGTTCAGGACCAACTACCTCTCTAAAAGAGAAAGATGAGGCTATCTGCCTCCATGAAGGTTTAGAGCCTTGCAAACACTGTGCAGGGTTATTGTGATTAGGAATTGATCCGATGACAATTTTATTTATTTATATTTGGCTTATCAGAATGAACCAGTCCCTGGAGCAAACTGTCAGGCTTGGTAAAGGGTTCTGAAGAAAAGAAAAAAAATAATACCCCAGGAAGACTCTTAATGAGGTGGACTGACATAGGGCTGCAACGAGGGGCTCAAATATAATAATTGTAACGAAGGTGTGGTGTTTCATTCTGTTGTGTTGTGGGCCAGAACCTACTGGAAGGTGTCTAACATCAATAACAACAACTGCTGATTTTGATCCAGCCTCAAATTTAACAATGAATCTAATTCATCACTCCCAGCAAGCCAGTCAGATAAGGATGGTTAGCATTCTATAGGTAGGTAATGCAGTTGAGTTTGAGAAGGTAAGCAGCTTGCCCGAGTTCCCACTATTTTAAAGCAGCGAGACTGGTGTTCAAATTCTAGCCAATCTGGCCACAGAGTCTGGATCAAGCCCATGCTGTCTCTCATAATAACATCATACTGATGATTGGAAATGGCATCTTATTCCTCAGAGATAGCAGTCATATTGTAGCAGCCACATACTACGGGGGCAAGAATGCAGGGTTGGTAATAAACAGCACGAACATTTTAACCCTGACAATGCACTTACTTACTAGCTGGGTGGCTGAGCAGAAGTCCTTTAGAATCTGTCTAAATCTTGGTTTCTTCATAGATGAAACTTTAATATGATCTTATTTTCACAAATTCAGACAACAAAAGTGCTAAATATTTCTCTTGTCATACTTGGAGAGTTAATGACATTTGAGGCATGGAACTTATCTTGTCCCCAGTCCTGTAGATAACCTCCAAAAGTCAAAACTACCTCACACAGTAACAATAAATAAATATCCACGTTTAGACCCATGGCTGTCATAATGAGAGTGACAGGGTGAAAACCTACTGGCCAATATAAGCGGTACACTATGAACCTGTGCATCATGAATAGTAAACGCATTAGGTGTTGGGCTGATAACCAGAAAGTCACCAGTCATTTTTCAGGAGAAAGATGAGTCTCTGTCTCCCACAAACATCTACCGTCTCTGAAATCCTGAGTCAAAAAAGACTCCCTGGCAGGGAATGAACAGCATGTTTCTGGAGCAGTGGTTAATGAGCTCCGATGCTCATGGAAAGGTCAGTGGTCCAAACCCACTAGGCCCTCTGTGGGGAAAAAACCACCTGCTGATTTTCTTTCATAAGAAATCCTTTGGGACCCACCCATTCTGTTCTACGCTATCTATGCTTAGATGCTGTCAGTTCAGCTGCGACTCTTAGCGACCGAACTACAGAAGGCAACACCGCACTGCATCATGGTCCTAACTGTTCTTACTGCGGAGGATCCTGGTGCTCCAGCCGCTGTACTAAGACATGCCCTGGAGGGCTCCCTCTTCCTTTTCTTTGCTGAACTTCTACTTTACCAAATGCAATGTCTTTTCTCAGGGACTTGTCCTTCTTGATAACATGTCCAAAGAACACACGACTACGTCTTGCCATCCTTGTTTGTAAAGAGCCTTCTGGTACTACTTCCAAGACAGACTTGCTTCTCTTCTGGAAATCCATGGTAATTTCGAGATTCTTTGTCAACACCAAAATCCAAAGATATCAATTCTTCTCCTTATTTATTGTGTACTTTTTTTGTTCTATAGAATCGCTTTAAAGTGCTTTCAAAATAACAACGGCAACATATGTACAAATGTGCTTGACACAATGGATGGATGGATGGATGGATGGATGGATGGATGGATGGATGGATGGATGGATGATGATAAGAGATGTAAGAGCCCGCAATAAAAATATTTAATAATAATAAAAAAGAATAGATTTAAGCCAGAATCTACTCAACACTGTACAACAGTATGTTTGATTTAGGAAATTTCTTTAGAAATAAAATCTGTTGTCATTTCATATAAATTGGAGGAGCTACCAGTTTTCAACAGCAGATGAAACTTCTCTGTGAACCCTGAGCAGAACTCCTGTCTTTTCCGCTCTAGGACTTAGAAAAGTGAGCAATATATAGTGGGTCCCCTGCAAACAACCGTTGACTAGATCTAAGCTGAAGCAGAAATATTACAATGGAGACAATTTGATTCGTCACAGAATTAGAGGATACCAATAGGATATGCAGCGTATTTTGAAACATTTTTCAAGCAATGGTTAGTGTTAACAACTGCTACATTTTCTTCAAGAGATGCACCTCAATTAAAAAGCTAACAAGTCTAAATCCCAAGTTTATGGTTTGGGAAGAGTTTTCCTTAAAACAGCATCAAATGAACCAGGCAGAATTAAAATATTATATCTCTTAAGGGAAAAATGCTTCTATATTTGTAAAGTCATGAAGTGAATTATATTAGACAAATAAACACAGGATAGGGAGATAATGAGAAACTGTAGTGGCGCAGTTATTAAGTCCTCAGCTACTAACTGAAGGTCAGTAGTTCTGACCTGCTAACCTCTCCATAGGAAAAATACCACTTCTGTAAAGACACACAGCCTGAGAAACCCTATGGGAACAGTCCTACAGTGTCCTATAGGATCCCGATGAGTCTAAATTTGCTCAATGGCCATGGGTTTGTAGGGAATACTGATGTGAAAGAGGATAGAAGGTGGGCGGGGAGGGCGACTGGGCAAGCTCTCTCCCTCACAACACTGAATATGATATTGACACCAGGATGGAAAACAAGAGGACACAAAGTAACAAAAGACCTGGATATTCAAAAGTATCTGTGAGGCCAAAGAACCCTGCAGATCCTACAGATCCACTTGAAAAGGTGCTGAGTAGTGAGTCTGTCACCACACACACTCCAGTGACATATGGCCAATGGGTTGTTGGTAAATATTTAATACGCTGAAACACTAAACTCTTACACCCAACTGCTAAGGTTACAACGAAGGGGAGCCATCATGACAAAGCTGGAGTTGGCCAGGGACCGTGGTGCTGTATTACTGAGCTCCTATCTACAGACTAAAATGAAACTTAGCCCATTCACAGAACACGACTCCCTGCGGGAGACCTCAGTAGATTTTCTCTTTAGTTAAAACTGTCTTCTACGGTTCAGCAGCTTCAGCACAGTGGGAAATAATATTGTTGAACATTAACATCTGCCTTATGCACTGTATAGTGACATGAGTCTGTTTGGTCTTGGAATTCCCGAATCAACAACCCAATATTGGGATTGAATTTTTGTCAAGTTGAACATATTCTCCTCATTCCGGTCATGTGGAAGGGGTTCTGAGAAGATTGGTCTAATGCAAGGCCAGCAGACTAGCTGGATTTTTGTTGTTGGTACTTTTTCAGTGAAACGTCTGGACTGTGGGTTATTATGAGCATGATCCAAGTGCTGTGTATTCCTGAACTATTCAACAATTTAAAGTAGTCATCAATTGACTACATGAGAGCATTCATTGCTACTTCCTACTGCTCAATTCTGATGACTCACAGTGCAAATGTAGATAAGAAAAGAAACTAGGGGAGAGAAATGGTAATAATATCACTAGTTATCTTTTATTATTATTATCATCATCTTCTTGTCCCAGACTCTTTGCAAATATGCTATGTATAATTGAATCTTTATAAAGCTTTGTAAAGAGTTATCACTATCCATGTTTATAGAAACAATACCTTAAAAAATTCATCCGTCCGTCCCAGCTGGTAAAATCCCAAATTTGGAATAGCAATTTGACCACTGTATGCTCTTTGTTATCAAACTCTGACAACAAAATCTTTAAAAAGAAAATAAATGTTCTTCTAGGGGAAGTGTCTTCTGGGACCAGGCAGACAAGTCAGAGGTGAGAAGCAGACTCAAAGTAATTTAGAAACGTGGATATAAGAACTATTTATTTCTCTTTTTTGACTCCACAAAGAACATAGGATTGATTGTCATTGAAATGTTGTCCTAACACCAGGGAGGCAATTGAGAATAGGGGGGGGGGGTCTATAGGGAAATAAGAACTGGGGAAGATGGGGCCCATGTCATGTGGTGAGGTCACATCCAGGGGCCAGTCATCTGCTGAGGTGAACCCAGCACAAAGGCCCAAGATCAAGTGAACGAAGTCTGTGATCTGACTGAAATCAGCACATACCAGGATTCCAGGCTCAAAGATTAGACCAAGGAAGAGAAGAAAAGTGGGCTGATGCTCAACGTGGAGGGGGAACAAAAAATAAGAAGTTGATGAAGGCAAAATGTCTCCCCAGTAAGGAACTGGGGCAGTGCTAGAGGGGGCTGGCCCTGAACTCGAAGCCCTAGGACTGTGCTGACCACTTTAACGGTGGCTCTTTAAAGAATTTTCTCTGAGAAATGCCCCAGAGAGGGGTGACCCCATAGGGGATGAGGTATCTTTTTGGATACGGCCTGCCTTTGGTTGGGGGGTACAATATTTTTGAAAGATTCATAGAAATATATTTAGCTGCTAGTGTATGAAGACCTTTACTATTTATTTCTGCCTATCCTAGTGCTTGGCATTAGCATCTGTTCTGATCTCCTTGTAAGGCAAAGCGCCCTATCTCTCAAACACATACTTGCACATTCATGCCTGGACTGGTCACCCCTTAGCAATACAGTGGCCCATAGGGCACGGTCTGACTCAGCCTGAAGACACTCACTGGGGTCCTAGCTCTCCCACTAACGAATCCAACTGCCTAGAGGTCAGGTGACCAAGTCTGTGTTGCATTACTCATTGTCAAAATTTCAGCCAAATGGGGAACATATGTAAAACTTACAGGCATTCTGGCATCACTCTTAATTAGCAACCACGATCTGAGCATTTGTTTTTTAAGCTCATTTAATTCCAGCCAGATTACAGTGTGTTGCAATGCAAGCCGCCTCTGCGTCATCCTGCGAAGTTCCATCAGCAGGCTTCAGGAAAGCATGAAAAGCCACATTCAATCAGGTCTCAGAGCAGCCCGTCCCGAGCTGGAAGGTAACTTGAGCTATCAGGGGCCAAGTTCTGGCTTTGGTAGACCGCCAGGCGGCACCACGAATGAAACCCCGATACTGGCCTGTGCACCTTAGTGACTGTGACAGGCCTTTTTAATTTTCCAACATATGTTGCATAATAAACATCTTTTAGAACCATGCTCTTATTACTGTGTGTACTCATTCACCCAAGCGATCAGGCAAAGAAATAACTCTTTGTTGTTATTGTTGTTGTTCTCAATATAGAAGGTGGTCTGGAAATGGGGCCTTGAACCTGGGTGAAGAGTGGGGTACCTAATGAAGATTAATGAATTTTTAAAAGGAAAATAAGTGTCAAATTATGAGTTCAAAAGCAGTCAGTTGGCCATGTGGTTTCATGTCAGAAGGCTTGCTATACTGTGATCAAAATGTTACAGCTCTTTCTAATAAAATCTAAAACTCTGGAGGCAGAATTTGGCAGGGCAAATTCTCCACATCCACGCAGGGCAGCCTGTGCTTGGGTATGCAGAAAATCAGACGGGGTCAGAGATCTCAAGAAAGAAAGAGGGATACAATAAACTTTCTCTCTTCCCTTCCTCAGTGGGAAAAGAGGTGACCTAAGGACTTGTGTATTTGGGGGAGGACTTGGCTGTAAGACATGTGTGGGACTAGAGGGGATAAAACAGGGGGACGGGGTGGAGAGAGGTGGGGTGGAGGCCAGTGGAAGGGCATGAGTCATCTAAACATGGCCAGAAAGAGTGCCATATCACTCAGTCCATAGACGCTCCCCTGTAATAATCTCTAATCTTGGGTTTTAATCCAAATTCTACTATTGAAGGACTTGACCCAAGAACGGCATATTTCTGGGTCTCATCTTATTTACTCAGCAATGATCAGGTGAATGAGGATTACCATGAAGATCTTGCGTAAATTGAATAGTCTATTGTTATTTTAGCTGTTGAGGCTCGATTGCTCTGGAATTCTTCGTTTTCACATAAAGTCTTGCTTGGCCATATGTTCATGTCAGTATGTGCTGTAGTTGTTAGGTGACATCGAGTCACAGGGACCCTATGGGCCACGGAAGGAAGCACTGCCTAAGCTCCCACCATTCTCACGGTCATTATGAAGTGGGACCCCCTGCTGGAGCCACTGTGTCACTGCAGCTTGTTGAAGGCCCTTCTCTGTTACGTTGACCTGCAGCATTAAAGCATGGTGTCCTTTTCCAGGGAGCCTTTCCTGATAAAATGTCCTAAGTATGATTGAATAATACCATGATTTGGCTCAGGCACACTTTAGTGCTCAAAGCTGCACCCTTGTTCTTCAACACTTCAAAAGGGTCTTGTGCAAAAGATTTGCCCAAAGCAACACATCCTTTGGTTTCTTGGCTGCTGCTTTCGTAAACATTGTGGAACCAAGCAAAACGAAATCCTTCACAACCTCAAATATTTCTCCGTTTATCATGACTCTTTCTAATGGCCCAGTTGGGAGGGTTTGGGGTTTCTTTACATTGCGCTGTAAGCCATATTAAAGGTGATAGTCTTTCACTTTCATGGGCCTGTGCTTCTTGCCCTTCCTCTCTTTCAGCTGCCAAAGGCGTGGCATCTGCTTATCACAGGTGGTTAACAAGTGAGGAAAGAGTGAAGAGGCCACATCTCACCTCCTTTGTCTGTACAATGGAGCAGGGGAATTCAACTCAACATGAGTCCTTGACCAAATGAACAGAAATCAGAAGTGCTTCCACCTTCTATCTTTCTTTTACTCCTTTGATCCTGGAATCAATCGTTCCTGCTATGGCATGCTGCTTCTCTGCTGTGTTCAATACTCTGCTGTGATGGCCACGTAGAACTCACAGACGATGCTTACCATCGGGTGGGGGGGGGGGTGCATTAAGGAAGCAAATGGTAACCACAAACCAGAGTAAGAAAACATGAAGAATACAGTCTTTGCTCCACAGCAGTCCCTCTTCTCAGCCAGCAGCTGAGTCTGTCTGGTCCTCATCTTTTCAGTAGCAAGGCTCCTTGACTGCCGCCTCTGTGGCCCAACGCACCTGCCTGTCACTCTGCTTTACTGCATCATGCTCTCAGCTCCTCTGCTCTGCCTTGGTATGGTTCCTGGGCTCTGTGTCACAGTCCCCGTGCGTTAGCCTCTGTTTCCTCCAGCACTTCAGACACATGAGCTCTGCTGGGGGTTCTGTCTCAGCGGTGTGGGCAATATCTTCCTGCTTCTGAGATGGCTCTCCTATCAAGGGGAATGGCAAAACTAACCACCCCCCAAGTTAACGCCCTCCTCACCTTCATCGCTATGTTAACCTTCCAAACCTTTTCTTTTTTAAGATTTGTTATCGAATTTGGAAGCTGTTTCAAGTATTCAATGTGTTAGGGTCTTCTTTGTGCTCAATACTCTGCTAAGAGCTCTTGGAGATGTAATCATAACTCCTGCCCGCAGGATTTTGGAGGCCAACTGAAAGAACACCCAACTACATATGAAGCAATTAGTCAGTGGCACAATGTGGATGCAGGGGTAAATTGTGGGGCGTTATCTATCATAGCACAGAGAAGAAAGATGAACCTTTCTATTCGTGTAGAGATTCTGAGGGTTTCCCTCCGAAACCCTATGGAGTAGGTCTACTCTGTCCTACAGCATTGCTTTGTCAGAATTGACTTGTTGACAGTGGGTGATAGAGGGTGGGAGAGCAGTGGGTGTCACAGATCAGAGTTTCAGAATAAGCTGGGGAAACCATAACAAGATTTTTAGGAGAGTTAGAACTGATGCTGGGCTGTGAGGAAGTCCACAGTGGGTGAAAGCAGGGAAAGAGGCTAAACAAAGGCAGCGGAGACATATATAATTTGCTTGATATTTGTGAATAGGGAACAGCAGAGGGTATGAGATTAGTAAGGAGCCATTCTAGATGGTTTAGAAATAGTCATGTCATGAAGCAGTGGGAAATATGAGAATTGTGGGAACCAAAAGGAAGGCCTTAAAGACCATCAAAATGTAGACCACAGCTCTCTCTATATAGACATACATATTTTGTGTGTGTGTGTGTGTGTGTGTGTGTGTGTGTGTGTTCAGCCTTTTGGGACTCATAGTGATCCCACATACAACGACAGAATGAAACACTACTCCCTCATCCTCTCACCATCCTTGCAGCGTTTGCTGTGTGTGAGGCCATTGTTGCGGCAGGGGTTCATCTTCTGGTACTTTCTCCAACAGTGTTCTAATGTGATTCATCAGGATTTTAGGACTTGGTATTCAGAAGTGACTGCCTCTTCCTTCTTCCTTATGTGCCTTAATCTGGAAGCTCTGCTGAAATCTGTCTGCCATGAGTTGCCCTGCAGTATTTGAAATGCTGGTGGCACAGTTTCCAGCGTCACAGCACTATATACCTATATTGATATCATCTATATCTACCTATCAATCATCTATTCACTTATGTTTCCATTCTTGCCTTGTCACTTGCTGCTTAGATTTCCTTGGGCAAGGTATTCAAATATTCATGTTCTTCATGCCTCAGTTTCTTCATTTGTAAAATAGAAATATTAATATAGCTATGGGAATAAAATATAGTAAAACACCACAACTGTCTAGATTGGTGTCTGGGACAGAATAAATACTCGGCAAATATCCGTTCTTAAGTAGATTTACTGTAATTTATGTAATTATTCCCTGAAACCAGGAATTTGTTTTTAACTTTTCATTATTCAAAGAAACACTGTTATGCACCTCTTTCTGCAAAAAGCCCTTTCTTTATTTAGAAATTAGCAATCTCTTTAGGAGAAAGATTCCCGGAATCAGAATAACCAGAGTCAAAAGGTGTAAATATTTGACAATGTTTGGTACCTATTGCCTAGGCAACTCTCCAACAGGCCATGGAAAAGATACATTACTTTTCTCAAAAATAAAAAGTAAAACTTGTCACCTTGATAGAGAGAACTAGTGGTGTTGCCTTAATGTACGTGCCCGTGATGACTACAGAGGAAAATCATCCACTCATATTTAGAACTGAGCAATGCTTACACTTTTGTCAATTATCTGTTCATGATTTTTGCTTATGCATCTGCTTGCCTCTTGATGACTTTAGCACTCCTGTCTCCTCGCTTTATGTATTCCATTTGTACTTGGATACTATTTAGCAGGCAATGATACATTTCGCTATAACTGTCCACACACCATTTAATCCACATGTGTTTTCTCTTCTCTATGAACAAGAACTGTAGTTTGTAATTCTGTAGCATCTATTTCTAATAATTCTTTCTCCTTGAGATAATGATATGCATATATACACGAAATGTGCAATAAGTGCTTGCAAAACTACCCAAAAGATGCCACCTTTTCCAATCAGGTCAACGATTTTCCATAATTTAAAATTCATAGCTATAATTCTGAGCCTCAGCCCATGACCCTCAACCTAGATTGCACTCGTTTGCTAGTAAGCTCATTACAAGGAATTTATTATTGAAGTTTGATCATTAATAAAGGCAAGAAAGAAAATAAAACTGCCTTGGTCCATGGAACCTTTCCTCAGTCTAAAATCTTAACTCTATTACTCAAAACGCTCCAAGCCTGCAAAAAGGCAAAACCAGAAGGCCCTGTTTCCCCCTAATATTCTTCAGACATGGAAGGTTTGATGGACAGCAGCGGTGTAATGAAGTGCACATTCTCCTGAACAGCCTGACGTAAGCACGGAAAGTGAGTGGCCTATATTTCATGAAGCGAAACCCAGACAAGGGCCAAACTGCATGCTCTCAGCACTCAGGTCATTTCATTAGCATCTGTTATTTTTATACATTGGTAGTTATGGATGTCAATGGCATTTTAATATCCCAGAATGGCCATCGCACCAGTATGCTCACTCACACTAATATTTCATAGTTTATGGATCATTTCCAAATCAAGGGCCCTGGATGATAATAGGTTTGAGTGCTTTCCATCACAGAATGAGGAAGAGGGAAAAGGATGCATTCTTTGTGGTACGCAATATACTCTCCCACTTAGTTTATGATAAATAACATTATTTTTCATTTATTTTCATGAGATCTATATGATACATTCCCTCTACAGAATTCTGTTTCAGAATTGCAAGTACTTAGATGATTTGTTTGCATGCTATTAATTTTTACTTACTTTATTTTAGATTTAAAGTATTTTAAACTTTGAGCTTGCTGCACCATGTTCATCAGAAAGACCTAAACCAAACATCCAGCCCCCTGCCCCACCGAAGTCTTTGTTTTATGACCAATCACCCTCCTATAGACTTTTAAAGCAAGATTAATATAAATTTAAGCTCTATCCTCGACTTCTATCATGCTACTATGTTAGGATTCTCCTCCCCCCAATTTATGGTATCTTTTATGGAAGATAGCTAGAGGTTTATCTCTTGGGTCCTCTGTCTGACTTCCTACATGATGAGCACTATATTGAGACATGGCAGTAGGATTTTTCAAGCCCTCCTTTACCAATGTAATCCATACTTTAATTGGATTGAGGAGGGCTTTCCCTAGGACATCAGGATGAGGGACAAGAGAGAGAGAAAGAATTAAAAGATGGAGAAGTGGAAGAAAATAGGAAGGAGAGATAAAGATCAGAGGGTATTTAAGAGGTCTGTGATGTGAAAGCAGAGCTTCTTTGGAGTGTCCCTCACTGGTCTGTTGCAGGTAGGAAAGGAGCTAGGTGCTTGTGTGCAGGAAGGGGAGATGGACCACCTAGAGTCGGAGAGCAACCCCCAAGGCGGGGAATCTGGATGACTTCTACATCCATTCTTTAGTCTCAGTTATGTTAGTAATTTTAGCCTCTGACAGACAATTTGTACGTATCTTTCTAATAAAAATGTGGAACAATAAATGATGATTTTTTTAAAACCGGGCATGTACATGATTGTCCTAGAAGTCGAATCCGGGTTGCCAGCTTTAGGGAAAGACATTTTTGTTAGCTTGAGGGAAGATCCTGATCTCCTTCTAATATCTGTTGGCTCCAAATTTCTTGGAGAACACTAGATGTCTTCGTATCCGTCTTTCCCGGGGTCTAGTAGGTCATGAGTTCAGGAATTCTGGGCCCAAAGCAACACCTCACCCAGCTCACCTTTCTCGGTGGCAGGGACGACTTTATCATCTCGGCTTACGTCTTGTTTCCTTTCTCTGCTTGGGAAAAAGATGCAATGCAAGCAAGGGTGTATCTTGTGGAGGATATGACTTTAGTACGGGGATAGTACTTGAATCACACCCTCGTGTAAGATTGTGACTCAAAATACACCCCAAATTAACCCTCTGTAATTAACACACAGAAGTGACAATTTACAACACATAAAAATGGAGGAAAATTACAGCCTTGGAAACGCACAAGGTAAATTATACTCTGTCACTATGAGCAAGTCTGTATGGCTGTCGTTAATTGAGAATTAACTATGAGCCAAGACCTGCAGTAAATGTAGATAAAATATTATTAATATTAGTTGGAAGTGGTGTATGTATTAGGATAGGATCTCTAGAGAAGCAATGTCAATGATAAATATGTAGAGAAAGAAATTTATATCAAAGAAATAGCAAGCACATTTGTAAAAGTGGCCAAGTCCAGTCTGGGCTGGTTCTAAGTCTTTGAGTCAGGCACTAGGCTAGAGATTTCTCCTAACTTGTGGGGCTGATGATCTCAGTATTGGCTAGGAGGCAACAGGCTGCTGACTGCAGCTGCTTAAAAATACAAGGTCAATAGGTCAGATGTCAAGACACTGAAGAAGCCTAGTGTAGGCAGGCAATATGGCACACTTTTGCTCAAGTCTAAAAAACCAGAGATGCAGGATTCAGACCCAGTAAGAAGGATAGCAAGCTTTCATTTTCCTTGATCTGATACCTAAAGTGATTCCATGAAACAGCAAGCTCTTTGAGGGTAAGTGCTGTGTTTTATTCCATTTGGGACGTAGGTACATGGGTGTGTAAGAGAAGTTCTGATGAATAAATGAACAACTTAGTATCTCTTAAGTAAAATCTATAATATTTAACTTATGTCCCTTTAATTTTCTGCTCCACTATTTCTACCCAACACTACCACTATCATGACAAGGCTATAATTCCAAGTAATTTTGTAGACACTGGGATATGCTCTTCCATAATGAAAAATAATATAATCATATTCCATGATATGATCTGATGTGGTCAGCCAATCAGTTCAATTAGTTTATAGTGATTTTTCCTTAAGGATGTGGCCTCCCTCTGCCTCTCTTATAAATAAACCTCCTATCTCTCCCTTTCTCCCTGCCTCTTGTGCTTCATTATTCTCATTATCTGACTCCCAGTGCGTAAGTCTGCAGAAGTTTCCAAGGTCTGCAGATTTTAGATATAAAGTTGCCCACTTAGAGCACTTGCCCTACAACATCACTAGGTAATCAAGACAGATATGACATTAATCTTTCTAGTCTAGAAGTATCTCCTCTATTTCCTAAGTTGATGGGAGAATTTGATAGTGTGTAATGTAAGTGAAATACAGAGAAAGTAGACCTCATTCTGGCACACCAAGACCTGAGGGTGACATTCCTGTTCAGAGCAGCTAGTTCACAGAGAGGACTGCAGAGTTGGTCCCAGCTCTAGACATGACGTCTCCGCCCTAGATCACAATGCTGAAGATACAGTGCTGGGAGTATGGCAGGTCTCACCTCCCTACATGGGAGCAAACCAAGAGATCAGCAATAGGAAACAAAGCCATGAAATCTCTGAGGAATCCTGAAAGAAGATTTCTAACTCTGGGACAGTGCCTGGCACCTCATCTGAACTGGTTATGGGATATTCGCAAAGGTCAGCAATTAGACCTCGAACTATTTATATGTTTGTTTGTTTGTTTGTTTGTTTGTTTTCTTGATGTCTACCTACATAAGACACACAGGACAAGCAATCTCAAGGAGACATCAATACAACGGGACCAATGGTTTGCAGTGGGGGTCAGGCGGGCAGCGAGGGGAGGGGAATGGTGAGTCAATATGTCAGGGACAGGGGAATAGCAAAGTTTCTGAAATCAACCATGAGTAAGGTACAGCCTCACTGGTGATGTTTTATCAATTGAGAGGTACCCGAGAGGAATTAGTGAGAGGCAAATGATGGGTGAACATGATAGTGGGTCGGGAGGAAAGAAAAAGAAATGGAGGAAACAATAAGGAAGTAAAAAGTATATAAATATTTGTAAAGGTATAAATATATAAAGATAGAAGAAGTTATCTATGTATGTATATATAATGTAAATAAAATAAGGAAGCCAATGAACTTTTGCCTCTACTTAATTCCTACCTTAGTACTAAGAATGTATTTTTTCTAATAATGTGGCAATATATGATACTCCA
Source organism: Tenrec ecaudatus (assembly GCF_050624435.1). Classification (NCBI taxonomy): domain Eukaryota; kingdom Metazoa; phylum Chordata; class Mammalia; order Afrosoricida; family Tenrecidae; genus Tenrec; species Tenrec ecaudatus. Next base: position 42,491,738 of record NC_134533.1, read on the forward strand.
CCTTCTTGACGTGATCACTGAAGATAAAATGGGTGTATAATCAAATGTGGTGAAGAAAGCAGATGGTGCCCAGCTATTATTAAAATATATAGTATCTGTGGTTTTAAAGGCTTGTTGTTAAACAAGTGATCATCTAGAAGGGAAACAACAAATCCCACATGGAAGAAGCACACCAGTCTGTATAATCATGAGGTATTGATGGAAATAGGTATCAGAAGTTCAAAAGCAAGCAATCCAACTGACACGAAGGAGCATAGACTAAGTGGAGACCCACAGCCCACCTATTAGATAATTGGACAGTCCTTCACTGAAAGGGCATATGGAAGGGACAATAAATCCAGTGTGCAGTAGAGCACTGATGAAACACATAACTATCCTCTATTTTTTTAACTTTCTCCTCCCACTTTATGGCCTTAGCTTTACTTCACTAATCTTGTTAGGACTGTGTTTGTATGTTGGTACAACCAAGATCTTTCAATGCACAAAATCCGAGATAGATAAATCTCTCAGAAACAGTAAAGGGAGTAATGATTTCCTGAGGGTACAGTAAAAGGGGAGGAAAGGGAGAAAGGGAAGCTGATAGCTATGATGACTATATAACCCCACTTGAGGGAAATGAACATCAGAAATTTAGGTGAATTGATACATTGGATGATGTAAGTGTGGCAAAAAAATCCCAATAATAATAACAATAACATATAATATATTAAGGGTCTGGGGTGTTATAGAGTGGGGAAGGGAGGGGATAAAAGGGAGTTATTATCAAGAAGCTCAAGAAGAAAGAAAATGAGTTAAAAATGATAATGGCAGCAATTTTAGAACTATGCTTGATCTAATGGAACTATGGATTGTAATATCTGTAAGAGTTCTTAACAAAATGCTTAAAAAAGAAAATGTTCATGGAAAAAAAGAGCTAAAAGATAATGGAATTGTCTATGAAGGTTTTGAAGCCCCCCAATATAAATGGAATGACAGAGAATGTGCTAAAGTGTGTAAAACCATTATTAAGACAGTGGTCTGAATAAATGGTAAGTGAAAGGAGGAAACAATCATGATCAGAGGAAGCATTCTTTCTTTTTTCAGGAACTTTTCAAGTCCTTAATTACCCTACCTCTCCTGTCAACAGATTTTAACCAGCTCAGACTTCATCTCCAGGGACCAAAAAAAAAAAAAAAAACCTGCCACAAATGTTTCTCCATCATGTATCTAGTAATATCTTGGCGGGGTGGGGAGTACTCAGGATTAGAATAGTGTGAGTAACTCAATCTGTTAGTACAACGCTGGTCAAGGAAGACCTGAATGTTAGGACATGTGGACCACTGTTGGCTACGAGAAGGAAGTTTTTCTTCCCATAGAGCAGTACATGGGTCAGGTGCACCAGAGAAAGAAAGGCATGCATCTTCTTTAGAAATATTTAAAATAAGCTCTTGCCAGAGGCAGGGCACCGGGTGTAGGGCCTGTTGGCCTATGAAATATTTTGAGAAATTGATAAAAATTATGCTTACAAGTGAGACAGTGGTACAGAAAGAAGTGTTCTTAGTCCTATTTGTCTAACTTTCCAGAGAATCTAGAAAGCATCAGAAAAGTTGAAGGATACCGGCACTCGGCCCTGGAACAAGGTGATCTGGGTACCAGACCCAACACCACCATTTGTTAACCTGCATATTACTTGCAGCAGCATCTCAGCAGAAGGGTTTGCACATCTACTGCTGAACATTACAGACGTTGAACACCCAGTTCTTCTCTGACACACACGGCTGCCTTGTCAGAACTGATTCTATGGCAACTGTCTTGGTTTTTGTTGTTTTTCACTCTTAACAGCAAGAGAATGGAGTGGCAAGGTCCCCAGGGAATGCTGGGCGTGGACTTTGGGGCCAGGGCGTGGTGCCCCAACAGACTGGACTGGAAAACGCTCCTAAGGGCCAGCAAACGATCTCTGAACTAACTACAAGCTTTTCTCTTGTGAACTGTTTTGTTCTGTTCTTTGTCAGTGGTTTGTTTTTGTTGTTTTGTTGTCTGGTTGTATACTGTTGCTTTGTTTTCCTCTGTCTTGTTTTCGTGCATGTTAGTGACTCCACAGGTCTGTCTGAATAGGACAGGCTGGATGAACTATCTGGAGGAAAAACAACGGGACCGACAGTTCCGGGGGGACTTGGGGTGGGGGGGTAGGGAGGGTAAGGAAGTGGTGTTAACAAACCCGGGGACAAGGGAAAAACATGGGACCCCAAATGGTAGAGAAGGGGGAGTGGCAGGCATGGTGGGAAATGATCAAGGGTAAGGTTGCTTAGAGAAGAGGTATACTCTAGCCCAGGTGGCGAAGAAGCATGGTAGTAGGGCAGGAGGAAAGTCAAGGGAGATGGAGGAAAGAGCTAGGAGTCAAAGGGCATTCATGGAGGTCTAGACAAAGACATGTACATGCAAATATATATAGGAGGATGGGGAAATAGATCTATGTGTCTATATTTATAGGTCAAGTATTAAGGTGGAGGAAGGACCATGGGCCTCTACTCAAACACTCCCTCAATGCATGAATACCTTCTTTTATTAAATTGGAACTCTATGATGCTCACTCTCCCGACACAACGGCTGGAGCCAAAGTGGGTGAACAAATAAATGTGGTGAAGAAAGCTGATGGTGCCCGGCTATCAAAAGAGATAGTGTCTGGGGTCTTAAAGGCTTGAAGGTGAACAAGCGGCCATCAAGCTCAGAAGCAAAAAAGCCCACATGGAAGAAGCACACCGGCCAGTGCGATCACAAGGTGCCAAGGGACCAGGTATAAGGCATCATGCAAAAAAAAAAAAACAACGATATAAGTGTGTGTATGTATGTGTATATATGTGTATATGTATATATATATAATATGTATATACCATATTAAATGAAGGGGGAAGTGCAGAGTGGAGACCCAAGGCCCAAGTGTCGGCCAATGGAGATCCCCTCATAGAGGCGTTTAGGAGAGGAGATGGGTTAATTAGGGTGTGAGGTAGTATCGATGAAGAACACAGCTTTCCCCCAGATCCTGGATGCTTCCTCCCCCCAACTACCATGATCCGAATTCTACCTTGCAGGCCTGGATAGGACAGAGGCTGTACACTGGTACATATGAGGGCTGAAGGTACAGGGAATCCAGGGTGGATGATACCTTCAGGACCAAGGGTGTGAGGGACGATGCTGGGAGAGTGGAGGGTGAGTGGGTTGGAAAGGGGGAACTGATTACAAGGATCCACATGTGACCTCTTCCCTGGGAGAGGGACAGCAGAGAAGGTGGGAAGGGAGACTCCGGATAGGGCAAGATATGACAAAATAACGAGGTATAAATTACCAAGGGCACATGAGGGAGGGGGGAAAGGGGAGGGAGGGGAAAAAAAAGAGGACCTGATGCAAGGGGCTTAAGTGGAGAGCAAATGCCTTGAGAATGATTGGGGCAGGGAATGTATGGATGTGTTTTATACAATTGATATATGTATATGTATGGATGGTGATCAGAGTTGTATGAGTCCCTAATAAAATGTAAAAAAAGAAAAGAGGAGAAAAAAATGATTAGGGCAAAGACTGTACAGATGTGCTTTATACAATTGATGTATGTATATGTATGAACTATGATAAGAATTGTATGAGCCCCTAATAAATTGTTAAAATAAAAAAATAAAAAATAAAAAAACATATCCCCCCCCCCCCAAAAAAAAAGAAAGTCACTTAAGGTCTTTGGATTGTCATCATCTTATCAATAAAATAAAAGTGTCGGTTTACACATATAAATGTTGGCATAAAAGACAAGCATAGACATTGTTTGACTAAAGTCTAAAGTAACTCCATTGGAAAGAGTCCAGGTTAAGAAAGGTTGAAAACCAAAGAGGATCCAGGAGCCTCAATCACTGTAACTGTCTACACAGCCCAGCAAGGATATCAATGCTATAGCAAATGACTGTTAATCTCTTCCCATGTCTTTATATCACTCTACACCAGTCTTGACTAAAGTGGGTAATTTCACACCACCTTGGGGGCCCTGGAATGATCGAGGGGTCTTCAGGAGCAGATAAATACACTTTCTGCTGGATTATAGGCTCCAGTACAAAAGCTTTCATAACTGCTGGGGAGGCACTATGCCAGTCCACCCCCCACCTAAAAAAAGGGGGAGGGAGGAGAGTAGGCCAACTAAATTTGGAAACCTATGCTTTATACAAAATCTTGAGGGAAATAATCCCACTGTTTCAATGAAGCCCAGTGCACTGTATCCTTATCAAATAATGGAGGGAAGGATGATTCCCCAATGGAGACATGGTTGTTGCTCACCAAGAAGGGCGGATGGATTCTGGGCCGTCACAAACTCTACCTGTGTCCATCTCAGTGAGTGTCAAGGACCCTCATAACGGTAACATCCAGGAGTTCCTACTGGACTTATTACATTATTAAAAGAAAAAGACCCTCCTTGACTGGAGGTAACTAACCACAGGGCATGCATAAAGGCAAGCGGAGGCTCCCCTAGAGAATCTGATTTAGTCAATTGGGGATAGGTCCATGAATATGCATTTACAGACGCGGTTCAATTTTGGCAACCACCACTGCCCTTCCATGAATCGTACATGCATTTCCTCCACCCTGGAATTCTTTTACATCTTATCCACTGACAGCCAGAGGTGACAACCAGACACTTTCCTCACTGAAGGGTGAGAGAGAGGGGTAGTACACAGAGTTCAGCCTGAGCAAAACCAGCAAATATTCTCCCATTCTCCTTTATTAGAAACACTCAATTTAGCAATCCTCCTCCCTCCTGCTGTGCTCACTGTCCCCCCTCCCCACCTCATGCACCATATGCTTTTCATCATGCCCCACGGTTTCTCTTCCTGTAATGTCCTGGGCAAATAGAACTTGAACACAGAAATTTGAGAACTTGGCGCAAACAAGGAAACTCGTGATAATGGTGGTAGTTAGCAACCAGGCTAAAAGCTGGAGCCTAAAAGAGAAAATAGTGTTTTCAACACAAATAACCCAGCCCATATCTCAGAGCACTCCTGGTGAGAGGGATTCATGGCTCAGGACTTTTCTTAACTCAGGACTTTTCTTAACGCGGCTCCTCGCAGACCCCTGGATTTTGTTGCCTCCTTTTCTCTAGATCATCCAATTGATGAAATCATATATATTTTTCATGGTAACTTTCTGCATATTTTCACAAAGGCTAATGAACCTCAAAAAATGTAATTTAATTTTAAAAAGAAACCATACAATCCAGTCCAAACCATTCAAGTACAATAGCTAAAGTGAATCTAAATGTCCAATGATATGTTTCAGTTCTTTCCTGAACCCTTACAAGATGTGAGACCCAAGACAAGTTTCATCTGATTCTATTTCTAAATCCTATAGAATTTAGATGCTTTAAAATTTTTATTTTAAATTTTATTTTAAATTTAAAAATTTAGATGCTTTATAGCATTGCCTTGCAAATTAGGATGAATTAAAAGTGCACTTAATATGTACTTGACATGTTAATCAGTCACAACATCCATGATACAGTCTGTGAAATAGGATGTACTATGATTTGGACATTGTGCAGACAACATATTAAAACCTTATGAACTCCTGGCTCCTGGTTGTTTCCATTGCCATTGCCACACTGCTGCTGCTGCTAGAGCTGCCAGTAGAAGCCAGACACGAGTGACAGCAGAATGGAGGGAGAGGAAGAGAGCGGGGAGGTATCAGAGCATGTCAGCTGTGTAACCACCCGCCCACTTGTCTAAGAAAGCCTGACGGCCCATTCCCACAGCCTCAGTCTCCAAGAGTATGGACTTGATGGATAGAGGAGAGGAAAAATGTGAAGCAGGACTGAGAATCATTAAAAGGACCGGGCTTCCTGGCTGCATAGAGACTGATGTAATGCCATAGCAGCGGCCATTCATCACTCTTCAGTTTTAGACTTGAACTCATGCCCATCACTTCACAAAGTTACATAAGGGAAACAGTAACAATAAGGAGGTAAGCGCTTCTTAGAATCATCAATCGTTTGAAATCATAGGGACAGCATTTGCCCAAAGACCAAGTTCAGAAGGGGTAGAAGAAAAAAGAAAGAGAAATGGGAATGAGAAACATGAGGGAAAAGTAGGCTATGTGATATTACATTGGAATAAAGCAGTCAATGTCATGAAACAAAACGTTATGAGCTGTTGTATTGAAAACTGATTTGCTCTGCAATCTTTCACCATATATATGAGAGAGAGAGGGAGAGACTGTTTGGAGTCTTAAAAATAAAATAGTAAAGGGAAATATTAAACAAAAGGAATGCTCCTTTTCCTTTAAAGAAAAATAAAACATTATAGGTCATGGATGTTTATTCAGTTAGCTAGAGACCAATCAGATATTAAATGTTGCATAAAAACTCAACAATAAAAAGATTAGCAGCCAAATAAATATAGGCAAATGATTTTAATAGACATTTCACTGAAGGAAGATATAAAAATGGCAAATAAGGACCCACGAGTTTTCTCCGTGTCGTTAGTTACTGTTGTTAATCACCACCAAGTCCATTACTAGTCAAGGCAGAGTCAAGGATGCCAAGGAGAAACACCCCGCGAGGTATTCAGCGTTCTGACCTTTCTGAAGTAGCTTATCAAGCCTGCCTGTGAGGCACCTCTGGGTGAATTCCAACCGCCAACCTTTTGGCTCATAGTTGCTTTAGTCATTGTTGTTAGTGTTAGTTGCCATGGAGTTGACCCTGAATCATGAAGAATGCAAATCAAAACCACAATGGGATATCACCTCACACCATTGGTGGTGGTGGTGGTCGGGGGGGGGGGTAATACGGAAAAAATGAATCCCAACTAGTATATTGGGAATGCTGTAGAGAAATGAAGGCCTGCGCATTGCTGGTAGGAATGTAAAATGGTGCATTCACATGCTATGGCAAATGGTTTGGTCCTTTCTCAAAACGCTCGCTATAGAATTACTTCATAAAACAAACCTTTGCCACAGAGTCAGCTCGGTATTTGTGACCTTATAGGGCAGACTAGAACCTCGCTAAAGGGTTTTCACGGAAGCAGACTGAAAGTCACATCTACCTGTGGGGTAGCTGGTGGAATGGAACTTCCAACCTTCCATTGAGCGGTCAAGCACTCAGTCCCGATGCCACTGGGGCTCCTGCACAATGCAGCAGTTTTACAAACAGAAATCAACCCAAGAGGCTTGAAAACAAGGATTAAAACAGATACCTGCCCACCAGTGTTCCTTGTAGCTTTTTATCCATAAGCCCTGAAAAGAACCCAGATGCCCAGCAACAGAGGAGTGGATAAATCTAATGGGATCCAATGGAATATCATTCAGTCACATACATAGAAATTAAATTGTGATGCATGCTTTAATATGAACAAACCTTGAAAACATGCTGAGCTAACTATGTCAGACACTGAAGGATCAATATTGAGTCTAATTATGTGAAATATAGATGACTGGAAAATGCAGACAACATTAGTAGTTACTGGGGACTAGCAATGAGCCCTGATGACACTGTAAGTTATGCATAAGACTGCAAACTGCAAGGTCGATGGTTCAAATCCTCCAGCTGCTCTGACGGATACATATGAGGCTGTTTACTCCCATATTCAAAAGCCTGCATAGGGTCTCTATGAATCAGAATGGAATTTATACCAATGCTTATAGGGTGGGGCCCTGGGTTATGCATTGGACTACCTAGAAAATAGAATGAGGGCCACATCTGACCTCTTGCTACACAAAGCACAAAGAAACTTTAACTCAGTGGTTCTCAGCCTTCCTAATGCTGCGACCCTTTAATATAGTTCCTCATGTTGTGGTGAACCCCCCCAACCATAAAATTGTTTCTGTTGAAACTTCATAACTGTCATTTCACTACTATTATGAATCAGGTGACCCCTGTGAAAGGGTCATTAGACCCCCAAAGGGGTTGCGACCCACAGGTTGAGAACCGCTGCTCTAACTCCACGCCAGTTCAAAGCCTCTTGCCACAAGTCAGAGATCAGACAGTGTCCACCCCTATTCTTTTTACCCTATTCTGACACCAGCCATCCTTCCCACAGCACTCTACTTCTCGGCTGAGTTCAATAATGTGTTGGGAGAGCCACAGGAACTCACAGACAAAACTCACGATTCAGGGATTTATGAGGGCAATGAAAGGGTTAGACAATGTTAAGAATACAGTTCTTTTGTCGACACCACCTCTTCTTTCTGGTCCTCAACCTCTCCACCACAGAGGCCCTTGGCCTCTGCCCAGTCCCACCGGCCAGGAAACCCTCTGCCCCACAGGCGCAGCTGCAGGCCCTCCTTTGTCCAACACACTCGGTGCTGGGGTCTCTGGTGCCTCTGCCATTCAGACAGGGATCGCTCCTGGGCTTCGACGGTAGCACTGTTTTCTGGATGACCATGGGGTTCTCTCTCTTCCTGCTTCTGTGAGACTCACTTGTACACCTAATGGAATGGTAAAATGGATGCATCCCCTCTACTAGTGGTTCATGCACCCTATCTTTAGGGTCCCTCGCCGTCATTTGGTAGGAGTTGCAAATACATGAATAGAGGAGCAATATCAAGTAAATTTCCTTCACCAGAGCTACCAAACAAAAGGGCAGGCATTTGAACCTGCTAGGTGCTCCGCAGAGGAACGACGAGGCTGTCTGTTCCTGTAGACTTAACGATGCCGGAAACCCTACACATGGTGATTGTGAGTTGAAATCTACTCCGTGTCAGCGGGTTTCAGGAGAAAACACGGAGTTGTTGCTGACGAGGCTCTTGATAGTTGAGATGATGTACCATAAAACTCTTCAAAATCAACAGCCACAGTAGTAGCACATGATACATGTAATTAATGTCACTAAATTATACACCTAAGAATAGTTACAATGTCAAGCTTTCTATCATGTATACATATAAAGTTTTGAACAGTACGTGACAGTCTATAAGTGTTAGTTATTATTAAATATATATTGTTATTATTAAATAACAATTATCTTTATCAAATAGAAAGCATCTGAAAATCAAAAATACCTAATATCATCTGGTGATCATAGCAGTTGAACATTAAGGCAATTTTTCTTGTTTCAGGTAAAATCAACCAATGGGAACAGATTTCTGAGTTCCCACTGCACTGCCCAAATATTTACTTGAAAGTCAGGAAATCTGGATGAATTTGCCTGAACTATATATATTTGTTGTTACTGTCTTAGGCCATTGAGTCAATTCCAACTCATAGTGACCACATGTGTTAAAGAGTAGAATTCTTCCGCAGTGTTTTCAGGGCTGTGAACTTTATGGAAGCAGATAACCAGGCCGTTTGATAAATTTTATTTTTAATTCTTTATTGTGAGTTGTGTGAAGGTCATCAATTTCACATTCAGCAATGCATACACATTTTGCTTCATCTCAGCAACAGCAACTACCTCAATGTCCCGTCACTTATTCAACTTCCCCCCTGTTTCCTGTTTTCATTCCTCCTACTTGCCAGATCCTCTTAAATTTGCTCTTGGGTGGATGTCGCCTTTTTAATCCTTCTGATATTAAATAGTTGATTAGTCTTGCACAGGGGTGAGTTCAGTTCAAGATCTGAAGAGTTACTTGGGGTCATGGTCCTGGGGATTCTGCCAGACATTGTCTGACTAGTAAGCCTGGTCTTTGATTCTGTGTTTTGTTGCACATTTTACCACTCTATTTAGGGCTTTCTAATGTGACTCATTTCAAAGCTGTTATTAGTAGGAGCTGGGCAACATCCACTTCTTCTTATCTCAGAGTTGAAGAGACTGACATTTCCATGGTCACTTGTCCAATCCATGTGTCTTCAATTCCCATTACTTTCCTTCCTCCAGACAGGGAAAATCCAATAGTTGTGAATTAAGTGACTGCTCATAAGCTTATAAGATCTCAGTCTCGACTTACCAAGTAGGATGTAGAACATTGTCTTCGCTGACTATGAAAATTGATCTTGGCATCCTCCACAACTGGGGTCCTTATGTCTGAGGCTCTGCCATTCATTCTCTTAAGGTGTGTAGCTACATTTAAGAAATTTGCATAGTTTTGTCCCCTGTATGCTTTGCCACGTTAATGGATCTATTTTTAGCAAAAGTAAATACACATATACAAATATGCTCTGTCAAACCTACATATATGTATGGTTATACTCAGGTACAACCAGGCCTTTTCTTACTCTGTCTTTGGTAGTTCTGAACTGCCAATCTCTGCGTAACCAGTCAAGATCAAATAATGTGTGCCATCCAGGAGCCATTGCAGTACAGCTATTAAATGTTTATATCATAAATATTTACAAGGTAGCAATTAGGTATAAGGCACTGTCAGCATCAGGGAATGCACCAATGAACAAACAATATTTCATTAGTGCCCTTATGGATCTTATAGTCTAAATACGCAAATTAATAGTGTGATTAGAATTGCACACTAACAGCTGTGTGGGATGCAGCTCACCTGTCTTACGCCCCCACTGGGTGGTTATTGTGTGAGCGAAAAACCGATGGGCCCTTCATGAAGAGTGAGGGCATCACACCCATTAGCTATGACACTCTTGACCCTGCTTTCCCATTTCCTGCATTACTCTGTCTGGTGACCGTGTGATATGTAAAATACTCTGAAAAAGTTCATCTCAAAAATCGGCATGGGGGGGGGGGTATTGACTCCACTTTGGATGTTGCTAGGATTTCCTTTCCTTTCTTCAATTTAAAAAACACTCTTTCCATTGAAACACTTCCATGTTTTAGAGCTCTTTAGGTTTTATTCATTTTTTTCCACCTACTTTGAGAAAGCATGTCCTTTGACAGGTGAAACCATGAGTGACTTAAAATGAAATAGTGTGAAAACAAATAAAAGGATGATTTCTTCCTTCACTATCTAAAGAGGTGAGGCACAGTGCGGAGGTCCAGGAGTTTCTTTTCTACATCCCTGACCTAAAAAGCCGGGATGCTGTGAAGTTACAGGAGTCGACAGTGAATCTCTTAGCAGCTTCCTTGAAATACAACCATCCATTACTCTGTTCACCTTTTAACTGTCTCTTAGGGTCTCCATTCTCACTGTTCCACAACTGTATCAAATAATCTTCGAATGGCTCTTTTGTTAAATCTCTCTCCCGCTCAGGCCCACAAATTATCTCCATATTCTTGAAGATCAAAATGAAATTCTGAAGAATCTCATATCCCAGCTCTCTGTGCACTCTCTGTATGGCCTTGGATTAACTGCTGATTGTTCTAAGCCTATTTTCTGTGATTGTGAAAGGGACAAATACAGGGTGGGTGCAGGATTCAATGAAATGCTATGAAATAACTTCTAAAGCCCTGTTTAATAGCTATTCAAACAAAGCTACTTCCATGTTCCCCTTTGGCAGAGTGTCTGGTCTATGAAGAGGTTATTCTAGATGGTTCTAAAGAGCTCTAGCTTTCATCAGTAGGGCCTCAGAAGTTACAAGGCAGGTGAATGGAAGAGAAGCCAGCAAGATGTTAAGCCTGTGGTCGTCCAACAAACAGACCAATAATTCCTCCCTAATCCGCTCTCCTTATTACTGTTGGTGTTAGGTACTGGCAAGCTGGTTCCCACTCATGGCAGCCCTGTGTGCCACAAAGCCCAGCATTGCCCACATCTGTGTCATCCTCACAATTGCTGTTTTGTTCCAGGCTGTTGTATCAGCCCCTCTTGTTGAGGGCTTCCCCTCTTTTCTGCCCCTCTGCTTTAACGAGCATGATGCTCTCTTTCCAGGCACTGGTCTCTCCTGGTAACATGTCCAAAGTATGTGAGACAAACTCTCATCATCCTTGCACCTAAGAAGCACTTGCTGTCTTTCTTCCAGAACAGATTTCTTCGTTCTTTTGAAAGACTTTGGTACTTGTCAATATTCTCCTCCAGTACCATAATTCAAATGCATAAATATGTCTTCCTTATTTCAATGTCTTTATTCAGAGTTTCTTATTCCTTGTCCTAATTCCTCATGTGTATGAGGCAATTGAAAACACCATGACTTGAATCAAGTACACCTTTGGCCTCAAAGTAGCATCCTTGTTTTTCAACACTTTAAAGAGACATTGTACAGCAGACTCACCCAATTCAACACAACCTTTAATCTCCTGACCATTGCTTCTATGTGCATTGGTTGTGGATCCAAGCAAGATTAAATCATTTGACAACTTCAATTTTTCTCCCATGTATCATGATGTATCTATTGATCTATTTGTGAAAATTTTTGTTTACTTTCTTTCTTATTTTATGTGTACACCAGGTGGCTGTTATTTAAAGACAAAGGATGTAGTTGGGCAAACAGAATATAAGCAAGCTGCAGAATTCTGAGAGACATTCCAGACTCATGAGCTCTTAGTCACATAAAGAAGTACAGTGTCACCCAACAGAACCATCAATGTTTGAGTGAAGACTCTTGGCTCCCAGAGAGATCAAAGAAAAACTCTCAGTAGCGAGCCTGATATGTCCCATTCACCATAAAATCAAGCCTGTGTTGTCAAATTGGTTAGGCCTGTTACAAAGCATCAAAGAAACAGAATCAGAGTGTCATCGGGGAGTTTAAAAACTTGATCCCCCAAACTGAAACCGCACTGCCATCCAGCAATCCCATGTAGAGTTCCCAAGACAGTAAGTCTTTACAGGAACAGGTAGCCCCACCTTTCTCCAGTGGAGAAGTTAGGGGATTTGAGCCACTGACCTTGTGGTTAGTAGCCCAACACCTTCCCATTTCCCCAAAGATCAAAATGTAGAGATTCAGGAATTCCCACAAGTCACAAGTGTTTTTCCAAGTTAGCTGAAAATCAACTCTAGATCCATCTGCTTCATTGTGATGTTTTAAATATATATTCATGATTTAAAATACATATGTCATGGTATGTCAGGTGCCACAGTAATAAGATTAATGCCAAGAATCACTAATACAGCACAAACTTATACCAAACATTTATTATTGCTGAAAGGAAAATGTGCCTTACCTTATATCTACTATTTTAATTATTCTTACAACTATGAACATTAGTCATTAAATTGCATGAGTAGTTGTGAGGAAAATAGTACAAGTAATACTATAGCTACCTTCTTAGTACAAATTGGTGGATGGAAAAGAACCACCATTAATGATTTCACTATGAAATGGGTGAAAAATAACTGTTGAATCTACAGACCATTTCCTCAGGGGTTTCAATCTCTCTTACTTTGGCTTTGTGGTTGATTTCAGGTACCATCAAATGGTCTGACGCCTAGTGACCCTTTGTACGCCAGAAGGAATCTCAGTCTGATCCTGCATCATCTTCACGATTCTCGTGCTTGAACTTGTGATTGTCACCACTGCGTCAATTCATGGGAAGTCTTTCTCAGCTTTTATGCCCATCTACTTACGAGCATGATGGTTTGTCTAAGGACTTAGCGCTCCTGATAAAATGTCCAACGTTCATGAGATGAAGTCTCACCATCCTTGATTCTAAGGAGAATTCTGGTTGTACTTCTTCCAAGATAGATTTGTTTGTTTTTATGACAGCATCTGATACTTGTAATATTCTTCGCCATTACCATAACGTAACTTCATTGGTTCTTCTATCTCCCTTACTCTGTGTCCAACTCTCCCATGCATAAAAGGTGACTGATGCCATCACTTGGTCAGGGCATGTTAGTCTTCAAAGTGATATCCTTGCTCTTCAGAACTGTAAAGAAGTCTGTGAAGCCATATATTTGCCCCGTGAAACACTTCCTTTGATTTCTTGATGGCAGTTTCCATGAGCATTGACTGAGGATCCAAGCAAGATGAAAATCTCGACAATTTCAAACTTGTCGCCTCTTATCATGCTGTATGCATTGGCCAAGTGGTGAAAATTTTGGTTTTCTTTACCTTGAATTTTAATTAATACTTGACAATCATCATTATCAAGTGCTTCAAATCTTCCATTTCAGTAAGCAAAGTTGTGTTACCCGCATATAGGAAGTTTGTTAATAAGCCTTCCTGCACTCTCGATACTGCGTGCATCCTCATATAATGCAGTTTCTCTGATTTGCTGAGCATATACAGATTGAATAAGTATGATAAGAGGATACAACTTTATGCACACTTTTATTGATTTTAAACTGTGTAAAATTTTCTTGTTCTGTTTACACAACTGCCTTTTGATCTATGTAGAGGTTCTGCAAGAGGACCATGAAGTGTTATGGAATTCCCATTCTTCTCAAGGCTGTTACTAGTTAGTTATGGTCCACATGATCAAATGCCTTTGTATAGTCAATAAGACAAACGTAAACATCTAACCACTATGTTCTGATTTCAGCCAAGGTCCATCTTCCATCAGCAATGATATCCTTTGTTCCACAGCCTTTTGTGAATCCAGAAAATATTTCTGGCAGCAGCTTGCTAATATGCTGCTGCAACCCTTTATGGATGATCTTCAGCATTATTTTACTTGCATATGATATCAATTTTACTTGCATATGATATGATATGATATCAGTGTCCAATGATTTATGCATTCTACTGGGTCTTTTTGTGGAATGTGTACAAATACAGAGCTCGCCCAGTCAGTAGACCAAGTAACTGTGTTCAAGATTTCTTGGCCCAGACAAGTGAATGCCTCCAGTGCTTCATCAGCCATTTGAAAAATTCCAATGGGTAACCCCTCAATTCCTGGATAATGCCTTATTGCAACTTGAACTTCTTCCTTTATTATTATTGGAGTTCTAGAAATATATTTTTTAGATAATTCTAGAGCTAAAGTAAATTGGAAAACATTTCCAAATGCACATAATCTATACCCACCAAATCATTCATAATATATATTACCTTGGACTTGAACTTATTTATGCATCTGGAAATTTCTTCTACATTTAATTTTATTTCAAGACCTTTCTCAGATAATACCTCCTCCCAGTCATCTTTACTTGACCACAATGACACGTGTCTGTTTACTTCCTATAATTAAAATTAAGCACACATTTATGTTTAAAATATTCTCTCTCTCTATTGTGTGTGTGTGTGTGTGTCTGTCTGTCTGTCTGGAAAGAGGTAAGGCAGCTCCTTAGAGGCAAGAGTGAGGATGGATGCTTAAGATCATGTATTTTGGACCTGTTGTTAAGAGAGGCCAGTTCACTGAGAAGGACATCAAGTTTGGTACACTAGATGGACAGGAAAAAGAGGAACCTTGTCAAGATGGATCAGCATAATCAATGGCTACACCAATGAACTCAAACATAAGAATAATTGTGAGGACAGCACAGAACCAAGCAGTGGTTTGTTCTCTTGCACATGGGGTCACTATCAGTCAGAATGAACTCCATTCTAATGGGAACATAGGAAGAGTCCCTGGAAACCTTATGCATAGCTTGAAAGCATTGTTAAATATTGAAGGCCTCGGGAACGGAAGCAGAAATGTTGTCAGCAATAGTGCCAGAGGATGGCCCCTCAGGTCTGAGAGTGCTCAAAACCTGCTTGAGGAGGAGCTAGTTTCTCAGAGTGCAGTTGACCATGGTGACATGAGTCAGTGTGTTAGACAGGGTTCTATAGAGAGACAAAACCAGATTGCTAATAATTTTATATATTTATTTATAAAGATAGATAGATAACAAGAAATGAACTGTTAAATTATAGCTAAATAGAAAGATCGATAGATGGATAGATAGATAGATAATATAAGAAATGAACAGTTAAATTATAAAGCAGTACAAATGACTCAGTGCAACTCACTCCCGTGAGAGAGTTGTGAAACACTGGCAGTCCTTTAAGTCTTGAGGGCCGCCAGTTCGTCCTCTGTAGAGAGAGTTAGACTATATCAGCACAGGCAGCAAACAGCAAGGCAGGTCACCAACCATCAGCCAGGTCACCAACCATCAGTTCCGAGCTCCAGAGATGTACATTCCAATCATGTGGTCTTAAAGTGACCTCAATTTACAGCAACACAGTCCACAGGCTAGGCGTCCCACAGGTAGTGTAGCCTGTAAATTGAGGCACAGAACAAGCAAGGCAGCCACACACTGGTCTGATGATAAAAGAGTCAGAGACAAGAAAGGCAAGGCTCACTGAGCCATTTATCTCTCCCCCCTTTCAATTAATCCCACTTGTGTTTATCGGCCAGGCTGGCACAATAAATTAACAATCTAAGTCAGGTAAACCCTTTGGGAGTGGAGTCCACGGCATCTCCATTGGGTGATGGGGCATGAATTAAGGTGGAGAAACAGCTTCAAAAATCTGCTAGTGATTCGAACTTGGAATATGCCAAGTTTGAATGTAGGAAATCAGAAGTGGTCAAAAATGAAATGGAATACATAAAGATCAATATTCTAGATGTTAGTGTGCTGAAATGGACTGGTATTAACCATTCTGAATCAGAAAGTCATACGGTTTATTATACTGAGAATAACATAATCAAGAGGAATGGTGGCATTCATTGTCAGAAAGGACATTACAAAATCCGTTATGAAGTACATGCCATCTGTGATAAGATTTTATCTATCTGTTCTGAAGGAAAATCAATGAATACTACTATTGTTAAAATTTGTGCACCCTCAACAAAGATAGTGATGAAGAAATTGAGGAATTTTACCATCTACTTCAGTCTGAAATTGATCAAACAGGCAACCAAGATGCATTGATAATATTAGCAATTGGAATGCAAAAGTTGGAAACAAAGAGAAAGGAATAGTAGTTGAAAAATATGGACTGGGTGATAGAAATGAAGCTGGAGATTACACTATAGACTTTTGAAAAACCAACCACTTGTTGATAGCAAATTTCTAAATGAAATACACAAAAGTCAAATTGACTACATCTGTGGGAAGAGACCATGGAGAAGTTCAATATCAGCAGCTAAAACCAGGCCAGAGGCTAACTGTGGAACAGATTACCAATTGCGTCCTATGTAAGTTCAGGAAAAAGCTGAAGAAAATTCAAACAAGTCCAGAAGAGCCAAAATACGACCTGAGTCTCATCTCACCTAAAATTTGAGAACATCTCAGGAACATTTTGCCACATTAAACACTGATGATAGATGACCTGATAAACTGTGGGAGGAGATCAAGACCATCTTTCATTAAGATATAAAATTGTCATTAAAAAGACAGGAAAGAAAGAAAAGATCAAAGTGAATGTCAGCAGTGACTCTGAAACTTGCTCTTAATTGTGGAGTAGCTGAAGAAAATTGAAGCAAAGATTAAATCAAAGAGATGAAATTTCAAAGGGCAGCTCAAGAAAACAAAGCCAAATATAATGAAATGTGTAAAGTCCTAGAATTAGAACATCAAAAGGGAAAAGCAAGCTTAGTATATATTAAACTGAAAGAACTCAAGAAAAAAGTCAAGTCTTGATTTCCATATTGGAAAAGTCGATGGGCAAAATTTTGATGCAGGAAGCAACAAAGGGAGATGGAAAGCATACCCAGTCACTGTGCCTAGAACAGCGAGGACAGTCCTCCATTCCGGGGCACAGCACAGGAGGAAAGGCCAAAGGGGTTGAAGGAAGAAGTTCAGGGTCACTAAAGGCACTGGCCAAGAACAAGGATCCAGAAAATGGCGGCATACCAATTGAAATGTTTGAACGAGCTGGTGAAGCACTGGAAGCACTCAACCATCTATGTCCAGAAACATAGAGATAGTAAAGATAGCTACTTTGCCAACTGACCGGAAAAGATCCATACGTGTGCACCTTCCAAAGAAAGGTGACACAACAAAATGCTCAAAGTATAGAACAATACCACTGATGTCATGTGTCAGTAAAACTTTGGTGAAGACCATCCAGCAACAACTGCAGCAATATATTAACAGGGAGTTGCCAGAAGTCCAGATTGGATTCATTCGAGGATTTGGAACAAGGTATATCATTGTTGATTTCAGATGGATCTTGGATGAAAACATAGAATACCAGGAAGATATTTACTTGTCTTTTAATTTCTATGCCAAGGCATTTGACCATGTGGGTCATAACAAACTATGGATAGCATTGTGAAGAAGGAGAATTTCAGAACACTAGATTGTGCTATGTGGGACTTGTACATAGATCGAGTCCGTTGAGAGAAAAGAATAAGGACATACTGTGTGACTTATATTCTGGAAAGATGTCTGTCTGGATTACATCCTCCCACTAGAATTATTCAGTCTGTATGCTGAGCAAATATTCAGAGAAGCTTGTTTATATGAAGAAGACTATAACATTAGGACAAGAGGAAGACTCATGAACAACCTGAGACATGCAGGTGAAACCATCTTGCCTGCAGAAAGTGAAGAGGATATGACTCACATACTGATGAACACAAATGAGTGCAGCCATCAGTGCGGATGGTGACTCAATGTAAAGAAGACTACCGTCCTCTAGACCAGTAGGTAAAATCATGGTAACTTTGAGAAAACAGTTTAAGTTGTCAAGGATTTGAAAGTCTTACCTGGATCCATAATCAATGCTCATGGAAGTAGCAGTCAAGACATCAAGAGACATGTTACATTAGGTCAATCTGCTGCACAAGACTTCTTTAGAGTGTGCTGACCTAACCCATGGTAGTTTCCATCATCCCTAATGCACGTGCAAGTTGAACGCAGGATAAAGAGCACCAAAGCAGGATTGAAACAGTTCAACTGTGCGGAAGACAAGTACTAAAAGTACAATGAACTGCTAAAAGGTAAGAAGAATGTGTCTTTGAAGAAGTACAGCCAGAGTCCTTCTTAGAAGCAAGGATGGCGAGACTTTGTCTTCACTACTTTAGACCATGTTTTCAGGATAGACACGTCTTTGGAGAAGGACATCGTGTTAGGTAAAGGAGAGAGACAGCACAGTAGAGACAGGTCTTCAAGGAGATGGAGCATCACCATGACTACAAGAATGGACGCAGGCACAGAGACAGTTGTGAAGCTGGCACAGGACCAGGCAGTGTTTTATTCTGTAATGCGTAATGTCGCTACGGGTCAGAATCATTTAGATGGCACCTAACAACAACAAAAAATATATATGTAATATATATATGTGTATGCATATATAAATATTTGCTGAGAGAGAGAACACTTTACACATAAATGTAATAGATAAGCATCACTGTTTTTTTCCTCCCTAAAGAATCCAGCCAAACATGGTGTCACATTACGGAGTTAAGATTTTATTCTAGAGTCCTATTTTATTTCCTCTATTTTGAAACCATTACCCTAAGATAATTCTAAGTGATATGGACAAATCTTTAAAAAATTAATAGCTATATATTTATTTTAATGTGTCTCAAATAAAAACATGATGTGACCATCATAATCCAATTTATGATTTGTTATTATTGCTTAGAACAAGGCATATCAGATGAGTCATTTCATATTCTGTAACTGCCACTATGGCCATATTGCTGCACACCAGCTGGATCAGCCCTTGGGAGAGATAATTGGCAGCTATGACTAAAATCAAGAAATGCAGATTAGAATCTCTGGAGTCTGGAAATTATTGGTATACTCAAAGAAATTGCATAATCAGATGTTAGTTTCAGGAAAATCTCCGAGGGACCAGCCTCGGTGATGGGTCAGGTTGAAGGGAGCACGTAACCAGGGAGACCAGTGAAAGTGCTACTAAAACAGTTCAACTGAGAGCTGGAGCTCTGTGTCTGAGCATAGAAATGGCGTTGGAGAAAAAGTGCTAGATTTTAACAAAATTTAGGGTTGGGTCAATTGGCCAGAAGTTGAAGTTGAAAAAGTGAGAAATATCTGGGCGGCCTTCCAAGACTCTGCTAGTGGTGATGGAGGTTTGAAGAAAGAAAATGAATTTTTTGAAAAAGAACTATGAATATATTGTTTCTTCAAGAGCACTTTTAGTGAAAAGAGTCAAAAACAAACCAGATGGGGGGGTGACAAGATGGTGACCAGGTATCTAGGTCTTAAAGGCTTGAAGATAAACAAGCAGACATCTAGCTGAGAAGCAACCAAGCCCACATGAAAGAAGCACCCCAGTCTGTGTGATCATGAGGTGTCGATGGGATCGTGTATTAGGCATCAAAGACCCAGAACTCAAAAGCATATTGATGTAAAAGGAGAGAGGGCAGAGTGGAGACTCAAAGCCCATCTGTAAACAATTGACCATCACCTCATGGAAGGGTCACAAGGAAGGGACAAGTCAGTCAGGATACAGTATAGTACCAACAAAATATAAAACTTTCCTCCAGATTTTAATGCTTCCTCCCCCACCCCCACCACCCACTATCATGACACCAATTCTAACTTACAAATCCGGTTAGACCAGAGCATGTACACTGGTACAGATAAGAGCTCACAACACAAGGAATCCAGGTCAGATAAATCCCTCAGCACCAATAATGCAAATAGTGATACCACAAGGGTAGGTGGAAGGTGGGGGCAGGGGGAGAAAAGGGGAACCAATCACAATGATTGACATATAACCCCTTCCAGAGGGATGAACAACAGAAAAGTGGATGAAGGGAGACAGCTGTTGGTGTAAGACATGAAAAAAATAGAAATTCATAAATTATCAAGGATTCATGAAAGAGGGTGGGAGAGGGAGGCAAAATGGGCTGATATGATGGGCTCAAGTAGAAAGAAAATGTTTTGAAAACGATGCAACAAATGTACAAATGTGCTTGACACAATTGATGGATATATGGCTTATGCTAAGAGCTGTAAGAGCCCCCAAAGAAATGATTTAAAAAACAAACAAGACAAAACCAACTAACACTGAGGATTGACTGAACCTCCCAGCAACCCCATGTGTGTCAAAGAAGAACCATGTTCTGTAAGGCTATCTGTAGCTGGGTCTTTCAGAGAAGCTCACCAAACCTTTCTTCAAAGACTCCTGCAGATGAACTCTCAGCTACAACCTTTTTCGCTGGGAGGCTTTCAGAGTCCATGTCCAAAATCGTTGCCTAATCTCTCTAGGTCTCAGTTTACACATGTCTAAGTTGAGATAATAATAATACTCATACTTGTCACATACATTGTAAAGAGCTAATCAAAGTTTAGGTAGTAAGGAGGTAGACTGATGTTTATTAAATATTCAGTCTTGAATTTTCTTGGATCACTTGCCTATATAGT
The DNA here is from genome assembly GCF_050624435.1 of Tenrec ecaudatus. NCBI lineage: Eukaryota > Metazoa > Chordata > Mammalia > Afrosoricida > Tenrecidae > Tenrec > Tenrec ecaudatus. Next base: position 42,512,720 of record NC_134533.1, read on the forward strand.
AGAGAGAAACTGAGGGGATCAAGTTCAATAACTGAATATTTAATATTTTTTTCTTCCAATCTGACTTTCAAAAGAAAAGCTGCCTACTGAATATTTCCAAACATCAAAAGAAAAAGAGATACTCTTCTACAGAACTGAAGATTTTCTCCATTGTAAAGAAAGCAAGGCTCCATACTTCAAATTCACTTGCATGAAAAAGGGAAGCTTGTGTCCGTTCCCTTGCTCTTCAGTCCCAGTCACTTGAGGCTACACTCAACTGGGCTGTAATTTTATTGTCTATCTTAATGCCTAAAAGGTGGGCAATTCTCTAATGGAAGAACAGGTCACGCTGTCTGAGCACAAAATAAAATTCATCAGAACACACCTTAAAATAGGGCATTTCCAATTCGGGAGCAAGTGTCAACAAAAGGTTTTCTAGAGATCCTAGAAGGCAGAAGGGACTGATGAACCAGGACATTTCTACTTGCACATGTTGCTCAGAAGATCAAAGTCCCTAAGAACACAAAGCACTTCTAGTTGTAGATCATTTGAACATGGAGAAGATGGGCCTGAAGTGCTTTGGAAATCTACATCACCTTCTCCACCTTCTTCACTGGCTATCTCGTTTTCTAGTGCCCTGTTTGGGTCAGCCAATGGAAATCAAGTTCAAGTTCAGAGGGAAGACAGGGGTAAATTTAAGGTAAATTCCTCAATCCAAGTCACAGTTACTCCAACAAAATGTCATTTTTCATGTCACTCTTCTGTACCCTTTTCTTTCTTAAAAAAATCATTTTATTGGGGGATCGTACAATTCTTATCACAATCCATCCATCCATTGTGTCAAGCACATTTTCACATTTGTTGTCATCATCATTCTCAAAACATTTACTTTCTACTTGAGCCCTTGGTATCAGCTCCTCATTCCCTCTCCCCCTCCCTCATGAACCCTTGATCATTGATCAATTATTATTATTTTGTCATATATTACACTGCCTGATGTCTCCCTTCACCCACTTTTCTGTTGCCCATGCCCCAGGGAGAGGGTTATATGTAGATCCTTGTAATCAGCTCCCCCTTTCTACCCCACCTTCCCTCCACCTTCCCAGTATCGCCACTCTCACCACTGGTCCTGAAGGGATCATCTGTCCTGGATTCCCTGTGTTTCCAGTACCTATCTGTACCAGTGTACATCCTCTGGTCTAGCCAGATTTGTAGGGTAGAATTGGGATCATGATAGCGGGGGCAGGAAGCATTAAAGAACTAGAGGAAAGTTGTATGCTTCATCGTTGCAACCTTCTTTGCCATTTTCATGAATTGCTTTTTCTCTTCTCCTTTTAAGGTCTGCGGTGCTCACTGTGACCAGCTTCAGGGCACCGAATTGTATTGGGAGTGCTTTTTTTCCAGCCTTTCTTAGCTGAAAGTTCTGATGTAACCTGCCCACCATGGATAACCCTGTCAGTATCTGAAATACCAGTGGCATAATTCTCAGTATCCAAGCAACAGGACGACAGGCACTCATGATGAATATGGACTATGTACAATATTCACCACAGTTTAATAACAATATTAATAATAGCATTTATTTGTTTTTTATGTGTCAGTCCATGTATAAGTCATTCAATCCTCATATAACATTATAAGCAAGGGGATTATGGTAATTAACAATTTCATGTCTATTTGAAGATATAAACGTGTAGGGGTGGAGTCTAGCCTATCAATCGGGTCACAGCCTGACAGTGCCTCCTTGTGGGCATGACCTTCTCATGAGGAAGGTCCGGGGAACCTCCCACCCCCACTCCTCTGAGTTCACCTTCCTGTTGAGGAACCACGCTGGGACCTGCATGAGCCCTGTAATGTGGCCACCGCCATTGGATTCACACAACTCTGCACCCACCGGCCGGTGCTTTGCCTGCATTCTCCATCATTGCATGTGGCTGGGTAAGTCTGAAGAGGAACTTATGGACCAGTATTAGATCTATGGACTAATACTGGACTTGTGGACTTGAGTTGGACTAAGATGTTTTCCTGATATACAATTGTGTGTGTGTGTGTGTGTGTGTACAGAGAGGAAGACTGGATTTGTTTCTCTATTCAACCCAACCTAACACAAGGATATTATTACCATTAATAATATATCCTTGGTGAGGTCATATGATGGAATTTTGCAAGAGTAATAATTTCTTATTGCAAAGATCTTTTTCAGCAAACATAAAGTATGACTCTACCTGTGATTACATATCTCCCCAGATGGAGTGCACAGAAATAAAAGTGACTACATCTATGGGAAGAGACAACGGAAAAGCTGAATATCAGCAGCAAAAGAAGGCCATTATACCAACTACTCATATGTAAGTAAGTTTAGACTGAAGTTAAAGAAAATTATAATAATCCCTAAGAGTCAAAAGATGACCCAGAGTATTCCATATCTGAATTTAGATAACATCTCTGGATTTAGATAACATAAGGACAGCGTTGATGCACTGAACACTAATAACAGAACACCTAGTTATGAGAGAAACGCAAGAAAATCATGTACAAAGAGAAGGTCATAGTGGATGTCAGAAGAGACTTCGCAACTAGCTTTTGAATGTAGAGTCTCTAAATCAAATGGAAGGAATGGTGCAATAAGAGAACTGAACAGAACATCTCAAATGGAGCTTGAGATGACAACGTGGAGTATTATAGTAAGATGTGAAAATAGAATTATTAGAAAGTAGAAATTCAAAAAGAAGAACACCTCAGCATATCTCAAACTGAAAGAACTGAGGAAAAATATGCTTTGGAGTTGCAATAGGGAAAGATTTTAAGGGCAAAATATTGAATGGCAGAAATAAGGAAGTATCAAAAGAAGATGGTAGAGAGTCACTGTACCAACAAGAACTGGTAGACATTCATCCAATTCCAGAGGAGCCAGTAGAATTAAAGAAAGAAATCTACGCTCCATGGAGGCATTAGTGAAAACCCGGGCTCCAGAGGCTGCTGAAACACCATTGACCTGTTTCCACAAGTGGCACGACACTGGAGGAGCCCATTAGTTCATGTCAATAAATATGGATGACAGTTACCTGGGAAACCGACTTGAAGCGATCTCTATCTGTTCCCATTTCAAAGCAAGGTGACCCAATATAATGCAGAAATCATCACACAATAGCACATGCAAGTAAAATGTTGCTGAAAGTAAGATCGAAAGGGCAACAGCATACCTCAGGAGAGAGTTGCCAGAAATTCGATCAAGACTCTGGAGAGGATGTGGAATGAGAGATATCATTACTCCTGTCAGACGGATCTTGGCTGAAAACAGAGACCACCGGAAAGAGAGTGACTTGTGTTTTCTTGAGTAGGCAAAGGAATTTGACTGTGTAGATCTTAACAAACTCTAGCTAACATTGCAAAGGATGGGGATTCTAGAACGTCTGATTTTGTTCATGTGAAACTTACATATAGTCCAAGAGGCAGTTGTTTCAAACAGAAGAAAATATATGGTTTAAAAGCAGGCAACTTGTGAGACAGGGTGATATCCTGGCACCATTCTTAGTCAATTAATTCAATATTTATTCTGAGAAAATAATCTAAGACCCTGGACTAGATGAAGCAGAACCCGGGCTCTAGAATTTGGATTTAACCTTTATGCCCAGGATCACACTACAGAAGGGCAAATGAGGGGCATCCCACCAACCTGATCCCAGAAACCACAATATCAATCACTGTACTAGGTACATCCATAGTGTATTAATATCTAGAACTAGGACTCGTTTTAACAATTTTCTGGAAACTAGAATGTTTTTATTAAGGTTAAATGTAGAGGTGGGTTGTTTATCATGTTCCTTTTTCCTAAAGGCACTGGTAGCAAATGTTGCTAATGTGAACAAGATGCATTCCTTTATACTCAAATAGATTCAGACTAGGAAAGCAGACATTGTTAAGAAAGCGTTGTATGATAGAAGGAGAATCAGCCCTTCTCACCGGAAAACAATTTGTCAGGATGTATAATAAATGATGTAAAAATATGCATAATCTGTGTCTTGGCATTTCTACTTCTATAAATATATTAAAAGGAATACTCAAATAAATGGGAAAATGTCTATATACATTACTGTTTACCTGTAGCAGGTTTAACAATAACAATATAAATCTGAAAATAACTAAAATATACTGCAAATGGGAATTTAATATGGTCTATATCCATGAAATAAGTATTAACTGATTTAAAAGGAATCCATATATATCGGCATATAAAAATGCTCATAATTTGTTGTTTCTAAAAAAAGTTTAAAAGAGTACACATAACCGATTTTATGAATGTGAACATACACCAAGCGTTACCTCTATGGGAAAGGTTTCCTTATTAATGCCTTGGTTTGAGGGTCAACATTTTTTAAAACAGAAAGTCAGATTCCTTAATAAAAATTACATAAACTTTTTCTCAGCTGAGGCCAGATATGGATATACTGTAATCAAGTTTATAGATATTTTCCAACTTGTCTCCTATGTATCATCAGCTTGGCTCCTCATTTACTAGGACATGTTTATTTCTAGTTCAGTATCCCAAAGAAATCAAATACAGCAATCTTGTCTAGGGTAAACTTAAAGTCACCGATTCACTATAGATTTGTATTTAAATTGTCAGCGTCTAGTTTACAGATACTCTTCTTTGGCTTTTCCCTTAATTAAAAATTGATAAAGGAAGGCAGGTTGTTCTCAGACTGAATGGATGAATAAGAAATAAACATGCACAAATAAATCTAAACAACTGGAGTATGGATCTCTATTTGGGTACTTCCTAGATATATAATCTTAGTAAGAGTTACTTAATCTTTTTTATCCTCAAATTGGTTTGCCTGGAATGGAGCTCAAAAAAACAAAAAACAAAAAAAAAGCCCCCCCCAAAAAAGAAAAAAATTAAGATAAATTGAATAAAGTTTAAGTGAGACTCATGTGGAAGAGGCATTCTATAAATTGAAAGCATTACACAAAGGTTAATCAGAGATAAAAGATGAATTGTACAATTCTCTGTCAGTTGTCACTCATTACGAGACCTTGAATTAAGCATTGAATCTCAATGTTCTCCAGGTTCTTCATCGCCAAAATCAGGGGGTGCTTGAGGCAAATGCCTTCTGAGCATACTCCAATTCCAATCTTCTCTTATTTTACTGACCTGTTTGTGCGTCGTGACAACTTCTTCCAGAGCCGTGAAGAATGATATGGAAATGAAGTTCCTCAAGTTTTGGCAGGAAATGCAAAGCCAACTTTAGTTCTGATGTAATAATGCTTAGAACGGTTTGGGGGGGAAATACTCTGACCCTGTGTCCTCTGAATCATTTCTTCTCAAAGTGAGGACACAGGAAAAGTAACAAGATTTTACAACAACTATCTACATGAAACCCACCTGAGAGTTGATTCCGAAGGAGCCTCTTGGTGAAAGGATTACCTGAGGCTGCTTTGTTTTCCCCAAAAGCTCAGCCTGGCTCCTCTTCACTGCTCATCTGGGCAGTCTTACGGTAAGACTGCCCCATCATGAGTCTTGACATATATTTAAGATACAAATGAGACAGGAGAGCAGCGAACAGGAGAATGTTTCTGAACAGAAGATAAATTACTTACCAGAAAATAACTTCTGTGGGGGAAAAATGCCATATTCTCACTTCTGAAAGGTACAAAGGTATCCAGAAAAATAGACGATGAGAAGAGGAAAAGTAAGGAGAAATCAACCGACTCAGTTAACTCTTTTTGTAAAGAGAGGTACAGAGACTACATTGGGGTTGTTGTTAAGTGCCAGTGAGTCCATCCCAACTCATGGCAACTCTGTGTACAAAATACAACGTTGCTCTGTCCTGTGCCACCCCCACAATGGTTGCTGTGTCTGCGCCCATTGTTAGAGCCACTGTGTTTTTCAGTCAATCTCCTTGCGAGTCTTCCTCTTCTGTTGCTGTACTTTATGTTCCAAGCAAGATATCCTTCTCCAGAGACTGATTTCCACTGATAACATGCCCAAGGTATGTGCAAGGCAGTCTCCTCATCTTTGTTTCTAGAAGGTACTATGACTATTCTTCCAAGACAGTTTTGTTCATGATATATCCAACAGTCTTCATCAACATCATAATTCAAATGCATCAGTTCTTCTTCGGGCTTCCTGGTTGATCATCCAGCTTTTGTATGCACATAACTGGATTGAAAACGCCATGACTTGGGTCAGGAACCTATTAGTCCTCACGGTGACATCTTTGCTTTTTAACTTTAGGTGTTTTTTCAGTAAGTTTGTTGAAAGCAATCTGAAGTTTGATTTAACTGCTGCTCCCATGGGTGTTTATTGCCGCTCCGAATAAAATGGAATCCTGACAATTTTCTGGTGGCACATTGGGCTGCTAACCACAAAGTCAGTAGTTCAAAACCACCAGTCAGAGAAAGATGAAGCTTAATACCCCATTAAAGAAGTATACTCAGGAAACCTGCAGAGGCAGTTCTAAAGGGTCCTAAAGGGTCACGAAATCAGAGTCAACTCGATGACAATAAGTTTAAGTTATGATTTTTTAACATGCTGAGGAATATCGGTCCACTTATGAGGATTTTTGTTTTCTTTATGTTGAAGTATGATCCATATCGAAGGTTGTAGTCTTTGATCCTTATCAGCAAATACTTTAAATCCTCTTTGCTTTCAGAGAGTAAAGTTGAATCATCTGCATATCACAGGTTGTTAATAAGCCTTGCTTTGACTCTAGGACCTCAAACTTCCCCACGAGGTCCAGCTTCTGATTATTTACTCAGCATACAAATGGAATAAATCATAAATAAGCAAAGAGAAAATACAACTCTGAAACACACCTTTCCTGATTTTAAACCATGAAGTATCGCTTGCCTTGTTCAAATGACTGCCTCTTTGTCTATGTACAGGACCACATGAGCACATGAAGTGCTCTGGAATCCCTCTTCTTCTCAATGTGATCCTTGGTTTGTTATGATTTGAATGGCTTTTCATAGCCAACAGAACACAGATAATCATCATTCAGGCATTCCCTGCTTCAGTCAATATCCATCTGAGAAATAATGCCATCGGTTGATCTATATCCTCTTCAGATTTGGATTGAAATTCTGCAATTTCCCTGCTAATATACTGCTATGATCATTTTTGAATTACCTTTAGGAAAATTTTACTTAACTATGATATTAAAATTTTGTTTAATAGTTTCTGTATTCTGCTAGATCACTTTTCTTCAAAATGGGCATAAATTGAATTCTTGTGGTTGGTTTTCCAGGTAGCTATATTTCACATTTCTTGACGTAGAAAAATTAGAGACAAAAGTGCCGCCTTGTTAAAACAAGTGTTCAGGTGTTAAAACATTTCACTTGTCATTTCATCAGTTCCTGGAGTCTTGTTTTTTGCCAGCGTCTCCAGTGCACGTTTGATTTATTCCTTTAATACCACCTGTCATGCATCATATATTGCCTCTTAAAATGACTGGGCGGTGACCAAGAGACTCTATGTATTCCCTCCATATGACTATTGTGAAATGTGCAAATACCTAGACTTAGAAAACCTAAAGGAATAATATGCTCAGAATTTCTCAAGCTAAAAGAAAACTGCAAGCCTCAAGATGAAATATTTAAGGATTCTGTGCACAAAATATTGACCAATGCAGGAGGAGTCATGAAACCAATACATGAAACCAAAATGATTTACTCCCTATTTGAATAGAACTAGAAATCAGCAAAATTACGTGAATTCTCAAGGTCAAAAATCAAATTAGTATTGGAATGTTGCTCTTTTGTCCTTGACAATCAGAAACAGCGGGAGGGAAAACTTTTCTTTTTTCCATCTTAGAACATCGGGCCTCGGGATGAGTAAGCAGACAGAAGGTCCTTTTTTAACTTCCTAAAGATATAACAGCGTGGAGGCCTTTAAGTATCAGCCAGTTATTCGTTTATAGTCTTCCTTTCTATCTTGGCCACTGGCAAAGTGTCATTATTGTCCTGTGAGTCATCATGCTAATAAATAAATCTAATTTGAAGATAACCCTTTCTTCACTTTCTGGTAAGATTTAACTATCCCCCTATTCCTTTCTCACCCTCCCTTTACTCCCCCCCTCCCCAGCAACTTGTCCTGGTGTCTAAGGGCAACGTGTCACTGAAGCCAGTTGCATGAAATAAAAAGAAAGACAATACAAGATTCTAAAATAGTTAAAACCCAAGACTTTGGACAGGAACTTTGGAAGCTGTTTGAAGTTTCTTGAGAATAATTTGTGACGGCAGAAAAGAGTCAGGAAGGAGGATGCGCAAATGTACAATGATTTTCAGAGACTGCCATCTGTGTATTGTCATTTCACTGCCATCAATGTGATTCCCACCCACAGGGACCTTTTGTAGGGTTTCTGAGGCTGTAAATATTGATGGTGTCATATAGCCTCAACTTTCTCCCTCAAAGCAGCTACTGGGTTTGAACTGGCCACCTTGTGATTAGCAACCCAATTTTAATCTGATAACACCACAACAGCACCCTAAAAATTATTGTTAGTAGTCAAGATGGGATGCAAAGTTGGGATCGGTCAGATAGTAAATCCCTATTTTTTCAGTTCGTCTTCAAAACTCTCAAAGCAATCTATACATCCGTGATTACATTTTACCTCCTTAAATTTTAACTGGTTTTTCTTTCTACATCTGTATTTTCAAGGGAAAGGATTACCGATTAGTCACCTATCTCTGTAAAATCCAGTGCCTACCTCAGGCCTTGGCATAGAAAACTTCCTCACAAATATTTGCTTACAGAAAGAATGAGGTCCATAGCAGTATCAGGAATTTAGTGAGGTGAGTGAATAATTGTCTGCTTAGCATTCTATCCATCAGAAAAGCACCTCTCCCTGATTCTCTGATTCTTTTTCATTCAAACTTTCAGCTCAGAAGATCATTCACTACCCTGTTACCAGAGATGCACATCTGAACAAGGTCTGGCCTGTGAGAGCTTTTTCCCTGTAGGCCACAGCAATAAGGTCAGGCCAATGAAGGCTCTCCCTGACCATTTACCAGCACAGCCAGGATAGTCCTTTTTGTTTCTGGCTTTAAAATTCAAATTGTGTGAAACTGTCACGGAGCATTTTCTAAACTGAGGGGAACCCTGATGTAAGAATAACCAAGTATAAACCAATGGTCTGTGGAGCACATTCTGACTCATAGCAAGTCTATGCACGGGAGAGTAGAATTGGGTGTCAGAGGGTTTTCGATGGCTAACACTTGGAAGTAGATCATCAGGTCTTCCATGTGCCTTTGGATGAACTTGAACATTCGATCTTTATCTCGCTGAAAAATGTGTTAGCTCTTTGCTCCATCAGGACACACAGAATTGAAATAGAGATGACTAGTCTTTCCAGTTCCATGAGCCAACCGTTGCCTTTGCAGGTTTGAGTTGAATTTCTCACCCTGGCCACTGAGTGATAGCTGGCTAATACAGCAAGCAGTGGGTCTTCTTGTCCCTCCACGTTTAACTGTTCCATTCCATTTCGAGATAATTGAAAAGCTTGAGTTTCTGCCTTATAAAAACTCTACTTAGAATAAGGGCTTCAGGGGTGGAGGATACAGTGCTTGGGGGCATCCGAGGGAGCTGATGTCAAGGAGTTCAAGAATGAAGAGAATGTTTGGAAACTGATTGCTACCTCTTGACGTAATTGAACTATAGACTTTCACTGAAGTGTAGGCTTATCATTGAATGATATACTATCTGTATTAGCTCCCAATAAAATGGTTTTGGAAAATAAAAAACTCTACCTAAAAGAACCAACAAAGATTTCATAGTGATTTAGGTTAAAGAAAAGCCACATAAAGGAGACTTTTATAGACCCATTAGAAAACTCTCCCAGCTAAACAATAACAGAACATGTCATCCAAAATTTTAAGTCACGGGCCTTATATTCAACCTCTCACGTAATCCACTGGGTTCAGGACAGTGTACGTGGACTAGAAAGATTCTCGAAGTGCACTCAGAAGAGCTGGGACTTATCACCCAGGCCACTGTGCTCCATTGTCGCCTTGGGTCAAATCACATTAATATTTTTATGTCTCACACTCCTTCCTGCTAGCCAGCAATAATACTGTCCATTACACGGCGGCTGTCAGAGGTAAATGGAATTGTGTATGAATACGAAAACTTATTCAAGTGTCATAAATAACATACCTTGTACTTATCTCTATAATGACAAGTAATCAAATAAAGATATATTTAATGACTGCTACTGTGAGCCAAGAGGAGTCTTGGTAGTGTAGTGCTTACATGTTGGGCTGTGATCCACATGGGAGGCAGTTCGAAACCAGCAGCAGCTTTGCGGAGGAAGACTGGACTTTCTACCAACATAAGCAGCGACAGTCTTGGAGACCCACAGGGAGTCTCTGTGAGTCAGCATTGACTCAATGGCAGTGAATTTTTTAGTTTGGATTTTGAGCCTAAGCATGGTTTTGAGCCTAAGCATGATTTTTGTGGATAAAGTCATAATCAGTGAATGGTAGGTTTTTTTAGGAAGGGAGAAAACAATAAGAACAAATACAAATAAATATATCATATTAATAGTCAGTTCCGTGGAGAAAAATAAGGCAGGTTAAAAGATACTGCTTTATATAGGGTGATCCTGAAAGGCATCACTAAACAGGTGGTTAAGGAGAGACCTAAATGAAGGGAGTAATGGCGATGTGAAGTGGGACAGCTATGTGACATGCTTAAGGACCCCTGAGGGGGTTGCTGAGGCCGGTATAGTGATAAGGGGAGAATGGTAGGAAATAACATATATATAACTTTAATACAATCATAACTATACTTACCTATTTACCACCTTTAACTCTAAGCACCTGGAAAGGGTGGAAAGCAGCTTATGGATCCATAGTCCCAACACTTACTATAATATCTAACAAAACAGAGCTATTAAGATGCTCAGTGTTCTGGTAATAAATTGTGCATGTATGGTTGAATTATTGGGATCCCAATAAATGATTAACAAATTTGAATCTGAATGATACTTTCTGATTAGGTCAGATGTGGCATGTTGCTATGAGGGACCCTCGAATTGGAGACATTCCATCGTAAGAAAACATGGCCTAGTCCCGTGCCAGCCTGTGTTAGTCTGGGTAGACCAGAGACACAAATGCATAGACACTCATATGTGTATAGGAAAGAGCTTTATATAAAGAGTAATGGTACATTAAGAAAACATCCATCCCAGTCCAGATCAATTCTATAAGCTCAACATTAGCCATATGTCCTATGCCCATCAATAAAGTCCTCTTCAGACTCATGAAACACATGCAATGACACCGAATGCAGGAAGATTGCAGGCTAATGGGTGGGAAGTTTTGTGGATCCAGTGGCAGTGAAAGAGTCTCAGTGCTGGCGTGGCTCTCCACGTGGCTCCTCAGCTGCACTCACTGACATATCATAGACCACGTACACAAAGTTCGACATCCTACTTCGGGGAATGCGGTAGTCACACAATTTCATTTGGTATTCATGGTAGTAATCTTGCTCTGTTGCTCTCGATGTCTGTCTCTGACATCTCTGGGATGCTATCTTTTGAATTCCTCCATGCAATTTGTTTTGTATTTAAACCAAACTATTGGTGCAAGCCCTATCTTCCCTCTCAACACCTGTGTTACAGCTAATGAACAGTGGCTATCCAAAAAGTTAGTAGTTCACATCCACCTATGGGCATCTTGAAAAAAATCTGGTATGGACTCTTGAAAAAAATCAGTCATTGAAAATGCAATGGAGTACAGTTCTACTCTGAATATATGGAATCACCTGAGTAGGAATCAACTCAACACTAACAGAACAATTTTGGTTTTTCATAAGACTTCAGGTAGAATATTTAGAATAACATAGTCCTGTGAAAGTCCACAATATTTGTCCTGCCTAAGTCTCTATAATGCAAACGCAAACCCAAACCCTAATGAAGCTTACTAGAATCAAGTCAATTTTGACTCATCCCATCCCTATATGTAGTTTGCTAGGATGTAAGTCACTACATCATTTGCAGATTTTGTGTTCTATGTATTTGAACTTTGCTATTAATGCTGGGGTTAGGTGATATTGTTGTTTTGATTTGCATCTCTCTAATGGCTAATGATCATAGACATTTTTATATGATTGCTGGTTGACTTAAGACAGTCTTTCATGAAGTATATGTTCATGTCCTCTGTCATTTTTAATTGGATTATTTTTGTCTTGTTATGGTGTCAAAGTTTATTATACCTTTTAGTGATAGGCCCCTTTCGTATATGCTAATGCCAATTTTCCTTGGTCTTTGTATCCTCTTTTTATTCTTTTCACAAAATGCTATGATTTGCATTAGTAACTGACTTCTAGCGAGTCCCAATCATCTAGTTTGTCTTCTGCTATTTGGACATTTTCCATTTTTTTAATATTTATGCCATGTATTAAGGCCCCTAAATGTGCCACTCTTTTTCATGCATAATATTTACAGTTCTAGGTTTTAAACTAAATCTTATATCTATGTGGAGTTTGTTTATCTATATTATATGAGATATGGGTTTTGTTTAATTCTTTCAGAAATTGATATCTATTTTTCCCAGAATCATTTATGAAAGAGATAAAATCTTCCCATCTTTTGTGTTCTGGTCCTTGTCAAAGACTAGATGACTGTAGGTGGATGGATTAGCTTCTGGGGGTCATGATTAATCTTATGGCTTCTGTGATTGAGGTACAGAATCCAAAAAAGCATAGTGAAGAAGGAGAAGGAAATGGGTGGAGCAAATCCACAATGCATAATGGTTGATCCACATAAACCCACCCTCGTTGGATGAAAACAAAGTGGTGATTACACAAGTGATTGCTTTGACATTGTAATGAGCAAACACATTCTCATTTGCCGAATTCTCTCATTGTATCTTCATATTAGAAGCATGTTGCGCCACACTAAAGCTAGTAACGATGCAGTAAAATGTCTAATAAATACTATTGATAATAAATAAATAAATTGTTTTAAATAGTCACAGATTCTTAATCAATATATCTCTAACTTGATTTTGTGGGATTCTGCAATATGAAGATTAACCATCTCAAATACCTCTTAGTGGTAGGGTGTGGTAGAGTAAATAATAAATTAATTGGATATGAATAGGCAGATATATGCATGCAGCCGCTTTTCCTGAATACTTCATCACCTCTACTTCAATCTGTAATGGTCCTTGAAAGACTGCCCAAGATCAATCAATTTCCTGGCTTTATTCATTGGTCTGAGTAGATTGAGCCATCGTAGGGGGATAGTATTAGAATGAAGGGCAGGAGTAAACATTTTGCAGTGGGTCTGTACCCCATGATTAATTTTTTGTATGTCAGGTGCTCTGGGTAAATAGTCCACTCATTCTCTGGGAAGCAGTTGAGAAGGTGCATGAAAATGTTTGGACACTGTAAATTATTACATGGTATCTTAGGAAACCATAGTGCTCTGATGAGTTTAATGCCAAGTCTCAGTTTCCATAGTTTTGGACAATTTAAGAGGTATAAGAAACATAATAATTATTTTATTGGTGATTACTGCATGCAGGATAATTTGATTAATAGATAATTTTCACATTTTATACATTTTGGATTTTTTTCCATTTTGGGGATTTTCAATGAATATTTCATCTAAATCTCAAATGAAAATTAGTCAGAGAGGCTAAGTGTCAGGTATTTATTCACAGGTGTCAGAGAAGGACCTTCATTCTTTATCAAAGTCCAAACACAAAATATAAATACTTCACACAAAATACAGTGATATGCATTTTTCAGTAACTCATCACAGTGGAATAACTTCAGTTACCTTTAAGTGAAGTTTCATTTTTCATAAATAAACTGCATATTCATGAGCTTGCATGATAACTGACAAGGTATTATAGGAGGTCCTCTTCATACTCATTATATAAAATCCTGTAACCAAAAGAATGTATATAGACGGAAATATTGTCTTATAAATTGACCCATACATTGCTATCAAGTTGATTCTGACTCATAGCAACACTATAGGATAGAACGATTCCCCTAGGGTTTCCAAGTCTGTGAATCTTTCCAGAAGCATGCAAACATGTCTTTCTCTCTAGGAGCAGCTGGTGGGTTTGATGTTCCAATCTTCAGGTTGACCAAAACCTATTGCCATAGAGTTGATTGTAAACTACAGTGACTCTCTAAGACAGGTTGGAATTGCCCTGGTGAGTTTCTGAGACTGCAACTCTCTACAAGAGCAGAAGCCCTTATCTTTCTCATGAGGAGTGGCTGGTGGCTCCAAACCACTGACCTTGAACTTAGCAGCCCAACACATAACCCATAACACCAGCAGTTGGCCCAACATACCATATTTATGTGTTTGTTTTAGTTCTAGGGTATTTTTATATACTTTAAACCCTATATATTGCTTGTTTTCTGCTATTTTGTTGTTGTTTTCAGGTGCTATTGAATCTGCACCTATAGCAACCCATATACAACAGTACAAGACACTGCCCAGAATGGCTGCAATGCCAGACCCCATCGTTACAGCCACTGTGTCAGTCTATCTGGCCGAGGAGCTTCCTTTTTGCTATGTGCCTCCATTTGACCAAGCACAATGTCTTTCTGCAGGGACTGGCTCTCCTGAAAACCTATCCAGAGAATGTAAGATTAAGTCTCACCGTTCTTGCCTCTATGGGGCACTTTGACCATAGTTTTTCCAAGACAGATGTTTGTCCCCTTGGTCCTCCATGGTACTTTGAAAGAAGATGGAAGAAATATACAGAGTCACTGAACCAAAAAGAACAAGGTGACACTCTACTCTTTCAGGAGGTAGCGTATGAGCACGATCCAATGATGTTGAAGGAAGAAGTTCAAGCTGTAGTGAAAGCATTAGCCAAAAACAAGGCTCCAGGAATTGATGGGATACCAATTGAAATATTTTAACAACCTGATGAAGAACTAGAAGTACTCACTCCTATGTCAAGAAATTTGAAAGGCAGCTACTTGCCCAAATGAATGGAAGAGATTTATATTTGTACCCATTCCAAAGGAAGGTGATCCAACAGAATGCTCCAATTATAGAACTCTATCATTGAAATCACGTGCAAGTAAAATTTTGCTGAAGATCATCCAACAAAGGTACACTGGAAGGTAGCTGCCAGAAGTTCAGGCCAGGTTCAGAAGGGGCTGTGTAACAAGGGCTGTCATTGCTGATGTCAAACAGATCTTGGCTCAACGCAGAGAATACAAAAAAAAAAAGATGTTCTATTTATATGATGTTAGACATCAAAAAGTACAATGTCAAGGCACATACATTAAAAATAAAACCCTAAATATTTCATCAGACCTCATATAGAATGTAAAATTCTCAATATAGAACTGAAAATCCTCCAGTCTTTTACTCGTGAGAATTGTGTTGGAGAAACCAGATGGTGTCCAGGTATCAGAAAGAGTAGCATGTGGCCTTGCAGCTATTTAAGTGAGGTATCGACTGAGTCCACATGGAAGAACACCAGCCTGAATGATGCAAGGATTGTAAATAGTGAAGTTCAAATCCCAAAGGAGGGAATGGTGTCATAATTTAAGTTGCGAACACCTGGTTTGCGGAAGGCAATTCATGAGAGTGGACAGCTATTCATCAGAGTGCAGCATGCCCCATGGATTATGCCTCTGAACATAGTCTGGGGCTATGAGAACAATTGCTACCAAGCAGAGAGCACTGTAATGTTGATTATGGCAGATGTATTTGGGCCAAATGCAACACCCGATCATTTGCTCTCCCTTTTGATCCACCCATTTTGAAGTTGTTTCAGTTTTTAAATGTTTTCTGTTTCATTCGTGGTTTACGTTTTTCTTTGTTTTGTCTAAGCATTGTTGGTTTCTTTTTGTTTGTTTGCGTTGGTCTGTTTCCTGATTGCGTTTTATATGATTTTCTGTCTATGAACTCCAGAATAGGTAACTAACTGGATTAATTACTCAGGGGCATATCAGGTGCGAATGGGGAGAAGTGGGAAACTGAAAACAATGTGTAAGAAAAGGTGACCTGCAGCCTGAACACCTCATAGCTGGCACGCCCAGTGGTGTCTTCTGCCCAAGACTCCTTGCACCTCTTCAGCTCAAAGGTGAGCCCCGGGATCTGTTGCTTCTCTCACTAGGTAGAAGGGATCGATTTTCGGAAAGCAAGCAACTGCAGTTGGAGCAAGAAACCTCCGGGCTTCCTCTGGAACAAAGGCCAGCCTGACTTAGGCTCTCCCTAGATGACCAAGCAGCCGGATTCTGACCTGGAGACCACGGAAACAAAGTAGAATCCACCCTCGCCTGCCACACTTAGCAAGTACCTCTCCGCCCTGCCAGGTTTCAGGAAGGCCCTGCACCTGGCCATGCAGGTGGAAGAGCAGGCCAGCAAACGCATCATCAGCAAGAAATAACTCCAGTGATGACGGCAAATTAACTGGAAAATCATGGAAGTTTCCCACAAACGTTTTAAAGCCCCTTGTATATCTACCACACAACTCTTGCCTTGTCAGTTATTTACAGGTTGAAGCCATATTGACAGCAATTACAAGAAACTGTTTGCAAGCATACCACTCCATGATCTGTGTGGCTTTTTCCTCAACCTCACCCTCCACCCTCCACTTTCTCTATACTGACCCCAGTAGCCACGAATAAACTTTGATATATAAAAAAAAAAGAAAAGAAATGTTCTGAAATTTATTGTGGTGATGATTGCACAACTCTGCTTAATTATGAATGAATAAATAAATGAAAGGATATGTGAACTATATGCCTATAAAACTATTTTTTAAATAGAAAATTAGGCCACCTAACTAATACAGAGGGGAAATTCTGCAAGGATCCTGAGGTATGCCCTCCAAAAGAATTGAATATTGAAGGATTGGAACAGCCCCTTAAAGATATTAGTGTCCCTTCAGGATATTTTTATAAAAGGATCCTCTTAATTATCATGTTGTACCAGTCAAATGTGCAGTAGTGTTTTAATACCATACTGTCATAAATTATGCTAAAACATACACAGTTGAAAGTATAATTTAAAATATAATTTAAAATTTGTTAAATGTAAGATCAAATAAACTTATTTCAATCTTAACAATGGTAAAAAAAATAAAATGCCTCTCCCTTATTGCAAAATTTACCTATGAAACAAGCATTGTTCTTGCTCTATTTTATTGATTCACTTCCTACAAACATCAATTGCATGCACAGCAGAGTAAAGCTTCATCTGGTCCTGCCTAATCCTCACTCTTATTATTATATTTGAGAGTCTATTGAAAATACTGTGCATTGGAGGAGATGTATATTCCACACACTTTACTAAGTGCAATGTCTTTCTTCGGGGATTGGTCCCTCCTGGTAACACATGCAAAATAGATGAAATGAAATCTCACTGTCTTTTCTTTTCTTTTTTTTTTTTTGACACTGTCCTTTCTCCTGAAGATATCTCAAGATGATAGTTTTTCTTTTTAAAGCAACAAGGGTAACAAAAAGCAAAAACAAAATCCCCTTTCAAAAAACTATCTGAACTATAAACTATTGTATGTAAGCCAAGAAAGCAAAAAATGGTATAAATCATATGAGGGTATGGAAAGTAACCATAAGAGAACATCATATCTTTAGAGGTCAGAATCAGTTATTTCTCAAAGTGGAAGTACACTTTGAAAGATAGGGGAAAGGAAGCAGAGTATACAGATAGCGGTGGTAGGAGCATCCTTGAATCATTCAAAGCATGAGGTTAAAAGAAGCTGGTAAGGACAAGATTTAGATATAAGAAAAGGGACATAATCTATATGATGAGCAGCACCAGAATATAAATTAAAGCAAAGAAAGTTCACTCATATCTGGACCATTCTGGGACCTTTCTCTCTCTTATATCAGCCTCATATCAAAATATCAAAGATATGAAATGGGCACAGTATGAATAAACTATGAAAATAATAAAGAGCTCACACTAGAAATATTAGTGAATATAAAAAATTTAGCAAAAGATATCACTATGAATTTTAACACTTAATAGTGCAATCACTTCTATAAAACAAAAACACAAAGGATAAAAAAGGAGCTCTGAGAAGATATAACAATGTAAAAGAAAAGATGAAAGATTCATTCACTAGTAAAGTTCAGAAAATGGAAAAAAAAGACCACAAAAATAAAGTCAGAACAAAATAAAAGTAGCACAAAAGTAAATTAAACAATATTGAGAACATGGACCATAAGACATAGAAATGAGAAAAATGAAGAAATAAAAAAGAGATTGACATAAATTTATGTTCTATGAGTTTCTTCTCAATTTCTAAAAAAATATATACATGAAAAAGGCCTAGAGATATAAAAATACATGAACGATAGCCCTCTCAAAAGAGAATAGAAATATTAGTCTAAATTAAATATTTAAAGTTTAATTGATAAATGTTTTTCTAGAAATAAAAATATTAGGTATCTATCAAGTCATTTATAAAGAGGAAAATTATAGACAAGTTTCACACTTCTCCAGGTATACATTCAACAACAGAATGTAAGAATTTAATGTGTCTTTAAGAATACTATGTGGTGCAAAACACAAATAAGTATAAATAATTATACTATGAAATTTAAGAACAAAATCAACAGTAAAATATGTCATACCAATAAATAAATAAAAATGGGTTGAATCATCTATTAAAATTTAGAGATTAGATCATTGAGATATTTAAAGTTTGGGCCAACCGAGTCTATAAACACATGTGGGTTAATTGAAGGGTGGAGGGATAAATGGCTCGGTGAGCCTCGCCTTTTTATTTCTCCAGTCCCTTGCTTTCTGATGGCCGAACCAGGGTGCAGCTGCCTTAGCCAGGTCCCCGCTTCAGCTGGCAAGGCTCACTTCCTGCAAGACATCCCTGAGGAAAAGACACATGGACCTACCCCAATGAAGCCCTGGGTACTGGAGCAGCTGTGTGGAGACCCCTGCCAGCACTGAGATGTTTACACATTCACTGACTCCACTTTCCTTCTACTGTTGGCAGCATTGTGTGTGTTTTGTGAGGTGGAAGACTTTGTAGATCAGAGTCTGATGTGTGGGCTAATGTTGGACTTATGGTCTTGGGCAACACTGGGTTGGGATGCTTTCTTAATGTACAGTTACCCTTTATGTAAAACTCTCTCTTATACATATGAGTTTCTGTGGATTTTTTTCCTCTAATGTACCCAGACTAACACATTATGGTACCTAGAATTGGGTACAGGAGAAACTTCTCCAGCACTCCACTCTCAGTACCATATGTATAAGAGAGAGTTTTTATGTTTCCACAAATGAACAGGGACATAAAAGTACAGCAATTTGATGACACCGAACAGGTGAAGAAAAAACAAGGGGTGTGCTGTCAGCCATCCAGATGAGTTTGAAAAATGTTTCCAAGAAGGGAATTGCAGATTCGACAAATGTATTGTGATATGATTGTTTGGTTAAAAAAAAATAAATATATACCTTTGAGGGAAAACAATCAGGTTATTTTTTGGTACCTTCTCATAGACCTAATCTTTGACTGAATATTGGGTCATGAGGCTGAGTTAACTTCCAGACTTGACGCATGAATCTGGACCATTATCCATCTGACCAGGGAGCGTGATCTTTTTTACGATTTTGAGTTTTGTTCCACATTCTCCTCTCAATCTATCTGGGATCTTGTACTGAAATAAATTTTATTTATTTTTGTTGTTATTTTAAGCAAGACTAAGAGATAAATTTGTGTGTGTGTTTTAGTAAACTTAGGCTCTGTCCAAAAACAATTCACAATCTTGTTTTTAAAATTTATAGAAAGTTAATTACACCCATTCTCAGTCTTGGTTGTCTGAGTGGCCATGAGGACAAGACCAAGGAGGTTTTCGGAAGGCAACATTTCCCTCCTGGATGAGAAAATGATGAGAAGAGAAAGGATCTCACCACTTTGAGCCTCCTCTCTCTCAAGTTCTGACTTTGAACGCAGACATGACTTGTCTTTGTTGTATCTTTAGTGCAGTGATTAAGTGATAAGATATTGAAGAAATGCCTGAGTAATGAAAAGCAAAGGATAAAACATGCAAGGGCCATAGTTTCTTGCCTCAAATTTCGTGTTGTGCTATAGAAACAAAACATATGTCTATTTGTTTAAGGCACGATTAGTCGAGCATTCTGCTTTGTTTGTATGGAAAAGCATGCTTAGTTGAGAGAAAAAAAGGGAAAAGACAACTAGGCGGATAAGTTTCTGCATTTATGGAACATAGAGAGCTAGGAACTACTAAAAATAAAACAAGGAGTCTCAAATTCTTGTCCATTCTCACTGAATATGGTTTAGAGATGGCTGTTAACTGACATCTCTTTAGAAATAATTTTTATTTGATAATTTGCTCTAACTTATACAGTTACCACAAATTAATCTGATTTCTAGCATGACCAAACATGTATGTACTTGTGTTGATGGGAGCATAAATTCAAAGAAAAGGTAAGGGTCAAAATGAATGGAAATGGCATGGGCAAGATCGACCTTTTTTAGGCTTAAAAGTAAACAAGTGGCCATCTAGCCCAGAAGCAACAAAGCCCACATGGAAGCAGCACACCAACATGTGTGATCATAAAGGGCCGAGGGGACCAGGTTTCAAGCACCAAAGGGGGAGGGGAGTGAATCATATCATCTTGAATGAGGGGAGTGATAGGGACCCAATGCTCAACTGTAGACAGCTGGACATCCCTTGCAGAGGGGTAGTGGGGAGGAGATGCGTCACTCAGGGTTCAGTGTAGCAACAATGAAACACAACCTTCCTCTAGTTCTTAAACGCTTCCTCCCCCCAACTATCATGATCCCAATTCTACCTTGCAAACCTGGTTAGACCAGAGGATGCACAGCAGTACAGATGGGATCTGGAAACACAGGGAATCTAGGACAGGTGAACCCCTCAGGACCAACGGTGAGAGTGGCGATACCGGGAGGGAAGGCGGGGTAGAAAGGGGGAACGATCTCGGGGATCTACATATAACCTCCGCACTGGGGGATGGGCAATAGCAAAGTGGATGAAGGGAGATGCTGGGTAGTGTAAGGTAAGATAAAATAATTTATAAATTATTAAGGGTTCATGAGGGAGGGGGAAGTGAGGAGGAAGGGAGGGAGGGAGGGAGAGGTAAAAAGGGAAATGAGGAGCTGATTCCAGGAACCCGAGCAGAAGGTGAATTTTGAGAATGATGAGGGCAACAAATCTGTGAGTGTGCTTTACACAATTGATGTATTTATGGATTGTGATAAGAGTTGTATGAGGCCCAATAAAATGATTTTTTTTAAAAGATTGACCTTTTTTGGCTTTTATGGGTTGAACTCCAAATTCAGTAGTTCTCTTCGGTGAGTTTGTAATAACGGAAGGACAAAGCATAATGGAATGCCAGAGGGAACAGCGAGGCTGGTTTGCCTTTATGCAGAAGCCTGTGTTGTAAAGACTTAGATAGGTGAGCAGTTTCCATCTCAGGAGGGCATCTATTCCAATACGACCTCAAGTTCCAACTCGAATGTTCAGGAGTCACGCTGGGCAAGAACATTTGCATCCAATGGTACAAGTGCAGTCATTCCCACCTGTGCACAAAGGCAACCAAAACTCCATGCCAGTTTCTTCAGCATAGGCTTTCATGCTTACTAATTACACTTCCATCAGGTAGAAGACGGAGGGGCCGCTGAATGCCTCCCTGGCTGAGGTAGGCACCACATTCATCACTGGACAGCTGACTGAGACTGACATCAGATATACACATCTGATTCCAGAGAGAGATAACCCTATATCTTCAATGCTGACGGCCGTGTGATTTCCCAGACACCAAGTGCCTCAAAGACAGGTTGACCTTCTCAAGTTCAACTTCTCAGGATGTATATTCATCTTATGAGGAAAAAAAAATCAAACCAACCAAACACACACACACACATACACACACACACACACAGCTTGCAAGTTCCACATATCTCCATACCTCATCTGGGCGATACAGCCATCTTCAGAACTCTAGTGTAAAGGAAAATCAGGAAAACACTATACAGTGTATATAATTTCAAATTTAATCTCTTCACTTGTTAACATAAATACCAAATGGCCCATGTATTTGTAAAATCCTTTGAAAAGCTAAAATACTGTATTGACATGATGTACAACCATGACGGTATCATACCTTGTGGGAAAAACGTCACAGGTTTTCCCTTTCTGATTCCTTATCCTTAGGATACAAAATTCTCCTTTCCATGGGCTTCTTTAAAGTACTTGGACTCCACTTGACAAGAGTAACAGCTGAGACATACCTCCTGCCCTTCTCGGGTGGAGTGCTAGAGTTTGTGAAAATCATAATCAGGGATTAAGCACCCCTAATGGCTCGGAGGCACCAAGGTTCAAGGACAAATGGATGTCCATTTTTCTACGCTAGTGTCTACTCCCGCTGAGAAAATGGGTTGGAGCTTCGATCTGGCTGCCTCTGGCTACACGAAGGAGCACTCCACTCCTGGTCACCGCAACGCCAACTGCCACAGGCAGAACTCAGACGTGCTTCCACACGCTGTCATTTTTAGCCCTATTCTCACGGTAGCCATCCCGCCCACAGGCCTATAATTCTCTGCTGGGTGCCATATTTCAGTGTAATGGCCGCACAGAACTCACACCAGACGGTTATGAAATTTTGGGGGGAAGCTAAGAGTTTAAAAAATAGTAAGAATTAGTGCTTTCTGCAGCACTTTTCCTTAGCCCTGCTGCAGGCAAGTCTGTCTGGTCTTCAGCCTCCTAAGCACCTGCTCCTATGGCCTCTGCCTCATTCTGAGGGCCAGACAGCCTCTGCCCTCCTCACGGTCTTGCCACTGCTGCTCTGCTCTGCATCTCAGTTGATTCGAAGGTTCTTGGCTCTCAATGTTGCAGCCTCTGGTGCCTGTGTTACCTCCACCACTCCCGACAGGAATCTTGCATGAGCTCCACGAGTCATGCAATTCTCTGTTGCTGCTTCTGAGATCTCTCAGGCTTACAGTCAGCAGAATGACAAAACTGATCACTTGCCTCTAAGTCACCTTTTGGCATGGTCCCACCCAATAATCGGTGGGAGTTACAAAGACATAGATAGATGAGCCATAAGTAATTTCACTTCACCACACCTGCAGACAGATAAGGGCAACGGGAGAACATGTGGTCAAGACAGGCACCACTCTTCTCCCGCACACTGATGATCAGAAAGCCTGTCTCCAGTGGATTCTTTGCTACGTCTGTCTCTTCGATCCGAAACCTAGAGGTGAAAAAGGACAGCAACGGAGCGGAAGCATCAACCAGCAGTCGGTCACCAAGATTAGTAGGGCTGACCAACGCTTCCAACTGCTCTTTTCAGTCACATCACTCTCAATGTCCCGACAGCTTCCCAGTGGATTCACCGACACTTCAGAAACAGGCCCGCCTGTCAAACCAAAGGGCATCGAGTTTATTCTTGCTCTTATAACGGGTTGGAGATGGACGTCATGTTTGGAAAAGTGGAAGGGCGGCCCCAAAACGGAATGCACAACAAGATGGAGTAACAGCATGGCGGCAACAATGGGTTCAGGTACAGGGGCAATTGTAAGGCTGGTGCCAGGCTGTTCGGTGTTCCATTCTGTTGGGCACAAGGTAGCTGTGGGTTGCAAACAATTCGATGGCACCTAACAACAGCGCAAGGCAAAATCGCATCGCTCCGCGGGGTGTATGAAACTGTCACCCTTCGTGGAAGCAAGCTGCCACATCTTTCACCCATAGAAAGACTTGAGTCCATCAGCAAACTTCTTCTTAGCCACAGAGTACTAAGTCCACGCGCCCTCGTTTCTGCTTGGTGCCTTTGTTTACGCTGTTTCTCACCCTGGAGTGGCCTTCCTCCCATTTGTGACTTTTAAAGCCGGGCTTCTCACCTTGATTCCACATTAGTCACCTGGAAATATCTTTAAGAAATCTGAATTTCAAAGTTGCACCGAGAGATTCTGATTTAACAGGACTGGAGCGGGGCTGGGGCACTGGGAGTTTCTCCATAACTCTCCCGGTTATTCTCTCGTGGAGCTAGACTTGCAAACCACGGGTCAAAGTTTTCTCTCAAATCCTTCCTTTCTCTGAGGCCTTCCTACACATGCCTGGTCCAAGTGAATGAAATAAATAACATCACTTCCTACAGATATAAAAGTAGACGTGTCCTATGCGTCTGGCACTGTGTTATTCGTGCAAAGAAGCTTTTACAGGACAGAGGAGTGTAATCAGTGAGATTAAGGATTCAGCTGTGTAGGTCTATCAGATGAGTTGTGTACAAGTTATGTGGCATAGGATAAGTGATGTATCACTAGATAAGCTATTTAGCTTCTATGTGCCTTAGTTTTCCCAGTGGCAAGATAATAGTAGTAATAATATTCATTTCACAGAACTCATATGAAGAATAAATTAGTTAATATTTACATAGGACCCAGAATAATACTCGGGATTAAGTACGTGCTCAACTGGAGGGGCAGCAAGGAAGAGGAAAGCCCTCATTGAGATGGTTGGCACGATGGTGGCAGCATGAACTCAGGCACAGGGACAATTCTGAGGGCGGCACGGGACCGTGCACTGCTTCCTTCTGTTCTGCATCGGGTCGCTCTGGGGTATCGCCGACGCGATGGTCCCTAACAATGCGTGAGGTGGCTTAAAAACATTTGTAGGAAAAGTCTTTTATATTTTAATTCCATTTTTCTCAAACTTTGTGAAGCTCCTTCATATAAGGTTTGGTTGAAAAAATAAAATAGACTTCACCATCGCCCCGTGATACCAGGGCCATGACTATCTCCATTTCGAAGCTAGAGACACGGAAGCAGTCTAATCTGACCGTAGTGAAACTGCTCCATACAGTGGACTCGGAAGTGTAGACCAGGGGCTGGAAAATAAGGAAAGGAAGTAGGAACAGAGGAAGGAAGCAAATATGAGAGGGAATCTTACGATCTCAAGATGTGAGAGTGGCTGAGATTCTACCAAGGCGATAGGTACGTAACATGATGACGTAACGGAGGAACTTAAACCTTTCCCTCTTAGTACCACTCCAACCAACCAACCAAACTCGCTGTCATGGGCTCAATGCTGGCTCATGGTGAACCGAGACTGTAACTGTTTATGGGTGTAAACAGAAAGCCCAGCTTTTCTCCCAGGGACCCTCTGGTGGTTTCAAACTCCAGACCTTGTGACTGCAGCCCAGTGTATAACCATTGCCTCACCAGAGCTCCAATAGGACAAGGGTGGCAAGTGCTTGGTACCTGTCACTCAATCTTTCCAATCCAGAGTAAGCTACTTTGGAGGCTTCCGATGTTCTATTTTGCTTCTTCTTCACCCTGAGTAAGAGGCTAAAATGTTGAACAGCCTTCTCCACAGAGATGTAAGATGGAGGAGCTAGGAAGGTGATGTGGAGATCGCGGTCTTTGGGTAGAGAGGCTGTCCTTGGTCCTCCGGAAGGAGAAGCAGCATGCTTTACTAGCTTCCCCTGGCAGGCCGCTCAGGAGAAGAGCTCCCAAAGACCTGTGCAGAGACACAGGAGTGGGGGTCAGAGGAGGTGATGCCTCGTTTCAGCAGGGAGATCCAGTCAGTGTCTGGGTTTGCTAACTTAATACTTAGCTACTGGAATAGGTTAAATAACCCAGGGGAATGATTGTGTAGTCCAGTCAAGAAGAGCAAGAATCAGAAGTGTCCACAAGAGCCTGGAGTTTCCAAGTGGTATAAAAGATTGCGCTCCCCTTTCCATAAGTCCTTCAGAAGGTGGCTATCAGACAGGGGCTGCAAGCCGGCAGAAGGCAGACACCATGTGGAGCAAAGGCGCACAGGTATCCAAGGATTGTAGCCTGAAGCTACGAGCTTCAGTTAGTAGGAAGTCCAAGTATTGCTTCACAAGAGGCAACCAATGTCAAGACTTCCTAAAAAAGATATTGCAATATATCAGAGACTGCAAAGCCTATGAAGTAGATACTTCTAGTTTTCTTAATCTTGATGCCTGAGTAAACTGATTCCCAGACAGCTCAATGCCTCCAACCAGTTCTGTCTAGCCCAGGATCGAGTTAACCATGTGCTAGACTGCACATCAAGTGTTCAGTTATTTTATGCCTACTCTTCAGAGGATCTTGTATCCCAATCAAAGACACATTAAGGATTTGGTACTTCAGGTTATTGTAAGAGACCTGGACAAACTGTTGGCCAAGCTGCAGCTGTAGCCACAGCCTAGAAATAGTCCCCTCGATGTTACTTCTCCTTTTTCATAACATACCCAGTCATAGTTTCACTTTCCACTTATGCCGAATTAAAGAACCCTCAGCAACGTGACTCTTATCACCACAGTAGCCACCATGGATTAAGTAGTAGGAAAGCGCAGGACACAGCCATTATTGTGAAAAGGCCAGGCTCAGGTACCACTGTGGTTGACCTTGTTTGAAAGAGGCAAAGTGACTGGAAGTTCAATGTCAGATTCAGAGTGGTTGTAAGAAGTTAATTTCTATGTTGAAACAAACCGCAGGGAAATTTATTTTACAGTATTTAATTGCGCTTAAGATAATGGCAGTCTTTTGAGCCAGAGAGCCAAAGAGAGATTCCTCGGTTTAAATATACAATCAGTCATGTAACACATTCCTAAAATATCTGCAGATGACCTGCCTATACTGCAGGAGGATAGCTGAGGGGCCAAGGACGAAGGTGTGATACATCTTAATATTTCCATTTCTATCTCTTACACTATCTTTTCTGCACTGCCAAGGAAAAATGTATAAATCAAAGCTATGTAGCTGGTTCACAGGGTCTTTTCCTTCACATTTGTGTTACTTCAGTCCGCCAAGAAGCAGACTCAAATATTGAATTCGATGTGAGAAAGATTTATTAGAGTACCAAACAGGAAGAGTGAAGTCATAGGGAATAGATCAAGAGGTAGGTCTGACACCTGTACAAGGAGAGAGGGAAGCAAGGAAGATTTAATAGAAAGGGTCTCAAATCTGAGGCTCAAGTCCAAGAATGTTTCATACAGACCAATTTGGAGTCCTTGAGCCAAAGTTGCCTAGTGATGGAATTTCACTTCTTACCAAAGTAACTTGGAGTAGCACAGAAGAAGAGTCACTTGACTGGCAATATAGGGGGGGGAACCCCCAAAGGACGGATGTTACAGTCATCAGTCGTGCTCTTTACAAGTGGGAATGTGAGTGGTGCATTTTCATGGGTATCAAAATGCTCAACTAAGCCAGTTAGGCAGGAATCTGGGTTTCAGAAATAGAAACTTAAATAAATAAATATACGGCCAGGACATTTGGTAGTCTTTGGAATTTATAGGCAAGACAGAGAAAGACTTGGTAAACAAGCAGGAATTGTAGTTATGCTTCGGAGTAAGCCAAGTCAGGATGCTGCTGGTTCTTGCACTGGATCCCAGATCCAATGACTTTTATTTGTAGTGGACAGCACCGCCAGAACCACTACTGTTAGGACTGGACACCACGGTCGGCACCTCAGCTGGCTGAGTCAATTCTAGATTGCTGCTGTTTCCCCTATTGTACTTAACTTACATTCAAACTTCAAGGAGGGAGCATCATGCTTACGGTACATGCCTTGGTCACTGGGTAGAGTTACTCAATTTAGCAAATTAAAAAAAGAGAGAGATGGCACCCAGTTAAATTGGAATTTAAGGTAAACAATGAAATGTTCTTAGTATAGGTATGTTCATGCAGTGTTTGGTCCATACTTATAAACATAAACAAATGGGCCATTATTTATCTGAAATTCAAATTCATGGTGTTCCTTTATCTGGCAACAGTCTCCCCAAGGGCCTACAAAGAAGCAGGTAAGATTCTACCATTGACTGAGCTGCACACCAAGTGAACCCTCCAGTCACAGAAAGATTACTGCGTCACGGCGCCAAGGACCAAACCTCTACTCCTTAGACTCCAACCAACACAGCACTCTGTTATTATCATTTAAAAGGAGAGCCAGGAAGGATGACTCCTCAGGGGCACATTTTAAGCCCAAATACTTTGAGCTTAGAACAAAGAAGGCAAAACGTCATGCGTGTTCTTGTATCTCCGGGAAACAGGTTTTACAGATAGATAAACACCAGCTAGTCAACATTCTGGTATTTTGTTAATGCCCTAGTCGGATCTTCACCCAGAGACAGAAACACGCCAGGGTCACCACTACAATGGATACAACTGCATCTGCCAACTCCATTGTGCTATGGGGTTTTCTCAGACATCGGCCCTGAAAGAGATGGGGGACTTTGGCAGGGCCTATCAGAATCGAAAAGAGTCCCGGTGGCGTAGTGGTTACACAGGGCGCTGTTAACTGCATGTTCAGTAGTTCGAATGGAATCCACTAGCCCCTTTGAGGGAGAAAGATAAGACTTTCTATTCCTATAAAGTGTTACAGTCTCAGAAACCCACTGGGGGCATTTCTACCCTTTCCTGCGGGGTCACTA
The DNA here is from genome assembly GCF_050624435.1 of Tenrec ecaudatus. Taxonomy (NCBI): domain Eukaryota; kingdom Metazoa; phylum Chordata; class Mammalia; order Afrosoricida; family Tenrecidae; genus Tenrec; species Tenrec ecaudatus. Next base: position 42,541,096 of record NC_134533.1, read on the forward strand.
TGAGTCAGAATTGACTCAGTGACAGTGTTGTTGGGGCGTTTTTGGTATTAGAATTGAATCCAGACAAGAAAATAAGAGGGCTTCAATGAAGGCCCATTGCCCACCACTGCTCTCTAGCAGCCACTGAAGAATCACGGCGTCTGCAAGTCCAGTCTGGTCCCCAGGCATCCCCTAGGCTCTGCAATCCATCTTTGTCTGTGTTTGCAGATAAAATGACTACCTGGCCAGAAAGCATCTTGGAAGGACTTAGAGTTCCTCTGAAATAAGTCTTATATAAAAGGAGGTACTATTGTGCTCAAAAGACACAGTCTCTCCAATAACCAGAACCATGTGTCCCTAGACTGCGGGGCTTTGTTCTCAGTGGGGGGTCAGATGCTGTCCAGCAGTGGAATGTGCTCTCTTCAGGCGACCAGAGCCAGGAGGCAGGAAGGATCCTCTTGGGCCCTTCCCACAGGGCACTCAGCCTTAAAGGTGCCCCCAGGGCAAGCAAATCACTTCATCTCTGCCTTTTACACATCTTCCTATCAGCCTTTTCCAAACAGAGAAGAGAAGAAAATGATGTTTTCATAGTGTTTCCCTTCCTAAGCGACACCTCGTCTAGACAGTTTCCAAAAGAACCTCTTTGGGAGCCTTCTTTTCTGTGCTCTATGGGGAAAGGAAAGGTGCTTTTTAAGAAATCTCACCATGTTTTTGTAAAAATGTGTAAGATAATTCTATTTTGTAATCTCACTACCCCTCTGCACAGAACTCACACACACACACGCACACGCACACACACACACACACACACACGCACACACACACACACACACACACCAGATTTTAAGTCCTGTATTAGCTTAATTTTATCCACAAATATTTATTAAGTATATGCTAAGTGCCAGACATTATGCAAAATACCAGGGAATAAAGCTAAAGAAGATAAAATGATCCCTGCTCCCACAAAGAGCTCAAACTAGGAGGCCTTGCTTCCACTATGTCTTTTTAAAATCCAGTCCCTGTTGCTCCAAGTTCCCATTCTAAATTCCAAAAAGAGGGACTCTACAGAGCTGATAGAATAATTATATTATCGAATTAGCAATCAAGTAGGTCAGATGACAGAGCCATGTGATTTCCTTCCTGATCAGCAAGTAGGATAGAAGCAGACCCTGTGAGGTGCCTGAGCAGCAGCTCTGTGGGGAAATAAAGTCACTTGGTATCTCTATCCATAGTTTTTGCAGCTCCCACCAAATAATTAGGTGGGAGCATTCCAACAGTGAGTAGAAGACTCTAACTTGAGGACTGGTCTTTTTTTTCCTTGCCACTAGATGTAAAATGAACATTTTCAGAAGCAGGAATGAAGAATCCCCCAATCATCAAGAAAGATGATTCACTACACAAAAGCATGCCAGCTCTCTGCCTGAAGTGGTGAAGGCAGCAGAGATGCATCTATGAGACCGTGAGACAGAGTAGAGGAGCCAAGTCAGGACCGTGAGACGGAATGATGGGCTTTCCTGCCGTACATAGAACGAGTGAAGCTGAGTACCTCTGTGCCGGAGGCTGGATTGCAGAGTGCCGTGCCCTTGGGATATTTATCAGCAGCTAACAGGGGCTTCGCCACACTGCCCGAGCCAGTCAGAGGCCAACGGGCTATGTGGTCCAGAGGTGGAAGGTCAGAGAAAGAGAAGTGGCTGCTGTATCTCTCATATTTTCTGATCGGACTTGTGGAAACTTAAACGTCCCTAATAAAATCCCATCACCACAAGTCTTATCTGTGAACTCTATGTGGCCACTGTGATGGGTTTGCAGCAGAGCCGAGAATTAGAGTGTCATAGGGTGACTGGTATCCAAATAGGGTAATGGAAGTGGAGGGTGGAGGCATGTCTAACCTCAATCTTGTGGCATTTGGTCTTTTGCTGGTGAGTTGTTAAGATATTCCTTCCCCATGTGGGTAGCAAGAGGAGGTCAGACACAGCCAATACCATTTCCTCATTCCCCAAGAGGGGATTTGAATGAAAAGATGGCATCAGTGCCATAGGACAATGTTTCTCTGCCTTTCCCGTTCAGCCTCCTGTACGCCCTCTCCACTCACCTGTTATTCAATGGAACACATGCGGACAGGATTGAAACTGTAAAGCGGTAAGCACATAGACAAATGCAACATTCTGGCTTTGGTTACGAGTTCCCGGTGAGGGAAACTGACACCCTCACGAGATTTATTCTTCCAGCTGCTTTGTAGAATGTTCAAGCATAATTCCCCAAGTGACCCACGTGATCTGGCACAGTGTGTGGCCACCGCAGACAAGGGTCAGCATGAATGTAGCAAAATAAAAGAGAGAGCATTAATGTCTCTAAATTAATTCTGATTAAATGAGCATCTACAGTGAAGACATGAGGAACAAATAGGTATGTCTGACATCAGTCCACTCTAACGAAAACATCTATATTGTCATTAAGGATACCAAAGAAAAGTCTTCTAAAACGGAGAGGCAATAGAAAGATAGGGTGACTCATACTGCCCCAAATATAAAACTGCTTGGAATCTGAGTCATGTGGGGCTCAGTAGATTATTGATTCTTGCCAGTGGCAATAGTGGTAATGTTCAGAAAGTTTAGAATATTAACTATGATTTAATTCATTTAGCCTTTGCCTTTGAAGGGCTGGAGAGAAAAAGAAATCTTGGAGGAGGTAAGGTTATTTATTGATTGTGCCAATTTCACATTTTAAAAAATGGTTTCCAAAGGCTACCTTCATATTAAGTATAGTCAGGATTAGAATATCTAGAGCCTTGGATGTACAGAGTGGTTCTTAGGCATTCCTCTGTGTCTGAGAAGAGCCTTATGAACACATCAAAAGTGTAGAGTAAAGCTAGAGCCAAAAAAATGGTCTAATTAACCTCATCTTATACAGAAAAGATGAGACTGTTTCCCCAATCAGTATAACCAATATAATGTCCAAGAGTCTCCAAGAGACCAAAACCACAATTTTATTTTTCCTAAGTATTCATATTTTAAATTTAACAAAGGCTTTGACTTTATCAACTACAGGTCCCTCATTTAACACGTGAGAATAATGGGGAATACATATCACCCAAGGCAATACAGTCATGGGTCTGTCACAGAATTGATAGATACCCCTTCTAAGAATACGCTCTGTGGTAGGCAGAATTCAGAAATGGCATGAATTACTCTCATCATGGTACAATCTGATCCCTTTTGATTGTGGATAGAATTTGTCATTGTGATAACACAGCTATGGTTATGCTACCTTGTATGGGAAAAGGGAGATTATCTTGAGTCGGCCTGGCCTCAAGGTCATCGGTGACAGAATAAAGCTAGAGGGACAACTCTGGCTGACCTAGAAGAAAGCAGACCACTCTATTGTGAACTGCTTGGCAAGGAGCGGGCAGTGACGCGTGGATGCTGAGTAGAACAGCTAGAGGAAAATGGGAATTGTAGTCCTATAACCACGAGGAAATGAGTTCTTTCAACCTGCAGAGAGCCAGAAAGAAGACCCAGGTGAGAGCCACCGTCCCTCCTGGTACCCTGATGCCATCTGGCAAGACACTTGAGCAGAAACTTTAGCTATGTTGTACCCAAACTTCTGACCCGCAGAAACTGAGATTGCAAGTGTTGATTTAAGGTTAGAAATCTTGGGTCGTTTGTTATGTAGCAATAGAAGAAGGAATTTACTACCCAAGGACTTAACTGACAAGGGTTCATTGATTTCAAGGAACTAAAACTTTATCATACCAAAAAAGAAAATGGTGATTGGAGAGGCATTTGTATAAATGTAGAAATCTCATAGAATCCAAGGACAAAAGTAAAAAGACTAAATCTGGGTTCTTACCCAAAAGTTCACAGCTGAATTGGTCACTGTACCCCTCACCCTATATTCCCGCCCCATGGACTGGACACAGTCATTTAAACATCCGATGTCTCGATGCTAAGAGTAAGAACTAAGTTTGTCTTGGGTGCCCAGGGTACTTGGCTGCTGTTAGCTATCTGCAGAGCTGCATCAGGCTCAGCCACGACCAAAAAGGACAAGATCGCCTCGATGATAATAAGTTTTAAGTAACCGAATGAAACAAGACAAAAATCACTTGACTACTAGCTGAAAGGCTGATGGTTTAAAATTTTCTTGAAGAGCTGCAGACAAGAGATCTGGCTATCTCATCCCCAAAAGGTCACAGCACTGAAAACCCTGTGGACCGATTCCAGTCTGCCACATGGGCTCATTTCTGAGTCAAAACTGGCTTGACAGCAACTAACAACAATAAAGCTGACTGAGCCAGGGCGCGGGGTGGTATCCTATGTCCTGTTCATCTGCCAACTCATTTGTCAAAGTACTTAATCACATTATGGAGATGAGGAAATAAAAATTCAAAACTTAATGAACTTTTCCAAGACTGAACATTTAAGAAATAGTAACACTGATAAGCATTCCTGAGTGACATGTTCTGAGCTCTACTATTAACCTAAAACTTGATGGCATAAACCCACTCAGCAGGACAATAGAAGAATGGTCCAGCAACCGGCCTTGGTAAAGATAACGGCCAAGAAAATATGATGGAATAGTTTTACCCTGCAACACAAGGAGCCATGATGAATCAGAATCAACTTAATGGCAACAGTCTTTGTGTGTGTGTGTGTGTGTGTGTGTGTGTGTGTGTGTGTGTATGTGTGTGTGTGTGTATGTGTGTGTGTGTGTGTGTGTCTTAAATGGCAATGCTAACCTGGGTATGACTCTTAAATTTGGTTTCATATTTGAGTTGGATATCAGCTGTGAAGATATTGTTTCTTAACCAACAGACAGAGAAATGGTTCTTGCGACAGTAGTTGCCCCTCTGGGCTTCTACTGTAAGAGGCTTCTGTCGGACACGAGGGTGTTATGGAAAGAGTGTGGAGTGGATACCCAGTGGCTAAGAGGGGTGAGGAGACAAGGAACTGTGCAAAGGGGAATATGGATATTGAAGAACTGGCCCTCTCCTAATCCCATGAGTTGTGTAGAACATCTAGAGACAGCGTTTATAATAGTTAATTCTGTAATAATATAGGATCTCCAAAAACTAACAAAGAAAATAGGGGTGAGAGAGAAAAGAATATATAAATGTATCTTCTAAGAATATGAAAAAATACAGCAAAAATGTATAAGGGCCTAGAAAATACCTGAGATGAGGAGATGGAAATACAGTCCATTTATTCATCCATTCAAATGAAATCTGCTAAGTGTCAACTTTATAACAGGCCCTATGCTAAGCCTTGGATTATCCATTAGTGAACAAAATAGATACGGCCCCTACTATCATGAACTCTGATGGAACAAATCAAAACAGTGCCTTGCGATTAGCATTTGTGTGTACACACATGTCCTTGTATATCTATAAATACATATTTGATTTTAATTAGATTTAGCAGTTGAGGGACTCAAGAGACTATTATATGACCTTGAGCTTCCATGTTTTCTTAAATGATGCATCCTCTGCCAGACTCTTTATATATTTTATTCAAGGGTCACAGCATAATGATGATAATGATCCTCTTTTTTGTGTTCAGAGAGATTGCTCAGCAGCCTCTGATGAGGCTTAAGAGGTTGGGGAGAAAAAAGAAACAAATGAAGACTGGGTTTGGAGTGTTCCATTAGAGGAAATTATCTGGGAGGAGTCAGGCCCTTCAGAAACAGAAAGGCTTGTTCTGGAGTGGCCTACTTGAAATGATTTAACATATATCATATTTGCCATTTTAATAATATTACAGCCCTAATTCTTTTTGTTGTTATTGTTCCTTTCCTTAACCCCTCTTTCAAAGTGAGATTCGTGACATTAAATTTTAAGCAAGTGACTAAGGCAAACTGCAGAGGCGGTCCCTGGTGAGTCTATGAGGAGATCAACCTTAGCTTACCCTTTGCCTAGAACCGTGCTGATGCATAGTGAGGGCTCCATAAATGTTTATTCAATGAGTGAACGCATGTGCTTTCCCTGTAGTACCTCCTCCTACTCCTTCAGGATACTCACCACCTTGTTGGTGATTGTGAACTTTGATGACTGGGAGGTCAGCCTGGTCCCCCTAGAGCAGTGGTTCTCAACCCTCCTAATGCCACGACCCTTCACTACAGTTCCTCATGTTATGGTGACCCCCCCCCACAAACCGTGACATTATTTTCATTTATATTTCATCACTGTCATTTTGCTACTATTATGAATTGAGCAACCCCTGTGAAAGGGTCGATCGACCCCCAAAGGGGTCACGACCCACAAGTTGAGAACCGCTGCTCTAGCGAGCCCAAGGATTCATTCGCTTCCTTGATTAGTGCTCATTGTGTGCCAGACATTGGGCTACCAAAAGATTCAAGATTAAGGACATTATCATCACAACGGCTGAGGTTGGGTTATTTAACATTTATCACATAAGATATTATGCACATTTTGCAATGAACAACATTCATTTTTCAAAATTTAAGATGTTTCAAAAGAGTCTTCCTACTAGAATGAACAGACCACCCCCACGAGAGAGGCACAGTAGAGAATGCAGTCTGTGTGCCCAAACAGCTCATCCCACCCTTTAGTCCTGATTTCAGGGTAGAACAGAGACAGATGCAGCCTTGAAAATTCTGGATCAAGAGAGACAGCATTTGAGAGGCAATCCTGACACGTCAATCCTCTAGCTAATAAGGAAAGTAGGCAGCTTAGCACTTTTCTTAGTGTAGAGTATGAGCTCGAAACTCAACAGAAACCTGATTAAACTGTATTTTAAGTGTTTCTATTCCAGACTAAAGCATTGCCAAACGCAGAGCCATGCTCATGCCACATGCAACCCTTGTACCATGAAATCTTACACAGCCATTGAGGATTGACATAGATCCATACATAATGACCGAAAAACAAGCCTATTATGTAGTAGGCTTACAAAAGATCAAGCTAAAACAATTCCATTTAGGTATATATGTGAGGAGTCTTCAAAAATTATGGAAAAATATAAGTAAAAGTGAATGAAATTTTTCCACCCAAATTAAGGCTTCTCGTTAAAAATTGAAGTCCTTGCTGTTGAATACAAGAAGAACTCATAACACTTGCTGATGAAAATCAAAGAGAATACTTAAATGCTTGAAGATAAACAAGCGGTCATCTAGCTGAGAAGCCTACATGGAAGAAGCACACCAGCTTGTGTGATCAGGAGGTGTCGATGGGATCACATATCAGATATCAAAGAAAGACCCAGAATAAAAAAAATCATATAGATGTGAATGAGGGGGAGGGCAGAGTAGAGACCCAAAGCCCATCTACAGACAATTGTACATCTCCTCACAGAAGGGTCACATGAAGAGATGAGCCAGTCAGGGTATAATACAGCACTGATGAAATATACAACTTTCCTCTAGTTCGTTATATTTCCTCCCCCCTAACCCCCACTATCATTAACCCAAATCTACCTTACAAATCCAGCTAGACCAAAGATGTACACTGGTACAGATAAGAGCTCGCAATACAGGGGATGCATGACAGGTAAACCCCTCAGGACCAGTAATGAGAGTAACAATACCAGGAGGGTAAAGAGAAGGTGGGGAAAGAAAGGGGTAACCAAGCACAATGATTGACATATAACCCCATCCCAGGGGGACGGACAACAGAAAGGTGGATGAAGGGAGACAGCAGTCAGTGTAAGACATGGAAAAAATAATAATTGATAAATTATCAAGGGTTCATGGGGGGGCTGTGATGAGCTGATACCATGGGCTCAAGTAGAAATAAAATACTTTGTAAATGATGGCAACATATGTACAAATGTGCTTGACACAATGGGTGTATGCATGGATTGTGATAAGAGCAAGAACCTCCAATAAAATGGTTTTTAAAAAATCAAATGATGTATTGCACTGGCAAAAAAATAAGAAAATCAAAGAGAATAGCTTTCAGTGTGGATTGCAATTCAATCTACAGAAAACAAAAATTGTCATAGCTGGGCCAATAGACAACATAATTATGAACAGAGAAAAGATTGAAGTTGGCAAGGATTTTGTCTTGCTAGCATCCATAATCAATGTTCAAGGAAGCATTAATCAAAAGATCAAACAACACATTGCGATGAGTGAATCACTGCATGAGACCGCTGTAAAGTTTTGAAGAGGAAAGAATCCCTGTGTAGACTAAAGTGTGCCTGATTTTCAATCATTCCACATGCATGTGAAAGTTGCACAATGACTTAAGATGACCTTTGAAATAAGGTGCTGGTGAAGAATATTGGCTGCACCCTAGAATATCAGAACACCAAACAGACCTGTCCTGATCCAGAATGCTCCTTAGGAATGAGGGGGAAGTGAGAAATGAGCATGGCAAGACTTCCGCTCATGTACTTTGCACATGGTGCCACGAGAATAGTCACCGGAAATGGACATCACATTTGGTAATGCAGAGGATCAGCAAAAAAGAGGAAGACCCCCGGGGAGATGGATGGACGCAATAACTGCAACAATAACTGCCATAATAGAGATTGTGAGCATGTCACGGACTGGACAGGGTGCCTTCCTGTTACACATACAGACTGCTGATATTGGCTGGAACTGACTGGAGGATACCTAACAACAACAACGACTTGTATGTATACACACTACACACTACATAGGTGACAATATTGTATAACTGCCAAATTACATCATTATTGAACTGCCAAATCACTTAGAATCATGGTCCAGCCAGCTTGACCCATAAGTTTCCTCCTCACACAGTGCATTTACTCATGCCTGACACCTTGACGTTTGTTCACAACTGTATTAATGGGCAAAATAGTTGTATAAAAGATTTTTTATTCTTGTTATAAATGAGAAATGTTGTATAATTAGTCAATCAATAAGAAATAATATATATAAACACCTATATACATATAACTATTCAATAAGTCCCTATCATATAAATTTTAAATCTTTGATATCATTTAGCACTCATATTTTCATTTAAAAAATATATTTATCTAGCCATTCATTCACTTCTATCTCTCATTGGAATGTCAGCTCCAAGAAAGCAAAAACATTGTCTCTTCTTTTCACGGCTCTATCACTAGTTTCTGAAAATATAGTTCATAGTAGGCATTCAATAATTATTTGATTAATGAGAAAATAACTGAGTAAATGTGTAAAACAAAGGAAGTATTGTGGACGTACATGGTCACATTTGAGCAGGAAGTTTGGCAAGCAAGAATTATGAAATGGAGGAATGCTGCTTACTTAAAACTTTTTTGAATTAAGTAATTTTTCAGAATGCTCGACAGCAATCCTGCATTAATTGATAACTAAGAAAAAGAAGTATCAAGATATTATCGAATCTTTGTAGTTAAATTTGAACAATTCATATAAAGATCATTAATTCTCTACAGTTAAACTGAAGTTCTACAACATGAGGATAATCATCCCAAATAGAACAGGAGGGGCACACAGTAAGAAGTGGCATCTAGCTTGAGGATACCTAAGAACCCCTAGATGTACGTATGCCCACTCCTTACTTGTTGACATGGTTAGATTAATATCAAATATCACTTTATGTGAATATGGAAGATGACCACAGATGATCAAGGGCAGCTCAAGAAGAGAAATTAAAGGATTTTGATGAAATGAGAAAAGACTGGGAGTTAGAAATGGTATTCCCTACTACTTAATACCCAAGTCCCCGTATTATGTTTCTCTATATGTGAGATTGTGACCCCCATAACTTTGTGTTTTCAGTCCCTGAAATATTATGACCATGTCAGTATGGAATGTGGACAACAGAGATAAATTCTGGAGTCCGCAGGATCAGTCAAGAGATGGGATTTATTTAGATTCAGGAAATCTTTTTTCATCCATATTGAGTATTTAAAATTCTTATTGTCAATGTTCAAATATACTGAGTCTTTATGTTTTAAGCCTAATCAATAATTTCTCCTAGAGTTAAAACTTACAAATCTATATATATATTAATGGTTCCAATCTTAGTGAATGGTTATACCACTCATAAAGCTACCCAAACAGTAAGGTAAACAGTACTATGATTATTTTACACCCTTTAGAAAATTCCACTGTCAGGTGGATATTTGTTGTTTGTCTGTGCATCGGTCTTTTATTTTAACCTGATAATTATGCCATGTGGTTCCTTTGGAGCATCTGCCCTTGCCCAACTCTTTACCCAATGACTTCTGGAATAACACAGGTACTAAACCTGTTCTAAGCAAAATTAAGTTGGTTCATTCTTCTGGCCTCAGTAATTGTTTTCAGGCTTAGCTCTGGGCATTCGACCCATTAGAGAAATGAAATTTTTTAATGTTTAAAATCCTCATATTATAACCTACCATAATACTCTTTGGTACTTTATTGCCTACACTATCACATCTTAAACATATGCCACATAAATTCCTCTATTTATTTATTTATTTATCTAGTTTTATTGCTAAATACCCTCCTAACTATTGTGAGGAGAGTATGGAGTGGAATCAGAGATGCTGGATTACCTGAAGATGAATTTGGCATTGGATCGGAAGGAGGCTTATTAACCAGCTTCCATACACAGATGGCACAACCTTCCATGGTAAAGTCAGGGATGTGTGAAGCACTTGCTGATGAAGATCAAGGATTGCAGCCTTCAATGTGGATCACAACTCAATGTAAAGAAAACAAAAGTGCTCACAAATGAACCACTAAGTAGCATCATGATTGACCACCAAGTAACATCAAAAGATTGAAGTTGTCAAGGATTTCATTTTGCTTGGGTCCACAATCAATGCTCATGGAAGCAGCAGTCAAGAGACCCAAGAATGCATTGCACTGGGTAAATCTGCTGCACACGACCACTTTGAGGTGTTGAAAGCAAGGATGCTACTTTAAGAATCAAGTGCACCTGACCCAAGCCAGGGTATTTTCAATTGCTTCAAGTGCTTGTGAAAGTTGGACATTGAATAAGAAGCATTGAAGAAGAATCAATGCTTTTGAACTATGGTACTGGTGAAGAATTTTGAATAGACCATGGTTTATCCAAAGAACAAACAAATCTGTCTTGGAAGAAGTACAGCCAGAATGTTCCTAGAGGCCAGTATGGTGGAGACTTTATGTTACATACTTCAGACATGTTTTCACGAGAGACTCGTGCCCGGAGAAGACATTATGCTTGGTAAAGCAGCAGCGTAGCAAAAATAAGAAAGACCTTCATTGGCCAGATGGATCGGCACAGTGGCTGCATCTATGGGCTCAAGCATGAGAATGGCACAGGACCAGAAAGTATTTTGTTCTATTGTTCACCTGGTTGCTGTGAGTCCAGCAGGCTAGGTGGCACCTATCAAAACTTAATGGCTCTCCATCCTCTTCTCGGCAGGCACATTGAACTACCAACTTCTAAGACTTCTCTTATCCCCTGGCTTTCGGTTATGCAATTTCCTAGATTCAGAATTATTCCCCTACTTCTTTTTCATTTCCCCATCCAAGTTCAACTAACATCCCCTATGTCTTCTTAAGTTATGCTTAAACATTAGTTCATCTGAAAGTCTTTCTTGTTGTACCATTCCCACATTTAGGCGAGGTGCCCCTCCTTAGTAATCTTATATAACCTTGTTCATCATTGTCTCACAACATTCGTCATCAATTATAATTTCCTGTCTTGATTCGTCTGTTTTCTTTCCAAAAAAGACAGGACCTTTTGTCTCATCCCCAGCCACTGACACAGTACTTGGTGCAAAATTGGTGCCCAATAAATATCTGTGAAATGTATGATAAGTGGTGTAGTAGCTTTAAAAAAATTCTATCTGAAAGTTGATAAATATTTTCTCCGAAAGACGGGAGTCAACCTTAGCGGCTGCCTCCCCCGGAGCTGAAGAGCAGGTCTCCTTGCCGCCACCGAGGGAGAAAAGCAGTGGGAACAGATGCTGCGCCATCTGCAACTCCTTGCGCTTTTCCTGCAGCTACAACTCGCTTTCCCTTGCAGGTCGGCCCAGGTGCTGCGCAGTCTATCCCACGACCTCCGCCGGAGCCCAGAGGAAAGGCAACTTGGCACAGAGTGAATGAAAGGGGTTCTGATGAGGAAGGAGACTTTTTGACAGCATCTTTAGTCCAACCAGACTGCCAAAAGGCCACGTTTGCTGGCGTGATGGGCAGGAGAGGCAAGTCTAAAGGACTTGCGCCCAGCCAAGGGTGCAGTGCATTTTCCAGAGAAGACAGGAACGTTTTGAAACATTCAGTGTCTTCTCCCCAGAACAGCGACCTTTCTCAGACCACACACCACATGGAGGGGAAGGAAACGGGTTAATTAGGAAACTGATCTCATTCCAGCTCTGAGCAATACAAGTGTCTCCATACAAACCTGCTCAAAACATGCCTCTTCTTAGGGCCTACCTGGAACCCACCACCATCTGTACAACCCTTCCCTAGCGCACCAGTCAGGAGCCCTAGAAGGGCTATGGGTTAGGCTAATAGACTGTTGATTTCATGGCATACGGTTCAAACTTATAAAGCATTCCCTAGGACGAAGATAAGACTGTCCACTGTTATGAAGATTTACCACCTAGGAAACACTATGCATAGTCACAACGAGGCAGAATCAGCTCAACAGTAGTAGGTTTGGGTGTTTTGTATTGTTTTGGTTTGGTTTGGTTTGGTTTGGTTTGGTTTGGTTTGGTTTGGTTTGGTTTGGTTTGGTTTGGTTTGGTGGGGGAGGGCTGGGGAGTCAGCTCTCCAGCATACAATAACCTAACTCTCCTATGAGCTATTAGGATACTTATTAGCCACTATTGATGATCACAGTTCTGGCTGAATTGTGGTACATCTTTCTATTTAACCATGGAACCAAATCATAACCTACTTGCACAAATGAATTAGGAAGGTAAAGATGATATCGTGTATTTTCCTAATAATTCTCTCTAGATTCGCAATATTAAGAACAGTGCTAAAGTTGTGAAAGAATCACTGATGGTACCATAGAGGAAGTGGGGCCAAGAACAGCAAGGTCAAATTCAAACCCATCAGTGATACATAGAAGAAAGGTGTGGCTGTCTACTACCACAAAGATTTATAATCTCCGAAGCCCTAAGGAGCAGTTCTACTCTCTCCTATTTGATTACTTTAAGTCATAATTAACTCCATGTCAGTGAGGAGTCGGGGGTGTTTGCAATTAAGATATTAAGGACTACTTAACAGATGAATGGTTAAATCAAGTCTTGTTTATTTATTTAGGGAAAGCCTCACTCAAGATGACTCTACTAAGTTGACACAGGCAAAGCTTCCTGCAGGAATCAGCTTTGGCTGACCTCAAAACTCAGGGTATCAGTGGCAGATCTGAGCTTTGCCCTCAGCTAAATGACATTTGATAGACTGGATCAGGTGCTGGAAACTATGAGCTTCTCCATGGAACCTATATCATAGGCTATCTATGTCCTCTTATGTTGGCAGCTAGTTCATAATCTGCAATATTATCCCGAGAGATCCTGAGGTTAGGTTGAAGAACCATGTCACTAGTCACTAGCTTGTTTGAAGAGCTAGACTACTAAAGTCATAGTGGGGTAGCCATGGTTTTAGGAACGAATTTGGCTTCCGTTCATTTGTCAAATTCAAATAGACAGGACACATTGTCCTGTGATATAGGAATTAACATCTACCAGTCACAGCTCCTACCATAGTCAAGAAAGGAAGCCAGAAGCCCTTTAAGCTTAAATAACAATCAAGATGCAGGTGTCTGCTCTCAGAGAGATTGCAGTCCAGAACTTGTGCTCAGAAGAGTTGGAACTGACTGGTCAATAGAAATTTTAAAAAGGGAGCAACCATATCACAGGAAGGAGCCTGGAGTTGAGCCCCCGTGGGATCAGTATCATTTAGTTAAGAAAAGGGAATATGTGGAGTCATTCAAGGCCAGGACTCTATGAAAGCCTGGTGTAAAGGCAGTGGAGGCCAAACTCTTAAAATGTCACCATAGCTATATAGTCAACATCCCACTCACCCCCTCCCCTGGCATGAGAGCCACCAGGAAGCTCCCAATGAAATGTGTAATGCAATCAGGGCAATGAAGAAGGACTTTTAGAACCTAGTCCCAGAATTGGCAAACTACTGCTCAATTGGCCAAATTCAGGCCACATCTGTTTCTATCAATAAAATTTTATTAGAATAGAGCAATAACCATATACTTATGCATTTTCTATGGCTGTTATGTTTTGCAATAGAATAGCTAAAACAGTGCTACAGAAACCATATGCCATCAAAGGCTAAATGATCTACAATATGAATCTTTACACAAAAAATATTTGTTGACCAATAACATGGAAAACATAGCTTCTGAAGACAGGCACCTGCCCTGCCCTGTAAGTTGTCTGCCCTGAAATCCAAGGACATAACAAAAGCCCCTTTAGTTTCTCTGCAGAGGGAAGATGCTGGACTTCCCCAGGAAAGCATAATCAGGGAGGGCTTACGTACACGAAACTCCTGACCAGTGCAAAGCCTTTTCCAGATACCTGGATTTTTGATCTCAGGAATAATTTGTGCAAAATTGATATGCTGGTGAAGGAATTAATGTATATAACCTTAACCTGTGACTATGTAGTTGTTTCCATCCATCCTGAAACCTAAGCTAGACTCTGTGGTTCCGCTCAGCTCTACTTCATAAAAATTCAGTTCTCTAGAGAATCTTTGTTTCAGGTCAGATAGCATCTAGCACAAATTTGTCATCAAATTTGTTTCAAATCAAGTTTCAAAACCACAAGTTCACGAGCCCCTACCCAACTGCTTAGGAATTTGAACTCAGTCAAAAAAGTGGTAGCCATCTGGAAAACTTCCTCATCTGCAGCAATTGTTCCAGTTAGTAGATCACCGAGATCAGATAAATATTAGGAAGGAGACATGTGCAGGAGGGACCTGAGGCAAAAGGAAAGTTCTCCTGAGGGTTTGGGTACAAGTAAAGATCTCCTTAAATGTGAACTATAACATTAACACAAAATGAATCAGTAACAATACTAGTATAAGAAGTCACGTTGACAATTCAAGAGAGCTCCTCTGGGCCCTTAAGACTTCATACTATCCCATATAAAATCATTAGCACATTTAAAGGGAACGTGCGGTCTCCTGCAGATGGCTGCTCAGGGGCAGAAGCAGGTGGAAGAGAAGGTTTGGAGGAAAATGGCTTGAGAGTGCAGGATACCTATGTTTGCCGAAACCGGAGGAGAGAATTTTCCTGAAAGTCACGAAGCTTGGCTTATCTTTTTCTGGGATTTTTTTTCTTCCTTCCTCATTTCCTTTCTCCATTCCTGGATCCCAACCTCCTCCTTTTCACTTTCTCCCTTACCACTGTCCCCTCCCCATCACCCCCACATATATAAGCTGTTTATTATTCTGTATCAGGTTCCATTCTATTATTATTAAAAGATAATTTTATTCGGGACTCTTACAACTCATAACAATCTATTCATCAATTGTATTAAACATATTTGTACATATGTTGCCATCATTCTTTTCTAGACATTTACTTTCTATTGAGCCCTTGGTATCAGCTAGTCCCTCCCCAACAAAGACCCCTTGATAAATTATAAATAATTATTATTTTCATGTCTACACTAACCACTGCCTCTCTTCCCCCATGGTTTCTATTGTTTATCCCCCTGAAAGAGGGGGAGAGGGGTTATGTGTTGATCATTGGTCCCCCCTCCCTCCATTCCTCTCCCCACCTTCCCACTGCCCTTCTGCTATTGCTATTGCCATTCTTGGATTCCATGTGTCCTGAGCTCTTATCTCGTATCTGTACCTGTGCACAATCTCCAGTCTAACCGCAGTGAACGGCAGGACTGGGGTCATGATAGTGGGGGGGGGGCAGGAAGGGGCGAGGAAGCCTCAAGGAACCAGAGGAATATTGTGTGTTTCATCGGTGCTTTGCTGCACCCTGGTTGTCAGGTCCAATTCTTTAGAGTCACAAAGTTGAAACCCTATTCTTTGGGGTTACAAGGTTGAAAAGAAAATGACTTCTGCTTTCAGAAATAAAATAAGAGAATTATGTACACAAATATACAGTTGCTATCTGTCCTGGTGATGTAGTTACGGGTGGAGTTGCAAATGGCAAGGTCAGCAGTCTGAAACTACCCGCTGCTCCATAGAAGAAAGATGAGGCTTTCTACTCCTGTAAAGATTTAGTCATCGAAACCCACAGGGGCAGTTCAACGCTGTCCTATAGGGTCACTATGAGTCACTATTGACTCAATGACAGTGAGAGTGGTTTCTGGTCTTGTAAGTATTCAGTGTGATCAATTCTATAAAGCAATATACAAAGTATAACCCCACATCAGGAGCTTCTCACATCCTGTCCTTCCAATCTGGACCATTTCTCCCAGGCATCCTTAAGTGTCTCTTACCTCCTTCAAGTCCCTGTTCAAACATCATTCTATCAGTTAGGCTTTACCTAACAACTTTGAACATGAAACCAAATGCCTCTTTCACCACCTCCCTTCTGCTATTTAGTTTCTCCAGTCCAACAAAAACACATTGCCATTGACATAATTCCACCTCATAACATTCTTATGTTGGGTTTCAGAGGCTGTAAATTTGTATGGAAACTAAATTTAAAAAATGCAAAACCCAAACCCAAAAAACCTCACTGCCATCGAGTCAACGCCAACTCATAAGAACCCTCTGCCTCTGTGGGTTTCTGAGAGTGTAACTCTTTATGTGATAGAAAACCTCATCTCTCTTTCAGAGCAGCTGGTTTCCAACTGCTGTCCTCAGAAGCCCAACTCTGAGCTATCACCAGGGTTGCTTGGTGACCAGAGAGAGCATCATCTATCTCCCAAAGAACAGGCAGATCTTGAGGTTAATGGTCCATTGCTACCAAGCTCCTTAGTTGAATTTGATGGTGAGATTATGATATGCATCTTCTTACGTGAGATAAATGAGTCAATTAAAATTTATAAATGGATATTGTTTTCTCCATTAATTCATTCAAGTTTGTGTTCTGTGAGATCCTCCTGAGAGATGGATCCTGCTTCAATGATCTTAGAAACCAGGATTCTAAAGTACAAAGATGAGAGTCAGAATTTTGACTTCAGCTACCTGGCCAAGCTGAAGGTGAATCCCGTTGTCCCACCAGATACAGCAAGGTGCTTCCCCTTATAACCCACCCTTGTAACTCTGCCCTCTCTTCAAATCTTTGTGCTAATGAACAGAAACTCACTACTCAAGACTTAACCCGGCCCATAGGGCTTCCATGTCCTTCTCAAGAAGTGTAAATTTTTGTTGAGCCAACCTTAGAAAATGAGGCTAGTCATGCTGAAGGAAATGTAATAATTGGATAATTCTGAATTTCTACACCGTTGTTGTTGTTGTTTACACTCAAGTCAGTTCCAAGTCATAATGACTTGATGTACAACAGAAGGGAACAATGCCCAAACTTGTGTCCGTCTCACCACGATGGCTATGTCTGAGCCCAGTGTTGCAGCCATTATGCTAATCCATCTCCTAGACAGTGTTTCCCGCTTTCCCTGACCCCTACTTTAACAAGCATGATGTCTTTTTTCCAGGGACCGGTCTCTTCATCTAAAAGCATGTCTGAAATACGTGGGGAATGGAGTCTCTAATGTTCACTTCTAAAGAGAATTCTGGCTGCACTTCTTCCAAGTTGGTTTTGTTTGTTCTTCCACAAGTCCATGTTACTTTCCTTAATCCTCAGCAACACCATAATTCAAATTCAAATCTTTGGTCTTCCTAGTTTTTTGTCCAACTTCTACATTTATATGAGGCTATTAAAGTAGCATGATTTTGTGGGGGTGCATGGGTGGGTGTCAGACTCATCTTAGTCCTCAAAGAGACATCCTTGCTCTTAAACAATTTAAAAATTCTTGTGCTGCAGATTTGATAAGTGAACTTCTTTGGGAATTTCCAAATTAGTCCCAAATAGGCACCTGTACAAATAATCACTCTGGGTGATGACAAAAGTCATAATTAAAGGAGTTGTGTGGAAAAAAAGCAAATCTATCAGGTGAAGCTCTGCAGGCAATAAATTATCCACACTCATGAAAGAATTGAAAGAGCATTCTGAACAGCAAAATGCAAACAAAGGTTTCAAAAAGTAAACGATTTTCCCTTGATGCAGGTCTATGTGACTAGACCCTTCCTGCCTGGACATCTGAAGGGACCAGCTGCTGCAAAGCCTCCCAGTAGCTCCAATACCCACTCCATAGATGGCCCAGAAACCAATGCTCTCCAACCACCTGGCCTCCTATAACAAAGTAAACAAAGCAACATCGATTATACTCTTTCCAAATGGCGTCCATGAAGTCTATGCCTGTCTTTTTTCTTGTTGTTGGTTTACGGAGTATTTTTTTGCCCTTCTAGTTTCTAAAGAAAAAACTTACTCCTTTCATGATGGAATGCTAAAAGACATTAATTCTACTCTCAGCGTTGCTGCTAGCTCTCTATGACCTTGAGACATCTCCGAACTGTAGCAACTGATAGGAGCCCTGGGGGTGCCGTGGTCACATGCTGGGCTGCTATCTGGAAGGTCGACTCCACTTGAAACCACCAGCCACTCCTTTGGAGAAAAGTAAGGCATTCTACTCCCATAGACAGTCGCAGTCTCAGAACCTCAGGGGCAGTTCCAGCCTGCCCTACAGTGTCATTAGGAGTTGGCATAGACTCAACAGTAATGAGTGTAGGTTTTTATTTTGCCTTGTTTGTTTTTTATTGCTGTTGTTTTTATAGTGAATGAAATTCATTTGTTTATTCACTCAACATCCTTTGATTCTATACACTATTTCCAGTTTCATGCTATGTTTGAGAGAAAGAAAAATATGAATAAGGAAATAGCTTGCTTTGTGGTGTTCAAACTTCCTTTAGGGAGACAGAAAAGGGAAGCAGTCAATGCAACCCAAAATGCTCTATAATAGAAATATGTACAGGACACTCCATGGGGCTAAAAGACAACATCACTCTGCCCAAGGGAAGCTGGGAAAGCGTCCAAGAGTAAGTGACAACCGAATTGAGACTTGAATGAAGAGTTGGAATTCACTAGGGCAGTATGGTGGGCCACGGGGAACAGAGGACATGCAAGGTAAAAGACATCACAATGACTTTGAGTCAGAAAGCAAGTGTGTGTTGAGAGAAGTTACAAGTCCCCAAGAGAATACAGGGTCTGCAGAAGGATGAGGAATAAAATGAGGATGAGGGTCGACCCTATTCTGGCAGACTCCCAAACATATTCCCTTGAGGCTCATAATTCCTGCACATACCCCGTACTCCTTCCTACCAGCTGGTGCCTAAATATTTTCTCTGATCTCAGGATTATGTCTGTCTGTACACAAGATGGACTGAAGTGCTAAGTTTCCAGAGGTACCAGGGACAATTATGGATGACAGGTATCTGATAAATATCAAAGCAAACTCAGGTTCAGCCACTATTTCTAATTGTCCTAAGGTCCTGAGTGATAACCTGCTAATCAACGTAACTATAACCTTTCTTCTCTTTTCTCTCTCAGACCCCCAAAAGCCTAATATTGCTTTCTGTGAACACCTGCACTGAATCGTTGTCTTGGTACCAGAAGTGTCTCTAAGAGGCAAACCTGCAAGATGAGATCTTGAAATCATACCTTTTGGGACAACCAAATAATGATGCAGCAGTATTGTAGGATGTGTTCTTTCTTGTAGCTGAAGGAAGACTAGGCTGATGATCAGGGTTAAGAATAAATTGTAATAATAACAGAATAGCTCTTAAAAGTCTCTTTTTTTTAGGGCCAGGATCCTAGAAGGAAGAAGTGGGACCCCAAGAAAAGAAAGGTTATTTTCATGGATATACTTCTGAAAATTCGAATTGTCCTCAACCTTCTTGGTTGCAAGAAGAGGCCATGTCCCCTCGCACAGGGAAGAGCAGGATTTCTTTTCCCTAGGATCAATCCAAAGCGCTCATCTGAAGATGATTCTTGTCTTCCTCAGGCTATATCCTTAACTCCTTCATTGATTTAGTAGTAGTAGGGAGTAAATTTGACTACATAGAGAGTTCAGCTACTTTTTAAAATATTGTGTACCTCTTATTGCGCACAGTTATCATCCTTATGTCTTTCAAGTATTTTGTATGAAGCCACTGGATATAAAAATATATTTTACTATTATAATTTGTAACTGTGGGAAGGTGAAATCACTTGCTATGGCTCTTTTATCCTTAGACTTTGCAACTCCTGCAACACAAGCTACAATCAGGATGCATTTAAGGTATAAAGGACTTAAATGCAGAGATTGGTCACCTTTGTCATTCTGCTGATATAAAAGTGAGCCATCTCGTGAGCAGAGAGGAGGATTCCCACCGCTGTCCAGAAAGAAGAGCCAATAGCAGAGTGAGTGTGTGACTGTGAGTGTTGCTGGAAGTGGTGTAGCACCAGAGAGCACACTACTGAGAATTAACGTCAGAGTAGAGGACCAGTGCTGAGACCATGAGACTGTACAGTGGATTCCTAGCCCATGGAATGAGCACAGCTGAGGGTCTTCCTGAAGGAGGCTAAATGGGTGCCCTTTGAGCATTCATCAGGTATAAACGAGCAGGGAAGAAGTCAAGGGCCTGTGTGCCTAAGTGGCTAAGGACCATGTCTGCTATCGTGGCTAAAATTAAACTCTGCTACAGACAAAAGGACTATACTCTTAATTTTTCTGATCCTGGCTTGTGGTAAACTAACTTTATTAACTTCCATAATAATCCCTCAGAATTGTGTTCTTTGTGATTTCTGTGTGGCCACTGTAATGGATTGTCACACCCAGCAGGGAATGAGAGTGTTGGTGGGGGGCAGTGGGGATACATGTCAGAATAAGGTAAAGGGAGTAGAGGATGGAGGCATGCCTGTCTGCCTGGTAGAAATTGGCCCTTAGCTGGTGGAGTTGGATTCACTTTCGCTCATTTAGAGCTGAAGGAGGTCAAGTGTGCTCCCCGACCACACCTCATTTTTTCAGTACCTCTGTTTTCTAAGGTTTTAAATTAAGGTGCAAAATAGACAAAGATTGATCCAGCTTTGTGAGTAAATTTTTGAAGCAAGATACTGCAATAGATAATGCTGAACTCTACACCAACATGACCTAACTAGAGATTTATTGTAATGTAAAGAAAGGCCAAAATGACAATGAAGGGCCTTAAGCCTAAGGAATGTGTATAGTTAACAAAAGAGTTTTACAGGCAAGATAGATGCATAGTCAACAACTATACTTACTGCTTGACTAATCAAACTTTCAATAAGAAAGTTTTTAAATAAGAAAACAATCCAATTAAAATGTACAAAATATTTAGACAGTCACTTGCCAAAGAAGAGATACAGTTGGAAAAGAAACACATGAAAAGACAAGCAGCATTAATAGTCATTAGAACATGCAAATTAAATTTAAAGTGACTTACTATGACTCACTATCAAAATGAATAAAGCTAAGAACACTGATAACATGTATTGACAAGAATATGAAAGGCCTGGAAATCTTAAAATTTGATAATAATAACTGCAAATGGTACAAAACTGTGTTGGAAAATTATGAGAATTTTCTTAAAAGTTTAAGCATATACTTATCATGTTATCCAACCAAGCACTTTTAACTTATATTAGGAGTAAATATTCTTAAGAGTAAAGAAAATATATGTCATATGAAGACTTTAACATTAATGTTTAGAGAAGCTTTAATTATTAATAAGCTGAAACTGGAAACATCTGAAATGTTCATCAATAAGTGAACTGATAAATTATGGCCTATCTTTATAAAGAAATACTTAGCAATCCAACAATGGTTGCAGAAGTATATTGACAAAGACCTGCTTGAAATTCAGGCTGGATTCAGGAGAGGACATGAAACAAGGGATATAATTGCTGATGTCAGATGGATCTCGGCTGAAAGCAGAGAATATCCGAAAGATATTTCCTTGGTGATTTATTGATGGTCAAAGATATTTGGCTATGTGGACCACAACAAACTGTGACTAGCCTTGAGTGGAATTAGAATTTCAAAACTCTTAATTGTGCTCATGTAGAACCTGTATCTGGAACAAAAGACAGGTGTGCAAACAGAATAAGGAATACTGCACCATTTACACAATGGCTGGAACAATGAGCTCAAATATAAGAATACTTTTGAGGAGGACACAGGATTGAGTGGTGTTTTAGTCTGTTCTACATGGCATCACTTTAAGTTGGAACCAACTCAACAGCACACAAGGACAACAATTAAGGAATAAAAAAAATGAATTATCTATACATGAAACAACATGGATGCAACCACAAACGATTATGTTTAGTGATAGAAGCCAGAACACAAAACTAAGAGTACATCCTATATAATCCCACTTGTATGAACTTCTAGAAAAGGCAAACTAACCTATAGTAACAGAAAACATATAAAGATGTATAACTTAAAAAGGGTAGGAAGCATTACTGAAAGACTTGAACAATGACATTGGGCCAAAAGACATTGGGCAATGATTACTATGTCCAATAACTTATACATATACACATCACATATATAAGAGTGGGATTTTAAAAGTTTATGAATGAAAATAGCTCATATGCTGGAACACAAGTCAAGTTGGAATAAATTCAAACACGTAGAGGTCAATCAGATTTCCCGCTCTGACCACACACCATAAACCTGGAAACCAACAAAAGAAACTCGGGCAAATCCTTGAAGGAGGAATAATACACTTGGGCCAAATTATAGACAAAATTAGGAAGTGTCTAGAAACTTATGATAACTAAAAAGTAACATACCTAAACCTATGGGACACGGCAAAGGCAGTTATCAGAAGATGCTTGGTAGTGATAAATGCACATATAAAGAAGGAAGAGTGGTTTATGGTGGACAACTTGTCATAAAACCTTCAGCAATTGGAAGAGTCAACAGAATAAACTTCTAATAGCAAAAAATAACGACAAAGAAAGAAAGAAGGGAAAAGAATGAAATTGCAAAAACCAGGGTGGAGATTAATGAGTGGGCAAAAAAACTGGAAAAACTCAATGCAATAAAGAGCTGGTGCTCTGAAAGGATTAACAGAATCAACAAACTGTTGGCAAATTTAACAACAGGTAGGAAGGAGCAGACGTCATAGCCAAGATGAGGAATGAAACAGGGAAAATCACAATGGACCCGAATGACATAAAAAGACTAATTACACAGTACTACAAAGGCCTGTACTCCAGTGAATACAATAACTTGAAAGACATGCATAAATACTTGGAAAAACAAACCCTCTCCAGATTATCTCATACAGATACCAATAATTTTAACAGACCCATAGCAAAAGTAGAAACAGATAAGGTTATTAATGAACTACAAACTAAAAAATGTTCCCACCCAGATGGCTTCACAGGAGAATTCTACCAAACATTCAGAGAAGGCCTGACACCAACTCTACACAAGCTCTTCCTGAACACAGAAAAGGACAGTGTGATAGTCTGGGTAGCCGAGAGAAACAAAGCCAGAGATCCTGGTATGTGTGCAAGAGAGAAGCTTATATCAAAGAGCAATTGTATATTGAGAAAATATCCCAGCCCAGTCCAGATTAAGTCCATAAATTCGATATTAGCCCACAGGTCCAATACAAATGCAGGAAGATCACAGACCAGTGGGTGGAAAGTCTTATGGATCCAATGGCGGTGGAAGCATCTCAGCTCTGTCAAGGTTCTCCACATGGCTCCTCCAGCTCTGGGGCTCTAGCGTAGCTCCATGTGTCTTATCAGCAGGAAGCCGAAGCAGAGAGAGTCTGCCTGTTTCTGGCCTCCAGTGAGCTACTTATCTCCAGGGTGTCTCCAAATGAGGTCATCAGGTACGACCTGATTGACAGGCTAGACTCTACCCCTCTACAAGTTGACACCAGATTATGCAACTACCACAGACAGTAAACACCTGTGTTAGTCTTGATAGACTAGAGAAACAAATCCATAGACACACTCATATGTGTATGAGAGTATTATATAAAGGGGAATTGTACATTAAGAAAGCATCCCAACACAGTCCAGTACAAGTCCATAAGTCTGACATTAGCCCATATGTCTGATACCAATCTAAAAAATTCTCTTCAGACTCACGAAACACATGCAATGACTCTGAATAAAGGACAATCACAGACAAGTGGATAGAAAGTCTTGGGATCTAGTGGTGTTGCAAGCGTCTCAGTGCTGACAGGAGTCTCTGTTTGGCTTCTCTGGCTTCAGAGGTCTGGTTGCATCAGGGTAGGTACACGTGACTTCTCCAGCTCAGGACACTAGTTTAATGAGTCTTGTCAGCTGCAATGTCTCCCAGGGAGTGAGCCCAGAGAGAGAGAGAGAGAGAGAGAGAGAGAGAGAGAGAGAGTCTGTCTCCTGCTTCCAAGGAGGAAATCCAGGAATTCCCAGAATCCTTAGGGTAAGGCCATGCCCACACAGAGGCCTCATTGGCTATGACCCTATTGACAGACTAGACTCCATCCCTTTACTCTTAATCCTCTCAAGTTCCAAATTGACACCAGATTATTTAACTACCACAACACCCAAACACATTCTGTGAAGCCAGTATAACACAATACCAAAACTGGGTAAGGATCCGACAAGAGTAGAGAACTACAGGCCAATATCTGTAATGAACATAGATGCAAAGTCCTTAACAAAATCTTGACCAACAGAATACAAAAGCATATAAAAAGAATAATCCATCATGACCAAGTGGGATTCATACCTGGGATGTAGGGATGGTTTAACATCTGAAAATCCATTAACATCATCTATCACATTAAAAGGTAAAAGGATTAGAGCTGCATAATATCAATAGATGTAGAAAAATACATTCAACACCCATTCCTAATTAAGATACACAAGAAGATAGGATTAAAAGGTAATTACCTCAACATACTTCAGATTATAGATGAAAAAATCAATGGCCAGAGTTACAATCAAGGGAGAAAAGAGTACACAATTCCCATTGAAAAATGTGACCAGACAAGGATGCCCCTTGTCCCCACTTTTATTCAACCTGGTCCTGGAGGTCCTAGCTATAAAACAAGGCAATGGAATGATATCAAAGCTATCCATGTGGAGGAAAAAAAAGTGAAATTATTGTTTTTTTGCAGATGACATGAGTTTATATTCCTGAGAACCCCAAAGACTCCACAATAGGAGTGTGGAGGCCAGAAAGGACTATGGCAGAGTGACAGGATATAAGATCAACAAGCAGAATTCAATGGGATTGCTATAGACAACTGGTGAGATTACAGAAAAGGAGATCAAGAAGGTAGTACCCTTCACAATAGCCAAGCATAAAATGAAATATCTAGGGGTATACCTAACAAACAAACAAAAAAATCAAAAGACCTGTCTGAGGAAAACCAAATAGCATCGTTATAAGAAACCGAAAGGGGCCTTCACAAATGGAAAAATAGCCTGTGCTTGTGAACCAGAAGACTCAATATTGTAAAGATGGCAACACTATCAAAGGCACTACACAACTTCACTGCAGGGGCAAAACAAACACCAACATCTTTTTTTCAAAGAAATGAAAAATTGATGCCCAACTTCATAGGGAAAGGGAAGAGGCCCAGAATTGGCAGCGAACTCCTCAAGGAGAAGAACAAAGCGGGTGGGCTTGCCTTACTGGCCTTCAAAAACTCATACAGCTGCAGTTGTCAAAACAGCATGGGACTGGTATAATGAGAGATCCTTAGACCGGTGGATAAGAGCAGAAAATCGAGAAATAAAATCAGCAGCATACAGGCAACTAATTTTTTATATGACCCCCCCAAAAATCAAATGGCAAGCGAATGCCCTATTCAACAAATGGTGCCAGGAAAACTGAATGTCAGCCTGCAGAAGAATGAAGCAGGATCCTTAGTTCAAGAACAAGTTCAAGGTGGATCACAGACCTCGAGGTAAGTCACCAAATTATTAGGTTTATCAATGAAGAAATAGGGACAAAGCTAAGAACCTTTGCACAGGGAATACATGGGCTCTCAGAATTAAGGAAGGCTATACTTTCAAAGGAAGATACAATAGAAGGGTGGGACATTCTAAAGACTAAACACTGTGTGTGCATCGAAAGGCTTCAGCAAGAGAGTAGTCAGAGAGCCCACAGACTACGAAACGACATTTAGCAATGACATATCAGAAAAAGTGCTTATTACTAAAATCTACATAAGCCTCCAAGCTGACAACAAGAAAAAAACAAGTAGCCCACTAAAGAGGTGAGCAAACGACTTGAACAGAAGATTCACAACGCAGGAAACCCGAATGGCCAATAAACATATGAGAAAATGTTCGCGATCATTAGCCATCTGGGACATGCAAACTAAATAACTATGAGATACCAACTAACACCACCAAGCTAGCCCAATTCAACAAAACAGAAAGCAACAAGTGTTGGAGGGGTGTGGTGAGATAGGAACTCTCATCCACTGCTGGTGGACCTGCAGACATGTACAGCCACTGTGGAGAACACTTGGAAATTGAGATCCCTTATGACCCAGCAATTCCACTACTGGGCATATACCCCGAAGGATTAAGAAATAGACCACAGCCAGCCATCTGTTCTCCAGTGCTCATCGTTGCGCAGTTCACGATCATGAGAAAACCTGGAAATAGCTTAAATTTCTGTCAGATGAATGGATTTAAACACCCTGGTATATACACATAATGGAATACTACACATCCCTAAAAAATCATGATGAAAGGATGAAACTTTTCATCTCGTGGAAAGAGTTGGAGGATATTATGTTGGGTGAAGTTAGCCAAGCACAAAAAGTCAAGTACAACATGTGCACACTGAGGTAAATACAAACAGCAGAACGGACCTAAGGAAAAATACAAACAATACACAATCCCGGGGCTCAGGACCAGATCCTCTGGCATGAGCCAGACCAAGCTTAATGATACATATGTTATCAAACAAATAAACAATAAATAAAAATATAGATAGATGATAGCTAGCTAGAGGTAGCACCTGTGCTGAAAGGCATGTTTTCCACCCCTCTCATATGCCTTTAAGGCACACAGAGGGTTGGGTGTAGAAAAAAGACGGCAATGGGGAACCAGGACACTAATCCACCCAAGTGGAAGATATTGTTTATGTCCACAGGAAAGGGAAACTTAGGGTAGATCTCATTCCAGAGTGCCAGTCCTTGAGGGCTGTGTTCTTGTACCGAGCAGCTTGTTCCTAGAGATGACTGCAGGACTGGTCGAGGTTCAAGATGTGATGTCCTGACCCTGGATGGCAGCACAGTTTGTGGCGAGTGGCTGGTATGAGGTGCGCCAATGGGGACAAACCATACAGAGAGTGCAAGAGACCAATGATGTGAACGCAGCCTTGAAGACCCTAAGAAATCCTGATTGCAGACTTCTGATTCTGGGGACAGCACTGGGCAGCTCACCTGAACTGTTTGGGGGTTACTCACAGAAGCCACACTGAAAGTCAAAAGGTGTAACAGGGTGGTGTGTGTGTGTGTGTGTGTGTGTGTGTGTGTGTGTGTGTGTGTGTGTGTGTGTGTGTGGTTTGTGGGGGGTGGAGGGAGGCGGCACAGTAGACCGCTCCATCCCTGACTGCGGGAAGAGCAATAAGGACCTGCAAGGGGTGCACCTGTCAGACACGAAGGTTGAGAGATAGATAGTCATCTACTCTGGGTCAGGACATCAGTTAAACTTGGAACTATTCATATGGGCTTTCTCTCTCTCTCTCTCTCTCTCTCTCTCTCTCTCTCTCTCTCTCTCTCTCTCTCTCTCTTATGCCTTTATATTTAAGATAGACAGGACAGGCAACCCCATAGAGACAGTGATGGGACCGATGGTAAAAGAGGGAGGGGAGGAGGCAGGCAGAGAGACATGGCGAGCCAATAATGACAGGGACGAAGGGATAATAAGCAGTGAGGAGGGTGCAGTGTTCCTGGTCAGTTTAGATCCATCAAAAATGTCTGAGGAGAATTATTGAGAGGTGAATGAGGGATAAGCATAATATAAGGGGTAAGTGGGACAGGAGGAGAGAAAACAGAAAAAGACGAAAGAAGAAGGAAGCAAAATCATATATAGGTATAAATATAGATATGCAAATATATAACTATATAAATATAGGTGTATTTGTCTAAACATGTACATAGATGTAAATTCAACGAGGAAGCAGATGGACTTTGGGCCTCTGTTAAAATCCCATCTAAGAACAAGAAGAGTTTGTGCTAATAAAGGGGCACCCCAGGATACTTTCCCCACCCAATCCCTGAAGACAAAATGGGTGCAGAAGCAAAAGTGGTGAAGGAAGCAGATGGGGCCCAGTTATTAAAAATATAAAGCTTGGGGTCTTAAAGGCTTGTACTTAAACAAGCTACCATTGAGCAGGGAAGCAACAAAGCCCACATGGAAGAACACCAGCCTATGTGATCATGAGGTGTCGACAGAATAGGTATCAGAAGTCCAGAAAACAAGCAATCAAATGGATGTGAAGGAGCGTGGAAAGTGGAGACTCAAAACCCATCTGCAAGCCAGTAGGACAGGCCCACACAGAGGTGCCACACACCGGAGGGGATGAGGAAGTCAGGTTGCAGTTTAGCACTGATGAAACATAGCTATCCTCTGGTCCTTTAATATTTCCTTCACTTATTATTACTTGCTTATGTTTCACCTCTTTAACACCGATTGACCTACTGAGGTTCAGGCGTGTAAGTAATGCAGGAATGCAAGTATGCATGACCCTACAGAAACAGAAATGGGAGCAATGATAGCCTGAGGGAATGGGAAGACAGCTGGGTGTGGGGTGTGGGGGTGGGGATGTGATTAACAGAATTGTAGATGAAAAAAGAAATATATATATAACATTTGTATATAATGTATATTATATTTATATAAGAGAATTTGAATAATAATATATAGCAATAACAACAAGGGTCCCTGGGGGGAAGGGTGGGAAAGGGAAGGGAAAAGGGGGATCAAAGAGAGTTCATAAAGAAAGAAAATGTTTAGAAACTGTTTGTAGCAGCAATTGCACAATTATGCTTGAATTATTTGAATTATGGAATGTTATGACATCTGTAAGAGCTCCCAATAAAGTTATGAATTAATAAAAACAAACCCCCCCAAAAGTTCTTCTCCACTAACTTTTGAAGACTCTCCCTTATACTCAAAATATATCAAATTGTTTACAATGTGTCAATTATACCACAAAAAAAAGTTCTTTCAGTAAAAGAAACAGCCTGTTAGCAAAAAAATCTGTTTAATTTTGCCTGTCTCCTTGGAATAAGACTCTCCAGATACCATGAACTTTCTAGGGTTTATTCATTCTTTCAGAGAGGAAAAAAGAAATCTTTCAGTACTGTGCTAGGAAAGCAAGCCTTGTAGACGCTTACAGATCATGGCAGGAAGTTTAGGTTTTATTAAAGCATTAAATAGAATATAATTGATGCCTCTTCCTAACGAGATTCTTATAAAGGTGATCTGAAGAGCATGTTTTGAGATATTCTGGTCATTTCCAGAACACTTCCTACAGCCCCAAACATTATCGCCTAGCTAGGGGTAATGTTAAGCAGTTAGAGTGATTTTAGTTGGCTTCTTTCTTCATCCTACATCTTCCCCTGGAAAATTGTGAAAGTAGTTGTAATTATGCAAGTGTCTGGTCCAGTGTTCCGGTCCCTGGATGTCATTATTTCTTCTGTTTCTCCACTGAGGTATTGTTGTCAGTATAGAATACAGCATTAGCTAAGCATAAAGAATTTGGAAGGTTTCCAATAATGTGTCTGAAAAGAATGGAAAGCAGAATGTGTGAGAAACAACTTATTTTTTTCATTGGAGATGCTGTGAAATTGACAATATTATTATAGGGTGGATCTACACATAGAAATCTTGTTGATTGTTTGAGCATATGAGGGTGCATCAGGAGATATAGCAAAAAATTAAGTACAAGCAATGACTAACAGCCACATAACAAACACTCTTCTGGATTTTACATGCATGAAACAAATAGGAAAAGAAACTCAGTAGCTACTATGCAGTGCCATAGAGGCTATGAGTGCAAAAGAAATTAGATGTCAAGCAGGACAAGAATTAGCAGAAGAACCTTCCGGAAAAAATTTGACTTGAGTAATAATACATGTCTTCTATGCGCCATGAAGCACTTTTCAAATCTTCTTCTCTGTGGTATGCATAACAACCTCATAAGTAATTGCTACTATTGCTGTATATTTTTTTAAAAGTTAGAAAAGTTAAATAACACACTCAAGCCACACAACAGGAGCAGAACTGGAAATTTAACTGTTTGATCCCAGACTTCTCGTGTTTGTTTACGTATCATTTAGAAAACAACCTGAGCCCACAAGCATGGGGGTCAGTAGAGTTTAGCAGAAAAATAGTACAGGAGAATGAGCACTACGGCGCAAAGAGGAATTTGATTGGGAGGAAGTCTGAATTCATTTTCAATGTATGGGTTTGAGAGCTAGACAGAGTGGTATCTAAATTATAGCTCTGTGCCTTACTATCAGTGTGAGGGAGGAGGGAAGTTACCTGTAGTCCCATACATAAGAAGGAATGAACAGTTCCGACATTTGTTGTAAAGTTTTGATGGCACAGTTAAGTTTCTTAAAGAGTCTTGGTGTGAGGCCATGTGTTGGGGTGGATCCAAGGTGAGTGGAAACTTGGCAGGTGCTGACAGCTCTCAGGGTTGGGCTGTCCACATAGGGCTGTCCCTTGAGACAAACAGAGTCCCAGAAAGCAGGAAGGCAAAGGGGCAAAAAGAGAAGTTCTCCACTTTTCTCTTATAAAAGATCACACCTCCACGGAGGCATCCTTAGGCTGTCATCTGATCGACAGGTGGGACTCCACCTCTACACGGATATAAAATCTAAATGCCATAGACCACCTCTTGTCAACGTGAGCCCTACATGCAACTCTTTAATCATGCATCATCCTAAACAGACACAGTGATGAAATCATGGTTATGACCAACGGCATAAAACTAGAATTCATACAACCCAAAATTTACCAGCCCCATTTAAATCTTATACTCTGTAAGTAAAGAAGCAAAAATAGTCTATGCATCACAATTGCAGTTTTGTGAACCCTTACACATTAATCCTACATTCCTGTCAACCTCTTTCCCTACCTATGAAAGTTTGTAAGTGGCTACCCATTTTGGGTGTACAATTTCTAAACTGCCCTTATCTATCAACCCAGTGATCTGAGGAGACAAACATGTTCCTTGCTGTGAAAGATCTTCTTTCTAGTTGGATCCTTGTATCTGTAAAATACAAGCAAAATTAAATCTAGAGTCAGCCATCCATCATGTCAGCAAGAAATGCACATCTTCCTTTTCATCTGGTTGGGTTCTAGCCAACTCAGTCCTAGCCATTCCAAGCTAGGTGATTGGGTGCCGTAATCAGCTGCAATATCACACCCATTACATTTCTTTGCTTCACTTTACTTTGGAATAACTAAAGACAGCCTCTTCCAGCAAGACAAATCCAAGCAATATAAAATCTTTGACGACTTAAACCTTTCCCTCCATTCATCACAATGTTACCTATTGATCCAGTTGTGAGAATGTTGGTCTTCTTGGCACTGCATTGTAATATACACTAAGGCTGCAATCCTTGACCTTCATCAGTAAGTGCCTCAAGTCCTCCTCATTTTCAGAAAGGAAGGCTATGTCATCTGCATATTATACATTGTTATTTATCTGCGTTACACTGGATTGACTAGAGAAACAAATCCAGTGAATATACATATACACATACACACACATATATATATGTGAGCTTTATATCAAGAATTATGTATTTAGGACACAGCCCAGCCAAGTTCAACTCGACTCTGTAAGCCCAGTTGTAGTCCATAAATTCCTCCTCAGACTCACACAGACACATGCAGTAATGCAGAATGCAGGAAGATCACAGACAGGTAGGTGCAGTCTCATGCACCCAAGGTCATTGGAAACATGGTAGGGCACTGGCAGCTCTCAGAGTGGCCACCAGAGTCCTGGAAAACAGAAAGGTAGAGTGGAAGAGTGAGAAGGAAGTTCCTAAATCCTTCTTATGAGGAGGCCACATACCCAAAGAAGCACCATCAAGCATTAATAGTTGGATTCCATACCTAACCTTTCATACATCTTCCAATTGATATAAAATCACCTACCGTATATACTCAAATATAAGCTGACCTGAGTATAAGCCAAGGTACCTAATTATTACCTGGGAAACCATAAAAACTGATTGACTCGAGTATAAGCCTAGGGTGGAAAATGCAGAAGCTATTGGTGAGTTTCAATAATCAAAACAAATGAAAATAAAATGAATAAAAATTGAGAAATCAGTGGGATAATGCATTTAAATATTTATTTTAAATAAATAACATAAATAAAAGGACAACAAGTCATTTAACATTAGTAAACTAGCACAGTAAGTGGAAAATAGGTTCAACAAAAACAATAAGGTATCAACAATGATGCCTTAAGAGTACTATTCCCTGAGCTCAATCAGCAACCAAGCTAAAACGTAGAGCTAAAATCCTTCAAAACTGGATTCCTCATCATCATCCGTATCCCAATGCAGAGCTTCAGCTGGTGTGAGGTCATCATAGATGCTGTCCTCACTGAAATCGCCGTCATCACCATCACTGCTGTCATTTTCATACAAAGCACAGTCTTCACTGCCATTCATAGCATTACTAATACTACGTTTCTGGAAGGCACGTCGCACCATGTCTTCTGGAATGTCTTCCCATGCATCTCGAACCCACTTTGCTATTAACTCTATGTCAGGCTTCATGACATTTCCTCCTTTTGTTAGTCAGCCTTGACCAGATGACATCCATTCATGCCACATCCTTCGCACCTGGTCTTTAAAAGATTTATTCAAAGATGCACGTCATAGGATGGCTCTGATTGGTTAGATATGAGTAAGCAAGCATTCAAAGCCCTGTAGTGTCAGTGGGGCTTTGAATGAACAATGGAGAAATGGCAATCGCCGCAAGATAACGGTCGCTCATCCAGTTAAGGGGGGGCGAGGCAGGAGGCAGTAAGATGCTACACCTCGCTCGGGTACCACTGACCCATGTATAAGCCCAACCCCAGTTTTTCAGCACATTTTTTGAACTGAAAAACTCGGCCTATACACGAGTAGATACGGTAACTACCACAGAAGTCTTCCTCCAATCCTGATGCCACATCCTTCCTCTTGTAATGTAGCTTCTCTGACTATTTGCTTAGCATACAGATTAAATATGCTGACACAATATGTGGTAGTTACATTATCTGGTGTCAATTTGGGACTTCCGAGGATTAAGAGTGAAGGGATGTCGTCTAGTCTGTCAATAGGGTCATAGCCAAAGAGGCCTCTGTGTGGGCAAGGCCTTCCCCTAAGGATTGTGGGAATTCTTGGATTTCCTCCTTGGAGCTGGGAGACAGACTATTTCTTTGGGCTCACTCCCTTAGAGACTCTCTACTGACAAGACACATGGCACTACACTAGCGGTCCTCAACCTTCCTCATGCCGTGACTCTTTAATACAGTTCCTCATGTTGTGGTGACCCCCAATCATAACATTTTTTTTGTTGCTACTTCTTAACTGTCATTTTGCTACTATTATGAATTGTAGTGTAAATATCTGATATGCAGGATGTGTTTTCATTGTTTCAAATTAAACTTAATTAAAGCATAGTGATCACAAAAACAATATGTCATTATATATTGTGAAATATTTATTTCTAATTACAAATTAATGAAATTTTGTCTTGAAGCAGGGTGTAGCATGGGTAACAGTCTTCATGCCCAGTGTGTGGACATATCCACATGTGGGCAGACCCACCTGGAGACGGATAGAGGAGCCGTGTCTCGGTTCCTAAGACCATCGGAAATATGTGTTTTCAGATGGTCTTATACGACCCCTGTGAAAGGGTCGTTCAAGCCCCAAAGAGGTTGTGACCCACAGGTTGAGAACCACTGCACTACACTGATAGACCCCATGCCCTGGGAACTGGAGAAGCCATGTGGAAACCTCTGCCAGCACTGAGATGCTTACAATGACACTGGATCCAAAGACTTTCAACCTACCGGCCTGTGATCGTCCTGCATTCGGCCTTATTGCATGTGTTTCGTGAGTCTGAAGAGGACTTTATTGATTGTATCAGACATATGGTCTAATATCAAACTTATGGGCTTGGACTGGACTGGGTTGGGATGTTTTCTTAATGTACAATTACCCTGTATATAAAATGCTGTCTTATACACATATGAGTTGCTATGGATTTGTTTCTCGAATCTCCCTGGACTAACACACAATTCAACCTTGATGCACACCTTTCCTGATTTTAAAGCATGCAGGATCCCTTTGTTTGATCATAGCTATATACAAGCTCCACCTGAGCACAGTGAAATGTTTCAGAATTCCCATTCTTCTCAAGATTTAGTTGAATGCCTTAGCACGATCAATAAAAAAGTAAACTTTAAAAAAAATTGTATGCTCTGCTTGTGCCACAGTCCATTTAACATCAGCAATGATAGCCCTTATTCCATATCTCCTCCTGAATCCAGCCTGAACCTCTGGCAGCTCCCTAGCAATGTACTACGACAACCATTTTAGATGCTCTTCAGCAAAATTTTACTGGCATTTGGTATCAGTGATATTGTTGGAAAGTGTGAGCATTCGGTTAGGTCATCTTTCTTAAGAATGGGTACAAATATGGTTTTCTTCCAAACAGTTGGACAAGTAACTGTCTTCCGAATTTGTTGGATTGGATGAGTAAATGCTTCCAGTGTTTCATCAGCTTGCTGATACGTTTCAATTGGCATTCCATCAATTCCTGGTTGCGTCTCGTTGGATAATGCTTTTGGTGCAGCTTGAACTTCTTGCTTTGGTGCCATTGGTTCTTGTCCTTATGTTACCTGAACTGGTGGACTGTCAACTAGTTCTTTTTGGCGCAGGGACTCTCTGTGTCCTTTCCATCTTCTTTTGATGCTTCTGCATCATTTGATATTTTGTCCCGAGAACTTTTCATAACTGGAATTCCAGGCCTGAATTATTTTTGATCAGTTTCAGGGATGCTGAGTGGGTTCCTTCCCCTTTGGTTTTCTAATTGTAGGTCTTTGCACATTTCGTTATAATATTGGCTTTGCTTTCTCTAGATGCTCTTTTGAAACCTCTATTCAGCTCTTTGACTTCACCCTTTCTTCCATGGGCTTGAGCTACTCTCAGATGAGGAGCAGGTTTTGGTGTCCTTCTGACAGCCACTTTGACTTTCTCTTTCTTTCGTCTGGTTACTGACCTTCTGCTTTCTTCGTGAATGATGTTCCTGATGTCCTCCCACAGCTCGTCAGAACTTCTGCAAGCAGTGTTCAGTGCAGCAAATCTGTTTTTGAGATGTTCTCAAACGTCAGGTGGGGTAGACTCCAGGTCCTATTTTGGCCAAAATACTGCCAATAATTGGGTGAGATTATGCAAATAAGGTGTATGGAAACTGATATTTATGGTTATGTGTCCATCTTGATTCATGATGATTTTCAGTTGTTTGGCAGTTGTGTAATGATGTGATTTCCCTTTACTCTGTGATCTGAGGTAACTATTCTCCATGTGAAAAACGTTGTAAATCTTAACCTCTATACCTAAAGCTATGGTATACCTTTCCATTTGAAAGTTAGTTGGTTGTTATGTTAATGATGCATCATTAGGTGAAATGTATCTTGCAGAATTAGGTGAGATGTCTCCTGAGTCACTGCCTTACTGGAAGATGTGACTACTAGAAGATATGTCTTACTAGAAGACTAGAAGGTATGACTACTACTACCACCCTGAGCCAAGTCATCACTCTTACCTTATTCAAGTTACATCTTTCTACCACCATGCTCAAGGAATGGGGGTTTCCTTAGGGTATGAAAAGCATCCAGTGCATATAAATCACCTTGTCAGGTTCTCTTCCTTGCTCTGGATTACATATTGGCTAATCATCATCCGACCTCTTCCTGGATTTGAGCAGTCTGTTATATGGCCAAGTGATTTCAATGTGTCAGCCTTTTTAACTATGGGAAATAGGAGCAGCATCCGTCCCGACGGCTGATCCACACATTTGGGATTTGCCAGCTAGAACAACTTTGTGTGCCCTTTCCTTAATGGCTCATGACTTTTCCTTAATGGTTCAGGGGACATTTCAGTGAATTTTAGAACGCGAAGAGGAGAGGGAGAATACTGCAGGGAAATGAGTGGTGAATCTTCTAGATGATAGCAGAGGCAAAGCAATTTGTATAGGGGGACATTGGGGCATCTTTCACCTCTGCTTCTTAGAAACCAGCTTTGTGCTGATCCTTACAAAAGAAATAACATTAATTTGGAGCTAATTTCTTGATTTTTTTTCCCCTTAGTGATTAATGTAGATGATTCTTAAAGGTGGAAAATAGTGGGCAGCCATTGCACAGAAATGCCCGGTCTCATCCAGCAGTCAAAACAAGCACCAGCGCATGCAGGCCTTTTTATCACTCTGTGAATTCTGTCACACATTCAGTTGTTTTATTGCGGCCAGTTTCCGTCATTCGAAATAATTTATGCAGCTCTAAGAAACTGGCCTGTGCATGGTGGCATCCTGGATCACAGGATCATCCTGGCAGGTGGGGAGGAGTGGAAGGGGGATGGAAAAGTACCCGCAGTGCCTCCTGACTCCAACTTCCTGCTGGAGATATCCACCTCTTGCTGACTCTGAGTCACCAACAGCAGGCCTCCACCCACCCCAGCCCCCACCAGCCCATTAGATCGGCAGCTTTCTTCCCAGGCTGCGTTCCCTTGCTTGCTCCCACACGTATGTTCAAGGTGGAGACAACCCTAATGAGGAAACACAAGGCAGCTGCTGCGGCAGGCAGTCCTCCTCCAGCAGCACAATGACACATGCAGCATCCTCACCTGCAGGGCCTGCCCACCCCACACGGTCCTGTAGGGCATCCCTTAGACACAAACTGCCCCACCCCTGCGAGTCCTGGATCCCTACCAAAGGATTCGAAGCCATAGAAATTCCCAGTTGAGCTCTGGTACCCGAAGGAACCAGGACTGTCTCCCTGGTGGGTAGGAATCCCTGGAAACTTGAGGCTTACGTTACGTATGGTTAATAGTGGAGGAGCAGAATGGAATGGAGTATGACAAAATAGGCATTAGGAAGAGGCTCATCACTCTTGTCTTTTGTTGAAGGCACTGCTCCTCAGTCAGATATCAAAGTTCACCGCAATCTTCCTCCCAAGTCTATTTCCCAAAATGCCCTTATGCTCCAGCTCTGGGCCTATTACAAATTTGCAAACTGCCTGGGAATGCTTGGTAGAAATACATTACCAGAATGTGATCTGAATGTGGCTCAGGGACGCTGTCTGTGAGAAGTACCTTAAGTATTGCACATCAGGTAAGGTGAGTACATGACTCTAGCCCAGGGATGTATAATGTTCCTGATGGCAGTTATAAAGCCCAGTGAAGGTGGCTCAACAGTTACTTTGGGGACAGAAGTAATTGTAACAAGTGCCCTCTGTGTGCCTGTATCCTCTTTATAGAACACATACACACTCACACACACATGACACCGCTACCATCACACACCCACATGCTTTTAACTAGAGCCTTTTGCTGTTTTCACTTCTGTTGGAGCTCAGCATCACTTTTCATTTGAATGGGAGCAGGGGACTCAGAGAACTTTACTGCTAATCACATGTTGAAAACCCACTATGTTGACTAAATTAACCAGAAACGATTTCCTAGGCACAGGCTGGTGTTTCTTGATGCCATCTTTTTCACGGTGTTCTTTAAATTTGGATGCTTCATCTACTATTTCACTTGTTAAAATATTATCTAACCATGAAGGCCCAATTTACACAACATCTCCTACACAAAAACCATGCCTGAGAGCTCTTCAGTTGGATGCGCTCTCTTCTGCTTTTCTGTGGAATTGTTAGCTCTTCTCATACTACACTGGTCTTCTTCCACATTGTTTCCTCGCCACAAGAGAAATGTTTCAATCCTCATCTTGGCTGCATTCTGGGTTGGGTGTTTACCCATCTTTGCCTCCTGCCTCACTTACATCTAGTGCTTTTACAGTATCCTGAATAGAACAGTTGGTATTCAATAATTTAATATTTAATAGAAGCACAGTGAAAGTGTTTTCCCATAAGAATTCCATTTCTGTATGTTAAAATACTATGACATGAGTAGGTATGAATGTATTCTGAAGTCTCACATATAGCAAATACCTTTAAATTGATTAGGTGTAACAGGTGTTTTTGTTTTGTTTTTCATTGTGACCAAGAAGACAATACGCTGAACATGACTTTTGATACAACAGCAGGAAAGAGGAGGTCAACATGCAGCTATTTCCCTAAGCCAAGGAAAGCCTTGCTCCTGAAACACCCAAGCTCAAGCCTTATGCCTTTTTAAGGAACTTTAACATCATAGAGCGGTGTCCTTCAACACTGTGGTGTACAAAATAGTCCTCATCTAATACCATCTGACTGAGCGATACTAACTCAGAGGTCCTGAGTTAGGTACAGCACAACCACTAGGCTATATTATCAACTATGACTTTTTCTGCGACTTCATTATAAAACTCTTCCAATGTTTCTCAAATAGGTATTAACCGCAAATTCCAAAGCACACTTGCCTTCCCTCAAAATGCAAACTTTTTGAAGCCCTCTCATATGCTTTACGTTCAGTAGGTCTCCCTTGGTCATTTTCTTTGCATAAAAAAAGTTTCAGAACGAAAAATAGATTTCATCTTAATCATCCAAGTCAGCGGGTTCTTACCATTCAAACCAAGCACAGTGGTTATGTGTTGGACTGCTAACCACAGGGTCGGCAATGTGAAGCCACCAGCTGCTCACTGGAAGCAAGACAAGCTTCCTATTCCCATATGGCTTTGTAGTCTTGGCGACCTATGGAGTCAGTTGAACTCTGTCCCATAGGGTCCCTATTAGTTGAAATCAACTGTGTGCCACACAGTCTGGTTTGGGTTTGGGCTGAAGCTCGGTCCATCAGGCAGAACCTTCCTGTGGCATCGTTTGTTTGCCTTCTGTATCTAGGGGCACAGAGCGCTCATAACGAAAGATAATGGGCCTTCGGTTAGCATATAAGGTATGCTTCAGGACAACCTCCAGTGTGCGACAGTATCAAATGGTAGACTATCAATCTCTACCATTTTTTACTCTTCCATAAACACTACAAAGGCAAGCTCCCCACCTCAGTCATCTCTCGGTCATCATGCCCATCCGAAGATCAACTTCACAGTATTTATTCAGTGAAAATTTAACAAATAGATCTATAAGGCTTTATCAACCCAAAGAAATTCTTTAACATCCAAGATTTTAATCATTCATTAGACCACGGTTATAAAAAATGTGGACATTTATGAAATAAGATTATGAAACATATATAGCCAGAAAAATGTAATTTTCAAGAATCTCCCAACCTACAAATATTCTTGTGAACTTGGGTTTGTTTGTTTTTTATAAGAGGACCATGACTGGGACTCCAAAGAAAGCTCCTTTGGGTGAAAATACATTTTTTTTTAAATGCTGCAGAGGGTTCTATTTTAGTTAATTGGCTAACGGCATTATTTTCTGTTATCAAGAAAATTCACATTTTAGTCATCGAATGATCTTCATCAGGTTACCACGTCCTGGTGCTATTCTATTTTCAAAAGTGTTCTTTCGTCACCAACACATTTTCATCCTTTATAATATTTCCAATGGCATCACTTTACTCCACTAACGCAAAACACAAGTAAGCTAAAAATTACCCTCTGCTGTTTCCCACTCATCTCCAGAGAGCAGCTACCATTTACAGACGCTCTCTGTTGCCGTGTTCTTCAGAAAGTTTGCCATTCCACAAGCTGTTTTTAGCCCCCGTACCCATGACACTTACACACGCAGTTAGGATTTCTTTATCTGATGCTTTTCCAAGGCAATACCTCCGCCTCTTCATTGAATCACGCGGCTGTCTCTTAATCAAATGATATTTTTTGAAGTGTTTCCTCACTGAAGCCCACAAGGTTGTTTTTCATACCCCCCACACCTGCTCCATACACTAACCTGAAGAGAATTGCTTATGGGATTTATTGTCCTTTTTGGAACAGAAATATGATATTTATCATTTCTCCATTCTCCACAATCTGGCTCAACAATTGAAAGTGTCTAAAAATATCAACTAATATTTCATTATTTTCTTGTTCCCCAGTAAACGAGAAATTTTCTTTGCCTGAATCGCCCAGATTCAAAACTGTGTGGTGCAGCGAAAACAGTTGAAATTGCAGAAAAAAACAGATAAGAGAAACTACCACTTAAGGTCCATGTGACCTTCGGGATTCAGGAACTCTGAACCTCAACTTTCTTATCGACTAAATGGGGGCAGGGGGGTTGTGAGTACTCAATGAGAGACTATGTTGCAGGCTGTGAGGATGATGGAAAGTGAAATTTCTTAATTTGCTTCTTCTATCCATGTCTCTAGAACTCCCACCAAATGATTGGGTAGGACTATGCAAATAGGCTTGCAAAACACTAATCGAAGGGATTGGTCAGTTTTGTTTGCTAGTCTCCTGACTGTAAGAGAGCTATCTCAGAAGGAGAAACAGAAAGAATTCCAAGGACCATCAAGGAAAAGGAACCACTCATGGGCACATTAGAAATCCCCCCCTGAATTGCTAGAGGGAGTAGAGACCTTGTCATGCCAAGACCAGTGTTTGAGGCTACAGAGCCATGGGGCAGAGAGAAGCAGCACAGAGAATATGAGCCAGTGAAACAGGGCAATGGGATCAAGTGGATAAGAGGCAGAAAATCAGCTAGAGAGGCATGGCTGCTGGGGAGAATTGCTAATGTGGACCAATGATATCTCCGTAGTGTTTTCTTATCCTGCCTTGTGGTAAACTGTTAACTTCCCTAATAAATCCTCATCATCATGACTACGGTTTGTGAATTCTATGTGGCCATTGAACATAATGACCAAATCCAGCAGAAAGGTAGAGTTTTGTGGCAGAAATACATGGTATCAAAATAGGCTAAAGGAGGATTGAGGGTACAATGTTGTTTGACCATCAGCTTTGGGTTTGTGTGGATTTGAACTCTCCTCACGTTGAAAGAAGAAGTCAGATATGGTCTCTGCACCATCACTGTTGCTGTTGCTTTTGAATGTCAGACACTAACATTGTCTCCAATTATAGAAGTGGCATAACGAGGACAAGATGACAGAGCTGTGTCTGTGCAGAGAATGACTACTCTAAGTCATTCTATCTCCCCCACATTTCAGGGGAGCCAAATCCCCGTGCAAAATTACAGGAGTGTTTTGTATGGGCTTTTGTTGTGGAGGGTGGGCATCCATGTCCAGGAACGGGGTTTGAATTTTATGTGTTAAGTGCTGCAGGGGAACAGCCTTTGTGAAATGGGGAGCTAATCCACTTGTGAGTACATGGACTAAGATCTAGAGCAGCGGTTCTCAACCTGTGGGTTGCAACCCCTTTGGGGGTCAAATGAACCTTTCACAGCAGTCGTCCGATTCCTCACAGTAGCAAAATGTCAGTTGTGAAGCATCAATGAAAATAATTTTATGGTTGAGGGTCACCACATGAGGAGCTGTAGTAAAGGATCACAGCATTGGGAAGGTTGAGAACCACTGCTCTGGAGAGAAACATGGGAAGATACACCTCCAGAGGTTATGTAGCAAACTTAAGGAAGGCAATGGGACTTTCTGGGACAGAAGAGACTCCCTCATTGTTATCTAGCCAGAGTTTGGTTAGATACAATGTAAATGGCCAGTAGGAAATATTTTAGGGTCTTGAGACATATGTCTCTATCACAACTACTCAACTGTGCCATTGCAGCAGGAGAGAAGCCATAGACAATATGTAAGTTAAAAGAGTGTGCTTATCTGTCAGTATGAGCTGTTGTGGCTTAGTGGTCATGAGTCAAGCCTTTAACACTCCTTGGGAGAGAGAAGGTGTACTCCTTGATGTGCTTGAACTATGGAATGATATGATATATGTATTAATCTTCAATTATTAAGAACGAGAGAGAGCTACAGTCTCAGAAAATCATAGGGTCAGTCTACCCTGGTCTATAAGGTCACTATGGCTCAGCATCAACTCAATGGCAATGAACTTGTTTGGGGGTATATGTCAATAAAACTTTATTTACAAGACAGATGGCTAACTTTCAGAATAGTAAAAGTGTTCTAAAATCTCCTGCAATTATAGTTGTGTAGATATGAGAATCCAATAAAAATCATTGGTTTCCCCGTGTTAAACAGATACACTTTGACCCATTTGAAGTATATCTCATTGAAGAAATGGTGTTAGTCAATTTAAAGAGAAATAAACAGGTGGTTAGCTATATTTCATCCACAGGCCATAAGTTTACAGTTCCTGACATAGACTCAAACCAAAGCCAATGTCATTGCCATCAAGATGAATTTGACTCAGGGCAACTTTGTAAGACAGAGTAGAGTTGCCCTTGTGGATTTTTGAGGCTGCAAATCTGATGAGAGCAGGAAACTTCATTTTTCTCACACAGAAAGGTTGGGTGCTTTGATCTGCTGACCTTGTGGTTAGCAGCCCAGTGTAACCCATAGCACCGCCAGAGCCCATGTGATTTAGAGTAGGGAAGCCCTGCTGGTGTCGTGGGTTATATTGGGCTACTAACAGCGAGGTTAGCAGGTTGAAACCTTCAGCCATTCTGCAGGAGAAAAATAAGGCTTTCTGCTCCCATTAAGATTTATAGCCTGAAAACCCCACAAGGGCAATTTTACACTCTTTTATAGGATAGCTTTGAGTGTGCTAGTTAGGTTTATTGTGGCAACTTGGAACATGTGGGCAGAGTTTAATCAGGTTGCAGTTTGATTGGAGGGTGACTGAGTTAAATGTTTTCTGAGGCCTGCCTGCAGACCCTCTCTTTTCTCCCTGGTGATCATACCAGTGTGCCACTGCTTGAGCTAGTCCTTTGCTTCACCGTGTGCTGCACTACCAGTGGGCTGAGCCAACTGGTGGAACTTGACACAGTGCCATGCATCACTAGAGCTCAAGGTCCCATCGGGGCCTGCTCTGCGACTGATGCAACCATGGTGCTGTGCCTTGCTAGAGCTTGAGACTCCTTCAAGAACCTTCTCTGCTGTCTGCCTGCAGGTCAACTCTAGTCTATTCCTCTTGCCTGAGGGCAAATTCCACTGTCTGCTTCCTTGAACTTGGACTAGCACTGGTGTGAGTTGAGGATCTTCAGTGTATTAACGGTCCCACAAAAGTGAGTTGAATGGCTGTGTGGACTAATTAGCTATTGTCTTCCTTTTCATTATATAAACATATTCATATATATGAACTTATGAATATGAATATATATATATGTGTGTGTGTGTGTGTGTGTGTCCTGGTTTTGTTTCTTCTTTAGGGAACCCTGCCCAACACAGTCAACATCAACCCAATGGCAATACATTTGTTTTTGTTTTTGTTGTTT
The DNA here is from genome assembly GCF_050624435.1 of Tenrec ecaudatus. Classification (NCBI taxonomy): domain Eukaryota; kingdom Metazoa; phylum Chordata; class Mammalia; order Afrosoricida; family Tenrecidae; genus Tenrec; species Tenrec ecaudatus. The sequence goes on from NC_134533.1 coordinate 42,584,433, forward strand.
TCTTTAGAGGTCAGCAAATTACCATTCATTGACCAAATCCAACTGCATGCCTGCTCTCAGAGCTCACGACATAAAAATAAATTTAGCCATTTTTAAATGAGTACATTTAAACGATTATGCAAGTACCCACAAATAATCCTCTATCTCCTTCTTGTGCTGCAAGAGTTGTTCATTTAATCCTCATGGCAACCCTGTGAGGTTACAGGCAAGAGTAATTACCCTTACAGATGTTAAGTAAATGATATGATAGCACACAATAATTGAGAGAAAAACCAAGGCCTTGGGATTGTGTCCTCTCACTCTAAATCTGGGGCTTTTTTCAATACAAACTCATGAAAACTTACTATGAGCCAGCACTGCCAGTATGCTATGACTCAGTCCTAACTCTGCATATTCTCAGGGGTACCCAGCCCAGCAGGAGAGAAGAAAATAACTCTCCTAGAATGGAATAAAGGCACTAAGATGAAGTGCTTTTTTGAGCGAGCAGGAACTTTTGGATCTTGGGTCATCAGGGAAGTCTTCCCATGGGATGTAATAAAGGAAACATTTGGAAGTCAGACATCCTGAAAGTGATGTAAAAGAGTCAGGTTTCTGCTAAGATAAAAAAGCATAATCCATAGCTCCCATATATCGGTGACTTATCACAAGACCACTGAGGGTTGGCCAAAGCAGCTCTGCTCCAAGCTCAAGGTCAGATTCAGGTTTTCTTCATGTGTTGTAGTTGGGCCAAGTGCAAGAGGTCAAGCCGACCCAGGAAAGCTCATGTAAATTTCCGCTTGTATTACTTCCACCATCATTTCATTGGTCAGCACCAGTCACATGATCTAGCCCCACAACCCGTGGGACCAAGAAATATACTCTGACCACTCTAGCGGGAGACATGGGCAAAAGGAAAACGACTTGTTAGCTATTATGTACTTTCTACATCTGCACTGTTTCCTCGACCTCTGATAGCTCTCGAGAAAGTCAGAAACGGACAGCTCGACCTTTAAGGACTTCCTCTTCTAAGCCCTCGTGAAGGGTCACCTGCGGTGATCATTATCAAATGTTGCAGGAAATACGAAGGACTTTCCAAAGTTCATTCAAAAAAATGGAACTAGGTGATAATGGAAAATCTCCACTAACACTCTGAAGCGTCCTCATCTATGGCTCAGGCACACACAGGTAAAGTGTTCTAGGACCTCCGGTATTAAGGAGAACTCTCTAGAATTAATAAGAATTTTATTTTCTCAGTCTCATGCTGCATAGTTTTATATTCATAATGGGCCTGACTAGTAGAATAGCTAAGATAAGCATCATAAAATGAGGGCAAGATACACTAGATGAATGAATGGGAAGGCTAGAAGGCAGAGCTGTTAAGACCCAATCAGAGCATTGAAGAAATACTGAGAGAGCTGAGGAAGAGCTACAGAAGTATCACGAGTGACAGAGGAGGGAGCCAACTACAAGCAAACAAGGGGACAGTCCCGGTGAGGGGAGCCATTCTGGCCGATAGCACCTCTCAGCATCCCTGACTCACCGTCAGTGGCTAGTGAGTATAGCTCATAAGCATAACAGATTGGCTGAAGGACGCACACACACGTGTGTGTGTGTGTGTGTGCGTGTGTGTGTGTGTGTGTGCGGTGTTTTGTTGAAATACCAAGACGAAAGTGGGATGTAAAAAACCAAGACGAAAGTGGGACGTAAAAAACTAACTTTATTTTACCAGGAGAACCATTCTCCTGAATGGAAAATTGATGTGCTCGGTAACTTTCACCCGATTCACAATAAAAATAAATAATTAAATACTGATATACTTGAGTATAAGCCGAACTGAGTATCAGCCAAAGGACCTAATAGTACCACAAAACTACATTAAAAAATGTGCTGAAAACCTCGACTTATACCTGAGTATATATGGTAATATAATAAAAATTATGGAAATACTATTGAAAAAATTTACTACATCTGCTTATTTCTCATAAAACTTTGCAAGAATGTATATTTCTCAGATTCTCTGTGTTTCTTATATTATAGAGCTCAGTATATTTCTTCCCTACATTTCTCACAGTTTCACCAAAATCTGTTATTAAATCTTAGTAATTATTTCCTATAATTATTTCAATTGTAGAAATAAGGATGTTTGGTGGCATATATTTGGAATATGTTGTCAGTAAAAGAGGGACTATAATATCTGTTTTACTTTTCTCATAGGATTATTAATAGAAGATAACACAAACTTTAAGTGTAGAGTGTTCAGATTCTTGTTAAAGATCTCAGAATAAACAAATAGTTTATGTTACTCTCTTCTCAAAAACATACTGAACGACAGTAGAGTGATCTTTTTGAAAGGTCCATAAATTAAAAAGAAAGAAAACAGCAAAAACATTTTGGAACCTTGAAGGCAGATGGATTAATGATAACATATTCAGCATATTCTAAATTGTTGAATCCTCAAAGGCAAAGACAGATAAGTAACTTAATTTTCTCTCATGAACCCCAGGGTATAATTTCAGGAATAATGTCCTTGAAAAGACAAATGAGAATAAGATCTAGGGAAAAAACAAGGATTGAAATTCTTTCCACATAAGGAAAAAGTAGAAAGGACACCAAGGTGAAAAGTAAACAGTAGAGTCTGATTCCTGCAGACACTGCAGACCGCTCCTGCGGTTTTTGAGATTGTCCATCTATGAGAGCCGATTGCTCATCTTTCTCTCACAGAGTGACTGGGGATTTGAACTGCTGACCTTGAGGTTAACAGTCCAGTATATAAACCCACTGTGCCACAAAGTTCCTAAGGAAGGATAAGAATGTCCCCAAACAAACAAACAAAAGATCCAGGACTGGCTTAATTTTCCCATTAAAAATTTCCTATTGGGTGCCCAGTACAAGCTGGTACACGATAAATCATTTTAACATCCCTGAATTCAGAGAAAGACAATAAAAGCCCGAAAGCTTAGGAAGGAGTGTCACATAGAGAAAGAAGCAGAATGAACTCAGATTTCTGAAGAGCAACTATTCAGCTGCAGGGTGTCAACTGTGGGCGCACATATTTAGAACAGATTCACACAGGTATGAAGGACCTACAGACACCTTAATTATCATTATACAGGCAACAAAGGCACCCTGGTGGCACCGTGGTAAAGTGTCTGGCTGTTACCTCAAAGTCACCAACTGTTCTGCAGGAGACAATGTGGCCATCTGCTTCCAAAGATGGAACCCTGGAACCTGGCGCAGTTCTACATCATCATTAGAGTCACGAATTGAAATTGACTCATTGGCAATGAGCTTGGTTGGGGCTGGGATATACAAAACATAGGGGGGAAATAAGACAATTATCTACTTTGCAAAAAAAATCTAAGAGAAAGGACATATAATTTTCAAGCACCACATGACAATTGCAAAATGGTTTTTATAAAATTGTAAGAGCATAAACATTAAACATACATTTAAACATGGATTTTATTATAACTATAGTCAAAGGAAGGTTCACTCTTTTTTCCACCACTGCTTAAAAGAGCATGTGTTTATTTTCTCATATTTTGGTGAGAGAGAAGTTTAAGAACCGTTTCACTGTTCAGGTTCTCAAAGAGCTGTAATCAAGGTGTCCCCGGGTCTGTGTTCTTATCTGGAGACTCAAGTGTGGACAAACGCACTTCCAAGCTCACTTAGTTTGCTGACAGATTGTGTGTGTGCATCGCTACTATTCATGCAATTTGTTCCTTCAAAGCCAGCGGGGAGAGTCTGCTAGTAACATGGAGTCTTGTGGGATGTAATAAAGTCATAGATATCACATCCCGTTACCTTTTCCATATTTTATTGGTTAGAAGAAAGACACAGATCCTGCTCATCCGACGGTGAGGGGATCATGCATGGGTTTGACCAACGAGAGATGAGAATCACCAGGGCTGTGTTAAAGTCGACATCCCTAAGCACAGCACAAGGGGCAGCCTCTTTCCTTTGACTCTTCCTTTTGATACTCCATGACAGTAGCATAGGATGACCGAGACAGGAATGTCGGAACAAAATTACAGCATCTCTATTTTTAAAAAGATGATTTTCAGTACACTTATACAGCGGAATCCAGGACCTCAATGCTAATCTGTTCGAGAAGGAGCAGCGAGATGCAATGCAGTTGAGTTCCAAATCAATTTTTCCCATAAGAAATAACTGAAAACAGATTAATCCGGTCTCAACCACCATGTTTTTACCCTAACCTTGCCTTTTTATACCAAATATTACGCACAAATTTCAAAGTAAATAAGTTCAGAGTTAAATAATGTAATTTAAATAAGAAACACAACATTTAAAAAGTTGTTAACCACTACAGCATGGCCCACACCTTGAGATTGATGAGGATCTGGATCTGTGGATATGGATGTGGAGAGGAGGGATGGAGAGAGAGTGTCGTTATTTGGAAGGGGAATCTCCTTCCATAAAATCAGCTGGTAGCTGTTTTTCAGGAATATTTTTCCCTTCTTTGCCTTTTTTTTCACTAGGACCTGGCTGACTTTTCCTTTTAAAGAAGTCTGTCTAATGTGGTTCGCTGTTGGCACTTCCTTAACAGTTTTCTAAAATGGTTTACTAAATTATCACCAACAATATTGATAGACTGGCTAATCAGTTACTTATCACGATGATTCTTTTCAAAAAATTTTCTTAGGACCCATGCTTTTTATCTAACAACAGTACAAAAAAACCACAAAACTAAGAAAATTATAGCAAAACACAAAAGGTTCAAACAACATGCGAGCAACGCCAGCTAATGCCGAGAGACGGAAACACGAACTGCTTTTGTTTACAAAAATCACGTGCTATCATATTCTGCCTTCACTTGGAGTTCAGTAATTCCTCTTGGTTACACTGCCCTTGATCAAGCCCTACCAGGCCTCCTACACTCTCCTTGCCATTGATTTTTTATCACTTGTTGTTCCCTTGTCCCTGTTAATACACACTTCCTTCCCCCCACCTCCCCCTCGCCCATGACCCCCCAAACTGTTGGTCCTGTTGTTTTCTCCTCAAGGTTGTTTATCTTGCCTATCTTATCTAGTTAGACCTGCAGAGATAATAATATGCACAAAAAACCAAGACAGAGCAAAACAAAATAACAAAAGAAAAAACAAGAAAAGAAAACAATGACAAAAAGAAAAGAAGAGCCTGTAAATAGCTCACAGTCTCTCTGTTGACCTTTAGGAGTGTTTTCCAGTGGAGTCTGATGGGGTGACATGCCCCGACCCCAAAGTCTATTTTTGGTTTTCCCTGAGGATTTCGTTGCTCTGTTCCCCTTGTGTTCTGTTGCATGCCCTTAGTGTTTTGCACACCCTTAGTGTTTTGCTTCAGATCGGGCACAATTCCCATTCTCCAGTGTTATCTTCCGTAGCACTATGGGTCAGCGAGGGACATTGTGTCTCATAGTGGGGTCAGCCCTACAGTCTCCTCTGTGTTTTGGCTTCTCTGGGCAGGAATATCATCCTTAGGGCTTGATGGGCCAGGCTCCTGTGCGCTCTGATCAGACATATCCTTCTCCCTGAGTGGTAGCTTCAGTTTTGTCCTCTGAAGTGAATTCTTCTGCGGGGAATGGGGGGGCTGTCCTCAGAGTTGGGAATGGCCTACAAGAATAGTGATACCAGGAGGGTAAGGGAAAAGTGGGAGCGAAAGGAGGAACCAATCACAATGATCTACATATAACCCCTCCCTGGGGGCAGACAACAGAGAAGTGGGTAAAGGGAGAAGTCAGACAGTGTAAGACATGACAAAATAATGATAATTTATAAATAATTGAGGATTCATAAGGGAGAGAGGGTCAGGGAGGGTGGGGGGAAAGAAGAACTGATACCAAGGCTCAAGTAGAAAGAAAATGTTTTGAGAATGATGATGGCAACAAATGTACAAATGTGCTTGCCACAATGGATGCATGTATGGATTGTGATAAGAGTTGTACGAGCCCCAATAAAATGATATTTTTTTAAATTCACTTGTGTCGGGTTGGATTCCAATGTTTTGTCTGAGCTCTGATGCAAAATTTTCTAGACATTTCGCCTCGAAATAAGATTGTGTCGAGTACTGATGTTTGAGTACCGGGGTTCTACGCTGATTGTATAACTATCACTAATATTCAGTTTTAGAATATTTCCATTACCACCAACAGACCTCCAACACCCCACCCCCACCCCCAGCTCATGACCAACTGCAGCCAACATTTGTGCCGCTCTCACCCCAAAGTCACCACTAATCAGCTTTCTTCAGATTTGTAGCTCCTGTTTTCATGACCTAAGTCTGCTTGCCCTAAATTACCCTAGATCAGTGGTTCTCTGTCTTCCCAATACCGCGGCCCTTGAATACAGTTTCTCATGTATGATGACCCCCCCAACCATAAAATTAATTACACTGCTACTTCATAACTGTAATTTTGCTACTGTTATGAATCGGACGACCCCTGTGAAAGGGTCATTCGACCCCCGAAGAGGTCGCGACCCACAGGTTGAGAACCGTTGCCCTAGATCCTTCCCTGGCTCCTCTCTGATGGCAAAGTGGCAATTCCTGCCAGCCTCCTTCTCCAAGGATGAGAGTAAATCAATTCAACTGAGGTACTACAGAAGCTGGGATTGCTTCTCCTTGAGTCAGTCCTCCACGAGGCGGCTTTTCCAGGAGACCCTCAACTCCTGCTTGATAGTCCTTGTTAGTCTTCAGCTATTCGCAAGTGACTCTGGCTCCCAGTCTCCAGAAACATACCCTTCTACTGTGCCTTTGCAGACTTTGGGTAGTGGAATGCTAGAACTAGCTTTTGCCAGCTCATAAGAGCCAACTATTAAGTTTACGAGCATTTTTTAAACCAATTACTAAATCGTCAGTAATTTAAATGGGCCTCAAGGAGAGTATTTACACATAAGAAAAGCTACAAATTGGATGCATTTGTTCCCATTGGTGTCTTATTCATTTCCTTCCTATCTTCTTCTCACCTCCCACCCTCCCCCCTCCCCCCTTTCCCCCCCCAGAATTTATCAGCACACCTTGCTTGGGATATAAAAACCCCAAACACATTGCCATTGAGTCAATGCAGACTCATAGTGACCCCTGAGGGGTTCCAGGATTAGAACTGTTGGCACGAGTGGAAAGCCCACTCTTTCTCCTGTGGAGCTGCTGAGAGTTTCCAACTGCCAACCACGTGCATAACACAGCCCAGTGCATAACCCCTGTACCATTAGGGCTCCTCGCTATCCCACCAGGTCCTGAGCTATAGAGGGCTCCTATTAATTCAAATCTCTGGGTCTCCTCCTGTTGTATCAAACTCCATGATAGTCCTCCAAGACTGTTGCTTCTTGGTATTATATCATGCCCTCCCACCATGACTAGAGAGGATTTATGTAACCAGGAGATCACTACAGAAGTGATAAGGTTCACTTCCAAGGCTACGTGATAACACGCATTTCAGGCTCTGCCTTTTATGTTTTGAATTGCTTGCTTGGAGAAAGTCAGCCATGAGGTCATGAAGTGACTCAAACAGCCCAATAAATCGGACCCTGTACTGAGGAGCTGAAATACTCTGCTCCAGCTATGTCGATGAGCCAGACAGGAAGCAGAGCCCTCGACCGGGTCTAGCTTTGTGGTGATTGGATCAGAACCACGCATCTCTACTGAAACCCTGAGGAACTTCAAGCTAGGAGCAAACAGCCAGGCTCTTTCCAAATTTCTGACCAAGAGACACCACTTGAGACAATAAATTGTGGTTTAAACAACCAAGTTCTTGAATAATTTATTAGGCAATGAGAGATCATTCCTATTTTGGAGCCAAATGTGGTATGCCACCATAACAAAAGTTCAAATCTTAGATGACTTTGAACATGGGCCATGGTAGGAGATGGACCAGGTTAGTGAGAAGTCTTAGAGTCTTAAAGAGATAGTTTGAGGAAGTAGAAGGTAAAGGTTCTCAGTAAAGTGATATATATATATATATATATATAGAGAGAGAGAGAGAGAGAGAGAGAGAGAGAGAGAGAGAGAGAGAGAGGTAGAATGTATAGCTAGTGAACTGATTAATCTAGCTAAGGCAGGGGTCCTCAAACTTTTTAAACAGTGGCCAGTCACTGTCCCTCAGACCCGTTGGAGGACCAGATTATAGTTTAAAAATAACTATGAACAAATTCCTAGGCACACCGCCATATCTTATTTTGAAGTAAAAACACAAACGGGGCAAAAACACCCGGTGGGCCAGATAAATGTCCTTGGCGGGCCGTAGGTTGAGGACACCTGAGCTAAGGACTTTCCCTGGCCAGGTGTGAAAGCTGTTGTCTGTATTGTTCTTGCCTGTTGTTTGTAGTAACGTTCCAGTAGAAAGAGAAAAATTAAAGTGAAGACTGTTAAAGGCAGACTAGGATGTTAGTTTGGCAATGGTGGGGCTCTCCAGACAAACTATAATGATAAAAACATTAATTACTCTGGGTAAACATCAAATCCAGGACATTTTCAGGAAAATATAAACTAAAGATGAAACAAATTGTATAACCACAGAAAGATCCCTATCAGTGCTTCAAAGAATGATTCGGTCGATTAATAGGGTCAGTAAGCTATTTACAAATAAAAATAGAGACCACAGAAAAGCTCATGTAGAAATCATGAAATGAGAAATTCTTGGCCTGCTGAGCCCATTTTCAAGGCCATTATAAACAAATGGTGGGCATTTGGTAGCAAGTATTAGGAATGGATCGCTAATATTCTATGTAGAATGATAATTACTGACACTTATTGAATGAAGATAAACACACATTTTCACAGTCACACAATTAGGGAGTCCTAGTGTACGTGTACAGGAAGAAGCGGATAATTTAAATAACTAATTCAAGGTCCCAGGGCTAGAAAGTAGACAGGCGAGACAATGAACTCAAGCCCACCTTCTAGCACATCATAGATACTTAGTAACACTCTGAACGACTACACATTAAACTGTTTCTATCAGTAAAAGTTTGTCTTCTGGGCAAGAGGGCACAGAACTGTCTAGGGAACATGGAAAAGGTCAGTTTTAATGATCATTTTCATGATAAATTATACATATAATTATATGTATTCATGATAAATTATATATAAATTATACTTAGATTCCTTGGGTAACTACAGAGAGATATGAATTTCATTCCAAATAAATCAAGTCATTCATATAGTCCCTGATGTGTTTTCTTTGTAAATGATGAATTTAACATGACCCAAAGTGTTATTTTTATCTTCATATTTAAAATTAATAATTGGGGGAAATCAAGTAAGCAGTTAACCTGAACTAGAGGGGGTTTTGAAATAGTTTAGTTTTGTCTTGAAACATAAAAGGTAGGCAAGATCATCTGCTATGATCAAAATCAAGTGAATAGCTCACTAAATTAATTTTTATTAAATCAGTCTTGTACCACATTTAGACTACTATAGTTTTACTGACGATTTCCATTAGTGACACTAGTTTAGATAAACGGTTTAGATTGAATCTTAAAAGCCCCATACATATTTCAAAATGATCTATTCTTTGATATATCCAATCTAATTTAGTGTCTCTCTAAAGAAACCTTCCATACAAGGAGCCAGGTATCCTTACTATACCTTGCTCATTCTTCACAATGTATTTTGTATATACACTTCCTGACTTTAAGGGCCATACCACACCCCTTGTGACTGAAGGACCAGAGAGGATGACACATTCTCAGAGAATTTCCTCAAAAGTCATCTTCTACCCCTTGAATCTAATTGCTAGAGATGGGACCATTCAGAAAGTGTTTGTAATGACAGCTCACAATTTTGTAGGAAATCTTGGCATGCTGTGAAAGGGACTAACTTCAAAAATGAAATGTCCACTTCATCTATATTATCCTAAAAAATAAAAATAAATAGAAACATTTTTAATTTATTACCTGACTTTGTGCTGATGAGGTGGTGTGGCTATGTTTTGAAGGGGCTCAGGGCATGTAAGTCTAAAACTGAATGCAGATCTTAGAGAGCTATAAGACTCTAGGATAGAGCCTTAGTGGTGTAGTGGTTTTCAGGCGGATGTAACCACAAAGTCAAGAGTTCAAAACCACCAATCTGTTCTTAGGAGAACATAGAGACATTCTACTCCTGTGAAGAATTACAATCTTAGAAACCCACAAGGGCAGTTCTATGCTGTCCTACGGGGTGACTAGGATGGATGGAGAATCCAGTCCCTGGTGTTGAGTGAGAGAGCTGTGATGGTCGTTCGGTTGTGAGCTCCTTGGAGAAAAAAGTTATGTCTGATTTGCTTTATGATTTATCTTGATTTGAAATATTGAATGGATTAATGAAGTAGATCTTAAAAGACCCAGATTTAATACATCTTGTTATAACATTTCTGGTGTCTAAATGTCATATGAAACGCATCATGCTTTTTAGATAGGGCTTACAATGGGTCCTGCATTCTTTGACATAAGAAAGTCTAAAACGTTGGTAAAATGGGCCTCGTAAGATGTACTCCTCGAGGCATACTCCTCTAGGTCAAATGCTCTTTGACCTGGCTGACAACACAGGTGTGCGGAAAGTAGCCCTGGGACGCGTAAAACAGAAAAGGCAGCGCTGCGCGTGACTCCTGAACAAACAGTAAGCACCACCCTGCTCTGCTTGCTCCCTCCAATGGCAGGACTCTCGGAGAGTACCCTGGTTTCAGAAGAATCACTATCGGAGCCTGATTGCCACCCAGACACCCGTGTTCAGAACGGGGATGTTTTCGAGGCAGGGAGGTGTGTTGTTTGTGTTGGTGTGTGTGTGAAAGTAGAGAAGAAAAAGAAAATGTTGTGCTTTTTTTAATGTAAGGTATGAAAGAGCTTAACAATGAAATTCTTCCAGAAGATAGGGACATTTTTCTAGAACATGAAGCTTTATTGTAAAGGTATTCAGTAGACAACATGTGCAATTTTCTGTATCTAGCTTGAGTCCTGGAGGGATACAGAATTGAGTGTGCCCAACAGTGCAGATCACTCATAGACAGAGGTAACCAGGTGTATATAACACCCTTGCTCTGAGTATAGTTATTATATGTTAAAGTCTTATATCTCGATGAGTCCAAAAAGTCTTACAGCAAATTACTGCTGGCTATACCAAGTAACACAATAGAAGCCAGGGAGCCCTTTAACTAAGAGCAATCTCCAAGTATGGATGCTTGCATGCCCCAAAGATGACTGGGCTAGCTTGAAATATTCTGATACATCAGACAAAAAGACAAAGATTGATAATAGCAGGCCCATATCATGTCAAAGGAAATATTTAAATTTAAATAAAGTCAAAACTGCTTGTGAAATTAAAATCAGAGAGAAATTTACGATGCAAAATTCGCAAGAGAGATGCCACAATCACTCACTCCAATGTGCATGATATCTCTAATCTCAAGTCTACAAAACATGGAAAATAGTTGTTTAAATGAATAATGTATACTTGAGCCTCTACAAAGGCAGAGTATATAATGAACTAAACGTTCTTGAGGCTAGTTCTGCAGAGTAGGATAAGTAATATATTTCAAAGATTGTCTTGACGTAACAATGTTGCCATAGTGGCGATTCTGACTCATCGTGCCTTTTTGGTTGGCGGTCCAGCACTTAAGCACTGAGCTACCAGGCATCCTGTTGGACTTAGTACAGGGGTCGGATGCAGTCTCCTCTTCTCTAGATAACTGACATGTTTATTTAAATGTCAAATGTTGTGGGGAACATTTGGCTGATGCTAAATTTATTATCAGAATCTCTAGTAATTGCCAGTATTTTAAACAGTCTAGTAACGAGCAAGTGTAGAGCTTTATCCAGTTTATCAGGTATTTTTACACCCATTTTAATGTATTTTTTTTTGTTACGACCTCATGAGGCACCTATCAATGTAAATCTTACTTTAGGGGCAAAGAATGATAGGCTCAGAATTGTTAACAATAAAGAAGCGGCATACAAACTCTGACATTCTTAAGAATTCTGACAATGTCTGACACTGAGCCTGAGACTGCGTGTCTGAGGGGTAGAAACTAAAGAATCAATCTAGCCCAGAGGCTGCCAACCTCATAGATGATTATAAAAACATCATACTTCCACCTGAAAGCAGTGGGACATTTTTATGCAAGTAATGAGCACATCATATTTTACAGCGTTTTGTTTTAATGAAACAACGTTGGAGACTAGATTCAATAGAAAATCGAATGGATCTGAAGAGACGACTTGGAGGCTGTGGCTGGAGCCCATGCCAGAGGCTGTGGTAGTTTGGGATCCCTGTGAAAGGAGTGAAGGTGGAGAAAAGCTGATGAATTGTACAGAACCTGGAAAATGATTAGATGTGAGGAGATGAAGAGTCTTAGGTTTTGAACCTGTGTAACACTCTGGAATAAAGTCTTGGTGGTGCAGTGGTTAAGCTTTGGAATGCTAGCCACAAGGTCAGTAGTTTGAAACCACCAGTTCCTCTGCAGGACCTTTCTACCCTGTAAAGAGTTATAGTCTTGGAAACCCACAAAGGCAGTTTTACTCTATCCTACAGGATCGCTATGAATCAGAATTGACTTGGTGGCCGTGAGTTACATTGAGGTGAGCTCTCAGGAGGGAATTGCCATTTTTAAGATGGGTGACACAGAAAACTATATGCACGACCTAGAGAAAAGGGCTGTGTGAGTCCGGTAGACTAGAGAAACCAAATTCATCGACACTCATCTGTGTATAAGAAAGAGCTTTATATACAAGAATAATTGAACATTGAGAAAACATCCCATCCCAGTCCAGATCAAGTCCATAAGTCTGACCTTAGCCCCTACATCTAATACCAATGCAGGAAGATTGCAGGCTTTTGGGTAAAATGTATTGTGGATCCAGTGGCAGTGGAAGCATCTTACCGCTGGCAGGGTCTCCATGTTGCTCCTCTGGCTCAGGGCACTATAATAGCTCCATGTGTCTTGTCAGCTGCTATGTCTCCCAGGGAGTGAGCCTGTGTCCTGCCTCCAGTGAGCTATTTATCTCCTTAGCACCTCCAAATGAGGTCATAAAGCTATGAACTGATTGACAGGCTAAACTCCACCCCTTTACTCTTAATCCTCTCAAATTGACAACAGATTATATAACTGTTGCAAGGGTCTCCTTACTTAATTCTTATGGCCACTGAAACAAACAGTTATAGGAAAATGTTATGTAAATATGGCCAGTATTTGAATGTTAACATAAACTTCCATTAAGTTGATTCTGACTAATAACAACCCTAATATATCAAACATATATATGATATGAAATGATAAATATATCAAACATACTCTATTAAATTACTTTAAGGATACTTTAACAACTAATGTTTATGAGTAACTGGCTTTTAAAGTGATATTCTAATATAAATGAACATTTAAATTGTTTTAGGGATATTTAGACTACCTCTAGATTAAAATAAAATAAGCAAGGTCTTTCAAACCATTTCAGATACCAGTTCTCCAGGTCAAAGAGACTTAGAATTTCCTCTCTCTAAGCAGAGAGGCAAGTGTTGAAAAGGTTGAGATTGGCTTGGTCCAATGAACATTTTAAATGATCTTATTCCTTTGGAGATATAAGTACAAAAGCTAATTCTCCATGGAATATAGCATTTAGACCTTAAGATCAAATATCATGTAACCAGGTATGTATGTGACAAAATTATCAGGACCTAGAAAATGATTCCATGGAAGGAGAAGAAGATTCCTAGGATCCATACATTAGTTAAAATAACATTAAAAATTTTTAAATAAAAAACTTTCTAAAAACATTACAATGTCCAGAACACGTTTACCTTCATAATCACATTTGATTATAGTGGTTTGTTATATTATTTTTCTCCTGGGAAAATCCGATAAGCTAAAATCCTATCAAATGCACTTAATTCTGGAGCACTAGAAGTAGCATTCACCTTTAAATTTTAGGAAAAAATCAGTAAGTTGGCAATAAATTGAAGACATACTATTTGTTACAATGATAGCAAACTTGTCAAACCCAAAAATAAACTTTCTCCCAAGAAATAGCACAGATCAACAGTTATTTAAAACACTGAAATCGATTGAAAGTTGACACATTCGCACGACTTATGAAGGGAAACCTGGGATTTCGAGGGCATGGCTCCTCCCATTTATGGCAGATGCCAAGGAAGATAACAACCTCCTCTCGCACAACACTGCTGGTGTCGCCTCTGTCATCAATAGTTCTAGGGTAGATGGACCAAAGGTCTGTACCAGCCTGGCAATCCTTATGTTCTTGTTTTGCATATTTCATCACAGTGTTCTAGAAGAAGAAAGACCATCACCACCAGTCACCATCATCCCATTCCGGTGTCATCTAAAAATACCTGCAGACAGTCTTACCCTGCAATTACCTCACACTCCTGCCCATCAGCTCTAGCCACCTCCCACCTCCCGCTCACTAATAGCACAGTCCTGTATCACCTCCCACTCAGCCAAGCAACACTACTGTAGCTGCTTTAGATACACTAGCATCTATATATATAGTCTCATATATAAATATATATTCAGACATATACTCATGTGCACGCAAAGATGCTTTTATAAAGGAATACAGGGAAAACTAGTTCTGTGAAAGTAGCTCCACTTTGGAAAGTTAGTGGAGTGCCCTTTGGAAATAGTTCCTGTTTGCTCTGTTTCTCCTCCTAAATACCTACAGAGGAGCATGAGTAACCTCCGACATAAAAAGGACTGGGGTTTCTTAACCCGTAGCCTTTCAGTAATCAGAAAGGCCTCCACGTTTCAATGCATTATCCTAGGGCTTATTTCTCTGGTTTTATATTATAAAGTAATATTATAAAAACATGTATAATGGTATTATATAATCGTTGACCAGCTTAATCTAAGGAGGTTTAAAGGTATATTTATAGATTTTCACTCTGTTCAATGATTATCCATTCTAATACAGCTTAAACGTTTTATCATTATCATTATTCAGCCAACCCGCTCCTTGGATACAGAAAGGAGTGATCGGGAAAGGAGTCAGGATCCTGGAAAAGGGAAAATGGGAGACAGAAACAAGAATGCAAGTACCTCTTCTCTGACAGCAAGCTCAAGAGTTGCCACACAGGCAACTGGAAGCAACCCCGAGTTGCAGCGGGTGGCAGGGACCATGTGACTCCCCAGTGAATCTGCACCTAGCAACCAGCCCAAATGAACAGCACGTAGTAGCACCCAAGGCTGAGAGGAGTAACTGAGAACACAGTTAGGGAAGCACTCTGAGGGGACAAACAGTATCAGCATGCAAGGAGAAAAACCCACGACTGTCATTTGTAGTGATCATTTGTACTAACAAGGATGAAGCAGTTGACAGAATGGGCCCTGGCCGGTGAACCTAGAAGTCAGAAACCCAGAATTCAAACTCTTCCTGACACTGAGCAAACCACTTCACATACCTGAGCTTTCTTTTTTGCCAGGTGCCTTGCAAAGTTGTTGTAAATGTTTGGTTAGAATTATAGGTGAACTGTTTCAGAAAGAATCGTAGAGGGAAGGGTTGTAATTTTTTTATTAAATGCTTTTATTGGGGGCTCTTACAGCTCTTATTACAATCCATACATTCATCCATTGTGTCATGCACATTTGTACATATGTTGCCATCATCATTTTCAAAGAATTTTCCCTCTACTTGAGCCCTTGGTATCAGCTCATTTTCCCTCTCCTCCACAAACCCTTGATATTTTATAAATTATTATTTTCATGTCTTACATCGTCCGCTGTCTCCCTTTACCCACTTTTCTGTTGTTTTCCCCCTGGGAGGGGGTTATATGTCAATCATTGTGATCGGTTCCCCCTTCCTCCATGCACCTCCACCTTACCCTCCTCGTACCTCTATTCGCATTATTGGTCCTAAGGGGTTTATCTATCCTGGCTTCCCTGTGTTGTGGGCTCTTAATTGTAGCAGTAAACATGTTCTGCTTTAGTCAGATCTGTAAGGCAGAACTGAGGTCACGATCGTGGGTAGGGAGGCAGTATTAAAGAACTAGAGGAAAGTTGTATGTTTCATCGGTGCTATGCTGCATCCCGACTGGCTGGTCTCTTCCTTGCGACCCCTCTGCAAGGGGATGTCCAATTGTCTACAGCTGGGCTTTGGAACTCCATGGAAGGGCTGTAATTTGAGGACTAAAAAAATTCCCCCAAACTTTAACTGATTAGCTTCCCTAGTCTCAGCTAAAATAAGTATCTTCCCCCGACTTCATCATCCCTACCTCAAAGAATAGCACCGTATCTCCAGAGTGTAAGTTGCTCGGGGACACAGATCTAGAATGGCGCCTGGCACATAATGGAGTCTCAACAAGGATGCACAGCAGCAATAAGTGAAATTTAGGCAATTTTCCAAATGAGGGTGTGTTATCTGTGATATATTTTTGTCCCTTATTCTGATGCATCAATAAATCACCTCTGGGTGACTCTGATAACTAACATCCCCTCTTTTTCCCATTCAGTGGTTGGGGGGGGGTTATTAAATGTTTTTCTAAAAGCTATCAGGGGGAAAGGTAGTCCTGGCTGATTTCCATGGTGTAAATATTCCCACTATGGGTTGATTTCAACCCACAACACATGGGGTTAGGAGGAGGTGCCCATATCTACTCTGGTGGGCTGGTGTGAATCAACTCATTTTCCCTTGATTTCAGCAGTTTTTAAAACTCAGTTAGATCCCTTCTTTAGCAACCTGGCTTGATTACTGAGTGTGTGTCATTAGACCCACCATTCACATTGCCATCAGGATGATCTTTCAAACACATCAATCTAACCACTTTGTTTTCAAGTTAAAAACCTTCTGTGTGTTCCTGTGATAGTTATTAGTGGATATTAAGAGTGAAGGGGTGGAGTTTAGCCTGTCAATCAGCTCACAAGGTAATACCCACCAGAAGGATTCTGGGAACTACCTCTTTTTCTCCTGGAAATAGAAAAACACACTCTCGGCTTCACATTCCTGTTGACAAGCCACATGGAGCCACGCTGATGGCAGCCGGAGTCCTGGAGCTGGAGGAGCCACATGGTTCCTGCACCAGGGTTGTGAGGCTTCCACTGCCACTGGATCCAACACTAGCCTGGGACCTTCCTGCATCTGGTGTCATTGCATGTGCTGCGTGAGTCTAAAGGGGAATTTATGGGCTAATATCAGACTTATGGACTTGATCTGGACTGGGCTGGGATGTTTTCTTATTCTTCAAGTACTCTTTGCTATAAAGCTCTTTTTTACACACACACATACAAATATCCCTGGATTTGTTTCTCTAGTCAACCTGATCTAACACAGTTCCTCTTGATTAAATAACATGTAGACGTACAGAGCATGTTTGGTAGTTACATAATCTGGTGTCAATTCAAGAGGATTACAAGTGAAGGGGTGGAGTCTAGACTGTCAATTCAGAGATAGCCAATGAGACCTCTGTGTGGGCATGGCCTTCTCCTGAGAATTCTCGGAAATCTGGTATTTCCTCTTTGGAGGCAGATTCTCTCTCTCTCTCTCTCTCCCCGGACGAGAAGCCTCATGAACCTACCCTGATGCAGTCAGAACCCTGGACCTGGAGAAGCCGTGTGGGGACCCTGACCAGCACTGAGATACTTACAATGCCACTGGATCTACAAGACTTTTCACCCACTGGCCTGTGATCCTCCTGCATTCAGCATCATTGCATGGGTTTCGTGAGTCTGAAGAGGACTTTATAGATTGGTATCAGACATATGGGCTAATATCAGACTTATGGGCTTGAACTGGATTGGGTTGGGATGCTTTCTTAATGTATAATTACCCTTTACATAAAACTCTCTTTTATACACATACGTTTCTATGGATTTGTTTCTCTAGTGTACTTCAGACTGACACAGCATGATAGACAATGTCCTCCATAATTACAAGTCAGTTACTTAAATCCTGGTTAGCTGAGTCTCAAATTAGGCCCTACTTACATTCAACACACTTGTTGAAACACCTTACAACTCCATACTTCTTTTCTTTTGCACATGTCATTTTCACTTCCTGGAAAAGTGCTTCTTTGCCTGCCTTTCACATGGCAGATGGCTCACCTAGTCTCCAGATCCAAGTCAAAGGTCACTTATTTGCCAAAGCTTTCCCTGATTATTAACCTTTTCTAATTAACCCTAGCTCACTTACCAATCCCAGCCTAAAAGGTTTTCTCATTTATTTGCATCTTCAAATTATTTTGTTCAATCTTCTATGGTGACCTTTCTCAAATATCTTATAGCTTTTAGCGTCTCTTCCTCTTCTGGTGGTGTATGAGCTCCTGTTAAGCAGGACTCATTCAGTTATGAATTATCCATAAATACTGAGCTTTCCCAAAAATTTGCTATTCAAAGAGCTCTGTGAAACAAGAGCACCAAAAGCTCCTAGGACCGTATTTAAAAGGAGTGCACAGAGTCATGCTATTGTTAGTGTGAGATGCCAGTCAGTTCCAACCCATAGGATCCAGTGCACAACAGAATGAGTCGCTGCCCTGGTGTCTGCGCTCCTTGCAGTCTCACACTGCAGCCCATTGTTGTAGCCCCTGTGGCAGCTTATCTCCTGCAGGGCCTTCTCCTCCACCGCCCCTCTGCTTTACCTAACAGGATGTCCTTCCCCAGGCACTGGTCTCTCCTGACACCTGGTTCAAAGCATGTAAAACTGAGTTTCACCATCCTTGCCTCTAAGGAGCACTCTGGCCATACTTCTTCCACGACAGATCCCTTTGTCCATGTAGCAGTCCATGGGACTTTCAATATTCTTTGCCAGGACCACAATTTTAACACATCGATTCTTTTTCGGTCTTTCTTATTCAGTGTCTAATTTTTTTTTGACATGTGAGGCAATTGAAAATCCCATAGCTTGGGTCCAGTGCACGCTAGACCTCAAAGTAACTTCCTGCCTATTCAATATTCTAAGGAAGTTTTGTGAAGATCAACCCAATGCAATTTGTCTTTTGACTCCTTCTTCCATGAGCATTGATTATGTATTCAAGCAAGACAAAATGCTTGGCAACTTCAAACTTTTCTCCATTGATCATGATATTACCCACCGGTCCAATGGTGAGGATTTGGGTCATCTTTATATTGAGCTGTAGTCTATTCTGAAGGCTACAATCCTTCATCTCCATCAGCAAGTGCTTCGAGTCCTCCTCCATGCTTTCAGCAAGCAAGGCTATGTCATCTGCATATTGAAGGTTACTAATAAGCCATACTCCAATTCTTATGCCACAGTCTCTTCAGATAATCCAGCTTCTCTGCTTATTTTCTCAGCATAGAGACTGAATAAGCTTGGGGAGGATATAACCTTGATGCACACCTTTCTTTATTTTAAACCATGCAGTATCCCCTTGTTCTGCTTACACCACTGGCTCTTGAGCCAAGTACAAATTTTGCATGAGCAAAATGCAGTGTTCTGGGATTCCCATTCCTCTCAAGGCTAGCCACAGTTTGTTATGAGCCACACAGTCAAATACCTTAGCATACTCAATAGAACACATGTAAACATCTTTCTGGTAGTCCCTGCTCTGAGCCAAGATCCATCTGACAGCAGCAATGATATCCCTTTTTCCCAGTCTTCTGATTCCTTTTAAATGTATTGCTGAAACCATTGTTGGATTTTCTTCAGCAAAATTTCATGTATCACAGACACCAACTGAAGTAGAATTTGTATTTGCATTTTGAAAGAATCTCATGAAATTCAAAAAACTCTGGCCAAAGCAAGATAAGTAAGGCTAATCATGGATAAACTTGACATCTTGGCAAAACTTTAGAAAATAGAGCTCTTTTGACAGTTCTTCAACCAAAGAAATGATTCTACAAGAGCACTATTCATACAGACTAAATCTGCCAGTTTGGACGCAATAGTTTGAACGAATGAGACTAGAGCAATCAATTTTGCCCTCAAACACCACCCCCAGCCCAGCACATGTACACACGCACACACACACACATCACCAGGAGATAAATAACAACACATGGATCTACTTGTCATTGACACAATAAATGGAGTGTTACTAGTATGTAGAAGTTAAGGATGCTGCTTAACCTTACACAATGTGTAGGAGAGTCTGCTCACAACAAAGAATCACCTTGCTCCAAATATCAATTATGGAAACTTTGGAATAGAGAAGGAAAAGGTAGAAAGCTACAGACAGGCAAATAGAGATTAACCACCATAGGTGTCAGGCGTGAGGTCAGCTCAGCAGAAGGCAAAGGATTAGCACTGTTTCTAAATAAATAACAGAAATTAGTAATCTAGGGTGAAAAGAGATAAGGTCTTCTCTTTTGGGAAATACCAGCAATGCCAGCTGCCGTGGAAGCAACTGTCTCTTCTCTTTGGGACAGAAGACAAGTGTGGAAGAACGCTGTCAAAGGATTTAGGTAAGGAGCAGGGACTCAGATTTCAATAAATATTTATTGAGCACACCTACTATGTGACTGGCATTGTGCCCTTTCAGGTTTGACCTATTGAATCCTGCAACATTTTCTGTTGAGGAAACTGAGGGTCGGAGCAGGCTCACCACTCATAAAAGAAATTTGAGGCTTCAAACCCATACCTACTGACTCCAAACGTAACCAGACACAGTGAAAGGGATTTTATCAAATGCCATTAATCAATCATGGCTGCAATCTGAATAGGTATTCCAAGGCATTTCAGAGGCCTGGAATGTCCAGGCTCATCAGCAAAGAGTGTCATTATTGATTAGCAATACCTGTCATACGATGGAATGGAGAACGGTCGTATTTGCACTGCATATTTATAGGACCCATTCTATCCCGTGGGTTGTCAGTCTACAGACGTTCTTTCACCTACCGCAAGGACACACACAGCTTTTGAAGTTAAAAAGATTATTGTTCCCAGAGTTGGTGAAATGTTTCTTTTCATGGAAGAAAATCACTGAACCCAGGCCTTGTTTTTTTCCCCCCATACATATCCATTAAAATTGGGGGAAATGCAACACATATGTCTGTCGTGTAATAATGGCAACATTTCCCAAAAATTATTAATATACACAAAACTTCAAACCTGTCCAGTTATATAATTCCCTCATATGGGGGTTAAACTAAATTAGAACAAAAAATATTTTAAACTTATGTCAAAACTGAGGTAAGGAAGTTAAAAACCTCAAATGGAGTTGGAGAGGAAGATCAGCACAAAGGGAGAGGGAAAATTAGATATTTTCCATTTGCTACCTCATTGTCATGCCACAATATGCTATGTCAAACTATGACAGTAGATTCCCTGCCTCAACAGTAATCCATCCTAGGAGTGTTGAGATACGATGCTGTCCGAGTTCTGAATCAATTTTTCCCATAAGAAATAACTGAAAATGGATTAAGCTCTTCTTGACCACCAAGTTTTTACCCTAACCTGGACTTTTTATACAAAAAGGCATTACACAGAAATTTCAAAGTTAATAAGTTTCAACTTAAATATTATAATTTAAATACAAAACACAACATTAAAAACTTTTTCACAACTACAGCATGGCCCATACCTTGAGACAGATGAGGATCTGGATCTGCGGACATGGATGTGGAGAGGAGGGATGGAGAGAGAGTCATTGTTTGGAAGGGGAAACCCCTTCCATAAAATCAACTGGTAGCTGCTCTTCGGGAGTTTTTTTTCCCATCTTTACCTTTTTTCACTAGGACCTGGTTGGCTTTCTCTAAAAAAATAAATCTGTCTAATGTGGTCTGCTCTGGGTGTTTCCTTAACTGTTTCCTAAAAGGCTTTACTAAATTATCATCAACAATATTGATAACATGGTTAACCAGTTCCTTATCATGATGACTCTTTTCAAAAAGCTTTCTTAAGTTCCATGTTTTTCATCTAAAAACAGTACAAAAACTAAGAAAATTATAGCAAAACACTTGGAACACAGCCGCAAAAGGTTTAAACAATGCATATTAACAACACCAATCAGCACGGAGTACTGAAACACGAACTGCTTTCGTTTACAAAAAGCACCTGCATTGGGTTGGATTCCCATGTTTTGGTTCAAGCGCCGATGCAACATTTTTTCAACATTTCGCATTGAAATCTGATGTGTCAAATACTGATGCCGTCGAGTACCAGGCTTCGACTGCACTGCACTTCCTGCCTGCCTCCTTGTACGCCTATTTCCAGGCCAAACAAAAAGTAGATCTTTTTGTACTTTTCTTTACCCTCCAAAGTGGAATGATTGTTTCCCCCATCTAGGCTCTCGTAGCACAGAATACAGGCTATTGCTTGGGACTGTAGAGTTGGTTCCAATGCATCACAAACATCTGTACACAGAAGGGAGCGCTGGTCCTGCGTCGTCCTCACAATGGTTCACATGGTGGACCCCACTGCTGCAGCCACGGTGTCTGTCCACCACACTGCGCTCCCTCCTCTTTTCTGGACCTCGACTTTACCAAGCATGATGTCTTTCTCCAGGGACTGGTCTCTCCTGACATGTCTCAAGGATGTGAGATGAAGTCTCCCCATCCAAGCCTGGAAGGGGCATTCTGGCTGTATAGCTACTTCTGCATAATAGACTTTTCATGATTTCTTTACATGTCTACATGTCTGTATATCTACTGAGAGCGCACGCAGCTCATTGCCATGAAGTTAATTCAGACGCAGCCGTCCTACGGACAGAGCAGCGCTGCAGCTGGTGTGTTTATAGGCTCTAGCTTTGTATGGGAGCCGTAAAGCTCGCCGTTCTCGGGTGAGCAGGCGATGGGCTTGAACTGCAGGCCTTGTGCTTAGCAGCCCAAAGATTAGACCTACAATGCCCCTTAAAGCATCTCACTCACTGCCATCGAGTCAAATCCAATTCATAGCAACCCTAGAGGACAATAGTAATAACATAGTTCTGCTTTTTAAACACAGGAGCTAAAGAGAAAAATGAAGAAAAGCTCATAGAAAGTTTGACTTTGAAACGACTGACTGGGTGAGATTGTTGGTCACAGTGTCTGACTCCAGTATTAAAATCATGTGTACTATAAAGTTATATCCCTATGAAGTTCTCCTCCTCCTCACGGGGCCTCTTCCACCAAGTGCCAATGTGGCCTCCAGCCATGAAGTTACCCGGAACCTGACAACACTGGAGAAATTACTCTTCAGGACGGTGCCTGTGATCATAACCTACTTTGCTCTGACCCAAACCTGAGGTTTAAATATTTTCAATATCCCTTTAAAGGCCAGCCCCTTCATCGCTGTCCTGGCTCTTCCCTGAAGCCCCTCCAATTGCCGTTGTTAGTGTCCAGCTGATCGAGTTACAGAGGAGCTGGCCAGATACATCATCGCAGCTACTCGCACGGTAACCACATTTGGACCCAAATTTGACTGGAAAGAAAGTGAGAGTATTGTGACCCTTTTGCTAGTAATGATGAATGCTCTGGGCAGTTCTCCTTTGAAAATGAAATCCTAACAGCTAGTTACTAAGAAAGAAGAGGGATTTTAGAACAGGACTATGATAAATGATAACCGTGTTGGTAATAGCAGTGTGCAATACTCAGAATAAAGGTCTTTAAACCAAAATGCTCTCTGAAGTACTTTAGGATGGGCATCTTTATGGGACGGGCAGATACGTTAAACTGGCAACCATGGGTCTAGGGGTAAGATCTACATTGTGGTTGAGTCAGAATTGATCGCTGGTAGTGAGTTTAGTTTTTGTTTTCCTTTGTTTATTTTTGTTTGTCTTTGAGGTTCTGGCATCACCAATATCAATGAGCAAGGTCCTCAGAGAGCTGACAGATACTTTTCATAGTAAATAGGAGTCCTAATAGGCACAAACTACCAAGTTTGGAACGAAGTCCTCAAAGGGCGGGTGGGGGAAGAAACGGAAGAGGAAATAGGAACAAAAAGGAAGGAAAGGAGAAAAGGTGGGGTGAAGCAAGGTGAGGTTGCAGACAGAGGAGAGAGGAGGTAACGAGAAGAAAAGACAAAGCGGAGAGGCGAGCCTAAAACTGCCTTGTAATGGCGGTGCTCTGCACAGCAGGAGAGTGCTTGTTGAGAGAGGAAGTAAAGAAGTATTAACACTGCGGGGATGGATCCTTGCTTTTGTGTCGAATTGGCTGAGGGAGGAGTCTCAGTAGTTAGGAAGTAATTCACCATGATGTGAGTTAACATGATATAATCAGCCCCCTGATGAAATCTAGCACACCGTAATTAACTCCGAGAAGCCAAGAGCTGGGCTAAAATGATGCTGCCCCTTTTCTCCCCCCCCACTGCCTCATGCCCCAGCTCTGTGACTCCCGTCACAGGCTTGATACATCAGAAGAAAGGCCCCTGGGGGGGAGGGGTGGCCTGCAAGCTCTTAAGCAGACTGTGGGAAGGTTCCTCATTTCCGCTGGAGCTGGATGCTGCATGGAATTTCAACTTCCTGCCAAACAGTTTGCCAATTCCAGGAGCGATCAGAGGACTGTGGACCTGGGATTCCTTCAACTTTGCCTCCACCACCCTGTAGTCACCCTACTTTTTCTGTCTGCTTCTTGACTCATCAACCCCCATAGCTACCAGAGTCAGGAGAAGTCTCCAACTTGCCATCTGACTTAGGGAATGGAACTCGAATAGATTTACCCACTTCTAAAACCATGCGAACCATTTCTTGATCTATATATCTTCCTATTCACAAACACACATATCATTTGGTTTTGCTTCCCTGGAGAATCCAACCTGCCTACCACATGGTTTTCAAACATGCACAAGTTTATTCCAAATAACACTTGGTTGAGCATGTATTTGTAACCAGTACATGGAAATAGACCAGTCCTATCTCAATAACAACATTTGTATGAGGCTGGTTAAGGTGCCTTCCAAAGAAGAAAAAGGTCCAATCTAGACAGTAGCCCCAGGGGGAGTCTTCTGGGTCAGTTAAATTCAAGACAGAGGGTTCAGCTCAGAAGGTAGGATAACTACTTTGGAGATTCTGGCAGGATAATTTTGGTAGATATTCTCAAAGAACACAGGATGATTCTGGAGACTAAATAGGAAGAAGTAAGAAAACTGAAAACTGCACTGGACACAAGAATTTAAGGATTTCTTTCCCATCATAACTCTGCACTAGGTCACTTTGCTCCCACAAGCATTTCATTGGTAAACTAATCCCATTGCTACCCAGCCCTGATCTTGCCCCTTTTGATTTCTTTTTGTTCCCCAAACTCAAGGGAGAATGAAAAGAAAACCATTTGAGTCCCTTGAAGGTGCAAACCTGCCAGCTCCTGAGGGACACACTGAGGCGCTAAGCGGTCTTTGAGGAAGGTGGTAGAAAATGAACGAAAGCACTCTCTTCTGAAGGATACAGACCTTGTTGGAGGATATTTCTAGAACCAAGAGCTTCGTGTTTTGATATTTTGTTTAAAACAGTTTCTATTATTTTATATTACTACGTCTTCACTTATTTTCACACTTTTTGACCCATTTCCTCTGCCAAATGAGAATTATGTTGACCAGAACCTCGAGGGGATTAAATAACGTAGAATATTTAAATGCCAGGAGCTACTCCTCCGATGTTGGCATTCTGCCTTCATCACTGACAAGCATTGCCCCAGCAGCTTCTTGAGGAACGTCATGTGTTTATTCATGTTGATGAAGTCAGTCTACCTGTTGACCAAACCCAGAAAACTAAACTGCATCTAAGAAAAGCCTTACGTTAGGTAATAAATGGGCTCCACTCGTTTCAGAGAATCTAATGATGTTTGACTCTCTGCTGTTGGCACTCGGCTATCCTCTAAAATCACTAACCCTTTCTGTCAAAGTGGAGGGCAAGTCTATCCTCGGTGGAAGCTATCTTAAGAATTTCTAGATAAGTTGCTTAGAATTTCAACTTTAATTCATCCAGCGAATGAGCACGCACCTAATGCCCTTCAACCAGGTCCAGGTTTTACTTCTTCTCAGTATCTTCATGCTACCAGGTCTTAGTTCTAATCATTTCTTCCAAGTCTATATTTCTTTCTTAGACCTACTGCCCAGCCCACAGCCTTAGCACACTGGTGTTCATATCACATTATCTCCCTCTTTGAGGATGGCTAACTCTCATATTTCCAAGCAACTCACCATTCATTGCTGACCAATTTAGATTATATGATCAATTATATCGCCTCTCCAGTTCAAATGGAATCTAGATATGATAAAAAAAAACAACTAAAAGGGAAATTGGCGTGTTTGTAGCAAAGCAATCAGAAAGGTCATAGAGCAGAGACTGCTGCTTAGGGGCCAGATGAGCCATTTCAAGTAGATGAATGTGCAGGAAAGCTCAACCTGCTCAGGGAGAGGGATAACAATTCTACAGAGAAGAAAAACGAGAGCCGTTGTCTTTCCAAAGCAGCAAGGACAGAGGGAGAAAATGGCTGATTATTTTCTGGATCCTTGTGGGTCATGGCTCTAACTTCAGCATTTTAGTTATGGACAACATTCCTATACAGTATGCTGCCTTGTTCTTAAGCTACAAAACTACATGAACTAACAACCAACCCCCTTGCCTTGAGTCGATTCTGACATGGGTGCACTTCCGTCCGATGGTGTGTTTATTTGTTAGTTCTCTCAACCAAACACTCCCCAGCACTGCTTGGGCCAACAGTACAAGGATGCTTCAAAAAGTCTGTGAAAAATGAAATGAAAAGATTATGAAAATATCCACAAACTTTTAAAAATTCTTTTGCACTATCTTTGAATCAGACTTTGGGGAAAGTGTCTCCTTTCAAACTGTTGGAATTCCCACTCTCACCTTTCTATGACAGTTTTCAGCTAAGAAGTTCACAGCTGTTCTGAAACCTATTCGACAATAACTGCCTATCGCCAAGTTTACTGCTGTTGTCGGCTAATCTCACCTGTCCCTTTCAGAAGGATCTGGATGTCAAAGGGCAGGCTAATTTCCAAAATAAAATGGAAACTTCAGAGAAATCCCAGGGCATGTAAAGAAAGGGTATATTGGAAATTTTAAAAGTATACATGTGTATATGTATGTGTGTGTGTGTATATACATATACATACTTTAAATATATATAGTAAGTATCCTGTTCAGGAGGAAGCCTCTAAAAAGAATGGTCTTAACATCTAATTCCAGACTTGCTACACACAAAATAATGTGAGGTTAGGTTAACGTAGATTTGCAAGATTTAGCCTCTTAGTCGTAAAAACAAGGATAATCTTGCCCTTAGCTTTATGTTACTATAAGGATTAAAATGAATATTAAAGTGTGCTATAAACTATGGAGTGCTTCACAAAAATAAGGAACCACCATATCCTTGACTGGAAATGCACTTTGAAGGTTTGGTCTAATAGAAGTATCTCAAGCAGTAATGCCAGTGAACTCAGAAGGTTACATTTGAGAATCAGCTGGTAGAATCTCTAAGGGCATCGCACTTACTCTGGAAACCGGAGACACCTTCCTTTCTCTCCCCATAGGAAGCTGCCCTTCACTGCCATATCTACCCCCATTTTGCTGTATAGTATAAGATGAAGAAGAGCAAAGGAAACCAGACCACTATGCTGCTCTATGGTATTAATCAACCGTATCTGTTACACAAATACAAAATTCATCAAATGTCATTAGTCAGTAATATTGGCGATCTGCTTATTTTTCCATGCATTATTTTGACAAAGACTTTTTTTGGGGAATGTAATGAGTTTAATACCACAATTGATAAAGCAGGTAAAGAAGGAAATGATCTCGTCCTTGTCCTTGAGAGCTTTTGATAAAAGCCAAAGACAAGACTAATTTACTTTTTTATTCAGTGCTTATTCATGAATTCATCACTCATACATTCAGTCAACTAACATTCATTATTCTACTTTGTCCTAAGCAAAGACCAATCTGTGAGAATGAAATTGAATTTTTAAAGACACTTCAATTCTGATTCCAAAACCTGCTAACAATTTCCATCTAGGTAAAAAAAAAAATCCCTCAAAATCCTTCATTTCTCCATTGTTCCTTTTTTAACTTCTCCCTTTCCTTCCCTCTTTATTAACCCTTCTTCTCATTTTTCTTGCATCCTTATGCAACCAATATTTTTAGAGATGCTACTATCTGACAATAGATCCGTAGTGGCACTATTAGGTGAGCATTGGGCTGCTGACCTCAAGGGCAAGGGTTCAAACCCACAAGCCACTCTGTAGGAGAAAGTTGAGGCCACCTGCTCTTGGAAAGATATGTAGCCTCAGAAACCCTGTAGATGAAGATGAGTAAGAATCAACTCAATGACAGTGTGCTACTCATTGACAGGTCCTGAGCTCTACACATTCAATCAACATAACAAAAGGAGAGGGAAGACTGTGACAGTCAGTCTTCAAGAACTCCTTAAGGATCCTTTTCCTAAAGCATTATTCTTGAATCAGTTGGAAAAAACAAAACAGCTAGTCATGGAATGGAAAGAAACATCTAATAAGCAAAGCACTCCTAAGGAAGAGCAAAGTAGGAGGCCTGGTACTTTCAGGTCTCAAAACCTATGGTTTTGTATAACAATAAGGCCTTTGGTAGCACCATGGTAGGTTACACATTGGGCTGATAACTACAAGGTCAATAGTTTGAAACCACCACCTGCTCTGAGGGAGAACAATGAGGCATTACTTTCATATAGGATTACAGTCTCAAAAACCCACAGGGGCAGTTCTACCCTATTCTACAGGGTCATCTTAAGTTAAAATTGACTCAAAAAGTGAGTGAGTGTGGTATACCAACAGGCATATAGACCAATGAAACAGAATTGAGAACCCAAAAGTAAATCAATCCACCTTTTCTTTAAAACAATAAATAGACATCAAATAGTTTCTTTAACAAATGGTGCTAGAAAAGCTTTATATTTATTTATAGGTTAAAGAAACTTGAACCAGATCTCATGCCATATACAAAAACAATAGAGATAAAGACCCTGACTCATGGCCGTGTTCTCAGGGAAGACTCTGAGACAGATACATGGGGGGAAAGGGTGTGTGTTTGTGTGTTTGTGTGTGAGGGGTCCCTCAGACATTACAGAGATAATTCTAAGCATGAATAATAAAATACATTGTGAGAATGTTGTTATAGGGAAGAAATAGAGTATGAACACACACGTAGGATATCCAACTGAATTTTTTTAACTAGAGACTATCTCAGAGAGAGGGCATGAATTGGGTCTTGATAACTGAACAGGAGTTAATAAGCAGGGGATGCAATGTATGTAAAGACAGTTGTGAATAAATGTGACTAACTATAGTTATCCCTCCGACAGCACTCTCTACTTAGATGGGTTTTATAGTTGGTTGCAATTACCACAGAGAACTCACAGATGATTCTTATAACCCATTGATTATTAGGGAAGCTAGCAACTATAATCCAGATGAGATATGCCCGGGATCCAGCTGTTCAGTGAGCAGTGTTTCTACTTGATTGTGCCTGCAGGCAGATTTCTCTCTAGCCCTCAGCCCCTTGGCGTGCCATCTGTTCTTGGAAAATGTTACAAAGCTCTTTTAGGGATGCCAATAAATACCTAAAGGGCATACCACTCCGCTATAAACCTCAACCTGAAGGCAGTGTTCTAGTTCTGTGGTCAGCAAGTCAAGATCCCCAATTAAATGTCCAGCGGCACTGCACAAGCTACTGTCCTGTCCCAAAGCACTCAACTTTATTTGCTCGGTGGCCTAAGAGGTTCACTGCTCTGTCTCATGCTTTGACTCCTGATTTTACTGCTGCTCCTCTGGTATGAAATCCATCTTCTAGATCAAGGAGGTTCAATGAATAGTGATCTCAAGGTCCAAAGTATATGCTTTACTCCTGGTTCTTCTCTCTTGCTGGTGGTAAAAATCCTCCTTCTTACTGCTGTGAGGGCTCCTTTTATACCCAGAAGAATGGCCCTCACAATGAACCCTGTTAGCTAAATCACAAAAAGATGAATCATATCATCTGATCAATATTTCCCCCCACCTATTTACCCAGACTCATCAGGAAAATGAAGGTCGTTTGATGGGAATAACAAAGGCTAGAAGAGCCATAATAAAAACTTCACTGCGTGCACATTAGAATGACCCCTATTTTGAAAATAAAAGAAAAATTTCCTCCACCCATTAAACAATTCAATCCATGCATTATGAGTTAGATTTAAGGTATCCAAAACAAAATTTAAGAGAATGACTCCCATATCTGTAACTAGAATAATGCCTCTGAGAAGCTGTATAAAGCAATAGTATGCTAATGCCCACACAAACTTTATTTCCAAACATGAGGAGGAACGAGTGCTGTCAGGCTAATACAGGTACCCTGTCCATATCAAAGACTTATCCTAATAATTGAGTGGAATACAGCAGGATTTAAGAGTGTGAAGTTATGAATCACATGAAAATCCTATAATTTATTGTCTCTGTTCTGATTATGCGCTTATAAAAGAGTAACACAGTACATATCTATTAAACATCTAGACCTGCAAGGCTGTAGACCAGACTCTGTGCTCCTGGATGAATAGAGAATTAGTCTTCATCTGAATGCATTCCTGCTGTCCCAGCATATAAACTGGGTTAATTCAGCCGTGTAGTGATTGTTGTATCCCAGGGTAGAAATGTACTCCACATGGCTTTCAGTGATTCGATTTTTTTGTCAGTAGACCAATAGTTCCTCTTCTAAAGTGTCTCTGGAAAGACTCAAACCTTCAACCTGGTAATTAACAGTTGAATGAGCTCATCGCTTTTCCCACACAGGGATTTTCTGCCTCAGCATTCTGTACCTCTTTCCCAGGGAAGGACAGTATTAGAAGGATGGTATAGGAAGAGAAGGATGGAGTCTAGAGCAAGACTAGTTCGTTCCAAGTACTGGCTGTGTGAAGTTGGACACGTTATCTAACCACCTTATGCATCAATTTCCTTGTGTGTGGAATTATAGTGATTCCAATCCCGTAGGGATATTATGACAATTAAATGAGTTAGTGACGATCAACTCCAGGACATACCCAGGTACCTGCCACCTCTCACAGACACCGGCCTAGACTGGGAGGCGGGCAGGTGGGCAAGGACACTGGGCTGAGTGTGTGCCAGCCGCTCACTTTCTGGGCACTGGAGGGACACAGAGCCAGGATTCTTCCGATTGTGTTTATAATGGAGTCAAATCCATGTGGTTTGTATATTTTTCCCTTCAATCTTGAGCATTTTGTTTCTCTTTCTGAGAACATAACTTGAAACACTACAGAGCCAATCATCATATAAAAAGTGTATCCCATAAATGCTGTACCATTTCATACACATTCACAATGTACATTTGCTGCCTTCTAGATAATTTATTTTGCAACACATTACTGCACAGTTGTAAATAGCTTATGTACTGTAACATCACTTTCAGTTACGTGTAAAGCAATTAATTAATTATTTTTTAGAACCCATATAAAAGAGTATACCTGGATATTTGTTAATATTGTTTTTATTCTTTCCAAAATTTCCACAGCAGAGTTTTGGTGATTGCAAGTGGTCCAACTAGTTGACAGAGTACAAGTGAGGAAAGCAGGTCATGGAAAGCCTTGACTTGAGGTTTTAGATGCAGGGAAGCTAGCAATATCGAAGGATTGGAAACCAATAATGAATGCGTACGCTATATAGTTTAGTATTATAATATGTAGATGGTCATGTCAAAGACTAAAACACTGAAGGTAGGGAAACCAATTGGATATTGAGACATTATGAATAATTCTAAAAAATATAGCCATGGGAATTGAAAGAAGCATGTGGATGAGGAATAAAAAACACTTTAAAAATAGAGTAGATAGGAGCTGGTGATCAATCAAATACGGAGTTGGGAATAGCATTGTGGGTTGAAATATAAATTCTTCCGCATGGGACCATATGCCAGATACTTATCCATTCTGTGCTCACATTACTCATCTGTAAATAAGAACATTAATATCACCATATAAAGTATCAATATTAAGGTTTATTGAAATGAAAATTGTGGATTATAATGATATAGGACATACAGAGTTGTTATGACAGAATGCTCCTAACGTCGCTCGGGTAGTGTGGAAATGAGATAGAGGGAGGGCACATCTCAGGTCATTTGTGGACACTAGAGGTAGCATTAATAACGAAAGAAAAGAAGAGTAGGGATCTCAGGAGGATGGTTTGCAGGTGCTTGTCCTATTCAAGTCGGTGAGTCCTGCACATATGTGTACACAACCTGTGTAGACACAGGTTGATAGAAAATACTTTCTTATTTATCGACGGGTAGCTATTACTGTCATGATTTTGCCGATGAAGAAGTTAAGACTTTGAGTAAGCTACACGATATCAATTTCATAAGGTTGTTATTGCAATTACACGTAAGAGTATATGTAAAGTGCCGACACAGGGAAAGTTGAAAATGAAAGGCAGGTATCATCACTAGTAGTGTTGTTGTGTAGTTGGCTTTGTGATGTGCCCAACGTTAAACAGCTGTTGAGTGGCAAGGCGAGAGCAGAGACGTGAGCTAGTGCAACTTCAAATCAAAGGCTCTGAGGCCCTGTTAGTGTGCAGGTCTGTTGCCTCTACAATGCGATTGCCAAGGAGCTTGAGAGTATGGAAAATACACAGGTTCTGCCTTCGAAACACATATGGACTTGCAGCTGACGTTAGACAGCACAGTAGGGAGGGGGGAAAGCTACAAGAACATAGTCAGGATACTGTAGGAGAAGGGGTATGGAGAAGCCAGGCTACAAATGCTAGATCCCAAATGCAGATTTGTAAACCAACTGAGTGCTAGCCGAACTTAACCACTACAAATCTCAAATGCCGTCTGCCCCTCTCGCTTGGCTCTGGAATGAAACTTCAGCTGTCAGCAGGAAAGCAGCCGGAGCTGGGTTTGCTCGGTGCCGCCTGCAGGAGTTACACTCGTAAGAAGTCGTGGGAGGGGCACGTGGAACTCCCCACCCGCTGAGGTTGATAATCCGTGCTAATTGTACACATTTCCAAAGCCTCCTGTGTGAGGAGAAAAAATAAAAATGTTCTGTTAACATTTTTGAAGTTCATAAATGTGGCAAATGTTCAATAACTATATTTAACTCCTTTTGCATATTTTCCAGCTCTCAAAATACATGAAACCAACAATTTCATGCATTTGACAACAAAGACACACCTTCCTGTCTTTTTTCCCCTTTTATGTGTCTAGGTGGTAACCCATAAGCAACCATGACCGTAGACGGCTAGCTCAAGGTTTACCTTTCATTCCGAAAAGTTGTGCTTTGTGAAACATACCCCCCATGGGCCCCTCCTTTCGTTTGCGCTGAGTGAGGTCTCTGCTTGGTGCTGGATGTGGGTGAGGCTGCTGAAAGAGCTATCGGGAGAAGTCGGAAGAATTGGAAGCAAAGGTCAAGAGTGCTCAGTATCCACCCGGCAGAAGCACAGAGTTAAAAGCCATCAGTTTGCTGCCTTTTTATTTATTCCCATCTTATTATATGCATGGTTGTGGCTCTTGATTCTTAAAATAGAATTGTGAGGCAGCATCACTGTCAATACCTACATCTTACTGAGCAATTCCGCCTTAGGCCCACCGCCCAGGTGCTCTATTGCTAACCAGAAAGCTGGCAGTGCAAACCCACCTTGGAGGCACCTTAGAAGGAAGGTCTGACAGTTGGCTTCCTTTGGATGATCGCGGTGCTTCGCAAAGGGGGTGCTCACATTCTAAAGTTTTATTCTGAACATTTAAATTCTAAACCATTGGGCTATTCTGCACTTCAGTTGTTTGTTTCTTTACTTCTCTCTTACTGCTGGTGACAGTCCCTCCACGCTGACATGTGCCTGGCCCTGTTGTCACCATAGCCCCCAGCCCAGTGCCCAACGTGTCATACTAACACCACACTGCATTGAGTCCGTTCTGACTCAGCACCCCTTGTTAGGGCTCTCCAGGCTGTAGAAGTGTGCGGGAAGAGACGGCCTGACCTTCTCCTACCAGCTTCTGGGATTGAACCTCAATCTTTCATTAGCAGTCCAAGCTTCCGTGACAGAGTCACCAGTACTAAGACCTACCACTTAGTATGCACTTACAATTAGCCAGGTACCGGTATACGTGCATTCAATCATTTAATGTGCACAGCATCCCTAGGAGAAGGGCCCTGTTACCTCCATTTTGCAGAGTATGTCTTGAAACCAGGCCCTCCCAGAGGATCACAGCTACAAGCTCCCTAACTGAGGGTTCATAGATAATGATGGGTTTGGATGGATTTCACTGGCACAATAGCTCAAGTGACCGTCTTGGCTCTTCTGCCACAAAGTGAAAGGCTTGGGTCTGCCGTTTGAATTCACCATGCAGTTTCCAAAGCACAGAAGCCCGGTAGCTGAGTTCACAGAAATGGGCCGGCACTATACTAGGAATCCCGCATCCCCACCCCCTTCCTCCAGGAAGATCTGCAAGTGTTAGTAAGCCCTGCAGACAAGCAATCCGTCAGGCAGAAGGCAGCCGAGAGCCCTTAAATAAAACATTGCCCCAGCCTTCCGCGCAGGGCATGGAGACAAATAGCGCGGATGTGAAAGGTGTCGCTGGGATTACCAATGACGCGCTCCTGGCTGTTCAGGCCATCTCTGTGCCTCCTGCGCTCTGAGTCACTGCTCCCTTCGGAGCAGCGCTGGCGTCATTCGGGGACTGAGAGCTATTCACAGATCACTGACTAAAGGCGAGCTTGAGCCGGGCCTGCACCCCCTTGACCCTCTCTCTGCAAAGGACGAAGGTCAGGGACAGGCAAGCTGCAGCTGTTGGGGAAGAGTGAGGGGAAGACAAAGCTTTCTCCCTCCCTCCTTTATCTGTTCCTTTGCTAATGAGAACTTCCTTCTTGATCCAGAATCGGGTGGAAACTGCAGGAAAAAAGGCGAATCGTGAGGATCCTTTCGACAGTTGATTATTGCCACGGGAGACTTTCGGATGCCGTTTTCATTGCAGGCACTGCGTTGCTAATCAACCCTAAAGCTTTTCCTTTCTGGAGCAGTTTTGCTCGTTCTTTGATGATTTGGTGACTTCGTGATCATTGTATTTGTCTGTGAGCTGTGTCGTGGTTCTTGCCATATGCGAACATCTTAAAGATTAGGGTGCCTAAGGGTTATAAGGGTCATGCTTGCTGACACCACATTTTCCACTACCGTGAAAACAGCCCTTTGAAACAGAACGTTACTCGGCGTTCCCAACAGGCCTGCTCCCTGAAGTAAAGTCAGAAATCTGCTTAGGTCAATCTGTCAGTACCTATAACAGGTAGCTTTGCAGAGTCACAAATTGGCAAGTCTAACAAGGACTATAGATAGCTGTAATTATCTGGGAAAACATGTTAAATCGGGAATGCAAAGCAAAGCGAGGTGAAGTATTTGGGGTCAAGGGAACAGGTAACAACTACAAAATGATTTTTCCTGAAAAAACAAAATCAACATGATTTGTTGTATGATCATGCTTATTGGTATCCTCTCTTAAAACTAACCCGTGGTTTAGGCAAGTTTGGATTCTTCAAGGTTCATTAGAGGTTTTATTGTAAAAGATAAATGTCCTCATTAGCAGAATAAGAAGTTACTCATTATGCAAGAAAAATTGCATATATATGTATACATACATATATTTGAGTGGCTTTCAAGGCTAGTATCAAAATACACACAGTAAGTATTGCTTTGCTTAGTGGAGTAAGTCTTACACGGAGATCAGTTACCACAATGTTAAGAAGGAACAATATTGTCCCAGTCATCCTGAACTCAGACCTCTGGTTCACAATGGACTTCAGAGTGTTGGTGGCACTGCTCAGGCAAAAGGTGACTAGGAACAACAACACAACAACAACACATTCTTTTTGCATTGCTTTCTTCTTTTTTTTTTAAATCATTTTATTGGGGGCTCATACAACTCTTATCACAATCCATACATAGATGCATTGTATCCAGCACATTTGTAAATTTACTGCCACCATCATTCTCTAAACATTTGCTTCCTACTTGAGCCGTTGGTGTCAACTCCTCATTTTTCCACTCCCTCCCAAACCATTGATAATTTATAAATTATTAGTTTGTCATGTCTTACACTGTCCCGCATCTCCCTTTACCTACTTTTCTGAACAACACTTTTAATGTAAACTATTTTCACTTCTATTCATGAAAATGTCAGGTCTAATGTACAATACTGCATTTGTTATCCAAAGAAAGATCTTCTTTGGAAGCTATCAGATGGGATGAGAAGGCTCATCATTTGAACAAATAAATTAGATATATACAAGAGCTTTCACAAAGGCATATCATATTGAGCTCAGACAGCTTGAGGCCATGAACACATGCTTAGTCTACTTAAGGAATCAGGAGGGATCTGGTATATTGGAGAGCCATGGGGTGTTTCTTATTTTTATAGGTACCTCAATTTTTAATTCTTAAAGAATGTTTACAAAACACAAGCACATACACAGTTAAATTATTGTTTCGGTAATTCTAGACTTCTATTCCGTTCTGTCTTGTCCAATGATTGATAGGTCCTCAGAATAAAGTCTTTTTCATATGCATATGTTCTCGGCATGAGGACAGTAGTCATATGGTTGAAGGCAAGAGAGGCATGAGGACCATTTTGCACAGCTCACTGAGCAGCAGCAGACTGAGCAGAAGAAGCTCCTTGTCAGTCCACAAAGGAAGATGAGGATGGAGAATAGCCTCGTTATTTTGACATATAATCCCAACGGGCCTCTTGGAGGCACCCGGTGTCCTTCTATACCCTAAAGATGGGAGCCGGAAGTCACTAAGCAGTACTTACAATATTCCAGGCACTATTCTAACATGTTCATCTACCCAGTCTTATTCAATTTTATGAAGAAATGATAATATAGGAATTGTCTGTTGTGCTCAGAGAAATTAAATATAAGTCATAGGTTCTGAACATTCCAATCAACTTTGATGAGTATGTATGTGTATATATGTGTGTGTGTGTGTGTGTGTAGTGTGTGTATAAAGAAATAAGAGAATGCTGTCTGTTTATAGAACATTCTGGAAGGACCTTGGCCTGCAACATAGCCCTTTACAAATGTTTCTCTCAAAAAGAAATCAGAATCATTGCAGAAGTTGCCTGGGGCATGTAAAATCGTATTTTAAATATATTATCTCAGGAAAGCAATTTGCTTACAACTTAGCTCTTAAAATAAAAAATAATAATAAACTTTCACTTACTTTCAATGTATTTTACCTGAATATTTTCTACATATTTGTCTTTTTAAAACATATGTAATAGAAAGCATCTAATATGAATGCACATGAAGCCAGCCAGAGCTTCTACTAAACAGTCTGAAATTGACATTACAAAAACTATGGAAGCTTTGGAATAGGGAAAACCACCATTCATAGCTTGTCACACAGTGGTGCTTCTGTGTTACTGTCATGCTGGAAGCTGGGCCACCAGAATTTCAAATACCAACAGGATCACCCGTGGTGGACAGTTTTCACATTTTTCCAGACTAAGACAGACTAGAAAGGCCAGGTGATCTACTTGAAAACTTAGTCAATGAAAATCTTGTTATTTGCTACATTTCATGTGCCATTGAGTCCTCTTCAGAAACTGATGAGAGCCAGGGCAGGTTCTAAAAAGAAATGCTTAGATTTGTCTAACGATAGGGATAAAGCTATTGCTCTTTAAAGGAGAGGCTCTCCATGATGTAACATAACACCAAAGGATGGGTATTTTGGACCAAGGCCAAGTATTTACCTATCACATACAGCAAATTGTCTTCAGTGTAGCCATGCGCATCCGTCAGAGAAGACATGGAAACAAACCTCAAGATCAAGCAAGAATCGCCATATTATTTTTAATAACATGAGTTGGGACATGCATGATATTTTATTCATTCCTGCCACTCCCCCCCCCCCCAGACAATGAAGTAATATACAAGCAGCCTTAGAGGGACTGTCCACCAAGCTTTGCCCGACTGTTCACAGTACGGACACGGCTTCCTGCTCTGGTAAAGAATGACAGCCTTGGCGCCCGTGTGGAGGGTCACTGACTCAGAATTGACTGGGTAGCGGTGCGTTTGGTTGGGGGGCTTATGCTTCAGACATAGGCGCTCTGGTGGCTCATGGTTAAACACATGATTGCTAACCCAAAGTTCAGCATCTGCTTGCAGGCAGAGTCGAGCCTTAGCAATCCTGGGAGCAGGTCTACTCTGTCTGATAGAGTCAGTGTGAGTCTGGAGCTGCGTGATGACAATGGGCATGGTTTGGGTATGCCCACACTTTGTACTGGGGAGTCTAGGAAGCACGGCTCTCTGGCCTCTTTGAGCTAACATTCTACAGAGACCCCATTTAAATCAAGGTTTCTCCAAGTAGTACTGGCATTTGAGGTGCATGCTTCTTTGGGGTGAGGGCTGCCCTGTGCACTGTAGGGTATTTCAACGCACCCTCCGCAACTATCCACTAGATGTACATGCGCCACCCCACCCCACCCCACTCTGGCTTTGACCCAGACATTGCCCAATATTCCAAGTAAAGGGTATGTGCATGTGGGTGTGGGTGTGTGTGCATGTGTCTGTACATGCCTCCTGTGGGAAACCACTGATTTACACCTATAGACCAATAAGTAAGCAAAACCAGTGAGGGAGCGAAACGTACCGTTCTGGTTCAAAAAGCCTTCTCAGTTATTTTTGGCTTCCTGGAAAAGTTTATGACACAACATCTCAACAGAACTCAAATGAAATCACACTTAAACTTGTGAAATTCAAACCTTCCTCAACCAACTTCTTTCAAGAGAAAGGGAAAAAAAGAGAGGAAAAGATTCATTTGGTAGCCAGGAGGTTCTCCTAACTAACAGATTCGATCATTAATTAATGAACACAATTTGGAGAACATGGGTGTTTAGAGAGTCACTCACATACAGAAGAGTAAGTATCTTGTGATGACTAGAAAAATTATTTTACCCACCCCTATAGCTAACAATTGTGAGTCCTGCTGCCATAGTGATTGTATCCATTGGACTGCTAACCACAAGGTCAGCTGTTTGAAATCACGAGCCACTCCACAGGACAAAGATGAAACTTCCTACCCCTGGAAAGATTTATAGTCTCTGATAGCCACAGGGGCCCTTTCACTCTGTCCTGTAGTGTTTCTGTGAGTGGGAATCAAATTATTGTCAGGGAGTTTGATTTTCAGATAGCTAAAAAGTTATCTCCTATCCTTGGGTTCTAGACATGTCACATAGTTTAAAATATGTTATCAGTGTGCTGAAAATTAGAAAGAGAGTCATTTTTTTTCCTTATCACTTAGGATCATTTAAAGTTGAGGGATAGCAATCCTTTTTTAATTTACAGATTTATTTTGGTGCTGTTGAGGATCTAAACAATAAGAATATATATCAATTAACAGTTTCTATATTTACAATTTAGTAAAATTCTTGACTATACAAAGAAATTATATAACTTTGAGTTGTTCCTCCCTCATTAACATAAGGTTCCTAACTAATACTTGAAGTTTCCATGTCAACATGAACCTACATGTTGTTGTTGTTGTTGTTTTTAGATGCCAACTAGTCAGTTCTCAACCCCCAGTGACCCTGTGCACAGCAGAACACAACACCACCTGGTCCTGTGCCACCGTCACAATTGTTCTTGGTCATGAGCCCATTGTTGTAGCCAATGTCAATCCATCTCCTTTAAATAGTTCTTAAAAGAATATAATGATCAGTGTCAATCTTTGCACTAGTTTAGCTAAACTATTGATTGGTACATATGAATAGACTGCAAAAGTTCTTAGAAAAATTCCATTTGCCACTAACTTTTTGAAGCTCTCATGCATATCTAGTATTTGTCATTCTTGATCCAAGTTCCACTTGTATTGGTGATGCTCAGGAACTACATAGGTAGTCTAAGGATGGGCTTGCTATGCTCAGGTCCATCCTGCTCCTCATCATTAAAGCTACTATCTCACATGCTTCAACTCAATGATATGCAAGACTATATTTCTCTTTACAATATGTCATATGACAGGGCCCTAATGGAGTAGTGGTTACTCACTTGGCTGCTAACCACATGGTTAGCAGTTCAAACCATCAGCCACTCTGTGGGAGAAAGATGGGCCTTTTCACTCCAAAGAGAGCTACAGTCTCAGAAACTCACCCAGGCAGTCCTACCTTGTTCTATCGAGTTGTTATAAGTCCGCATCTACTCACTAGCGATGGGTTTAGGTTTTAATGTTATTTAAAGAGCCTGCAAAAATAATTCACATGTGTATCTAACGTCATTTGGATCTTTAATTGGTTTCCAATATTAAGAAACTCATTTAGAAAAATAGAAGAAATGTCATAATTTATTAATCTTTAGAAAATATGTTTTCATTTCATAGACAGGCACAATCTAGGGACATGGACATAGACACAGACCCAGGTTCTAGGTTAATGGTATTTCTTTAAAGTACATATATTTTCATTCTTCTTAAATACTTCTTAACTTATTCACTTAACATAAACTTATTTAAGGCCCTTAATATGCAAGGTGTCAGATGACTGCATCAGACTTAAATCCTTCCACAGAAGAGATAAGAAATGTACATATATGTTTACAATAGTTGGTTATATTACAAAAAATAATGTGACAAATAAATTGCATAAATTAAATTTATAAATAAATAGGAATTATAAGAAGACTTAAGAGGGAGAAGTCATTTTGTTAACCCCCTCTCCCCCAAGGTGGGAGATTAGTGAAGTGTGATAGAAGAGATTGCCTTTGAGTGGGTCTTCAAGACTTGGTCAGGTTTTATTTGCAGGAATACACTGAGAGCAGTGTAGGCATCAGTTAAATATTAATAAAATCTGAGAAGGGGAAAACTTAGAATGTAGATAGAAACAGCAAGCAGCTCTGTTTGAATGAAACAATATGATAAAAAAGGAAATAACAGGAAATAAGCTTTGAGGAACAAAGTCTAAAATCAGAGTAGGTAGACCTGACCTTCCAATAGATAACATTTTAATTATACTCAAAAGAAGGGAGTATTGGGTCAAATCTCATTCCTCTCTTATTTAGATTTCAAGAAAACAATTCTGTTATTAGGAGCATGCGCAGCTTGCCCATGTTCCAAAGCAATTCCAGATATTCTATTTGATGCCCGGGACAGTCTTATTTTTGCCAACTGAGATCAAGAGTGGCATTAAAAAACCAACTGATTCTTTTGGATAATTACTAAAATCATCATTTAAATATATATGATACAGAAATGAGCATAATTTTGTTTGATGTCTATTCTCGCACATTGAAATGTCCATTGCGTTACAGTGCCGAATTCTCATGGAGGCAGCAGTCAAGAGAGCAGCGGCACACGGCATTCGGTACATCTGAGGCACAAGAGCTCTTTGAAGTGTTGAAAAGCAAGGCGTTATTTCGAGGTACACCTGACTCAGGCCATGGTATTTTCAATTGCGTAATGTGTATGTGAAAGCTGGACATTATTCTAAGGAAAACCAATGCATTAGAATTATGGTGTTGGCAAATAATATTTAAAGTACTATGGACTGCCAAAAAAATAGGTCTTGGAAAAGGTACAGCCAGAATCTCCTTAGAGGCAAGGATTGGGAGACTTCGTCTCATGTACTTTGGACATTTTATCAGGAGAGACCAAGGCATGGAAAAGGACAGAAGCTCGGTAAAGTGGAGGGTCAGTTAAAAAGAGGAAGACCCTTGACAACACGCCCTTGACAGAGTGGCTGAAACAATGGCCTCAAACATCAGCCTAATCGTGAGGATAGCGCAGGACCAGACAGCACATGTTTGCATTGAGCCATAGTGTCGCCATGGATGGGAAGCCACCCAGTGGCACCTGCAACAAGAAGAGCAAAAAAGCAAAACACTAGCTAGTTAGGAGACACTTACAGAATGATCTTAAAAAGTAGAAGAACCCATCAGAACATTCGTACACTCAAAATCATATTTTAGAGGGACTATACTAAAGTGATGTTATGGCTAAAACTGCTATACGCTGATAACAGTACTAACTACCAAAATCGAGAGTTTGTTGGTATTCCTGTTTGGTGCTCTTGTGGTGATTTGGACCTTGTATGCAACCGAATACTACATCATCCCGTCCTCACTCACTGTCGGTGCTGGGGTTGACCTCGTTGTAGCCATTCTGTGAATCAATCTCATGGAAGGTCTTCTTCTTTTGGATACACCCTTCCTTCTATGGATTATTCAGGCTCTTCTTCCAAGACAGATGTGCTTGTTCTTCTGACACTTCTGGGTGGATTTAATATATTATTGGCCAGCATTAAAATTCAAAGTTACCAAGTCTTCTTTGGTTTTCTTTATTCATTGTCCAGCATTCAAATGCATGTGAAGTGATTGAAAATGCTATGGTGTGATGTCCACTAGACACTCCCAAGTGAAGGTAGGGGTAAAGCCCAACCTTTCAATCAGTTTGAAATCTGATGACACCTCCTTATAGGTGTGGCCTTCTGTATGAAAGAGAGATTCTAAACAAAGCCCAGTTTTCTTGGGCCCCTCACTTTCTGCTGAAGTGGATTCATTAATCTGATGCATAACTCACGATCCCAGGAGTCATCAGCAGACTACCAAGGGTGGATTCATGGGGTTGACCTCGGATTCATTTACCTCTGCACCCATCAGCCTGTGGCCCACTCCCCTGCTTCTTACGCATCAGCTACCACATCTGCACAAGTTAGGAGAAGCCTGACTTAACCTGGACAGATCTCACCACTTCTACAACTGAGTAAGCCAGTTCTTTATTTTATTTTATTTTTTTAGATATTTGAAATACAACTTTATTCTAACGAAAAGGAATGGGAATGACAGTTAACAAACAAAACATCACCACTGAATATTGTGATGTGACTGTAGCAGTCTTGTAGTTGAATTTCAAGAAAAATGCATTCCCAAACAGCTAGATATGTGGGTTCAAAAAAAAAAAAAGGTTTTAAACTGCCACACTCACTCCGAAGCCCATGCATCTCCTTCAGCATCCCAAAGATGAGCACATTCTGCTTAGCTATGTAATAAGAGTGGCAAACACGCTGCACCACTGACGTCACAGGACAGTTGCCTATAAAACTAGACTTCTGACGCTGGGCTCCAGCTTCGTTCTCTCACAGGCCATCATCTTCATGCGGGAGAGCGGTTGTCTGCGCAACCTCTAAATCATGCTCATACTGGGCTGCCAAAGCTGGGTCCATAACAACCTCTGGTGGGGCCAGAGCAGGCATGGCAACAAACTCCAAGTTAGGATCGCCAATGAGTTTTCTAGCAAGCCAAAGGAAGGGCTTTTCAAAGTTGTAGTTGCTTTTGGCAGAAATGTCATAGTACTGAAGGTTCTTCTTTCGGTGGAAGACAATGGATTTTGCCTTAACTTTCCTGTCCTTAATATCCACTTTGTTGCCACACAGCACGATGGGTATGTTTTCACATACTCGAACCAGATCCCTATGCCAGTTAGGCACATTCTTGTAAGTAACCCTTGAGGTTACATTGAACATTATAATGGCACACTGGGCTTGAATATAACGGCCATCTCTCAGTCCTCCAAATTTTTCTTGACCAGCTGTATCCCACACGTTGAATTTGATAGGTCCTCTGTTAGTATGGAACACAAGGGGATGGACCTCAACACCTAAGGTAGCTACATACTTCTTCTCAAATTCACCAGTCAGGTGACGTTTCACAAATGTCGTTTTTCCAGTACCACCATCACCCACCAGAACGAGTTTGAACTGGACTTGGGGTTCTCCTTGGGCGGCCATCGTGATGGAACTTCCAGAAGCGTCTCCGGGCCGCGTCTGACTGAGGGATGGAAAGATGGCGGAAGCCTTAAGCCAGTTCTTGATACAAATCTCTTCCAATCCACAAACACATACAAGCATGACTGGTTTTGCTTCTCTAGAGAATCTAGTCTAACACACATGGCTTAGGTGAGGTACATCTTAGTTCTCAAAGTGACATATTTGTTTTTTTAAAACACTTTAAAGAACTCTTTTGCAGCAAAATTGCCCTGCACAAGCTGCTGTTTAGTGGTTTGACCTTTGCTTTCATGAGCAATGATTGTGGATCCAAAACAACGCTACCCTTCACAATTTCAATCATTCCTGCATTTATCATGCTGTTGGTACAATTATCACAGCTGATTGGTTCAGTGAAGAATTTTGTTTCTTTTCTACTGAAGGCTATAGATTTTCATCTTCATCAGTGAATACTTCAAGTCCTCTTGACTTTCGACAGGCAAGAGCGCATCATTTTCATATGGCAGGTTGTTAATGAGGTTTTGTCCAATCACGTGCTGCATTATTCTTCACATAGCCCAGCTTCTCTAATTAGTTACGTAGCACACAGGCTGGAT
Organism: Tenrec ecaudatus; assembly: GCF_050624435.1. Lineage (NCBI taxonomy): Eukaryota > Metazoa > Chordata > Mammalia > Afrosoricida > Tenrecidae > Tenrec > Tenrec ecaudatus. The sequence continues at coordinate 42,628,574 of NC_134533.1, forward strand.
AGATATAGTGACAGGATTGTATACCCTGACACATACCTTCCTGATTTCAAACCATACAGAATCCCCCTTATTCTGTGTAAGCAGCTGCCTCTTGGTCTATGTAGAGATTCCACATGAGTATAATTAAGTGAAAGCTCACTGTACTATTGTGCAAAATTTTATTTAATCATTAAGTTGCAATCACTAATGGAACTATTGCAGTGTAGAAGATGCAGTGTTGAGCACTGGGCATTGACTGGTCAGCAAAAGCGGTCAAGCTCTGTACTCTCGAAGAATTAACCAAATGATAATTGTAATAATATATCATTACATGTTGATAACAGTGTTCTAACAAAGTGCTCAGAGACACATAGAAATGAATCTGACACAGGTGTGAGCTAAAGACAGGTTGAATCACGAAGAATGAGTAAAAAATGAATTTTTAAATGCATGCCAGATGGAGGGGAAATCATTCTGATCAAAGAGAACATGAAAGATCCAAGGCAGTAGGAAGCAACCAATGTTAAAGATTTCAAAGGAAACCAGTGAGAGGTGGAGAGAAGCATAATAAGTCAAGACGGGTGAGGAAGATAGGTCAGTATAGAAATTTGGAGATATTTATTTATGAGCAGAAAGGATATGCTAAGAGGTTTTAAGTTCCAAAGTTAAAAAGGTGGGTGGGGGGGATTTTGACCCAATTTCTATTTTTCAAAACCATTATTTTCAATGCAGTATGGGGTTGGACCAAGAGTCTGTATTGAGGAAAGTGTAGTAGAGATAAAGAAAAGAGATGGAGAGAAGGTGGTGACTCTGAGAGTTAGACACATTGACAAGACCCAGTGAGAGAGATGTTGGAGAAGGTTAGGGAACAATCTTAAGAACAAGTTACAGGATATATGATGGGACCACCTATTTCTAAGGGACTAGAAAACAGTGAACGGATCTAAGTTTATAAAAAAGGAAGGACAATCTCATCATGAGCACTCTACAGTCACTGCCATTGGTAGAGCCATCTGTTACATCTACAGTGGCCTTGTTCCAGTTCATTTGCTGGCTATGCTCACGTCTTCTCCTGAGCTTTACGCACACAAGTCCCTCCGCTAAGAATCCTTTACCATCACTCCTGCACGTCATCAGCCCCTCCTTTAGATGTCACTCAATGGTCACTCACTTCTGAGTGTGACCCAGGCCTTCTTTTTTCTGAGCCAATCAATATTTTTATTAGTTTTCATCCAATTAATTCCTTCCATATTACAGGGGCAGGCTTAGACTTGAATCTGTGATCATTTAATTCATACCATGGCCAAAGCCATTGTCATTGAGTCTAATCTGCCTCACAGCAACTCTGGAAGATGCAGTAGAACTGCTCCAGTGGCCTTTCAAAGCAGTTACCTTTGCAGAAGCACACGGCTACAACTTTGACCAATGAGGCAGCTATTGAGCTTAAAACACCAATCTTTTAGCCAGCAGTTGAGCACTTAGTGGTGGACATCTCCCCGTGCCTTCCAAGAGGGCAGAAATCATATTTGCTTTTGCTCTCTATTATATCCCCAGTACTTAACAGGGAGCCTGGTATTTTAAGTGTGTGTGTGTGTATGTGTGTGTGTGTGTGTGTGTGTGTGTGTGTGTGTGAAATAAATGTGTACATAACTATGATAGGCAAAATTTAAAAATCTGGCAGCTTAACACAAATTTGTTATTTTAAAGTTCTGTAGGTTAGAAGTCTTTCATGGGTCTCACTGACTAAAATCAAACTGCTGGTATGGCCTGCTCCTTTAAGAGGCTCTAGGGCAGCGGATATTAACCTGTGGTCATGACCTCTTTGTGGGCCAAACGACCCTTTCACAGGGGTCACCTGCTTCATAACAGGAGCAAAATTTATAGTTATGAAGTAGCAATAAAAAATAATTTATGTTGGGGGTCACCACAACATGAGGAACTGTATTAAAGGGTCATGGAATTAGGATAGTTGAGAACCACTGCTCTAGGGGGAAATCCACTCCTCTATCCTTTCCTACTTCTAAAAGCCACCTGCATTTCTCTGTGTCTTGTTTCTTTAATTGTGTTCTGCTAAGTTACTCTCCTTTTCTGTTTTCCATTTTCATATATAATGATTCATGATTGCATGTATTTACCTGTGTAGCCTTCCTACGTTAAAATCAGTTGATAAGCACTCTTAATTCCATCTGTAACCTTAATTGCCATGTTCATATTTAAGGTGTTCACAGGTTCTGGGGATTGGGATGTGTACAAATTGGGAGGGTGGACTTGTGAGCATTATTAGAAACTAATGATAATTAGAAACTAATATGATACTCTAGACAATTGTTTTACTTTCAGAAATTCAACACATATATTTATTGATTTTATTCAACTTAAATTATTGAGTAAAATGAATAATTATTTAGTGCATTGTTACAAAAATAAATTGGATTATTATTTTAATATCACATTCCTTCACTCTCATATTACAATGAAAGTGATGATAGAAGATGTAGCTAGTTTACACAGCTAGTTTGTGGCAAAGCTGCAGAGAAAACACCTATGTTGTAAGATAATAGTAGAAAAGTAATGAGTTAGGAAAACAGATGGTTGCATGTTGAGCTGCTAAACCTGAGGTCAGCAGTTAGAAACCATTAGCCACTCCATGGAAGAAAGATGAGTCTTTCCACTCCTGTAAAGAGTCACAGACTCAGAAACCCAGGGGTGGTTCTGCCCTGTCCTGTAGCATTCCCTGACTGGATGGCAGTGGGTTTAGTTAGGTCTTCTACATATGGTGAGCTCAAGGAAGAAGTTGCACAGGTTTTTCCTGCCTTTGCAGACAGAAAGGCTAGGAAGTAGCTACCCAATTATTTAAAAAATATAACACTAAATTAAAATATTTGATAACAGATTGGCTGGAAGAGGGGAAACATACTTTTTGACTAGGATTTGCCACATGGAATTAGTGACTGTCTTACTCTCTATTGTTTGAATTTTTAAAATTTTCTCCTATTATGTAAATAGCTTACTCTCTGAAGCAAAAATGACATGTGTTTATATTGTAAAGTGAAATAATCCTAAATCCCACAGTTAGCTATTATTTTAACAAATATTGGTGATTGCGTCTATCTCCTAATTTAGTAGACCATTGGTTCATGTGTGTGTATGTCTGAAGTATTTTTAAATGGATAAATAAAAAATCAGTGCAAATCATCAGCCAACTCAGAAAATGGAAAATAATTTTCAAAAATGTAGTGGCCATGATGTAGGCAATGGCCTTTGGGTGCAAAGGGTTCATAGAAGGAAGAAGTTTGGGGACATCCAATGTGTTGACCTTCAAAGTGAAGTAACCTGAAGGTCTTAGTATAATATTCTAGTCTGGGGTTTTCTGTTTCCTCCCGACCATTTTGTAACCCAACAAGGCTTAAAGAAATAATACACTTTTGCCATAATATAGGTATTTTTAAGCTCTGTTAATATTCGTGAAACCAACTCATGTTAACAGAAAGTGCTTTTCAAGTACAAATCATTATTAAAGAGACTGTGTACAAATTAGAGAAAAATGACTAATGCTAACATATTGTTCTGAGTTGTCTTCCCCCAAGCAAGGCAAAAAATATCAGTTAACTAGTCAGCCAGTCTTTATTTAGTGCCTAATCTGTTCTCAAAAGCACCCAGCCTAAGGAAGCATGAGAAGCAATGTCGCCCCATTTATTTGAACAACGAATTCTAATTACGTATTTATTCAGAACTCACTATAGGCCAGTAAGTTTAGCTGCAATAACTATAATTTTTATACCAGTGGTGGGAATTTCCATTCCTGTTTTAGAAATGAGGAACTGGGGAAACAAGGCAGACAGGTGGAGTCCAAATGAGGGTACAGCAGGACTTCCTTCCACTCCGGCATGTTCTCTCTTTAAAAGGCTCCAGTGCCCAGCATCTGCGAACTTTGTTTTCATTTCATCAGCGAACGTATTTGCTGTCTAGGGCAATGAAGAGCACATGATGGTAATGCTCAGAATGCCTGACTTCAAATCCCACTTTCCGCAGATGGAAGAGTTGTTTGATGCGGCTCGGGTTTTCTTTGTCTCTTCTGCTTTTCTCTCGGGGTTGTTGTGAACTCATACACAGCACTGAAAACAGGAGCTGGCCTCCAACTGATACTCTATGAATGCTAGTTATTGTCAGTGTGAATCGAAGCACCAGAAAGTCAAATGAGCAATGTTACTATTTAACAAAGACTATGTATTGAATAGGAACCCCGGTGGTGTAATTGTTAAATACTGGGCTGTGGAACCACAATGTAGGCAGTTCGAAACTACCAGCCGCTCCACGGGAGAAAGACTGGACTTCAGACTCCTGTAAATAGTTACAGTCTTAGAAACATGGTCAGCAACTCGAGAGCAACGAGTCTTAAATTTGATGATGTTTTTTTCTTTGCCACGTATTCTTTGAGCAGGAGCCCAAATGTGGAAGTCTAGCAATCCTTAAGTAAACCAATTGGTCTGCCTTCAAAGAGTTTTCAAATTTCCCTGAACTCATTAATAAGGGCAGCCTAGGACAAGTGAGCTTGTGTTTGATCTGAGGTTCAATCAAACCCATAAATTCATCCCAATCACATGCTACGCTTCTCCTTTATCTACAGCCTCCCACACATCAACTCACTGACATCAAGTCGGTTCGACCCATGGGGACCCTGTAAGGCAAGGTGGAACTGCCCTGTGAGTTTCTGAGACTGTAACATTTTATGGGGCTAGTACAATATCCCCCTCTTTTTTCTGAGCAGGGGCTGGTGGTTTGAACTGCTGACCTTGCAGTTAGCAGCCCAACTGTAACCAATACACCACCAGGGCTTCATCTGCACTCCTCTTATTCCTCCATTTCCCTCTTACTTAACCCTCCTCCGAAAATAGCTGATTTTCATTATTTGTCCACACCTTGCAGTCTATCAAAATTGTCACGTTGAAAATTACAAAGTGCCTTTGGTTCATACTCGGAGATTATCTGTCTCTCCCCAAACAATGCCCTCACATAGAGTAATAGTTCTGGGGTCACTGAGTTCTCCAAACGTGCATGGTTGTTTCAGTTGCTGTGCCTTTTCTGGTGCCGTCAATCTTGCTCAGTTACCTCTTGCCATATTTTAACTAATCCATCCAGAGACAGTTTAGCCAAAACTCTTGGGTGGACCCTTCTGTGATCTGTTCAAAGTAATCAATCCTTCACCACTCTTGGGGCCTCTTGTAGTTTATGCCTTCATCAATGCTGCTGTGACAAAACGACACAGCAACGAGTTTTGATTGATCACAAATGCCAAATTCTTGAAATGTAAAAACTATATTCTTCATACCTGACACTATCGTAACTATTCAGAACACTTAATTCCTGAACTTCAACATTAATACATAAAATTCCATTATATCTATATTCTATGCTATCAAATTATCAGTTGCTGTTGCACGTACTCCTTGGTAGAATTGTTGTTCCTGCATAAAAATCATAATAAATTAACAAATAACTGATAGCACGATTTCCATGTCTCTGTTTCACCTTTTTGAAGACTGTAACTGAAGTCTGCCAAGAAGTCTCTAACTTGGGGAAAACAATACTGGCTTAGACTTAAATGACTAAATTCTTAATTATAAATCTCTCTCAAGATTTCTTTTATTTCCTGAATTGTGTCATTGCAATGTTAGTACCAGGGAGATAATCACGAAGAAGCTGATTTATATCATATTTCCTACAATTTCTATCATTAGAGATTATTTTTTTCCTGTGCATAGAAACCAGAATTACAGGATGACATACAAATGCACAAATAGGTGGGCAAGTGTTAAAAAAGACTTCAGGCAGTCCTTTTTAAAAACCACAGGAAATTACCCTAAAAGGTAAGCAAGCATAAAGCAGCATGAGTGTTCCTCATATGAAATGAAAACATTTAGGATTTAGGAAATAATAAAATCCCTCTTTACAAACACAGGGAATCCAGGACAGATGAACCTCTCAGGACCAGTGGTGCGAGGGGCAATACCGGAAGGGTGAAGGGAAGGTGGGAGAGAAAGGGGGAACCGATTACAAGGATCTACATATAATCCCCTCCCTGGGGGATGGACAACAGAAAAGTGGGTGAAGGAAGATGTCCGACAGTCTAAGACATGACAAAATAATAACAATTTATAAATTATCATGGGTTCATGAGGGAGGGGGTGTTAGGAGGGAGGAAAAATAAGGAGCTGATACCAAGGGCTCAAGTAGAAAGCAAATGTTTTGAGAATGATGATGGCAACAAATGTGGTTGATACAATGGATGTATGTATGGAGTTGTACAAGCCCACAGTAAAATGATTTTTTTAAATCCCTTCTTACATTTTATTATTTTGCAAGCATCCTTTCTCTTTGTCCATAGTAGGAATATGATCTATAATCATTATTTAACTCCTTCATATCATTTCTTGGACAATAGGGGCAGCCGACTATGGGTTATGCCTCATTTAACCTGTACAGGTTAGGAACTCCACTTAAATCCACCACCCTTGAGTTGATTCTGAATCAACTTGGTCACAGTAGAACTACTCCTTTGGGTTTCTGAAATTAGAAATCTTTACAGGAACAGAAAGCCTTATCTTTTTCTCATGGACTGGGTTTGAACTACTGACCTAGGCAGTCAGCAATGCAAATTGTAACACATTACACTCCTGGGACTCCTTAGATTAAAAACTAGGGGGGAAATTTTTTTCCAATTTATTCTCCAATTCCTCAAGAACTCATAGTGACTTGGGAATAAAAACTATGGTCTACTCTTATAAAAAATGCCTGGTCCAAGACAAATCTTAGAGTAGGTCTTCTGGTAAATCAATGATGGCCTTCATTCTTGGTTCTTGTGAAGAAAGCAAAAGCATGTGGATTGAATGGTGTGCCCCAGAATACATATATTGAAGTTCTCAACTGTAGCACCTATGAACTTGAACTTGTTTGGAAGTAGGGCCTTTGAAGTTGTTTTAGCACAAGTTCAGCAAAGTAGGATGCATCCTAATTGAATCTTAAAATTGTTTTTATATAATTATAAAACAGGCCCAGAGACACACACAAAGAAAATATAGCTCCATAAAGATAGCTTGAGGCGCCCTCGTGGTATACTGGGTTAGTTGTGGGTTTGTTAACTGCAAGGCTAGAAGTTTGAAACTACCAACTGCTCCCCAGCAGAAAAATGAGGCTTTCTACTCCTGTAAAGATTTCCTGTCTCATAAATTCATAAAGACAATTCTGCTCCATCCTAGAGAGTCTCTAGGAGGCAGTCTGCCATATTGTGGTGGTTTTTGTGTTGTTTGATCCTGGAAGCGGTATTAATGCCAGCAGGTCACTCACAGTAAACAAGTTTCAGTAGAGCTTCCAGACAAAGAACAGACAAGAGAGAAGGCTGTCTACTTCAGAGGAATTAGCCACTGGAAACCTTGGGGACAGCTTTGAAGCACTGTCAGATCCGGAAGGCCTAATAAATGGAAGCAGACCATTGTCTGAGATAGTGCTAGAGGATGGGTCCCTGGGGTCAGAGGACACAAGAAATGTGTTCATTGCTTTTCTATCTATATATGAAATCTAGGGAGAGTAAATCTATAGGAACTTCTGGATTAATGATTCCTTAGGAGTATGACAGGGGAAGTTGGGGGAAGAGAGATGAGGAGCAAATAATGATTAGTACAAGAATGCAGAAAATGTTCTAAAATTGACTGTGCTGCTGATTGTACAATTCTGGATGTGATTGAAGTATCATATGATTTATATGCCAATAAAACAGTTGTGGAGGGAGAAAGAACCAATGGTACTGAAGAAAAAGCTCAAATCTTAATTCAATAAAACAATGAATTGATGGAATTAATGGAATGCCAATGGAAATGTTTCAACACGCTGGTGAAGCACTAGAAGCACTCACTCACCTGTGCCAGGAAAGTTGGAAGACAGCTACTTGGCCCACTATTTGTACCCATTCAAAGAAAGGGGAACCAAAACAATGCACAAATTACAGAACAATATCATTGATATAATATGCAATTAAAATATGATAAAGATCCTCCAAGGTAAAGCTCTTCCATCATCGCAACAGTACATTGACAGGGAGCTGCCAGAGGTTCATGCCTGATTCAGAGGAGTATGTGGGAACAGGGATATTATTGCTGACGTCACGTGGAACTTGTTTGAAAGCAGAGAATATGCCAAAATATGTTTACTTGTGTTTCATTGACTACGTCAAGGGAATACACTATGTGGACCATAAAAGAACAATGGATATCCTTGAGAATAATGGGAATCTCAGAACACTTCATTGTGCTCATGTGGAACCTGTACATGGATCAAGAACAAGGGAATCCTGCCTGGTTTAAAATCATAAGAGGCGCTCATCAGGGCTGTATCCTCCCACCGTACATAATAAACCTGTATGCTGAGCAAATCATCAGAGAAGCTGGATTATATGAAGAAGAAGGTGGCATCAGGATTGGAGGAGAGCTTATGAACCTGAGATGTGCAGATGACACCACCATGCTTCCTGACAGGGAGGACTTGGAGCCCTTAGTGATGAAGAGCAAGGATTGCAGCCTTCAGAGTGAATGACAACTCCATGTAGGAAGGACCCAAATCCCCCAAATGGACCAATAGGAAACACCACAGTAAATGGGCAAAAGATTGGATTTTTCTAGGATTGCATCTTGCTTGGGTCGACAATCAATATTCATAGAGGCAACTGTCAAGGTAACTGCTGCACAAGAACTTCTAAGTCTTTAAAGGAAAGATGTTCCTTTGAGGACTAAAGGGCACCTGACCTAAAACATGGTATTTTCAATCGCATTATATGTATGTGAAAGTTGGACTTTGGATAAACAAGACTGAAGAAAAATAGGTGTATATGAACCATGATGTTGGCGGAAAGATTGAGGGTACCATGGACTGCCAAAAGAACAAATGGATCTTCCTTAGAAGTATAGCCAGATGCATCTTGGAGGCAAAGATGGTGAGACTGTCTCAAGTACTCTGCCCCTGGTGAAGTGGAGGAGCAACAAGGAAGAGGGAAGCCCTGGACAAGATAGGTTGCACAGTTGTGACGACAATAGGCTCGCACATAAGAATGCTTTTGAGGATGGCACCGGAATGGACACTTTTCCCTTCTGGTGAATGTGGGGTCGCCATGAGTCAGAATCAACTTGAGGGCACCTAACAACATAGATCTTTAGGGGAGCAGACAGTCACATCTTTCTCCACAAGAGGGGCTGGTGGATTTTACCCAATAAACTTGTGGTTAGCAATGCAACCACTGCTCAGACAGTGCTTACTTGACAGTACCAACAGGGCTACTTGGAAATGGAAGAGAGGTGGAATTCTCCCATAAGGAGAGGCCAAAGCCAAAATGCAACCCAGCCCCCTGCTCTGACTGCTAGGTTTAATCTGCTGACCAATGTTTCACCAACAGAGGCCACACTATTTAAACAAGTAGAAGTTAGGAAAAGATTCTAATTGGAGGAAATAACTACTCCAATCATTACCACTTAAATAATTACAGAAAATAGGATTTTCAGTTATATGAAGCATCAGTACAATGCTTAGAAAAGGAAATTCTGGTGACTTCTCTGGCATAACTTTCTTAGAGACAGTTGGACAAGGACAGAGAAAGACTCCTCTATGCTTGCAGAAGATAGCAAATTTCTGCTTGCTTACAATGTGCTGAAGTGTCTGACAACAGTACCTACACCATTTAAACAGTGACACCAAACCCCACCATCTAGGCTCTGATCCACTCTCACAACTTTGAGCTAGACTGGGCATCTAAAACCACCTGCCTAAACTTACAGCCCTCAGGTCGGAGCAAATTGGCCACTTATTATCCACCGTATTGAAATAAGAAAAGACTTCTTCTATTAACACCAGTTTTCTCTAAAGTGACCTACACAGCTGAAATGATTTTCCCTTGAGAGCAACTGAGCCCCTGATCATTTAAGAGTGCCTTAAGGTTACCTTGTGAGTTTGATCCTACGGTCAAGCATACAAGCAGTCTTGCTTCTCTTAACTTTGCCATAACACTGGTGTCCAAGAAGCCTGCATCGCAGCTAGCTACACAATGTCAAAGTACTGTGCAAAGTGAGGGTTCAGTCACCTAACTGATGACCTTGGATGGTCTTCAGTCTACGTTAGTGTGATTGATACAGCTATCAAAACCATGGTCAGCTTACCTACAGATTCCCAAGTCTCTTTCTAGCTTAGTCATATTTTTACATGGACACATTAGGAACAAAAACAAAACAAATAACAAATGTCATTAGAAAAACGATGGGCCTCATGAAGCCTCTATGACCTCATCTGAAAATAGGCAAGCTGAGGCTTGAGGCTATGTAACTTGGTCCATTTATACTGCTTGGTTATTTGAAGAAGGAGACCCGAGAGTTCATGCAGCTTTGAGGAAGGACAGCCAGCACTCAACCCGGATCTCTAGGGGACCAAGCAAAAGGAGAGACTCTCTCATATAAACCACTAGGGATAAGAAAGCAATATGAGAGAGAAAACCAAGCTCCAGGGGTAATTAGATTCTCTCACAAACTCCTTTAATCTGAAGGGAAATTTTTATTATAAACTCTGATATTTTAAGACCACTAGGAGGAATTGTCCAATTCAAAGACTTCCTTCAAGTTTACCAAACAAAGTTTTTAACTAAGAAAACATAATCTTAATGAAATTTTCAGAGCCTTACCTACGGAGCAATATTCAAATTCAGATATTTTTAAAATTTAAATAATTATAGTGTGGTTCGTACAACTCTTATCATAATCTATATATACATCCATTGCATCATGCACATTTGTATATTTGTTGCCCCCATCATTCTCAAAACATTGGCTTTCTACTTGGGCTCTTGGAATCAGTTCCTCATTTTCCCCTCCCTCCCCACTCCACCCTCCCCTCATGAACCCTTGATAATTTATAAATTATTATTTCATCATTTCTTACACTGCCCGACATCTCCCTTCACCTATTTTACTGTTGTCCATCCCCCATCGGGGGGGGTTATATGTAGATCATTGTAATCGGTTCCCCCTTTCTACCCCACCTTCCCTCCACCCTCCGGTATCAGTATCGCCACTCTCTCCACTGGTCCTGAGGGGGTCATCTGTCCTGGATTCCCTGTGTTTCCAGTTCCTATGTACACTTCAATTAGGAAGGAGCCTGTGAGACTGTCAAGTAAGTGTTGGAATGCTGACTGCAAGTTCAGGTGCGCTTTGGAAACCCTTTAAAGGGATGCTAAGTCAGAATCCTCTTCAAGGCAGTGGTTTTTGCTTGGTATATGGATTTCAGTTAGAAGTTCTAGTCTTGACTTGAACCAAACCTTGGATTAGAAATATCATTTCAAAGGATCTTCAGGGGTTCTAGGAAGCCCCAAGCCAAAGGATTTCAAACACGTTCTCTGTGTCCCTCGAATCCGGGAGAAGGGAAGCCTAGAGTATGTGAATCCATTCTGACTTTCTGATTCTTCAGCCAGAATGTGCTATTTCTTGTGTATTGGATATTGGACTCACATTACATTCTTGTTTCAACACAAGTACTGTTGGCGGGGCTGGGGGTGGGGTTGTCTGCCACCACTGCTCGAGGCAGAATAAATTAAAGAGAAGGCTGAAATGGAAGCAGGGTCTACTGCACCTTAACTGCACCAGGACTTGGGAACAAAGGCAGCAGGAAAGAGGGAAGGAAGCCGTCAACATTACCCTCACTGCACATGAGCAGCCACGGGCAGCAGCTCTGAACGATCCTGTTCTTTGCTAAATGCGGTCGGTAAACCAGCTGGGCTTGTCATGTCCAATTAATCGCAGCACTTTAAGAAAGTGTTATCATTTCCTTGTCGCACTCATTTCTCTACCTTCTATTATCTTTTCAAAATCGTATTACAAAATATTATGAGCTTCCTGTATCAGACACTTTGGGTCTTAGTCACTCAATTATTAAAATTGTATGATTTTTTAAATTGCTATTATGTGTGGGCTGTCTTTACCAAAGCGACGAAGCAATTGAGTTAACCCAAATGGAGCGATGATTGCAGGATCCGAGCATGGAAAATTATAGTGTCGGGGGAAAAAACAGCTATTTCAAATCAGCGCCAATAAAATCGTGTGAAACTCAACATGACACCATTATGTTAGACCGAGCAGAGCAAATGCACCCAACGTATTACCATGCTGGGTAATATGAAAACAGAGCCACTTAGAGCTGTTACTTCAATACCAAGTTACTGTTCCATAGCAAACAAGGTTCTCTGGTAATGCGACCTCCTCCATGTTCCACAACCATTGCATTTCTGACCTGCCATCTACCACGTCACCAATCACCTCGCTGTCTCTGTGCAGCTGTCGTCTGAGTCGCTAAGTTCCAGGGATCTGGGTCCTTGGTCACTCCCAAATGACCACAACAGCACTGAGCGGACTGTACAAATGCGTCCACAAGGGAAGTTGCTCTGTGTCAGCTCAGTGAGCTCACGTGGCTAATGATGAGGCTAACCTGGAAAGGAGGCGGAGTCCACAGTTGCCCTCCCAGGCTGGTATTTTCAGAGATGCTAAGCAAGAACCCTATGACCTGCCTACTTTGTTTCCCACAGTTGCTGTAAAACAAACATCAGAAGTGGGTAGCCTCCAAGAAGAGACCTTTTTTTTCCCTCATATTCTGACGGCTACAGAGTCTTGACCAAGTGGAGACACCTCAGAGTCTTGGCCAAGTGGAGACTTTCCTTGTCAGTAACTGAGGCTGTTCCCTGGTTCCTTGGCACTCCTAGTTTATAGTCAGTCCTCATAGTTCTCTGTCTTCCCCCTCCTGAGTGTCTCTGTGTTGAATCTGCTTCTTAAAACTCCGAGGTCGTGAGACTTAGAACCACACTATTCAGGAGTCACCATGGGTCCGTTTGCAGGACCACAGGAGCTGGTGTGTTGCTAGAAGTGTGACACATGTATTTCATCGACCTCCTATAGTTGACAAGTTCCAGCAGTGCTTCCAGATTAAGAAATAATAAGAAAAAAACCCTGGTGATCTAATTTGAAAAGAAATTAACTAGTGAAAACCTTATAAATGACATCCGAACATGGTCTGATTTAGTTCCAGAAAATAAGCCCCTCCATTTGGAAGACCCTAAGGCTATGATTATGGAAAATACAGCTCTTCAGAGTAGAACCAACCATACCGGTGCGACAGAGTGGAGCTCGGAAATGGATAAGAGCCAGGGTGATGTGTGCCTGTGAAGACTAATGTAGGCCTTATCGAGCCCATAAGACTTTCAATCACGTCATACGTCTATGGAAATTAGACCACGAATAAGGACTATCACAGAAGAATTGGTAGATTTGAACTAGGTTGTGGTGAAAATGTTGAAAGTACTGTGGATTGTCAAAAGAACAAACAGGCCTATCTTGGAAGAAGTACAACCAGAATGTTCCTTAGATGTGAACAGATGAGACTTCATCTCATATGCTTTATCCGCGGAGACCAGTCCTTGGAAAAGGACGTCCTGCTTAGTAAAGTAGAAGGTCAATGAACAAGAAGATGACCCGCAACAAGATGAATTGATAGAGTGACAGGAACAATGGACAGGCTGAAATGGAACAATTGTGAGGACGGTGTGGGACCAGTGTTTCCTTCTGTTGCACATGAGGTCACTATGAGCTGGAACCAACTGGATGGAACCTATAACAGCAACCAAAGCCTTGGGGGGTCATTAGTTGCTGGTGTGCACTGACTCAGATGAGACTAGCCACAACTGTCCATGAAAAATCAAAAAGTGAAATGTAAAAAACACGAATCAAGGAAATTTAGAAGCTGTCAAAAATGAAATGGAATGCTTGAAGATAAAGTACGACTACTGCTCAGCTATGGTCTTAATGTAACAACGAAATTAATCCAGTAAAGAAAACTCTATTGTGCCACACAATTGCAGGCATGGGGATTAGGACCCTAATCCATGTTTTGAAGGCTACAATTAAATGCATGACACTCATTCTACAGGTAGTGCACTGATCATTTGAGGCCCCTGGTATCTTTGTTCTTCGAATATGGACTCATTGAACACAAACCTGTAAATTCAGCATAGTGCCAACCTCTGGAGTGAATCGTGTTGCTTGTCACAGAAGATATTATAGGAAGAGTGCATCGTGTGTAAAAAGGGAAGGGATGTTAAAAGAGCGAGGACAGCGAGAGTGGCGAGAACTGTGGGCAACCCGAGTGAGTGTGTGTGTGTGTGTGTGTGTGTGTGTGTGTGTCCATCCAGAGGCAGCACGGTCAGTGTCAAGGGACCTTCAGGACAAGTGCAGGGGTAGCCCTGGCAGTTGTGCTTTGTTTGCTTTTTAAGGCATAAAAATCCCAGAATTTTATTGTGATATAAGACTGCTTTAAATCATCAGTTCTTTTGGTATGTGTGTGTGCTTTCCTAGCAAAACCTATTTGCTCCTGTAACCGTTTCCTTTGCTGCTCTAACAAATTACTATAAATCCAGTAGCTCAGAACAACACATATTTATTATCTTAAAGTTTGAGCGTTACTGAGCTAAAGCAAAGGTATCAGCAATGCCACATTATTCTGGATGCTCTGTAGGATAGCCACATTCTTATTTTTACCAGTTTATAGGGGCCATCTGCATTCATAGTTCATTGTCTCTTCCTTCCTCTCCAAAGCCAGTTCTGACTTTGACACTCTTGCTTGCCTTTTTAAAGGATTTTTAGGATGACTTTGGGACCACTTGGATAATCCAAGGTTACTGTCCAGTCTGAGAATTGCAAATCGCTTCTGTAAAATCCCTTTGCCATGTAAAATAACTTTCACAGGGTTCAAGGATTTAAACATGGACCACTTTGACCTACTAGACTAACCATTTTGCAAGCATTGGTCTAAAAATATTAAAGAGTGCATTTAATATTGAACTTGTTCTATGTCCTGTATTGCATAAATGTATTTTAATATCAAAAATCACATCTCTATTTTTGTCCCCAATATTGTTAACAATACATCTTACATGCACTTAAAATATGATGATGCTCTTGAAGCAAGGTCTTACATTAAGCTAAATGAGGGCCGACTCTTCTCCCTAGACTTCAGTTTTTACCACTGTGACTTTTCCACACTGAATGGCTGGACCACCAGGCCATGTCTATTTGTCTCTCTACTAAGCAAATCTGACCTCGAAATTGTATTTTCATTTTCTTTTGTTCTGAAGTTATTCATTCTCATATTGAAAGCGTTGTAATCGTAAACATCTTGTGAAAGATTATAATGTTTGATTCTGTAAACATTCATCAACAACAATTTGAGCCCTGGATGAAAACCCAAGGTGAGTGTCTAGGCCCAAGTGCATGCTGTAAGGATGGAGGAAAGGCAGACCCTAAAAGCTGCTCAGAGACAAATACTTCCTTCACCATACTGAATAAGGAGGACCCAGGTTTTGATACAAGTTGTCACAATCAAGCATTCCAACAATATACTCCAGTGCATTGATATGCTTTCACCACCTGATCAGAATCCTGCTCCAACTTCTCTTTTCACAGCACTATCTTCTTTTATCTTTGGAAAAGAGGAAAATGTCACAGATCACCACCTGCCAAGTGAGCCCTAGTGGCATAGTGGGTGACAAGTTGAGCTTAATAATGTTTGAAACCTCCAGCTGCGCTGAGGGAGAGAGAGAAAGCGTTCTACTCCCCCAAAGAATTACAATCTTGGAATCCCACCGGGCAAGTTCCACTCTATCCTTTAGGGTCATCTATGTGATCCTGTAGTCACTAAGAGCCCGTGAGTTTGTTTTTACAGGCATCTGTCAATTTGTCATGCTATAGTGGTGCTATAGCATGATGCTGTAGACCAGCGGTTCTCAACCTTCCTAATGCCGTGACCCTTTCATACAGTTCCTCATGTTGTGGTGACCCCCAACCATAAAATTATTTTCATTGGTACTTCATCACTGTAACTTTCCTACTGTTATGAATTGGGTGAACCCTGTGAAGGGATCGTTCGACCCCCAAAGGGGTCACGACCCACAGGTTGAGAACCTCTGCTGTAGACTAAACCATATATATTTGAAATGCCAGCAGGGTAATCTGTGGTGTTCGGATTTCAATGGATCTTTCAGACTAGGCCAGACTAGAATGACTGGCAATCTACTTCTAAAACTTAACCCCCCAAACCCACTGTCGAGGAGTTGATTCTGACACAAACCTACACAGGTTTTTCAAGGCTGTCGATCTTGAAGGGAGCAGCTGATGGGTTTGAAATGTTTACTTTGTAGGCAGTAGTCCAGTACTTCCCCGATGGTGCCAACAGGGCTCTTCACCAAAAGCAGCGGGACAAACCAGCTGTCGCTGCATAGATGCTGACTCATGGCGCGTATACAGGACACAGTAGAATGGTCACTTTGGGCTTCAGAGGCTATAAATCTTTACAGGAGCAGAATGCCTTAGTGTGCATTTGAATTCATAACCCATACAGCACCATGTGGTGGCTAAATGTATGGTTTCTGGCAAGCATGGGTCCTATTTCTGACACTGTATCTATTTTTAAAAGTGTGATTCTGAGAGCAGTGCTCTCAGAAAGATTCTAATAAAAGATCGATCAAATCCCATTTCCACACAGTAGGAGATTCTTCAAATCATTTTATTGCATCTGAATCTTTGTGCACTAAGGATTTATAAAAACAAACTGACCATGGATTGGTTTGTTGCACTCCCCTTGTCATCTACAGCTTTGTGATTTGAAATAATTTATCTTTCCAATTATAATGGCTCTATCTAGCTCTCCTTCGGTGTTCCCGGATGTAACGCTGTGAGTGGGCTGTTGATTTTCCTTTTAGTACTTGCAAACTCATTGCATGGTCAAGATGATCATTTCATGGTGACTGATAAAATAAGCAGAGCAGGTCACCTCACCCACACCACTGCTGGTGTGAGCTTTCTGAGATATGGATCCTATTTTAGACACCAGACAATGCCCGCTCTCACTTTTAACACAATTTGAAGTTTGTACGTGCCAGGTACCAATTTTAAATTTAAAATAAATGTTCTTAAGAGACTCTTCATTGGGCCATTTTACTTTCAGGATGCACAGGAAATGTTTGTCTTGCCAATTTGAGATAAATGCAATTGACCTTTGAAACATAGAACCTGAATGATTTAGAGACAGAGAAAGGAACCGGTCAGACTAATTCTATTAGGATGAATAACAATGGCGACTTTCCTATAAGACCATCAGCTAATGAAAGCAGAATGTTCTTTCTAATGGTTATTAAAAGACAGACAATATAGTGACATGAAGATGGAAGAATTAGTCGCAGGAGTCCAGTTACCATATCCCAGAGTGAGGCCAGGAGCGGCGCATGGCATTGCTAGGCAACGCCGGGCACTTAAACAAGTTTTCACTGGCTCAGTGTGATGTCGTAGGTAGGATGCAAGATTTGAGAAAAGCAAAGGGAAAAAGGATTCAATTATTTATTTTAATAAGGTTGGGAAAAAGGGAACAAAGGCAGATATATTAATAAATCATAGCTAAATTACAGGGTTAGGAAATGTGTAATATAATAAATCTAGAAAATCTTAAAAATTCATTTCACCAAAATAAAGATATTTTTAAAATTAGATTGATACTATCAGACAGGTATTATGCATTATATATATCATGTTAAGAATAATAAAAATGTATCATTTTTCAGATGAGGCATGGAAGTTCAGAGAGGTGAATTGATATGCTCAGTATCAAAACCCAAACGCACTGATATCACGTCACCTCCAACACATTGCAGCTTTACATATGACCTTTCTGAAATGGGAAAGATTTACAGGAGCACACAGTTTCATTTCTCTCTGCATGGAAAGGCTAATGGGTTTGAACTACTGACCCTGCAGTTCGTACAGCACCACTAGGCCTCCTTACGCTCAGCTCCGGAAAGGTAAATGGAAGAAACTAGGATTTGAATACAATTCTGTATGATTCCAAAGTCCATTCTATTTCCAGTATTATATGCTGGGTTTGCTTTATTTAAGAGTAACACTTCTTGGTGTTAACAAACACAGGGACTAAGGGAACAACATGGGACCCAAAATGGTAGTGAGGGGGGAGTGGCAGGCCTGGTGGGGAATGATCAAGGGTAAGGTTGCATAGAGAAGAGGTATAGCTGTAGCCCAGGTGGGGACAGAGCATGGTAGTAGGGCAGGAGGAAAGTCAAGGGAGATGGAGGAAGGAGCTGGGAGTCAAGGGGCATTTATTGAGGTCTAGACAAAGACATGTACATGCAAATATATATATGAGGATGGGGAAATAGATCTATATGTCTATTTTATAGGTTTACTATTAAGGTGGCGGAAGGACCTCGGGCCTCTACTCAAGCACTCCCTCAATGCATGAATACTTTCTTTTATAAAATTGGCACTCTATGATGCTCACCCTCCCGACATAACTGCTGAAGCCAAAGCAGGTGAACAAGTAAATATGGTGAAGAAAGCTGATGGTGCCTGGCTATCAAAAGAGATAGTGTCTGGGGTCTTAAAGGCTTGAAGATAAACAAGCGGCCATCTAGCTCAGAAGCAACAAAGCCCACATGGAAGAACACACCACCCTGTGTGATCACGTGATCCCGAAGGGATCAGTTATCAGGCACCAAAGAACAAAAAATCGTATCATTGGGTGCACACCTCCATGAAATGATCGCTGAGGACAAATGGGTGCATAAGCAAATGTGGCAAAGAAAGCTGATGGTGCCCAGCTATTGAAAGAAATAGTGTCGGGGTCTTAAAGGCTTGAAGGTGAATAAGCGGCCATCTAGCTCAGAAGCAATACAGCCCACATGGAAGAAGCACACCAGCCTGTACAATCACGAGGTGCCAAAGGGACCAGATATAAGGCATCATGCAAAATATATATATATATATATATATATATATATATATATATATATCCCCATATTCCATATATATATATATATATATACCATAGTGAACAAAGGGGGAAGTGCAGAGTGGAGAGCCAGGGCCCACTTGTCGGCCACTGGAGATCCCCTCATAGAGGGGTTTAGGAGAGGAGACTGGTCAGTCAGGGTGTGATGTAGTACCGATGAAGAACACAGTGTTCCCCCGGGTCCTGGATACTTCCTCCCCTCAACTACCATGATCCAAATTCTACCTTGCAGGGCTGGATAGGGCAGAGGTTGTACACTGGTACATATGAGGGCTGGAGGCACAGGGAATCCAGGGTGGATGATACCTTCAGGACCAAGGGTGTGAGGGGTGACGCTGGGAGAGTGGAGGGTGAGTGAGTTGGAAAGGGGGAACTGATTGCAAGGATCCCCATGTGACCTCCTCCCTGGGAGATGGATGGCAGAGAAGGCGGGGAAGGGAGACTCCGGATAGGGCAAGATATGACAAAATAACAATCTATAAATTATCAAGGGCTCATGGGGGAGGGGGGAGCAGGAAGGGAGGGGAAAGAAAGAGGACCTGATGCAGAGGGCTTAAGTGGAGAGCAAATGCTTTGAGAGTGATTAGGGCAAAGAATGTACGGATGTGCTTTATACAACTGATGTAGGTATATGTATGGATTGTGATAAGAGTTGTATGAGCCCCTAATAAAATGTAAAAAGAAAATGATTAGGGCAAAGAATGTACAGATGTGCTTTTTACAATTGATGTATATATATGTATGGATTGTGATAAGAGTTGTATGAGCCTCTAATAAAATGTTTAAAAAATGATTGCATGGTGGTCATTCTAAATGCAAGCTCTAAAATCAATATTGCCTGGAACTGGGCAAAAAAAAAAAAAGAGTAACACTTCTATGTGACTCTAAAGCTTTCTTTTTCAATGTCCAAGGTTTATCATGTATTTTGCCCAAGAAAGCATGCTGCTACAAACAGTTATTCATTCATCCATTTATTTAACAAATACTATTTTTTTCTCTAAACTATTGTAAACACAGGAGACACAGTGATGAAAAGAAGAGTTCCTTGTCTCGTGAACATTATGCTTGAGTGGGATTTGGAGAGACTGGTAATAAAAAGCATGAGAAACATAAATAATAGGACCTTAGGTGGAAATGACTACTTAAAAAAAGAAAAACAAAGTAGAGTGAGCAGGTTGGAGCATGGTTGGCTAGACAGTAGGTCAAAGTTGACCTCTCTGAGATATCCATCTGTGACAACAGAAGACTAATCTATGGCTATTACTCCATTCATTCACTGTTAAATGTTTATTTCTATGCTAGTTAACTGCAAAAATGTGTTTCTCAATGTGTTTTCTTTCAGATTGTTTTATGAGTTAGGACTTAGGTGAAACCTCACACAAAAGATAGTCACTTTCACATTCTACAATGCATGCAAATTATGTCTCACTTTATCCATTGCAATCCCCTCATTTGCCATCACTTAGCCCACTTGCTCCCGGGCTTCCTGCTCCCGTCCCTCCTTCTTTCCTAACTCTCTGAACTTTGTCCTGAAGTAAATGCCACCATTTTGATCTGTAAGGTTGATTATTCTATCATAGAGGTGATGCTCAGTTCTCCAGCTTTTATCTATGAGTGTATTACACTTTCCAAATGAAAACACAGACACAAGAACTTGCATTTTTCGAAGAGGATCTTGATTGGTGCCCTGATCTCACTCTTGCCCACGGACTGTCCAATTAGCACCCAGACCGCAAACCAGAGGAGATCATCATGTCCTTCTGCACGGAGCCTCCAGTGATGTCCCTGGTCCTTAGAGGAGAGCCTGACTTCCACACTATGACATCACGTCCTTCTGCATGGAGCCTCCAGTGATGTCCCTGGTCCTTAGAGGAGAGTCTGACTTCAACACTATGAAATCATGACCTGCCTTCTCTCTCCCTGCCTCCCCACCTCATCTTTTATTTTGCCTGTGTCTCGTATCCAATTACTAGACAATGTTATACTTAGGGACTCTACAACACTTGAAAACCCTCTAGAGTGCAATCTGACTCTACACAAATGTGGTCATTACAAATTGTAATCAATTTGGTGACAATTAACAACAATTATAAAAATGGGATTAAAATGAGTTTGGTATCTAAATTAGTCATCTTAAATATCCTGCCTAACTAATTCTTACTGCTTTATTTCTAAATTTTAAAGCAATCTAGTGAAGAAAAATTCAAGCCCTTTCCTCTGGAGTTCTACATATCCACTCTTATTTTCACATCACTGTTCTTATGTAGTTTTGCTGCTATCCAAACGGACATATTATCTGTGATCAATTCACATTTTCTAAATGTCTTATCTATTCTCTCATTTCTATAATTAACTACTCTCAGCCACTATATCAATCTATCTAATCAAGAATCTGGTAAAAGTAGGGGTAGGAGACTTTTTTTTTTTTACCTTAGGGAGATAGTGAAGGGGTTCTTAAAAATATTCCAAAATCATAGGCTATAAGAAGAAAACGGATACATTTATATAAAATGCCTATTTAATGCCTATCATTGTCAAAGTTAACAGATGGAAGGCAGACTGGGAGAAGATATTTGCACTGTCAAAACCTAATGAGGGTTTAGTATCCAAAATATGCATGGAATCTCAACAAATCAGCAAGAAAAGCCCAAGGAATACAAAGCTTAATTGGTCAGAACTTAAACCCACACAACAGAAGATGATTCAAAGTGACTAATATTTAAATGAGCAGAGACTACATTTCAATAGCAATCAGAGGAATCTCAAATAAACCAACAAGGATACACCAATTTTTATTCCACAAATTGACAATATTTAAAAATACATAACTCAAAATCATTGCTAAAAATATCACAAATGGTAAGAGCTTGAGTTTCATAGTTTATTCACTATAAAGAAGAGCTTATGGGTTATGAACTAGTAATACAGCTTTCGTTCAACAATGTTATGTCTGAGAAATTTTTATGCCAATTCACAAGACATTTCCAATATAGGAAGGAATAAATATAATCCTACAATGTTTCCAGAGTCTGACACGGATAGTTTTGAGTAATGCTAATGACTACCACACGTCACAGTGGTCTGTGAACAGACCACAGGGAATAGAAATCCCAGAACACCTCATTGTGTTCCCACAGAACTTATACGTGGATCAAAAAGTAATTAGGAAGCACAACAAAAGAACATCACGTGGTTTAAAATCAGGAAAAGTGTGCATTGAGGTTGTATGTCCTCTCACGATGTATTCAATCTGTGTACTGAGCAAATAAGCACAGAAACTGGATTCCATGAAGAACAATGTGGCATCCAAATGGGAGGAAAGCTTATGAGTAACCTGTGACATGCAGATGACACAACTTTACTTGCTAAAGGTGAAGAAAACTTGAAGCAGTTGCTGATGAAGATCAGAGATTGCAGGCTTCAATTGGATCACAACTCAGTGCAAAGAAAACCAAAATCCTTACAACTGGACCAATAGGTAAGATCTCAATAAATGAATACAAGATTGAAGTTGACAAGGATTTCATCTTGCTTGGATTGACAATCAATGTCATAGGAGCAGCAGTCAAGAGACCAAATGACAGATTACATTGGGAAAAATCTGCTGCACAATCCTGCTTTAGAAAACTGAAAAGCAGGGAGATTACTTTGAGAACTTAGGTGCACCTGAGTCGAGCCATGGTATTTTCTTTTTTTTTTTAATAAATCTTTTTATTGGGGCTCATAAGGCTCTTATCACAATCTGTACATACATCAATTGAGCAAAGCACCCTTATACATTCGTTGCACTCGTCACTCTCATAATTCACCTTCCACTTGGGTTCCTGGAATCAGCTCGGTTTCCCTATTTTTGCCCCCATCCCCCTCCCTCACCGATCCCACCCCTGGTCCCTTGATAGTTTATAAATAATTATTATATCTTATCTTACACTCCCCGGCGTCTCCCCTCACCCGCCTCCCCCTTGCCCATCTCCCAGAGAGGAGGTTACACATAGATCTCCGAGATCGGTTCTCCCTTTCTACATGCCCTTCCCTCCTGGTGTCGCCACTCCCTCCGCTGGTGTTGAGGGGTTCGTCTGTCCTAGATTCCCTGTGCCTCCAGATCCCCACTGCACCGCTGTACATCCTCTGGTATAACCAGGTCCGCAAGGCAAGGTAGAATTGGGGTCATGATGATTGGGAGGGGAGGAAGCGTTCAGGAACTAGAGGAAGGTTTTGAGTTTCATTGTTGCTACACTGAACCCTGAGTGGTCCATCTCCTCCTCACTACCCCTCTGGAAGGGGTGTCCAGCTGTCTACAGGTAGGTATTGGGTCCCCATCATGCACTCCCCCTCTTTCACGGTGATGTGATTCTCACCACCACCCCACCTTTGTTGTTGGAGACCTGGTCTCCTCTGTCCTTCATGGTCACCTATGTTGGTGTGCTGCTTCCGTGTGGGCTTTGTTGCTTCTGGGCTAGATGGCCGCTTGTTTGCTTTCAAGCCTTTAAAGTCCCCAGACGCCATATCTCTCAGTAGCCGGGCACCATCAGCCTTCGTCACCACACTTGCTTATGCACACTTTCGTCTTCAGCAATTAAGTGAGGAAGGTGATCACACAATGATTGTTTTTGTTCCTTTGTATCTGCTACATGGTCCATTCAACACCTTGTATTCGCTTAGGCCGTGTGCTTCTTCTCTGTGGGCTTTGTTGCTTCTGAGCTAGATGGCCGCTTGTTTGCCTTCAAGCCTTTAAGACCCCAGACGCTATATCTCTTTTTGATAGCCGGGCACCATCAGCTTTCTTCACCACATTTACTTACACACACGGCTGTCTTCAGTGATCATGTCGGGAAGATGGGTATCCTGCAATGGCTGCTTAGCAGGGCGAGGTGCTATTGTATTGGGGGATTATGCATGAGGAGGCCCAATGTCCATCTGCTACCCTACTACTGGACCTATAAATATATGCATATAAATCTATTGCCCCCATAATCATAAATATATTTACATATGTACATGTCTGTATTTAGGCTTCTCTGTATGCACTTTGCCTCCTACTCCTTTCCTCTATTTCCTTTCGCTTTCCTCCCGACCCATTACCATGTTTAGCCTTCATTCTGGATTCAGTAGTTCCTCTCAGTTACCTTTCTCTTGGTCAGCAGGTCTACCTAGACAAGATAGGCTGGACAAATAATGAGAGAAGAAAACAACAGGACCAACGGTCCTGGAGGGACATGAGAGCGTGGGAGGTAGGGGAAGGGAGGAGGTGTCGCCCAACACAGGGACAGGGGAACAGCGAGTGGTTCAAAACCAGAGGAGGGAGGGGAGGGGAGGACTGGAAGGGAGTGACCAAGAGCAAGGTAACTGAGAGGAACTACCGAGCCATGGTATTTTCAATGGCCTTTTATTCATGTGAAAGTTGGACATTGAATAAGGAAGACTGAAGAAGAATCTATGTGTTTGAATTGTGGTGCTGGAAAAGAATATTTAAAGAACCACAAAAAGAACCAATAAATCTGCTCGGAAGAATTACAACCAACGTGTTCTTTAGAGGTAAAGATGGTGAGAATTCTAACATACTTTGGACAAGTTTTCAATCGAGAGCAGTCTCTGGAAAAGGGCATCATGCTTCGTAAAGTGAAGAGGTGAGAAAAAAGAGGAAGGCTTTGAATGAGATGCACTGACACAGTGGCTTCAACAATGGATTCAACGATAGGAAAAATTGAGGAGGGGGAAGTTTTTCATATTGTGTGCATAAAGTTGCGCACGGGTGAGAACTGACTTGGCACCTAACAACCCAAACATGCTATTTGTGTCACACTGTTTGGCAGAGTGCCTCCGGGAATAGTAGCCCCCTGGCGCCAGGACCCAGAACAAAGAGGAAGGACTATGTGGAGCGCTGTTGCTCATTAAGAACTCATTACACATGCTACCCACGATTTTCCTTAAATGCGACCTGCGATACATGAAAAAGGTGTGCTCAGCATAGGAGAGGCACAGAATTTTCCATTCGGCGGGTCACTTAGTGTAAACGGACAGTGATAGCCTACTACAGTAGTTTACTGACTGAAGCATGGTTTATGGCAAGAGTTGGAGTTGACTTATATGTCTACCAAAACCCACTTCCCTTGATCAGTTCCAATTCATGGTGTCCCAATAGAGGGCTTCCCATGCTGTCCGTATTTACATGAGCAAACAGCCTCTTTTTGCTCCCAGGAAGGTGCTGGTGGGTTTGGACCACCAGAATGGATAGCAGGGCAATGCTTGTCCAACAGCAGCGCCAAAGCTCCTTTTGTCTGGCATGAAGAGGAATGCGTGCGTAAAGTGTTGAAAATATAACTGCTTTCATGCATCCACCAGAACTAAGGGTTCGTTTTAATGTATCAGCAAATATAGGTACATCTAACTACCCAATGCCACATTTTTTAATCAGAAATTAAACATATAACACAATACAAAATTTTGTGGTTTCAAAAACACGCTCACAAATAACAATAAAATTCTCAAGGAAATACAAATATCCAAATAAACATATAGGAAGTAAGTTGTCAGGAAATAACAATAAATGCATTAGATGAGGATGAATATCAATAGGAGGTACAGAAGAACTCAAGTCAACATAGAGCCAACAGATATGAGTTCATATAAAAAGATAAAAATTTTTAAATATGACCTGGTATTGAAAGATTCTCTAAAAACTATACCTTATCAGCTCTTCACATTTTACCTACCATAAATTAAAATGCAGTTACTGGAGCAAAATAGATATGGATGAACACAGAAACAGTTTGCAAAACTGAATTTTTCCCCACTGGACTCTATTAAATATCACCTGCATTTACACAGACGTCCTGGCTTACAACATATTTGAGTTACAAACCCCATTTATAACCCTCTATTTTGTTTTCTGTACATCTTATTAAAATGTGCTACATACAATGATACAGAATATAATTCTCTGATGTTATCATTCTCAGATGTTGACTTGCATATGTTCAATATCACAATTTAGAAAAAATCATGATAATAAAAAGGAAAAAATTAAAATTAAAGAGGTATTTAACCTGGGCCAGAACCAATTTACAATGGAATCCTTAGGATGAAGCCCATCATAAGCTGGAGGCTACCTGTAGCTAGAAATAATATACTACATAATACAATTTGTTCTGTTTCAACTGGTTCATGCCTTGATCCTTTTATAAATGTGATTAATCAGCCTAAAGCCACACTGCGTTGGAGGGTTCACCCTCATCTAATAGGACTAATGTTATAAAAAGAAGAGAAGAGATCCAGAGTCATAGAACAGGAAGAATGTCGTGTGATGGTAGGAGAGATTAGGATGAACTGTCAGAATTGACGATATGGAAATGAGTTTGGAGATTTTAAAATCTACAACTAATAACACCAAGATTTATGAGAAGCCACTGAAAGAAAAATAAAACTGTTTCTTTCAGAATTTCCAGAAGGAACTAACATTGCTGGCCACCTTGACTCGAGAATTTGAGCCTCCAGGATTATGAAAGAATAACTTTCTATCGCTTTAATTTCTGTTACATTTGTTACAGAGGTCCTAGGAAAACAATATACTGGGTAATACAATTTGTTTCTACTTCACCTTTCCATCTGCACAATGAAGGTAGTATGGCTAAGTGGTTGACACGGCTCATACCCTGTCAGAGACCACCAGGGGGAAAGTATGCACAGCAAACCCTTTGAAAGCCGACTGCCAGATTTGTTAAATATATAATAATGCTTTGCTTCGTCAGACATAAATTCTGTTATTTAACCAAACCTTCCATGATTGTCTATGAGACGTCTAGGCTGAGTGAGTGTGGGGGAAAAAAGTGGGAATAGGCCCACAAATGTATAAAGGCTTGACACAGAATGTTATTTTTACACGAGTATTCAACTTAGTTGCAAATATCATTAAGGAAGTAGAGCATACCGAGAGCAAAGTTATGAAAACATGTCAGAGACAACCAAACATCTTCAAGAAAAGAGTTGCTGGGCCTGGGGGCTTAGGATTATAGTCTGAAGGAACACTAAAAGCAACCGGCATAGCACTAAAACAATGTCTAGATCACACTTTTGTGCGAAGCAACTGAAGCCTTGAAAGCTCACGAACAGCGATTTCAAGTACAACTATTCGTCTCTTCTTGGCCAGAATAAAGAAGTGTGAGGAAAATCAAAGCTGTGTGGGGACAATTCGTCCAATGGATAAATGGTCTCCACATCTTGAGACTAGAGGAACCACACAATATCCAGTTACCACTACCAACTTCTCTGAAAGCTGTTTCATTGGAAGGCCCTAGAGAGTGCTAGAGAAAGAGAAGCAAAACTCAGAATCACAAAAGAATCCGGATTTCTAGTTGGATAGAGACTGGTAGTATTCCAGAAACTGTAGCCTTCAGTCACCCTTCAGGCCTAGAATCCAACTGTCACTCTGGCTCGATTTTAGCCAAGAGTCAAGTCTATGGGGAAACAGCACTAAGAAGGCACGAATACTTTAGGAGAACTGCTTGAGATCCCGAGGGCAGCATTTCCAGAAGGGGGAAGATGAGAGGGTTAGGAGTGAAAGAGAAATGGAGGCAGGAAACACAGCAAGGAGGTCGAATGAGTGATGTTGTATCAGGGAGTTTAAACCAAGAAGATTAAGCCAAATGCATATAAATTATTGAATGTAGAACCCATGTCCTACTCTTTAAATCTTCAAATAATTCACAATAAGTATTTAATAAAAAAGGAAATTAAATATCACTAAGGAAACATCTACTTACGTGAGCCAAGCAATGCAATATAGAATGGTGTATAATTGGATAAGATAAAATAAATCATATCATGAGAAGTTGTTGGCAAGAAAGGATTCGGTGTGTATTTTGGAACATGAGGAAACTGTGTTCTGATGCTAGAAGAGGGTGATTTCAAGATGGTAAACAGCCCCGCTCCAGAAGCCACAACAGGCAAAAGAGAAACCAGAAAACTAAGGAAAAAACACAGTTGCAATTTTATCCTTTTAACGATCACACTAAAATCTCTTTTTTTTAAATGTTTTTTGAGACCATCCTCTAGATCACAAAATTTTAAAATGACCGCCTGTAGCTTATTTTCAAAAGTTTTTGTTGTTTTTTTACATTTGTATAGGGCTGTTGGGAAAAAGAAGAAAGAGAAGCAGAGGAGGGGAATCCAAAACGTGGTCCCCTCCAGTAAAGCTAAAATACTTCACACGGCTGTCACTCAGAGACTGAACAGTTTTGCCATGCCATCACATACAAGATTGAGTCATCTGAGAAGAACCGGGATCCCATGACCAGCAAGAAAGAACAGCCACCAGCAAAGCCTGTGGGAGATAGATCCCTGCCTACAGCGGGGACTACAAGAAAACCAGCCACCAGAGGCTACATCGAGGACTCGGGACACAGATAGCGAAGGGGCCGTGCAGAGACCATGAGGCCAAATGGGGACCAAGCTTCTGGACCTACACAGTGAGTCACTTTGAGTGCCTCTATGCAGGAGGCTGGCTAGCTGAGTGGGGTGACCTTTGAGAATTTATCAGAGCTGAAACTTTTGTGAGACCCACCTGAGCAGGGTGGAAGCCAAGCTACAGAGAGAGAGAGAAAGATGGACCTGCCAGCCCAATGGAGAAGAGGGGTTGCCATGGTATCAAAAGAAGATCCAGAGAGAGGGAGCAGAGGCATGTCTGGCGTCTTCCTTGTGGCCGTCGCGCCTGGCTCCTGTGGGGTTGGACTGTCCTCCTCCCGTGTGCAGCCAAAGGAAATCAGACGCAGCCTCCACAATACTTCCTCTCTCATACACACACAAAAAATGTTAATATCTGACCCTTTTTTGAAATTGTTGACCTTTGTCCATGATCAATGAAAGAACCGAGATGTTTCCACATTGGCAAAGTGTAATATAAAATCTTTAAAAGACTAAATCCATTTCCATTGAATTGATTCCAACATATAACAGCCTTAAACATTGGGTTCCTGGGGCTGTAAATCATTTTTGTTTGTTTGTTTTATTTTTTATTAAAAGATCCTTTTATTGGGAGCTCTTACAACTCTTATAACATTCCATACATCAATTGTATCAAGCATAGTTGTACATATGTTGCCATCATTCTTTACTGGACATTTACTTTCTATTGAGACCTTGGTATTTGTCACCCTGCCCCCTCCCCACTTGTGGCCCCTTGATAAATTATCAATTATTATTATTTTCATATATTACACCGACTGCTGTCTGTCTCCCTTCCCCCATGGTTTTTGTTGTTCATCCTCCCTGGAGGGGGGGGGGATGTTAGTAGTTGAGATCAGTTCCCCCTTCCTCCCCTCCACTCCCCACCCTTCTGGTATCGCTATTCCCATTCCTGTTCCTGGATTCCATGTGTCCTGGGCTATGCTCTCTTATCTGTACCTGTGAGCATGCTCCGGTCTAGCCTGCAGTGAAAGAGAGCACCAGGGTCATGATAGTCGGGGCGGGGGGGAGGGCTGGGAGGACGGGGGAAGAAGACTCAAGGAACCAAAGGAATATTGTGTTTCATCGGTGCTTTACTGAGCTCTGGTTGACTCAGCCCTTCCGTGATACTGCTGTGAAGGGATGTCCCACTGTCGGCAGATGGGCTGTGGGTCTCTGTTCCAACCTCCCTCAGTCTCAACAATATGGTTTTGTTGATATTGTTGTTTGTTCATTTGTTTGTTATGGGTCTTCTGATGCCTGTTACCTGGTCCTGATGCCATCTCATGATCACACAGGCTGGTGTGCTTCTTCCATGTGGGTTTGTTGCTTGTCTGCTAGATGGCTGCTTATTTAACTTCAAGCCTTTAAGACCCTAGACACCAGATATAATTTTGCTAGACCAACAACTTTTTCATTGTAAAATACTATTTTTACATAAATAGCACAAATATTAAATACATAAACAGCAATATAGGAATTAAATAGACTGAATCTGTGGTGATAGACAGTGGAGAAGATCAATATCATCAGACATAACAGGACCAGTACAGATTTCAGAGCAGACTATCAATAACCAATATACAAGTCCAAGATGAAGTTGGAGAAAATTAAAACAATTCCAGGAGAGAGCCAAAATATGACCATGAGTCTTTGCCACCTAAACTTAGAGCCCCTTTGAAGAATAGATCTGGCACCTTAAATACAAATAACCATATGAGATGCTTTCTTCTTAATTGAGGTTTTTCTTGGTTATTATTGTTGGTTTGGGGTAATATTTTTGTTTATAATATCCAGGAGAGGAAGTTCTACATATACAGTATCTGGATTAATGGTTTCTAGAGGGCATGGGAGGGGAAGTTGTATGGCTATGAAGAGCTAATAACAATGTATACAGTAAAGAAGAAAGCATTATAAAATTGATTATGGTGATTTTATAATTCTTGATATGACTGAACCATTGAATTGTATGATATGTGAAATATATGCTAATGATACTGTTTGAAGATAGATAGATAAATGCATATGATGTATATGCTCACGTTTATATTTTGGCTTTCTTGGGATAATTTCAATTTTCTTCAACTTCAACCTAAACTTACATATCAACAAATTATATTCTATTCCACAGTCTACCCTGTGTCATTTTGACTACTAATATTGAACTTCTCCATCAATTTATCCCTAAAGATATAATCAATTTGATTCCCATGTATACCAGCTGGTGAGATACCTGTGTACAGCTGCCATTTAAGTTGTTGAGAAAATGTATTTTCTTTAAAGAAGTCATTGGTCTTGCCAAATTCCATCATATAAGCTCCAACTTTGTTTCTATCATCAAGGCCATATTTTCCACCTGTTGCCCTTAATCTTTGTTTCCAACTTTTTCATTTTAATTGCTAATAACTGTCAATAAATCTTGATTTTATTATGCAACCCTAGAAAACCATGATGAAACCACCAAACTCCTCATGTCATGGCTGGACCTGGAAACTATGATGCTGAGTGAAGTTAGTCAATCACAAAAGGACAAATGCTGTATGTGTCCACTCCCATAAGGATAAATACTAAGACAAAGGCAGACCTTTGCTCACAAGTGATATGATCTCCTAATCCTGTCTCCCAAGCGATGAGCTAGTAAGCCTGCCCAGTGCCCATGAACCATAGGCCACTCCCTTCATATTATGTACACATATTAAAAGCCTCACTGACAGAGGAGGCCTGACCTCAGCTGAAGCCATTTACTCAAGATGGGGGAAGAGGGAGCAGACCCATCAGTTGCTGCCATCCATCATTCTAAGGACACCCCAAATTCACAAAGACCCCTACAAGAGTGCTAAGTGACACTTACTAGAAATGCTAAGAGAGATGGAGGTCAGAGATGTCTGTTTCGAAGAAGGCAATTACACTTCTGTTTGTGGGTAACCCAAGTTCAGCAACCCTCTACCAGGAAAAAGCACATGACAATAGCTACACAGAATCCAAGGGAAGGATACACCTGGTACCATGTTCTAATTAGACACTTTTATACTAATTTCTGTGCAGCATTTGGTGACCTAAGCCTGATGATATAGATTCCGGGATTCTGTTCTTTTCAAAGCATGCAACAACCTTCACAGGCCACACTAGAAGGTGTCTATGAGGAAACCCCACTAAGTGAACTGGTCTTTACCTGAAACTCACCTGTAGCAGATTTTAGGAACTGACATAATCCTTGAATTTAAGGCTGAAACGTCCTGAAGTGAGAAGAAGCAGATGGCCACTATCTCAAAGTTATGGAATTAATGGTCATTATGGCTTTGGTTTGGGTCTCTTGCTTTGTAGTTGCCCAATGAATGGTGGCTGGGACTATCATCTAGTTACTATGTTACTGCCCTCTTGCTTTTTAATGATATACATTATGCTCGCAGGCACGGTTCTTCCTTTGTGAATGAATGTTATTGAAAGGTCTGTCCTGTCCCCAACCCTCATTATCCATGTAAACAGTTATTTAAGCTTTTAATAGGTACAAATCAGCAATTCATGTATTGTGATCTGAAAAGCCAGCTTATATACATATAATTTCCTTTCTCAACAGTGTTTTAAATTCCATACCATTTTTAAAGTAATAACACTATCAGTAGAATTGCCTTATGTCCGAAGGGGATTATTTATAATGTTCTTTGCCATGAAATGATAATGATGTTTCTAAAGTGAACCAGAAACATTGTGTGTGTGTGTACGTGTGTGTGTATGTGTGTGTGTGAAAGAGAGAGAGAGAGAGAGAAAGAGAGAGAGAGAGAGAGAGAGAGAGAGAGAGAGAAATACAAATGGATTTGGGGATCGCACTTAGCTGTAGCCCTAACCTAAGAACAATTCGTTCTTATGAGATGGCCTTCCTTGATGCTCACCCTCAGAAAGAAACCGCTGACATGCTGTTGCTAAGTGTGGTAAAGATACCAAATAGTGCCCAGCTCTCAGAAAGAATAGCATCTGGGATCTTTAAAAGTTTGTCTTCACAGAAGCAGCTATCCATGTGAGGTATCAACTAAATTCGCATGGAAGAAGCACACTAGCCTGTGTGATCCAAGGACTGTCAATAGTAAAATGCAAATCAAAGGCGGGAATGGTATCAGAGCTTAAGTTATGCAGAAGGCACAACGACCACAACAATGTGAGGAAGGTACAGGACCAGGCAATAATTGATTCTGCTATACATAAGGCCGCTGCGAGTTAGAGCCAACTTGATGGGAAATAACTGCATTTACTTACCAAGGTATTAAATGATATACATATTAAATAACTAAATAAATATATTTGAGAAATTTTGCTGAACATAAATAATGAATTATAAGAATGTCACATTGGTATATGCTTCATTCTGACCCCTAATCCCTGAAGAGTTGATAATCCAAGAACGACTATTTTAGGATTTTAGGCCTCCCCCAAGGCGGCCACAGCGCACATTTGGCTCGTTGCTTTGCAGTCTGGATCCCTTACCGTCTTCTGACTCATTGCTGTGGCTCTTTCTAACACTGAGTTCACATATGCTCTTACCACCCACTTCGTGCTACTGGCACCTGCTGCGACTGCCTTGACTATCTCCTTCTCATTTGAGTGAGATGTTCTGTCTTCTGAAGGAAACACCATCACTCAGGCAGGAAAAGCGATGAATTCCTCCAAAGATTCTAAGAACATTTTCCCCAATGAATAAAGCAAGCACTTTTCTATAACACATCTTCCGTCTACAAAATGGGGATCCAACATTTAATCAACGCTGTTCTCCCTTTTTGTTGTTGACTCTTTAAACAAAGGAAATGACAAACAATTTTTTAAGATTACTAAATTCAACAATGGCCTGGTTGTAAAGTTTAAATCCTATGCCTGAGAAAAAAACATCAGGAATTTGGGGTACTCCTATTTCTAAGTAATCTACTTAAAACCAAGTACTACCTAATAAGTAAGCATGAGAAAGTGTTATTATAATTAGAAGCACTCTAAATAAGCAACCCAAGTCAATTAGTCAAACAAATCATCATGTCTCCAAACCTATACTGACATGCCAGAGAAATGTTTAATGACATGAAATAATTATATATGTGGATTATTAGCTTAAAAGTAAAGCTGTTAAGAGATAGTAAGTATAACTTTTATTTTAAAACTATTTTTTAAAAGCACATAAATTCTTGAATTTAACTGAACTTTGCAAAAAAAAAAATTTCCCACTGTGCAAATTGCTTCAATGCCTGCAGCCCACAGGGTAAAGCCAGGCAATGGTTTGAGGCTGCAGTATGCTTTGGCCTGGGTCACTGTGAGAAGCCCATGGGATTGGAACTGCAATAAATCCAAACCCATGCACAAACTTTGTAAATTTTAAAGAAACTGTAGTCTCTGGTGTAATTATGGAATGGAAGTATTCCCTTACTTTGCTTTTAAGATAATTACTGATCACAAAGTAATCAGAAAAAAACAATCCACTGAAATCAATAGTTTTAATTGATCTTTTTTCCTTCTTTTACTCAACAATATAAGTTCCAGAGGACATAGTCATCACGGAGACGGCTTTAAACAAGAGATGGGTGGGTGGGTGGGTAGCTGGTGGATGACTGAATGAAGAGATGGATAGATGACGGGTAGATAGATGTAATATTTGTCATGTAGACATACAAAGTTCTTCCCATGTATGGACTCTCTGATGTATTCATCTAGAATTCATCTAAAATTCACCTAGAATTTTCCTCATCTTCAGGGGAAAGATAAAATAGCCATGGAGATTATCAAATAAATTCTAACGTATACAAAAGAAGGTTTCAAAAAAAAAAGAATGTGTGTGTATATATATATATATATATATATATATATATATATATATATATATATATATATATATATATATATACCACATTGAATGAAGGGGGAAGTGCAGAGTGGAGACCCAAGGCCCAAGTGTCGGCCAATGGAGATCCCCTCATAGAGGGGTTTAGGAGAGGAGATGGGTTAATTAGGGTGTGAGGTAGTGCCGATGAAGAACACAGCTTTACCCCAGATCCTGGATGCTTCCTCCCCCCAACTACCATGATCCGAATTCTACCTTGCAGGACTGGATAGGACAGAGGTTGTACACTGGTACATATTAGGGCTGGAGGCACAGGGAATCCAGGGTGGATGATACCTTCAGGACCAAGGGTGTGAGGGGCGATGCTGGGAGAGTGGAGGGTGAGTGGGTTGGAAAGGGGGAACTGATTACAAGGATCCACATGTGACCTCTTCCCTGGGAGAGGGACATCAGAGAAGGGGGGAAGGGAGACTCCGGATAGGGCAAGATATGACAAAATAACAATCTATAAATTATCAAGGCCTCATGGGGGAAGGGGGAGCAGGGAGGGAGGGGAAAGAAAGAGGACCTGATGCAAAGGGCTTAAGTGGAGAGCAAATGCTTTGAGAATGATTGGGGCGGGGAATGTATGGATGTGCTTTATACAATTGATGTATGTATGTGTATGGATTGTGATAAGAGTTGTATGAGTCCCTAATAAAATGTAAAAAAAGAAAAGGGAAAAAAAAGAAAGAAAAGAAAATGATTAGGGCAAAGAATGTACAGATGTGCTTTATACAATTGATGTATGTATATGTATAGACTGTGATAAGAGTTGTATGAGCCCCTAATAAAATGTTTTTAAAAAAATTTTAAAAAGAATTAAAAAAAAGAAAGAAAAGAAAATGTGAAAATTATAATAAAATAATTAGCCTTTTAAAAAAAAAGAAGGTTTCAAAAAGGTGGTGGGACATGGGATTAAAGGAGCACAGAATTCTCCTAAAGTCTCTCATAGGTAGACTACAAAAGCATGTAACTTGCTCTTCACACAGATTTTCTAGGTAAGGAAACACTATTTTTTTTTGGAGCACTAATCTTTAAAGGACAGAAATTATTGAATGCAACTGAAAATTTTAAATTTGAAAGAAACCGTAGTCCCTGGTGTAATTATGGAATGGAAATATTCCATCATTCACTATGCCTTTGACTATATGCGTGCTTTCTTAGACATTGTGTTATTCTGGGTTGACAAGAGAAACAAATCCAGAGAGCCATTCATATGTGTGTAATAGAGAACTTTATATCAAAGAGTAATTGCATATAAAGAAAACATCACAGATCAAGTCCATAAGTCAGATATTAGCGCATATGTCTGATAACCAATCTATAAGTTCCTCTTCAGACTCACACAACACATGCAATGATGCTGAATGCAGGAAGATCACAGGCCAGTGGGAGGAAAGTCTTGTGGATCCAGTGGCTTTGTAAGCAGCTCAGGAATGGCAGGGGGTATCCACGTCCCCACCCCTTCCCCCACCCCCACCCACAGCTTCAGGGATCAATTAGCATAGCTCCATGTGGCTTGTCAACAAGAATGTCTTGCAGGGAGACAGCAGAGAGAGTTTTCCACCTCCAGGGAGGAAAGCTATAGAACCTCATCTTTTTCTGCTATGTAGCTTGTGAGTTTGAACTGGTGATCTTACCAGTTAGCAGTCCAACACTACAGGACTCCTTCGAAGACATTTAAGAAAAAACAAAACTCCAAAACCAAAACATAAACTCACTGCCATCAAGCTGTTTCTGACTCATTGTGACCCTGTAATACCGAGTAGAATTGCCTCTTCGGGTTCCCAGGGCTGTACATCTTTATAGGAGCAGAAAGCTACATTTTTCTCTTGCAGAGTCACTAATGAATTTATACTGTTGCTCTTGCTGTTCAAACACACTGTGTCACGAGAACGCCTTTGGAAAACATATTAGCAAGTATTCATTAAAGTACAATATGTGTCATTATTGATAGATCATCTATATTATAATATATTTACTCAGTTTAAAATAATTTTAATATAATTTTATTTGAAAGTTATTTTCTTATTACCAAAACATTATATTTTCATGGTTCAACATGTAAAATTGGTAGGAAAAGAATATTTTAAGTCCCCTCTGTAGTGATGGTGGAGCCCTGCTGGCATGCGGGTAATATGCTAGGCTGCTGAACACAAAGTCAGTGGCTCAAAATCACCAGCTGCTCCCTGGGAGAAATATGAGGTTTTCTCTACCAATCATGAGTTTTAGTCACCAAAAACTCACAAGGGCAGTTCTACCCTATCCTTACAGGATCACTATAATTTGGAATCTACTCAATGGTAATGAGTTATTTTGTTTGTTTTTTTAATGTGGCGATGTGCTGATGTTGGCTTATAACAGCTGCAAAAGTCAATTGTGTGTATCTCTCCCCAGTGATGTATTCAATAATGTCACATTAGTAACTTGAAATCAGCCATGGTAAGATTATTTCTACCATGGAAATTGACAAATGCTACAAAATAGAGTCACACACACACACACACACACACACTTACTTCATCCCTCCACCACAGAATTGTTTGTTAAACATTTACCAGGATATCACTGTCCATAATCCTAAACTATTATCAATTTGGTAAATTTTAAATTAGATTACTTCCATTTCAGGAAGTCAAAAATCAAAGGAGATTCAAAAATTTAAAAAGGTAGTCTGATTGGTAACGTGACCGGTCAATGGAGGTAAGGGATGTCCTCATGATACCCCGCGATCAAAGTCTATCAACAGTCATGAAGATGGGACAGGACGAGGCAACATGCACTGATACCACTCATGTAGTCGCCATGAGTCAGACCCAATGAAGAAAAACTAATGACAGTAAAGTCTATCCTAATCTTTGACCATTCTGATGCCAGCAGAGAAATTCAAAACCATTTGAATAAAAAACAGAAAAGCATGCTTTCTGTGTCCTAACCACTAAGGTCTGCGTTGGTTTAGACCATGTGCATTAGTTGGGTATGCGGATGGGTTATACAATCCTGTGGGTTTTTCTTGCTTTTTTACTTTAGAAAACAATTTTAACCACTAAATACCAACAGGCATAGATCTGTTGTCTATGCCCAAATTGATTCATTAGTGTCTTATTCTTAATGAGAGGATCTTTAATCTTTACATAGATGCCCAAAAAGTAGTTATTGGCCTTAGATGTTGGAGTCCCCTGTTCATATTCCAAATTATGTATCATTCCAAGACATTGTCTTGGTGGCAAATAGGGTCTGGAGTCCCACTCCAGTTTTCCCTTTATCCCCTTTTTTAATGAACCTTTTTCTGCTGTCACCACACTAGAACATCAGGAATTAATTTTCCAGGGATTTCAGAAGCTCAGTGAGGACATATGAAACATGTGATTTATTTTCTCCATACCTTCCGTGTTCAGTCAATATACACAAAACTTAAAGATGTCATATTATCCAGCAGAGGGCACTCATATGGTTCCAAGTATAGACGTAAGAATTATGGCAATTTGAAGAGAATCTTCAAATCGGGCAAATAAAAGAAACCCCTCCCTTCCAAGGCTACTCAAGTCGCCACTAGATGCCACACAGAAGAATAAAAAGAATTTTCCTTTACCCCATTTGATTACTCCCTATCCTAAACAAAAACAGACCTAGTCCCAACATGCAAAGCTCGTCATGGATACTGGTTAATTAATACATGTGAAACACTAAGACATTAGGGTAAATTTCTGTGTCCCACGTTTTCAAAGTGCCGGCTTTCCAAAAGGGTGCGTTTTTCTTTAAAATGTGGGATTATAGGAGAATAACAAGAAGGTAGTTTCCATCCACTTACATCCTGGGTTCTTAAAATGATAACTCTCAAGTGGTTTTCCATCATGAAGTTGACGAACTACATGCGTCAGATGACAGGGCTTCTACCAGTCTCTTGGAACTTTACACTTCTCAAGCATCTAAGAAAACCAGAGGCCACCACAAGACCGCAGTCTAGTGTGTGGACAGACTCAGCCACCAGTTATTCCAGCTTCTTACAAAAGCAAAATAAACTTGTGATTTCTGAGACATGTTGTATAGCTCATTAGTGGTTTCAAGTAAGTGCTGTTTATTGATCTTAAAGTCTCTTTCTCTGTTTCGCAAGTAGACTTTCACCTATGTCTCCATCTTTTCCAAACATGCCAGCATTATATACCCACCAGTTGGACCCCAGCGAGAGCTAAATTTAAGCCAATAATCTGAGGTAAAACTGCTCCCTCATTCCAGTTCCATTACCATGTCTAATGCCATTTGGTTTCTGTCCCAGGGATTTTTATTCACACATTTCAAAATTGGGCCATGATTTTATTTCTGCTATAGTATTAACTGTCCATTTCTTGTTTAGTCGAAAAGATTCTCAACTAAATCACTGAGAATGATCTGCACAGAAAGTAGTGAGTGTACATGTAGTGTCAGCACAGAATCTACAGTCACTTTATGAGAGAAAAAAAAATCATTAAGTTGTTCGCCCATTTGGAAGATGAGTAGCACAGTCCTTATCAGAGAATCGCTGATGAGCATGGTCCAAAGTTGCCAGATCCTGGAATATTGGGGGGTGGGGGGCGTGCTGTCGATCTTGCCAAACCAGAAGCAAAATTGGCCCACCTTCCCCAAGTTACATCTGGGATCAGTTTGGTCTGATTCAGGAGCGCCTAGCACAGCAGGCTGGCTTGGTTTTAATGCAGATGGGAAAGCAGCTCTATATAAAAGAAGAAGTAAGAGATGAATGCTCATGTCAGTTCTCCTAATAGGAAAAAATGTTGTTTTATAATCAATGGACAGTCTTTACATGATTGACTGGTATAAATTAAGGAATTAGTTTGATGCTGAATGGTGCCTATTGAGTTTATACGGTCCTGTTCCATGTCTGCAGTTTATGCATTTTCAGATTTCAAAAGCAAAGCATACCTTTTAAAAAACTTTCAATAAGGATTACATTCAAGGGAATTAATTTTCTTCCTAAGACATAAAAAAGAATGAAATCAAGTATCAAGGTAGCAGACGGACATTGGGCCTCTACTCAAGTTCTCCCTAAATGCAAGAACACTTTGTTCGAATAACCTGGCATTTCAGTGAAGCTCACCTTCCGACATGATTGCTGAAGACACAATGGGTGCATAAGCAAATGGGGTGAAGAAAGCAGATGGTGTCCAGCTATCAAAAGATGTAGTGTCTGGGGTCTTACAGACTTGAAGACAAACAAGTAGCCATCTAGCTGAGAAGCAACCAAGTCACATGGAGGAAACACACCAGCCTATGTGATCGTGAGATGTCGATGAGATCAGGTGTCAGGCATCAAAGACAAAGAACAAAAATCATATCAATGTGAATGTGGGGAGGGCCAATGTGAATGAGGGCAGGGCAGAGTGGAGACCCAAAGCCCATCTGCAGATAATTGGCCATCCCCTTACGGAAGGATCACAAGGAAGAGACGAGCCAGTCAGGGGGCAGTATAGCACCATGATCCCAATTCTACTTTACAAATCCAGCTAGACCAGAACTGCGATAGTTTATTGTGCCAGCCTGGCCGATAAACACAAGTAGGATTAACTGAAGGGCAGAGGGATAAATGGCTCGGTGAGCCTTGCCTTGCTTGTTCTGTGCCTCAGTTTAAAGGGGTACACTACCTGTGGGATGCCTAGCCTGTGGACTGTGTCAATGTAAGTTGAGGTCCCTTTAAGCCCACACGATTGGAATGTTCATCTCTGGAGCAATACCAGGAGAGTAAGGGGAAGATGTGGGGAGAAATGGGGAACTGATCACAATGATCTACATAGAACCCCCTCCCTGGGTGATGAACAACAGAAAAGTGGATGAAGGGAGATAACGGTCAGTATAAAACATGAAAAAAATAATTTATAAATTGTTAAGGGTTCATGAGGGAGGGAAAGTAGGGGAGGGAGGTGGGAAATGAGGAGCTGATACCAGGGGCTCAAGTAGAAAGAAAATGTTTTGAAAAAAATTGGGCAACAAATGTACAAATGTGGTTGACACAATGGATGTATAGATGGATTGTGATAAGAGCTGTGTGAGTGCCAATAAAATTATTTTTAAATAAAAACTACTAAATAAAAACTACTAAATAAAAAATAAAAAAACTACTAAATAAAAACTACTAAATAAAGAGATCATTTTATAATTCTGGATTCACATGAGAAATACAATAGCTCTATGTGTCATTATTTAATATTGGTAAAGCCTACTGACGTTGAGTTGATTCATGCTCATATGGATTCCCTAGGGCAGAGTAGAACTGCCCCATGGAGGTTCTATGACTGCAATCTTTACAATCATATCAATTCCCCACAGAACAGCTCAGAGATTTGACTTTCCACAACCTTTCCATCAGCAGCCAACTGCGTGACCACGCTACCACCAAGCTTTCTCATTGAATGTAGGTTGTTGTAGTTGCTGTTGCTGTTAGGTGCCATTGATTCAGGTCCAACCCACAGAGACCTTAGGCACAATGGAACGAAACACTGCCTGGACCTGCACAAATCCTTCGCCAGGGACTGGTCTCTCCTGACAATGTGTCCAAAGTATGTAAGATGAAGTGCTGCCACCCTTACCTCTAATTAGCTCTCTGGTCATGCATCTGCCAAGACAAATCGGGTTGTCTTTGTAACAGACAGTCCATGGTTCCCTCAATATTCTTCTCCAGCATCATAATTCAAATGTTTCTATTCCTCTTCAGCTTTCCTTTATTCAATGTCTAACTTGAATAAATGCATAGGAAGCAGCGGAAAATACCATGGCTTGTGTCTGGTGCATCTTAGTCCTCAAAGCCCCACCTTTACGTTTCAATACTCTAAAGAGGTCTGGTGCAGCGGATTGACCTACAGCTCTGAGTCACTTGATCTCTTGACTGCTGCTTCCACGAACACTGGCGTGGGAGCCAAGTAAGATAAAAAATCCTTTGCAATGTCAACCTTTTCTCCATTTTCATTGATGTTACCTATTGGTCCAGTTGTGAGGAGTTTGGTCTTCTTTGAAGCGAGCTGTAATCCAGACTGAAGGGTGGAATCCTCAGGGTGGACCTTTATCAGCAAGTTCTTCATGTCCTCACTCTCAGCAGCAAGGTTGTGTCACCTGCGTGTCTCAGTTTGTCGATAAGCCTTCCCCCAATCTGGATGCCACATTCTTCTTCATCAAAGCCAACTTCTCTTAATACATGCTCAGCACACAGAAGGAACAAGTGTGGTGAGAGGGTACAAGTCTGACGCACACCTTTCCTGATCTTAACCCATGCAGTGTTCCCTTGTCCTGTTCACACGCCTGCCTCCTGATCCATGTTCAAGCTCCTCATGGCACAATGAGGTAGTCCCATTCTTCTCCAGGTTATCCATAGCTGTCGTTGTCCACACAACCTAATGCCAAATGAAAATCTACCTTCAAAAGTAGACCAATTTTTTAAAAGGAGAGATGACATTTTCTTTAAAGTTTATATCTACTTAAAGGAAGTGTAAAAGGAAGCGCTTCTTTAAGATAGGGAGGGAGTAAATGAAAACACAAGTTTTACTGCTTAAAAAACTGCATATAAGTTTACTTTTGATTACAGATCCCTAGAGAATTTTACAGCGAAAAAAATCATGACACAGAATGGAGAATTAAATCGCAGAAAGTCAGTGTCAAGGCACGAACACTTGTTCCTAGCCTAATATTTTTCAATGACTAAACATTGTTACATGAGTTCTTCTTGCTCTAAAGCAAGGGTATAAGTTGGTTCCAAATGATTCAGCCATGACCAATGTAAACAAGGTCAGTGTATGCATTGCATGGCAACACATGTTGTGTGGAGTTTGACCAGTGAAGAAACCAAGAAGCATTTCCCTGAGCAACGATGGCAGCTGAGACACACACTCAGTGCAGCCTGATCATTTGCCAGCTTTTAGCCTAGGCTGGTTTTTCCTCAAAAAACATAACTCACTGACATCAAGTCAATTCTCACTTCTTAAGACCCTACAAAACATAATAGAACCAACCTTGTCAGTTTCTGAAACTGAAGATATTTAAGAAGGAAGAAAGCTTCCTCTTTCTCCTATAGAAGAGCTGGTGGTTTAAAAGAGCAGCCCAGTGCTAACCCATCAGGGTCCCATGCCTGTTTCCAACAGGGGACACCCCTCCCCCGACTCTCCCTGCCATGCAAGAGATTTGGTAGATATGCAATTAGCATGATGCCCTTGTCCTGACTTCTATTGGTTATGAGTATACAGATTCAAATCAGTAAAAAGCCATGCTTTAAAATAGGGTAGCAACTATTTCCCTCAGTATCTTAGACTTGCTTGATATTTTGAATTAGTAATTTTCACTGATATCTGTTCTAACCAATCAGTTGTTATTGAGTCCATTCTGATTCATGGCAACCCTGTGTGTGTTGGTACATATCCATACTCCATGAGGTTTTTAATGACTAAATTTTCCAAAGTAGATCATTAGCTCTGTTTGTCT
The DNA here is from genome assembly GCF_050624435.1 of Tenrec ecaudatus. Lineage (NCBI taxonomy): Eukaryota > Metazoa > Chordata > Mammalia > Afrosoricida > Tenrecidae > Tenrec > Tenrec ecaudatus. Next base: position 42,671,226 of record NC_134533.1, read on the forward strand.
AAGAGAGTCCTGGGTAGCTTCAATCCACAGTTGGCAGCCAAACTTGTTAACCATTTGTGCTGCATAGATACTCCCTACCTATGTCATGGAACCTTTCAAACAATAGATAGTCAATGAAGGCTTTTCATTCTATTTTTGTTATTGTCGTTGTTTAACTTTTTTAAAAGCAAATATCATTAATTTTAATGTATTTTACCATTTAAAAATATTAGCAAAAGAATGTCCAAAATTACACAAAATCAAACTCCCTAAAAGATTACTGCTAATCTTTTTCTGTACACATTATTCTATCTGTCAACTTTCCTGTGTGTTTACAAGACTGGAACTGTTTATAGGAGTAGAAAGCCCAGTCCTTCTCCCGCAGAGCTGCTGGTGTTTCTGAACTGCCAACCATGGGGATCTCAGCACAACTTGTAATCACTACACTAGCAGGGCTCCTGAACACATGACTAGTCTTTATTAAATTGTTGACTTAGTAGACATACAATTATATCCATTCAAAAACATTTTTAAAGCAAGGAAAAAATGTCACTACACTATTCCGAGCAGCATTTTTAAGAAATGGGCAAGAAAGGTATTTCATATAAACGACAAGTGGATACAGAGTCTTGAAATGTAAATATATTTCTTTAAGCAGAGTGTTTATATGATTAAAAAGACATTTAAGGAAGTGAACCTGAATGACATGTGAAGAAGGAGGAGGAAAGTTTTAAAAAGTCAGTAAACTCAGGGAGGAGGCAATAATAGTACATGGACAGGGAATGATGAAGTAAATCTTAAACTTGAGTTGACAGGAAAGATGGAAAACAGAAGAAACAAATGGGAAAGAAAGAATTACAAAGTATGACTAACCAGTTTCAGTAACTGACTATATGTGAAGACTGAAGGGGAGTCTTCGAGTTAGGGAACCAGAAGAAAACAAAGGCATTGATAGAACTAGGGTTCATGACACCAGAAAGGGGGAGGGGTGCAAACGGAATCTGATGAGGAGACAGAAGTAGTTAACTTGAGCACAAGACTGATGGAAATAGAGAAATAGAAGTTAATTGAGAGATTGTAAGTGGAAATCACTCTTTTTAGCACTATCTGCTCAGGGGTGGCATTTAGTATTCTGAAAAAGACCATCTAGAAATAAGCTATAAGGGATACACATAATGTAAATTCTGGATGAGGAAGAAAAGACAAAGAAGGAGAACTCAGAGAGGCGACAGAAGAGATAGGATCGCTCAAAACTGCAGAAGCAAATGGAGAAACGAATTATAAGAAGTATATACTCAACAAACAGGCAGAAAGGACAGTAACACTTAAAAGAAAGTCCTTGGAGTTCTTAAGGAAAAATGTTTAGTAAGGTTTCACCCCATCATCACTCAAGTTTGCTGTTGTGAATGTGAAAATACTTTAAAAAACATTTTATTAGGGGCTCATACAACTCTTATCACAATCCATCCATACATCAATTGTGTAAAGCACATCTGTACATTCACTGCCCTCATCATTTTCAAAGCACTTGCTCTCCACTTAAGCACTTTGCATCAGGTCCTCTTTTTTCTCCCTCCCTCCCCTCTTCCCCCTCCCTTATGAGCCCTTAATAATTTATAAATTATTTTTTGTCATATCTTGCGCTGTCCGATGTCTCCCTCTACCCCCTTTTCTGCTGTCTGTCCCCCAGGGAGGAGGTCACATGTAGATCCTTGTAATCGGTATCCTCTTTCCAACCCCCTCTCCCTCTACCTTCCCAGTATCGCCACTCACACCCCTGGTTCTGAAGGTATCATCTGCCCTGGATTCCATGTGCCTCCAGCTCCTATCTGCACCAGTGTACATCCTCTGCTCTATCCAGACTTGAAAGGTAGAATTCGGAGAGTGTGTGTGTGTGTGTGTGTGTGTGTGTGTGTGTGTGTAGGGGGGGGGAAGCATTTAGGAACTAGAGGAAACTGTATTCTTCATTGGTGCTGCATCACACCCTGATTGACTCATCTCTTCCCTGAGACCCCTTTGCAAGGGGATCTCCAGCGGCCAACAAATGGGCTTTGGGTCTCCACTCTGCACTCCCTCCTTCATTCACTATGGTAAGATTTTTTTGTTCTGATGATGCCTGCTGATGATGCCTGCCACCTGATCCCTTTGACACCTCGTGATTGTACAGGCTGATGTGCTTCTTCCATGTGGGCTTTGTTGCTTCTGAGCTAGATGGTCACTTGTTTACCTTGAAGCCTTTAAGACCCCAGACGCTATCTCTTTTGGTAGCCGAGGTGAAAATACTTTTACCTACACTTTACAAGCAAGTTCACCCATGGTGAAAGGATTTCAATGGAGGTTACAGCTAAGAACAAACTGTGACTAGCGATGGAACAGTGTCAGTTATCGGAGGTCAGGAAGAAGAGGCAATTAGGTTGGAAGACATTCAACTTACCTTTGACAAAAGCTGCCTCCTTGAAGTAGAGTTAACATGGATGGAGCAAAAATTTTCATTTAATGATAGCGCATGACTCAAAATAAGAATAAATAGTTGCAAACATAAATTAATAATCAGAATATGTAAGTTACAAAGTATAAATATAGGAAAATGGAATGAAACTCATTAAGGATCTATATCCTAAATATGATGTACTTCAAATGGATTGGTGATTGCCATTTTGAATAGGCAATCATATGGTTTACTATACCAGTAATGATAAATGCAAGAGGAACTGTGCTATCTTCATCATCAAAAATAAGATTTGCAGATCTATCTTGAGGTACAACACTGTCTGTGATGGGATAACAGCTGTAAGCCTACCAGGCAGTCCAGTCGATGCAACTATTATTCATATTTATGCATCAACCACTAAAGTTAGTGACAAAGAATTTTTAAGAATTCTACCAAATTCTTCCTTATGAAATTCATCAAGCATGCAATTAAGATATATTCATAATAATTGATTATTATGCTAGAAAAGATGAAAATAAGGAAAATGTATCCAAAACAAGCAAAAAGAAACTCACTGCCACTGAGCGGATTCCATTTCATAGAGACCATATTAAACAGGACAGAATAATCTCTGTGGGTTTCTAAGACTGTAATTCTTTTCAGAAGTAGAAAGGAGATTGGTGGTTGCAAATTGATGACCTTGAAGTTAGTAGCCTAACTACCTAACCATGGTTTATCAGAAGAAATATCAGTATTTGAAAATAAGGCTTCAGTGGCAGCAGTGAAGTTGGAGATTATATGATAAACTTTTTCAAATCAACAACTTCTTCATAGCAAATACATTTTTCAACAACATAAACAGTAATTATATACATGAAACTTGCAAAGTGGAATAAACAGGAATCAAACTGACTAGATGTATAGAAACAGATGATGGGAAAATTCACTATTAGAAGTCACAAAAAGGTAGATTGTGGACCAGACCAGCAATTGTGCATGTGTAAGTAAATGTTGAAGTTGAAGAAAATTAAGACAAGTCCACCAGAGTGAAATATGAACAAGTGTATATCACATCTGAATGTAGAGAACATTTTGAGAACAAATTTAGGCCCCTCAGGACTGACCAATAATAAGAGTAGTGATATCAGGTGGTTAGGGGGAAGGTGAGGGAAGAAAGGGGGAACCGATCACAATAATTAACATATAACCCCTTGCCTGGAGGTCAAACAATAGAAAGTAGGTGAAGGGAGACAGCAGTAAGTATAAAACATGAACAAAAATTATAAATTATCAAGGGTTCATGAGGGTGAGAGGGGAAGGGATGGGGGGCAGATGAGCTGATACCAAGGGCTAAGTAGGAAGAAAATGTTTTGAAAGTCATGATAGTAACATATGTCCAAATGTACTTGACACAATGGATGGATGGATGGATTGTGATAAGCTGTAAGAGCCTCAATAAAATGATTATAAAAGAAGAAGAAGATGAACAAGAACAAATTTAGGACACTGAACACAAGTGACAGAACTGACGAGTTGTGGGAAGACATCAAGAGCAACATAAAGAAAGGAAATGGTCATTAAAAAACAAGAAAGATAGAAAAGATAAATGTGGATGTCAGAAGATACTCTGAAACTTGTGCTTGATTGTAAAGTAGCTAAACTAAATACAAGAAATGACAGAGTTGGACAAAAGTTTCAAAGGGCAACTTAAGAAGACAAAGAATTGTAATGAAATGTACATAGATGTGGAGTTAGAAAATTAAAGGGAAGAATACACTCAGCATATCTCACGCTGAAAGTAATAGAAAAATTCATCCTCCAGTTAAAATATTGAAGTATTTTGTGGACAAAATACTGAGCAATGCAGGAAGCATTACAAGACTATGGAAGGAATACACCATCACTGTACTCCCCAAAATTGGTGGACTTCAACCACTTCAAGAAGCAGCTATTCCAGAATGAACGGTGTTGAATTGAAAAACCCAGCTACACCAAAAATAAGGCTCCAGGAACTGAGGAATATCAATTTAAATGTTTCAATAAGTTACTTCTGCATTAGAAACAATTACTAATGTATGCCAAGAAATTTAGAAGACAGTTACCTGCCAAATAAACTGGAAGAAATTCATATTTGTGTCCAATGAAAATAAAAATGATCAAGTGCAATGTAACTGATAGGAATTACTGAAAACTGAATGAAGTTCAAACATCATAGTGGAACAAAAGGAAAGTAGAAGGAAATAGAGAAAAGAACAGGAGACAAAGGACATTTGTAGAGGTATAAATACAGGCATGTACAGATGTAAATATATTTATATATGAGGGTGTGGAAATAGATCTATGTGCATATATTTATAAGTTTAGTATTAAGGTAGTAGATGGACATTGGGCCTCCACTCAAGTACTCACTCAATACAATAATACTTTGTTCTATTAAATTGGCATTCCATGATGCTCACATTCCCGACATGATTGCTGAAGACAAAGCAGGTACATAAGCAAATGTGGTGAAGAAAGCTGATGGAGCCTGGCTATCAAAAGATATAGCATCTAGGGTCTTAAAGGCTTGAATGTAAACAAGCAGCCATCTAGCTCAGAAGCAACAAAGCCCATATGGAAGAAGCACACCAGCCTGTGTGATAACGAGGTGCCAAAGGGATCAGGTATCAGGTATCAAAGAACAAAAAAAAAATCATATCATTGTGTGGTCACCTCCCCGATATGATCACTGAAGGCAAATGGGTGCATAAGCAAATGTGGTGAAGAAAGCTGACAGTGCCCAGCTATCAAAAGATATAGATAGCATGTGGGGTCTTAAAGACTTGAAGGTAAACAAGTGGCCATCTAGCTCAGAAACAACAAAGCCCACATGGAAGAAGCCGGCCAGTCTTTGTAATCACAGTGTCAAAAGGATCAAGTATCAGGCATCAAAGAACAAAGAATCATATCATTGTGAATGAGGGGGAGTTAGGAATGGGGATCCAAAGCCCATCTGTAAGCAACCCTCTTACAGAAGGGTCGTGGGGAGGAGATGAGCCAGTCAGGGTTCAGTGTAGCAACGATGAAACTTACAACTTTCCTCTAGTTCCTAAATGCTTCCTACCTCCTCCCCCAATCATGATCCCAATTCTACCTTGTAAATCTGGCTAGACCAGAGTATGTACACCGGTACAGATAGGAACTGGGAACACAGGGAATCCATGGCAAATGATCCCTTCAGGACCAGTGGTGAGAGTGGCAATACCAGGAGGGTGGGGTAGAAAGGGGGAACCGATTACAGGTATCTACATATCATCTCCTTCCAGGGGGATGGACAACAGAAAAGTGGGTGAAGGGAGACATCAGACAATGTAAGGTATGACAAAATAATAATGTATAAATTATCAAGGGTTCATGAGGGAGGGGGCAGCAGGGAGGAAGGGGGAAAATGAGGAGCTGATGCCAGGGGCTCAAGTGGAGAGCAAATATTTTGAGAATGATGAGAGCAACGAATGTACCAATGTGTTTTACATAATTGATGTATGTATGGATTTTGATAAGAGTTGTATAAGCCCCCAATAAAATTATTTTTAAAAAGAAAAATGGAGGGGTGTGGGGAAGGAAGGTAACACAACAGAAGATGAAATTACTTGGCAATATCATATCACATACAAGTAGTTATTTTTACTGAAAGTAACTTAAAATGATTACAGCAGTATACTGACAGAGAGCTGCCAGAAATTCAAACTGGATTCAGAAGAGGATGCGAAATGAGGGACAGTCTTGCTGATATCAGATATAGGTTGGCTAATGATAGGGAATGACTTATTGACTTTGCAAAAGTAGTCAACTGTGTGGACCATAACAAACTACTTTGCAAAAGTAGTCAACTGTGTGGTTAACATTGCAAAGAATGGGAATTACACAAATCTTAATTGTGCTCGTGTGGAACCTGTATCAATAGACAGTCATTGAAACATAACAATGGAATATTGCATGGTTTAAAAGCAGAAAAAACACAGTTGTAGCCTTTCATGTTGTTTAAATCTGCAAGATGAAAAAAATTTCCAAGAAGCTAGCCTAAACGGAGAAGACAGTGGCATCAGGATTGGTGTTATTATCTGTATTAGCTGCCATCAAAGAGGCTCAGATTCACTCGTCCAACATAAGGAACCACTGTCCAGTCCTGCACCTTCCTCACACGCCTGTTCCCTTGCCATTTATCCCAGTGCTGGGGCTTGTAAGTTGCTGGGATGCTGGAAGCTGTATTACCAATATTTCAAATACCAACAGGGTCACCAAAATGAACCGGTTCCAGCAGAGCATCCAAACTAAGAACTGACTATAAAGAATGAATAGGCTATCCACTTCTGACAGATTAGTCACCGGGAAAAAATCAAAATTACTGGAATATTCAGGTGACCGCTTGCTAAACGAGATAAAGACTTGCAGCCCGTGTTTGTGAAAAGCAAAGACTCCAGTCTTCAGTATGGTTTAGAACTCAGGGTAAAGAGAACTAAAATCTTCTCCTGGATTAATAGGGAATGTAATGATAAATGAAGAAAAGCTTAAAGCTATCAAGGATTTCATTTTGCTTGGATCCATAATCGACATCCTGTGAGGTAGCAGTCAATAAATCAAAGTACATAGTTCATTTTGGATAAATTTTCCCCACAAGACCTTTTAAAGGATTATAAAACAGAGATGTCACTTTGCAGACTAAGGTGCACCTGACTCAAGACATAGTGTACACAATCATTTCATATATGTATGCATATATGAAAGGTGGATGATGAATGAGGAAGCCCTGAGAAGAAATGATGTATTTGAATTACGCTGCTAGTAAAGAATGTTGACAGGACTATGGACTGCCAAAAGAAAAATAAGTATTTGGGAGGTAAGCAAAGAATTTTCTTTGGAAATGAGGATGTTGAAACTCCCTTTCATGTGTTTTTTACATGTTATGAGGAGAAGGGCATGCTGCAGAAGGACATCACGTGTGGTAAAGTCCAGGGTCATCAAACAGTGGAAGGCCCATGACAACTAGAGTCCAGTTGCTCGATCAATGCGCCTGAATATAACATTTTTTTTAGGGTGACACTGAACCAGGCAGTGTTGGGTCCTATTGTACATAGTGTCTCTATGAGTTTAAACTAACTGAATATCACCTGAAAACAATAACAAAGGGCAATATCACATACATATTTTAAGTAATTATTATTTAAATTAATGTAGGATAATAACTGTGGAATTAATGTCTGTATTATATTAATTCTTGCTTCAGAGTAAATAAATAACACTTTTAAGTAATTATTATTTAAATTAATGTAGAATAATAACTGTGGAATTAATGTCTGTATTATATTAATTCTTGCTTCAGAGTAAATAAATAACACTACTATGGCTAACCTAATAGTCTCACATAAAACAATCCGATGCTGATGTTTGGTGGGTGGTCTTCTAGGTGCTGAATCAAAGACCCAAGTTATTTCAAATTGACTTAATGAATTAATGGCTTATTATTCACTTCACTTGAAAGGTATTATGCCCCATAATAAACAGACATATCCATTTTGATTAATGTGTTATGCTCTGAACCCTACATATTTATTGATATTTACATCACCATCAATAAAAATTGTTAAATAATAAACAAAGAAAATTATAGATCAATGAATGAATACGTGAACATTATAATCCTTGATACAGATATGTTTTAGAAAATATTTTTTACAACTTATTCTTAGCTAGACATGTGTAGATAAGGAGTAATAACTTGCTTTTTTCACAAGTTAGTGGAACATGCTAATGAAGGAGGGTGAGGGTGAAGATGAGAGAAAGCCAGAAATAGAACTTAAGGTAGTAGCCTATCACTCTCTCTCCCGATCTTATGATCTCCTGCTTAACTTACTTAATTGGAGTACTGCTGCTGGTTCTGCCCTTCTCTATCATGGTGATTAGATGAGAGGGATATCTTTACCTTATGGACTTGATTACTAAGATGTCTGCCTGATTATATGCATACATCAAGTTCAGACTTCTCTTTAAATAAAACTATTGTCCTTGTATCTTACATGAACTCGAACTTTCAAATAATTTGCATAGTGCTCTATTGCTGTCTGTATGCATCATCTCTGAATGAGTTAGGTTACACTTATATTGAAGGATATTTATTTCACCTAGTTTTCAGTGCATTGATGCCAGGCAGTTTTTATTCATCTCTGCATCTACAAATTATCCAGTTCATAACAGATCAAAGAATTGTGTGTTGAATCAAATGAATGAATGTTCAACACCTATCTGCTGCAATAAGACTTCATCCTAATCATGCCTTTGATTTAGCTCAAAACACCAAAAAACTCCCAAATTCCCTGTCATCAAGACGATGGCAACTCATAGTCATTCTCCAGGTAAGGGTAGCAGCCCAACACAACCACTGCCCCAGCAGAGTCCCTCTCGAGTTTCCTTCTTGCTTCCTTCCTAGCTATTGTGGTTGTAGACAGGCTTCAGGTGTGCCACCCACAAAGACAAACTCATCTAAACGAACACTGTGGATGTGCAAATGGCAAGGCATAAGTGTTTACTAACATTTTTGTTATTTGGTGCCTTCAAGTTGGTTACCACTCATAGTGAGCCAATGTACCACAGCATGGAACAGTGTCTGGTCCTACACCAGCTTCACAATTAGTGTTGTCTGAGCCCATGGGTGACGACATTGTCTTCCAATCCATCTGGTTGGTGCTCTTCCTCTCTTCAATTACCTGCTATTTTGTCGAGCACGATTTTCTTCTCCCAAGGCTATTTCTTCCTGATGACATGTATAAAGGATGTGAGAAGTCTCCCCATCCTCATTTCCAAGCAGCACTCGATGTTTTTTCCTAGACACATCTATTCTTTCTTCTGGCAGTCTACAGTATGAAATACTCTTTGTCAACACCATAATTCAAATACAACAACACTTCTTTAAATTCTACTCACTGTCCAACTATTCATGTATGAGGTAGTTATTGTGCCAACCTGGCCAATAAACACATGTGGGGTTAATTGAAGGGCGGAGGGATAAATGGTACGGTGAGTCTCGCCTTTCTGGTTCTCAGGTCTCTTGCTTTCTGATGGTCGGACCAGGGTGCAGCTGCCTTAGCCAGTTTCCCACTTTAGCTGGCAAGGTTCACTTCCTGCAAGACACCCGTAAGGAGAAGCCACACAGACCTACCCCGATGCAGCCCTGGGTGCTGGAGCAGCCGTGTGGAGACCCCTGCCAGTGCTGAGATGCTTACACACTCACTGACTCAGCTTTCCTCCTGCAGTCAGCATCATTGTGTCTGTTTTGTGAGCTGGAGGAGGACTTTGTGGATTGGTGTTGGACATATGGGCTAATGGGTTAATGTTGGACTTGTGGGCTTGGGCAGCACTGGGTTGGGATGTTTTCTTGATGCTCACTTAACCTTTATATAAACTCTCTCTTATACATTAGTTTCTATGGATTTGTTTCTCTAAAGTACCCAGACTAATACAATGTATATGAGGCAATTGAAAATATCATGGCTTGAGGAGTTCTCCTCCCATAAAGATTTATTGTCTCAGAAGTAACAGCAGAGCTTGAGTTCTGAGTCAGCTGCATCTTAGTCTCCAAGGTGACACCTTTGCTATTTAACATTTTACAAAGATATTTCACGTCAGATTTGTCCAATGCAATGCCTTTTTAGATTTCTTAACTGCTGCTTCTATGAACATTGATTGTAGATTCAAGTGAAATGAAATCACTGACAACTTTAATCATTTCTCCATCAAGATGTTGCTTATTTATTCAGTTGTGATTGGCTTTCTTTTTCTTTATGTTTAAGTGTAATTCACACTAATGGGCAAAATCTTTGATTCTCATCCGTAAGTGCTTCAAATATTCATTGCTTTCCACAAGCAAGGCTATATCTGCTACATATGAAAGGTTGCTAATTAGAATTACTCCAGTCTTCTTATATTATTTGCTCAACATACAGATTTAATAAGTATAGTGAACGGATACAATCCTGTCGTGTATTTTTCCTGATTTTGAACCAGGTCACATCCCCTTATTCTATTTGGATGGTTGCCTATTGGTCTATGTACAGTTTCTACATGAGCACAAGGAAGTGTTCCAGAATTCCCACGTTTCACAATGTTGTTCATAGTTTGTTCCGAGCCACACAGTTGAATACTTTGACATAGTCAATGAAACACAAGCAAAGATCTTTCCAGTATTCTCTGCTTTCAGTAAAAATCCATCTGACACCAGCAATGAGATCCCTGTGATGGAATGCTATTTCTTAATGTGTTTCTTCTACCCAAGTGTCTGCAACTCCTACCAAATGATAGGCCAATAGGGCATGCGTAACACTAATACAGGGGATTGGTCAATTATCCGTAACACCCCGCCCCCACCCCATCATAAAAATGAGCCATCTTAACGCCTGCCATTCCCTTAGGGCTTATATATTTACAGCCTCCTCTCCTGTCTAATCTTTGCTGGATCTGCTTTCCTCCCCACTCGCTCAACATATGGCAGTTTGCTTCTGTAAAGATGTCAGCCTCAGAAGTTCTACAGGGCAGTCTACTCTCTCTTTTGTAGTCACTATGATTCAGAATCAATTTAAAGACAATGGATTGTTTAATCCAAACTTGTCTGATCCAAACTAGAAGTGACACTACTTCACAAGTTTTTAAGAAAAATGTTCATGGACTGATATTTTTAGTCAAATATATCGAAGACTTTGATGTTGAAGAGCTGGTTTAATCTCTGCATCCTCCTCCTTCCCAACACCAAAATGAATGCTATGTCTTGTCTTCTGCAGAAAGTTTAGAGACTATCTTTTGGAGTCTGGATACTTCCTTGCACGCAGCATAAATGAAAAAAGAATTACTATGATTCTTCTACCCATGTCTGTATGATTCCCCCCAATGATTGGGTGGGCTATGCAAATAGAGCGTGTGTGACACTAATAGAGAGGAGTGGTCAGTGTGGATTACCACTTCCCTGGAGATAAAAATGAACAATCTTTGAAGCAGGAGCAGAGAGAGGAAGCCCAGGACCATCGGAAGAGAATGTTCCAAATCTCCGTCTGAAGTGGCAGAGGGTGAGACCAGAGGCACCAGAAACTATGGCACGGAAGCTGTCCACCAGAGCAAGGGCAGCAGTGATGAGACTCTGGGAAAGCACAACAGGCAGGCTTCCTGGTCTAGGGGACAGAGGCCAATGTACCACCTGGTCAAAGGCCAGGGACCAGAGAGACTCTGTTGCTGGGTGAGAAGCAGTGGCGCTGAAGACCAGAGACTCGCTCCTTACTATTTTATGATCCTGACTTGTGGTAATCTACTAACTTCCCTAATAAAGCTCTCTAATTGTGTGGGGGGGGGGGAGGGGGAGATGAGCCATCTTTGAAGTGCAGAAGAGGAGAGAAAAATCTCTGAGGATCTTGAAATAGCATGTTCGAGATCTCTGTCTGAAGTGGCACAGGCTGCCGAGACCAATGTTTCAGAGACATTGACGAGGAACCTCGCAGGAGCAGCGCTAAGACCAGGAGTTCCCTTCCCCTTAGCTGGTCTGAGACTATGGAACTGTGGGGCAAATAACAGCAGGGGGCCTTCCTGGCCCATGGAGGCAAAAAGCCAAGAGAACATGTAGCTGAGAGGCTAAGAACCCAAGAGAGAGACTTGGCTCCTGTCTGAGACCAATGACCACATCCTTACTGTTTGCTAATCTTGACTTGTGCTAACCTATTGACTTCTCTAATAAACCCCCTCAATTGTGAGTATCGTCTCTGAATTCTGGGTGGCCATGGTGAAGAATTTATCAAACCCAGTGCTGATGTGGAGTGACATGGGAGCAAGAGTTGGCGTCATAAATGGCAGCAAAGGATGGGCCATGGAAGCATGTCTGACTTTGGTCTAGTGGCCAGAGGAAGTCAGAATGGTCCACCTGCATGCCACTTACTGCAATCTCATGTTGAACATCCTCTTCTGAATTCACCCTGATTTTTTTTGGTAATTTCATGTGGAGGTACTGCTGCAATTGCTTTTGAATTACCTTTAGCAAAATTTTATTTGCATGTGATAGTCATGAAATTGATCAAGAGGTTTTTACATTCTGATAGATCATCTTTCTTTTACAGGGGATTCTGAAAATGATTCTATTCCAGTCCACTGGTGAGGTGTCTATCTTCCACATTTCTTGCCATAGGCAAGTAAGCACCTTTAACGTGGAGGCATTTCAGTTGGCATTCCGTCCACTCCTGGAGCGCTGTTTATCACCAATGCCTTCAATGCAGCTTGGACTTACTCTTCAATACCCCTGTTTTGTGGTCACGCACTACTTCCTAAAATGGTTGCACAGAAAGCCATTCTTTTCAGTAGAATGACTTTGTATTCCACACATCTTCTTTACGACAATCCCTTCTTCGTTCGATTCTTTTGTCTATCCACAATCTCACGGCTCTCAATCAATTCCAATTGTTAGCAACCCCGGAAAGGGAGTAGAACTGTGTGTCATTATTTGCGGGAGTAGCAAGCCTCGTCCCTCTCCCACAGAGCAGCTTGCCTTGCAATTAGTAGCCCAATTGGTAATATCGTACCAGAATCCTCCAATATTTCAAGTGGAGACTGGAGGTTTTTTTCTGCAGTCCGTTCAGTATGAAAAATGTTGAGCATGTTTTCCCCCTTTAGTTTTCTAATTCCAGGCCCATGCACATTTTAGTATACAACTACGCTGTCTTCTCAGGCTGCCCTTTGAAATCTTCTTTATGATTATTTTCTTTAGATAAACTTTACCCTGAAGAGAAAGTTGTAGGGTCTTTTCTCAGGTCTATTTCAGTCTCCTCTGTCTTGTCTTTTAAATCGCCTCTTGCTTTCTCCATGTGTGATATTCTTTTTGTCTTCTCACAGTTCACCCAGTCATCAGCACACGTGTTCAGTGTGTCGACTATATTGTTGAGATTGTCTCTAAATTCAGATAGAATGTACTCAAGGTTTTACTGTGTCTTTTATGGGCATTTTAAAACTTTGTTCAGCATGTTCATATGGGCAAATTATGATCTGCTCCACAATTGGCTCCTGATTCTGCACTGATTAGTGAGTTTGAGCCTCTCCATCATATCTGTCCACAGATTCCATCTGTCAGGGCCCATGTGTATATTCCCTGTTTATGTTGGTGCAAAAATGTATTTCCAATGTGTGAGTCTGCTCTTACAGAATCTGGTTCTGCAGTATCTGCCATTATAATTTCTATCGCCAAGGCTATATCTTCCAATCACACAGTGGTTCCAACAATGGGCTCAAACACAGCAATGATGGGGAGGATGGCACAGGACCAAACAGCATGTTGTGCTGTGTACAGAGAGTCCCCGTTCTTGGTATATGGGAATTACCTTATTACTGACAGCTTTTTCTTTAGGTCTTGAAATGCTCTTTTTGCAAGTGAATGCGATGCGCTCCCTTTTCAATGTGTCGTTCCTGGATCAGACGACCAGATGACAGGTTGACTCAGAATGGCCAATATCGCTGTTTTGGGTACTGATAGCCTAGGATATTGATCTCCAATTATTTCACTTCACTCTTGATATTGTCAAATTGTCTTCAATTAATATTTCACCTATTCCACATTTTGATTACAAATGGATGTTTCCAGCTATTTTCCCTCGTCTGAAGGCACACAGCACATCAGCATATGCTTCATTTGCTGACCTACATTGGAGTTCCAGCTCTGTCACTTATTAGTCAAGTGGCTTTTCAAGCCTTAGCTTTCTTAGCTGTAGAATGGGGATACTAATAATTATTCTACAGTGTTGTAATATAGCTTAAAGGAGATCATGCAGATACAGAGTTTATCAAAATGCCTGACCATAGCAAGAACACAACCGTCATTAAGTACTACAAGCTGTTACTACATCCTGGAGAGGTGCCAGGAACAAAACACAGACAAAGCATGTATCCAAGCTGCTTTCAACTAAAAGGTAAAAGAAGAGGGCAAGGAAGTCAAGGAACCTGGAAAATTGGTAACTGAAGGAAAAAGGCAAATAGAGGATGGTCTAAATGAATTCCAAAAACAAAGTATTGTTACCTAAAGGACATTATATTTCTATATAAAACCCCTTGGAGTTCTGGAGTGGTCTGCTCAGGCTCAGCTGCTAACTGAGAATGTGGAGTTTCAAGTACACTGATAAGTGCATTGGTAGAAAGACCTGGTGAATTGTTTCTGAAAAATCAGCCATTGGAAACCTGCCAGTGTAAAATTATTCTCTTGTAGTTGCTATAAATTGAAATCAACTTGACGAGAAGTCTATTATGTTTGCTTGTTTTTAATCAGGTTTGTTTATCTAAAGAGACCAGTGCTAAATGGACAATGACAGTGACGAACCACTTCTAACATGCCAGTGCCACATCCTACACATGCCACAGAGTACTGCTTCCTCCCATTCGGGTTAAGGCAACCTTTTTACCTCATCTCCTTTCCGTTTCTGACCAAGCTATTAACAGTACAATATTCATTTCACTGACTCATTATCACACACCTGTATCAGTCAGAGTCCCAGCAGAAAACAGAAGGCACACTAAATTGAGAAAATTAAGGCAAGTGTAATATAGAGATTGTTACCAGATTTGTGGGCAGTATAAAGGGAAATGACAAAGGATGACGTACAGAGGCAAGTTGACAGAGGATCACCATTAGCATCCTTAGGCCTGAAGGGGAGAGTGAGGGACTCGTGAAAGAACCTGGAGAGAGAGAGAGAGAGAGAGAGAGAGAGAGAGAGAGAGAGAGAGAGAGAGAGAGAGAGAGAGAAATATGATTGAGACCAACAAGATATGGAGAAAAAATAGAGTAATAATACCTTTCCCTTGTTCTGTTCATTCCTTCTGGTGTCCTCCTCCAATTACCACAGCCAAATCCAGAGTATTAGAAGCAGAGAGCAGAAGAAGGCAATGTAAACCTAAGTTTTAGAGCAATTGGGGAGAGCTGGACAAGCCCGCTCTTAGAGGCTGTGAATGTAAACTATCCAGCACATCTCCCACTGTCCTGAACCTCTGGGACTATTCCAGAAGAGACTAACTTCCTATACTTGCTCTAGGAAAAAGCCAATAATCTGTCTTCTCTAATAACCCATCTCACAAATCTGCCTGCTCAACTCTTTCCATCAATGTGAAATCTTTTGCATGTGGTACAATGCTATTTTGATGTTTCTTTTCCCAACTACCTTCTTGTTTATTCAAAGAAATAGAGCATGCGGGTGCCCATCCCTCCAGACTTTAGGACAGGCATTGACATGTAAGAATAGGTTGGGCAAATCCAAGCCAGGACCTCCATAATGCAAGAAAATATGCTAACACGTCTTTGGCACCAAACGGGGACTGATTACAATAGAATCTTCCTCCAATGAGTTAGACGCATGAGCAACCTGGAGGGTCACGGGTCAGGATTCTGAATGTCAATAATCAGTGTGCAGAATTGTAGCCAATAAAATTCTAAGGGCTGATGATTTGCATCTTGGATAAATAACACTTCATTGCCGGCTCCACGTTAACAACTTTTGATGTTTAAAAATAAATAAATAACAAGCCTGATAGTTTTGTAAACCAGCCTTGAAATTCCTAATTCTCAAAAATGGCTAGGACCCAAAATGGAAACTGAGAACAAAGAGAAGACAGTGTTTTCATAAGTCAGAATTCACAAGCAGCAGAAATCGTGAGAGCCCCTGAAAAGGATTTTCAGACTGGTTTTGCAACTCCTGCTAGGCTGACGGACTGATGTCACCATCCAAATTTATTAATTTTGAAGTTCATCTTCCTGAATGAATACAATTGTAAAGCCCATAAAGAATCCTGTGTGTTTCTCGCTCTACAATTAAACTAAATTGACATTTTATATCATGTTGGAAAATCATAAAGGCAAGACAGAAGAATCACCTTGAAGCTATTAATTACTAGGTAGTATTCAAACCAAAGACAAGACGCATCAAGATGTATAGAATAACACACAGGGTGGCCTAATGCTGTTCATCCCTTTTTTTGGTGGGGGAGGGAGTAGGGAGGAGGTGGGGAGGTGCTATTTTGGAGGCACTATCTCTTGGGTGGCATGACTGACACCAGACAAGATGTTGAATTGCTTACAAATCACCGGGTCTCCCATAACTGTATTACTTATACCAGCCTCTCAGGGCAGACTCGCCCGGGTACTTCCTTATCATCCAACCACATTGTAGCTCAGATTCTAGATTAGAGCATACATTCTGAGAACTCTGTCTACATAAGGTCATGTTTGACAGTGTACACCCAAAATCCATTTTCAGAGACCCTTGGTGGATGTTAAGCTTCCATTGAATGCTTTCTGACCCTTAACCAGGATGTGATACACGTGGCCCTTAGGCAGAGTGAATTGCCCTTAGATAGTGAATTGCTTCCACTCCCTCCAGCCAGTGCAGGGAGGGACTGACCTGGCTGTGTCCTTGATGGAGATCACCATACAGGAGGTCACATCGTCATGAGTCATGCCCAGACTACGATAGACCAAACATGCCAATTCTTCTGTTTAACATAACATATGTGTCTCAATCATGGTTCTCTTCCTGCTTCAAAAGTCCCACCTGTAACTGATGTTTTGCTCTGCCATCAATCATGATTTTGTGACCGCTTCTTTTGTTTTCCATGTCCTATTCAAGTGGCTGTATGTCTATGAACCATTGGACCCCATGATGACCTTGTGCTAATGGTGTCCCTCATCCAGATGATGTGTCTTTGTCTCGTCTTTGTCCCATTTGTCCTTGTTATGAGGAGCTGCCCAGTCAGTTCTGACTCATAGCAACCCTCCAGACAACAGAAAGAAACCCCGCCCAGCACTGTGGCAGCCACACAGCTGTTCTTGTTGGAGCCCATCGGTGCAGCCCTGTGCCCATCCGTCTTGTTGAAGGCCTTGTTTAACTTGATAAATGTTCTCCTTAAATGATATTTTGAGATTTAGGATCTCTTTTATAGCCTAAAACAACCACAAACTAGTGGGACTTCTTGTGCTGGATAAAAAGTTAAATCTTTCCTATCTTCCACTTAGGACAACATACGTTCAATATATGGGCCTTTATTGTTGTTGCTTCTAAACATATCAGTCACACAACATGGCCAACTCAAACCCCTATCGATGTCCAATTTTATTGCCAGCAACTGTAATAACTACCCCCAATCAATGTGCGGCGTACAGGAGAAGTAAGTAAAAAATCTGCATCTGGGTTCAGGTTGTAACCCTGCCACTAACGGCTATGGGGCATTGACTGTCTGGACTGCAGTTTGCTCTTCTATAACATGACAAGGCCAAATATGTCAGCAGGACTCCCATATGCTTGTGTTAGCTTTTGTTCAAATGAAATCTCATGTGGAGCTCCATATGTGAAGCAGAAAAATGTGGAGCTACTCTGGTTTGAAGGGCAGGTTATTTCCCACAAGCGTGTTCACTTGACCATCGCAATTTTCCACACCACCTTAATTCGCTTAACCTGTAAAGTGGATATCTGGACCAGAGGTGATTTCTTAGTGTTTATTCAAAAGTAGAAGCTCTACCTTAAGCATTTACCTGTTTGTAGGTAGGGTTCAGGTATTTGCATTGAAACAACCATCTCAGGGATATCGCCAGTACACAAAAATGTTGAGCAAAATAAGGCATTTTTAAAAGGACATTTCGATAGTCCATTTGTACTCTAACATTAACATTTTTAATATTGTACTATTCAATTATTATAGAAATACTCCATAATATTTCTTTGTATTTAAAACTCCAAAATTCCCACTTTACATCTGAAAGAAAAGCAGTAAATCTCTAATAAAATGCAAACACATGCATGGTGTATACTTAGTCGCAGACAAATTATCAACCAGGTATGCAATCCTCCATGTGCACCCATAGATACCCTGAGGGCCCACAGTTAAAATCGTTGAAGTATCTACAGTATCCATGACCCAACACGAATAATTCATAATAAGAATAACGAGTCTTTAGATTGGCAAACCGGCCTGTCTTGGAAGAAGTGCACCCATAGTGCTCATTAGAGGCAAGGATGGCGAGACTTTATCTTACATACTGCGGACTTATTGTCAGGAGAGACCCGTCTCTGAAGAAGGACACCATGCTCAGTAAGTGGAGGGGCAGTGGAAAAGAGGATGGCTCTTAATGAGATGGATTGACACCTGCCTATAACAATGGACTCAGGCATAGAAACAGTTGTGGGGATGGCACCGGGACATGCAGTGTTTTTTTCTGTTATGCATAGAGTTGATATGGCTCAGAGCCCACTCAATGATACCACACAGCATAACAATGCGGAATAAAATCTCAGCCATCTTCTTAACTATTACTTGTACCAAGTCAACAGTTGCCTCCAATTTCTGACTTTTAGCCCAATTTTTCAAGAATGTGCTACACAGCGGCTAAAGGCCACATCTGCTAACTAAAAGTTTGGTGCTTTGAACCCACCAGCCACTTGGCCGGAGCGAGCCATGGCAATCTACTCTGTAAGGATGCCAGACTTGGAAACCCTGTGAGACAGTTCTATTCTCTCCTGCAGGGCCCCTTTGAGTTGGAATTGACTGAGCAACCATGGGAGTTCAAATTTTAACCTATTCAAAAATAAATAAATGAATAAACCCATATTGAACACTCTTTTTTTCCTTCTTTCTTAATTAACAGGATAGTGACATCCTGAAGGTGACTCAACTATTGACTTCCTACATGTGTGAGGATGAAATGGCTGAATCCACCAACCCTCCAACACTTTCCAGTGACTTTTACTACAATAAGTGTTCTGTTTTCAAACTGGTTTGGTTCTCAAATTATAGGCCTAAACATTCCTGTTGGCGGAACAAGAGATGCATGCGTTCCAGCAGGAAGGACACAGCCAGTCATTGCGGAGAGCCCAGACATTCTTTGCAGAGGATGGAGGAATGAAAACGGAACTGATCACCAATCTGCAAACCAATGAAACTGTGCAGTGGCACCAAACACCCTATAAAGAGCTGCCCTGTAAATATTCATGGACCAGGACAAGGAACAGAACAGCCCCTTCTCCAAAGTCTGTGTCTATGTTCACGGGGCCACGCAGGTGTGCCATGGACAGTGGGGACTCTAGCAAACAGTGGAAGCAAAGGTTTTGTGATACTTAATGATTAACAGGATAGGTCATTCTGAGTTTTACTCAAATACTGAGTTCCTTGACACTTAAAAAATAACCCACCACACTTTCTCTTGCAATCTGAGTAATTTGGGCTTTCACTCTGCTAGTGGCTCAACAGAAAAGGATGCCTCGCCTCTCAAAGCAGCTCCCCCACCTACTGACTCCCAGTCAACCGGAGCCACTTAACTACATGAGCATTAGCTAATTTGAAGTTAGCTTTTCATCTCAGCACTAATAGCTGAGGAGGAATGTGTTTGTGTTTGCAAGTTTTCCATGTGGGTTAAGTGCAGATTGTTTGCTCAAGTTTGAAGCTTGGAAGAGAAAGAAAAAGAAAAAACAAAACACAAGACCCATGTCTCATCTTGTCCTGCGGAAGGAGGCAGAAAGCCATTGTTCCCCGTGCAGCTGAAACCTGTGGGCTGTGAAACCGCTGCAGTCTCTTCTCTGAGGTTTTGAAAATTCCCCCCACAGACTTATCGTTGTCAGCAACCGTGGCGGCCTGTTTTGTTTTGTCTTTCATTCTTACGGATGGCCAAAGCAAGCGGCAATGACAGCCGAGAGTGGACAGAGTGGCACAAAGTGAAATGTAGGACTCGGGCATTGAGGTAAACAAGGGAGGCTGCTAACGAGAGAAAGGAATCCCTCTTCCCACAAGAGCTCAAAGGGCTTTTCAACATCCAGCAGGGCTGGACCAAATGCAACATTATTCTTAGAGGCAAACAGATCCGAAGTGAAGTGGTGATGCATCCAAACCTCCGGGTGCATTCCCATCCCTCCTGTCCTGTCCAATGTAGCCTTTCACTTAGTTGTGGGTTAAACCGGGTCCAGAATGGAGTAAAAGTTAGTCTATATAATATTGAAGCAGAAGTTAGTAGGATTCTCGTATTCCACTGCACATTACGCAATTTAAGAAAAGCGATCATGGGAGTGATTTTCTCCCCCTTATCTGAGGAGGAAAGGAGGCCACTATGGATCGGAGATGTCTTGCAGATTCTGATTTTTTTTTAGTGGACTTCACAAGATCTTCCATATGTATCCTTAACATTGTTGTTTACATAGCAAATCAGAAGCCTCTATTTTAATGCTTTCAATATGTCTTTTTAGCAAAAATGTGAAAAATCATGTTACAAAGATAAAATGGCTTCTCATTACCACAAGGATAGAATCCCAGGTGTTTCATGTGATCTACATGGAGAGTTATAATGAACCTTGCTAACTCTTCCCGTTTCGAGTCCTAAAATTTTGCCCCTTTCTATTCGGATACTATCTTAAATTTTAATTTCCTCCCGATCACAATGATATTTTAGGCTTCCACATATTTTCCTGAAACAGTCTGTCTCCTTGGATGACCCCTTCCAAAATGGAACCGATTATCATCCAATTAATTCCAACTCATAGAAACCCTACAAAACTGAGTGGGACGAACTGCCACACAGGATTTCCAAGGCTGTCCATCCTCACAGAAGCAGCCTTATTCATCTTTATCCTGCAGAATGTAGCTGAGTGGCTTTGAACCACCAACCTTCTTGTTAGCAGGTAAAC
Source organism: Tenrec ecaudatus (assembly GCF_050624435.1). Classification (NCBI taxonomy): domain Eukaryota; kingdom Metazoa; phylum Chordata; class Mammalia; order Afrosoricida; family Tenrecidae; genus Tenrec; species Tenrec ecaudatus. Next base: position 42,692,334 of record NC_134533.1, read on the forward strand.
ATTGATTCACCGCACCAGTGGGGCTCCCTTCTCTCCTGTTATTTAGGCTTTTCCCGCTTCCTAATCCTACTTCTTCATCAAGACATACTCATGTATAGCATTCATCACACCTAGGAAGTCATTCTGTACACCTTAAACTACTTCCATGCATGAAATAAGAGCTTGGATATGTTATTCTCATAACTATCATATTTATTTGAGATTATATATTCATGTGTCCATATCTCTACTAAAGCGTATGCTCAACAACAAAGATAATTTGTTGTTCATCTGTTATCAATGTCAAGTAAAAGAATAAACACTCAAATTTCATCAAAAGAATATCGAATAGAGATAGAAACAGAGAAGGGGGAAACATCACTAGCAACTGTACCCAGGGCCAACATAACTCCTTTCTAGGTCTCAACACAATCCTTTTAGCTTGGTTCCTGCCATCCACTCAATGCTAATTCTTACCATTCCAATCCATCCCCTCATCTGCATAAATCATTTATCCAGTGTCCCTGACCATCATGTAGTAACCAACAGTTGACATCTGAAGCAATACTGAAGCAGGAACGAAAAAGAACCTACAAGTGTCTCCTCCACAATCCCACTTTGTCTGAATCATTCTGGACCATTGTTTTAAGTCTGCACTTCTTATTACAAGTGTGACATCAGTCCATATATGGTGGTTTACCTTATTTTACTGGGTATTGGTCATCTCTGTGTTTTAAGAGCCCATCTTGTTGTCGATAACATGATAAAAATGGATTAATTAATTAATAACCTCTTTAGTCCCTTTGGATTCTGTGATTAGATGCTTTGTGACAGAGATGAATAATTGTCAACCAAAATGTGTGATTTGCCCTTTATAACATTGAGTGTTTGCTGGGATGAGCCTCCCACCCATGTGAACATTTCCCAGTACCCTTTGCATACAAAAGCCATGTAACTACTAAATGGAAGAAGTAATGTCTACTTTGTCTGGTCCAAGCTTTTAAAAACTGCTTGTTATTTGCCCCTGCTCCCCACCCTTCATGACTTAATGTGGATGACACGGGGAGCTAGAGCAGACGTTGACAGACTTTTTCTATACATGACCAGAGAGTACACATGTTAGGTTTTGTAGGTCACATGATTTCTGTTACAAACACTCAATTCTGCTTTTGAATCCTAAAAAGAAGTCATGGAAAAAAACAAACGGAATGCTATCAAATCACTTCTGCCTCCCAGGGACACCCTTGGGCTGAGTAGAGCTGCCTCATAGGATTTCCAAGCCTGTGATCCTTACAGAAGCAAACGACCACATCTTGCTCACAGAAAGCAGCTAGTAAGTTGAAACCACTGACCTTTTGGTTAGCAGCCAAACACTTTAACCAGTGTGCCACGAGGCTCCAGCTACGGACAATATGTAGGTAATAGGGCAAGGCTGTGAGCCAACACAGGAGACAGATAACGTCTTCCACGCCCATAAAAATTTTGTTTCAGAGATCCAGAGGAGCAGTACTACTCTGTTGTATAGGTTTGATGTCCTATAAAGTTTTATTTACAGCAGTAACTTGGTGAGCCACATTTGTCCCACAAGCCACAATGTGTCAAGCCCCTAACTGGAAACAGGCCGTTGTGCTTGGGGAAGTAGAGGGACAGCAACAAAGAGAAAGACTGTCCACGAGCTGGATTGACGCAGTGGCTGCAATATGAGCTCACACATAAGAGCAACTGTGGTGATGGCTCAGTACCTAGCGGTGGTTTCTTCTCTTCTGTGTATATAGCGGGGCTACGAGTTGGAATTGACCCACTGGCATCTAACAGCAACGACAACTATTGACCTGACAGGTAGCAAAGCACGAGATATAAGAATCCTGAATCCCTGACACCCTCATAGAGAAAACACAGCACACACACACCAAGAAAAATTGTCTTGGTTTATTATATGAGTGTTAAATAAACTTCTACTTATTCTGCTGAGATTTTGCATACTGTATGTAGAGCTTCAAACCAGTCGGTTCCCTCACAAGGTGCAGATCCCCTTCTCAGAGAGAGAGGGATGTCCTTTCTCCAATCACTTGTGAGAACTTGAATTTCCAACACAGATATACTGAATCAGGAACTTAATTATAATAATATTGCTAGAAGGTTCTTATCGATCTTAGGATCTTGCTCAAATATAGATACAGATTCAGTATATATGGGATATAAATACAAAGTCTCAGCAAAGGCTCAAACCAAAATGGACTACTTTAAATCCCTGGTTAAAAGAGTCTCCCAAACCCAAGAGGAAAGTAAAAGGAAATATGGGAAAGAACAGAAGCCAAAGGACATGTATATAGGCATGCATACAGGTGTGTACATATATAAATTGATTTATATAGAACAACAGGGAAATAGATATGTGTACATATATTTATAGGTTGAAAATTAAGGTACATTGGGCCTCTACACAAGTATTCCCTCAATCAAAGAACACTTTGTTTTAATAACCAGGCATTCTGATTGCTGAAGATAAAATGGGTGCACAAGCAAAGGTGGTGAAGAGCAGATGGTGCCTGGTCATCAAAAGCTATTACGTCTGAGGTCTTAAAGGCTTGCAGATAAACAAGCGGGCACCTAGCTGAGAAGCAACCAAGCCTACATGGAACAAACACACCAGCTTGTGTGATCATGAGGTCTTGATGGGATCACGTATCAGGCATCAAAGACCCAGAACCAAAAAAAGTCATATCAATGTGAATGAAGAGGAGGGTAGAGTGAAGCCCAAAGCCCAACTGTAGACAACTGGACATCCCTTCATAGAAACGCCACAAGGAAGGCACAAGTCAGTCAGGGTGCAGTCTAGGACCAAAAAAACATACGACTTTCCTCTCATTCTTTAATGCTTCCTCCCCACACTATCATGACTCCAATTCTACCTCAAAAATCCGGCTAGGCCAGAGCATGTACACTAGTATAGATTAGAGCTGGAAACACAGGGAATCCAGGACAGATAAACCCCTCAGCACCAATAGTGAGAGTAGCAATGCCAGGAGGGGAAGGGGAAGGTGGGGAGAGAAAGGGGACCCAATCGCAATGATTGACATATACACTAACCCCTTCCCAGGGGGACAAAGCACGGAAAGTGGATGAAGGGAGACAGTGGTCAGTGTAAGACATGAAAAAAAATGTATAAATGATCAATGGTTCATGAGGAAGACGGTGGGGAAATGAGCTGATACCAAGGGCTCAAGTAAAAAAAGAATATGTTTTGAAAATGATGATGGCCACTTATGTACAAATGTGCTTGACACAATGGATGGATGGATGGATGGATGGATGGATGGATGGATGGATGGATGGATGGATGGTGATAAGAACCTCCAATAAAATAATTTTTTTTAAAGTCTCCCAAACCAAACTCACTACCATGTAGTCATTTGGACCCATAGTGATCCTATAGAACAGAGTGGAAGTGCCCCTGTGGGCTTCAGAGACTATAACTTTTTAGAGGAGTAAAAAGTCTCATCTTTGTCTTGAAAGAGTCTCCAAGATGAGCTTCCCTCAGAGCCACACAACTCCGCTCTCCAGTTCCCCGATGCACCCCAACTCCCGGAATCACGTGTTCTTCCTCAGATTTTTCTTCACGCCTATTCTCCTGTTCCATTTCTCATACATGTAGGTGGCCCTTGTGGTGTAGCCGTTCTGCATTGAGCTGCTAATCTCAAGCTCAACAGTTTGAAACCAATGGCCAAACCAACACAAAAGGCTTTCTACTCCAGTAAAGAGGAGCATCCTTGGAAATCCAAAGGAGCTGTTCCGCATCATCCTGTGGAGTCATTTGGAGTCGGTTCAACTAGATGTCAATGACAGAGAAGTCAAAAAAGAGTCAACTGTGACTGATTTTAGACCTATTTTGAAACTCTAATGGAGCGATTTACTCTGTTCAAATATATCATTGCTTCTGTAAACTTAGTAAGCAGAGTCGATAAATAACCCGATGGAGGAAAATGGCCACTAGGTTCCATTTAGAAATGTATTGCTATTTCCAAAACCAAAGCTACTGGACATTCAGTGGAAAAGTAAAAGGCTGGATGCTTCTTCAGTGCTAACCTTTATTAGATAAATGCAGCGAGAGCCCAGAGATGATAGTCAAAGTTAGCTTCTCATCACCAATGTCTCTTCGTCTCAGAATCAAAATGATTTTCATGGTTTAGGAGAGGAATTTTGTCTAGGAACAAGTTCGAGAGCAAATGAAGAATTGTAGATGGGAGTATCTCTCAGCATGGTTTCAGGTGCAAGTAATAGAAAAATTTAAGCCCAAATCAAACATACTGAAACAACAAAAGGAACATATTGTCCCACACTAAACAATAACAGATTGAGATTTTGCCAAGACTTGCTCAGGGCCCTGGCTCCTCTGTGTTATAATTCCTGTGTCTGTATGTCTGCACAGGAGAGCCGTGCTTCAGGGTGGCTTCCCCATGGCTGCAGCACCCTTAGGCCACAAAAGTGCGCTCAGCATTGTTCAGAGAAAGATCTGAGCTCATCATTTCTCCAGTCATTGCTTTTAAAATTCAAAAACAAAAAAATCTGTGATTATTTCTGACCAGATTAATCTGGGCAGGTAGCTAGCATGCGTTAACTGTTTTAGAGCTAAAATATTGCTTATTCCTGATATAATTATTACGCCAAAGGATATGAAAGACCGCTATTGGCTTTTGCTAATTAGGGTCCACTCAGTCTACTGGTAGAGGGATGGAATAAATCTGGAAAGGCAACTAAAATCCCTACCACACTAAGTCCAACTCAATAGATCTGATCTCTTCACTGGGAACTTCCAAGATGATGCTTCCGGTAGATACCATGCTACCGTACTCCCCCAGCTTGCTCACACCTGCCATGGCATTCTGAGTAAAAACCTGCCTACGTGCCATTGCTGAGCGAACTGAGAATCAAGAGTGTGAACTAGCTCTTTCAACACTTTGCAAGTAATAAATGGTACAACAAAGGAACACATTCCCCTCCAGTATGCGCCTCCCACTGACAGAAAGATAAACCGAAGCTTGAGAATGTTATCGTCCCAGACTAGTCTTCCACTTCAGAAGTAAGTCCAGTCATATGGAAGTCCTATCAAAGAAGGGGCTCAGCTCTGTTTTCATACATGCATCATTTGCTTTGAATACAAACTCCATAGTTTGAATCTTAGAAAATGCACTCTGAGTCCTTACAATCATCTCAGGGTCTAATTGCAATCGTTGGACATTATAGAATGTGCACATTTCAGCATCTGTGTGTATTTGTATGCCCTATTTCCCAATGCTGTTAAAAAGCTAACTGATAAGAGGTGCGTATGGGCTTTAATTAATGGGGATTGTAGGTGAGGGACAAGGGGACAAATCTGTGGCACATGGTAACCAGTAACCTAGTCCATCTCATAAAATCTTTCTGGGGTTGTTACATAGCACCCACCCCAGCCTGCCCAACTTGTTATTTCCAGATCAGTATTCAGACATATTTTTAGGTTGAAGCTATATACCCTAAACTATCTTCATCGCCCGGATGTCTCAAGGTATGGCAGAGTTATCAGGACAGTGCTCATATAGAGCTAAGTACAAGAGAGGAGGGTGGGAGAATCCCAAATTTGCTATTTAATTTAGTTACTTATCAGTAACATTTAGTTATTTATTTAATTTAGTTACTTATCAGTAGCATTGGGTGGCTGTGGGCAGCTTTCTAACCTCCTGAAACTTTGGGCAGTTTTCAACACGATTTTGGTTCAGCTTTCTAACCTCCCTAAATGTCCATTTCTCTTACCTGTAAACGGAAATGACAATAATATATACCCATATGATTTCATGAACACAATATGCGGCAAATATAAAGCAATGAAAAATAGTGACTTCTACTACTATTAATACTATTTAATTTTATTTTTATCATTATTAATGATAAATAGTATTTGACTAGTTGAATTTATGCTTTTTATCACTGCTAGATATTAGATACAGGTAGAGATATAACTACATACATAAAATGGCTAACAGTGATGAAAAAGGATAAATTTCATTATCATATATATAGAAATATATATACATATATAACACATAGGTATATACTGAATCTTGGTGATGCTATGGGCTAGGTGCTTGGCTGCAAATAGCAAGGTCAGTAGTTTAAATCCAGCAGCTCCACCATGGGAGAAAGATGAGACTCTCTGTTCCCATGAAGATGTATAGTCTTAGAAATATAATGCCATCTGCTTAATATATTGCCTTTGGGAGCCTAAACTTTATTTTAGATAAAGATCTGTTTTCCTTTTTTTTTAGAATGATAAACCAACATAGTTTTTAAAAATATCTTATCTATTTAATTTCTGACTTCTATTATCCAGTCGCTGTGCTTAAAGTTCTGCCCCCATTTTTGTTTGCTAAAGTAGCAGATCTTCTTATGATTTTCTTTCGTAATTACTTTCATCCTTACCCCAACCAAGCAACAAAAATGCAGTCATTGGCACACCGTCAGTGTATCCAAATGTCACTGGCACACCAAATGTCACTGGCACACCGTCATTGTAAACCAAATGTCATCGGCGCACCGTCAGTGTATCCAAGTCTCAATCAGCTTAACCTGAAGCTCTGGTCTGTGTAGCACTTTCACCGTTCCATGTCAAGTGCCCTGAGCAAATGAAACACGCTGCAATCATAATGTCTACTAAAGGAAATTGAACATGCCCACCCAGGAAAATTACTCCATTGTCATAGCGGCTCTTTTACAACATAGGTCAAAAAGCACAGAAAAAAAGAACAAGCTTGGCAGCAAACTCCACAGCCTGTTAGAAAGTTGTGGTAGGTGTGAAGCAAAGAGAAAGGGAGTATCTAATGAGATGTGGAAGAAAATACCTGAAATGCAATGTGATCCTAAAAAGACGCTATCACAGATAAGGTGTGCATCAGGGGCCCTGGGGGTGGAGTGGGTTACACCTTGGACTGCAAACCATAAGGTCAACAGTTTGAAACCATCAGCAGCTACTCAGGGGAAAGATGAGGCTTCTGATCCTGTAAAAATTGCAGAGCCTTAGAAACCCAAAGGGCAGCGCTGCTCTGTTCTTAGGGTCATGATGAGTAGGAATCAACTTGATGATTTTACATTTGGTATTTCAGTTTATTGTGCATGGACAAAGGTGTGGTGTCTAAGTAATAGATTCATAGAGAGAACAACGAGGGGATTTACTGTGAGTCCCTTTTGAAGATAAAGAAACAGGAACCCAGAGAGGTAAGAAAACTTCCCCAATTCCTCACACCCAACTATTGGCTCCCACTGAAGAAGAAACAAGGTGCCCTGCTTTCCCCGTGGTTTGCATTCTACTCTTGAAAGGTAAGGGCACAAAGGTGGCATCTGAAAGGGACTTGGGATTCTTTGACATTATTATTTTTTTAATTAAAGGATTGGCTTACAGTGCAGTAAAAGGAAGACAGGTTATTTTTAAACTGTTTCCTGGCCTGATAGTTATTAAAATGTTGGAAAGCAGACACTCGTCACCATCAATTACACACTGTGTTTATATGGTGCTGTGCTGGCTCCCAGAGATCAAGGATGATCACACCAAAGCTCTGAGGCCGCTGCTATTTCTGGTAAAGATAGAGCCTCTCTATGTTTACACTGAGCTGAGAGCATGAAAATCTCTAGCTCTAAGAGGTAACTTCGCAATCTCACAAACCGTAGGACATATGGCAAAGTTACGGCACTAACAAGCAACAGCTGTAGCCTGATTTCAGCTCTATGAGGCTACTGGTCCCACGAAAAAGTGGAAATTGCAAAACAAATGCCAGAGGAGACTTTCATGCGATCATTGATGAAAATGGGTTACACAAGCTGGTCACACGAAGGAAGGAGAATAGTAGGCTTTGAAATTTGAGCCAGAACCTAGTGTAGCCCAGTAACACCGGAACCAGCTTCTTTATGCACAACATTTATAGGATGTGTCTGAAAATTAATATCACACTGCATCATACCCATTTTGACCTAATGCCAGCTGAGTTGACTTGCCAAGTCAGGACCAGGTGCCTGGGTCTTACTCATTAGTAACGCTCCTTGCCCATTTGGTTGAGCTTTCCCTTGGCTAGAGGGAACCCTGGATTCTGTTTACAGAAGAAATAGTTCTTCCCCAGATCGGCAACATGGAACAATAAATTATCTGGTGATGTTTCAGATTTAAATGAGGTAGATCTTCAAACAGTTCAGAGGCAGTCTATTGGTAGGTGTTCATGGAGGGAGAAAACGATTTCCAGGAGACACAGCACCATCTGGTGAAGGTGAAAGCATAATCTTACCAACGTACTCTGGAACGGAGTCTTATGACTATAAATCGTTGTTGACGGGTCAAAATCGGTGTCAATAAATGTGGACAAATAATGGGTGAAGAGAAAGGTAATTGGATGGTAGCAGAGCTACAATTAAAGACGAGGGTGTTGATAAATTCTAAGTGAGGGATTACAGGTGGACATTTCCATGTCGTCAGTCGTTCACATATGAAACAAGTGTTCATTGGGTATCTACCATGCCTTACTCTAGGTATTTATTAGTTTAACAGCAGCAAAAATAACAAGGTTTCAGCCCTTCTGCTCTATTGAGGAAAACTCAACAAAACCACACCCACTACCATCCAGTCATTTCCAACTCACAGGGACCCATACGTATAGGGGTTTTAAGGCTGTAAATACTTAGGTGAACTGATAACCTAATATTTCTCTAAATTCTACGGAGAGAACCAAAAATAATGTGCACAAAATAAGAATTCCATGTGATAATAGATGCTATTGTTAAAAGGAAAGGAAATGAGGGATTATTAAAAGGAAAGCGATAGCATAAGCGATCAAAGATGACCTCTCTGAGAAGATGGCATCTGAGCAAGGACACTCACTCAGGCACGGGGAAGAAAGGAATGAACTTAGAGTACTTAGAGAACAGAAACAGGCTGGGCGGAAGGACGAATGCCATGAAAAGAGTGCATATGCAGAGCAGGTAGAGACAAAGCCAAGTCGCATCACGTTGTCTGGCATAGAAAGATTGTTTTCCCTTCTTCCATGAGCTGGGAAGTGATTGGAGAGTTTTGAGGGGATGAGTTGGGTCATCTAAATGGTCTTTTAAAAAACATCACTCTAACTGCTTCATGGAGAATCGACCAAGAGGAAGTAGAGCGAAGTATGTAAGTAATGTGAAAAAGGATTCCGGCTGGAATCAGGAATTGGGTGGTTTAACAGGGAAGAAATGGTCAGCGAAAAATCCAACAGGATTTATGGATGGATGGAGCATGAAGGAAGGGAAGGGTAAAAGAATTTCTAAAATAAAAACTACAAAAAAACAAGAAATATTGGTCTCATTTCTGAGATAGAAAAGAGTGGAAGAATTTTGGAAGATAGAAATCAAGAATTCTGTACTACAAACACACTGTTTAAGATGCATGTTAGACATCAAAGATGGGAGGTCATGTAGGTGGCTTGATATATAATTCCAGAACTCCAGGGAGAGGTATATTCTGAAGGTAGAAATTTGAGGGTCAGAAATGTATATGCTGAATGATTAGGAATGAACGCCGAGAATATTGTGTTAAGAAGGACTTTGAAGAACAATAAAAATGACAAGGTCCTAGCCCTTGAATTCTCTTTAGACGAGACAAAAAATAAAAAGTGGAAAAAAACATCATCTCATGTGTAAGTGCAGTAGGAAATAATTCTGAGATTGGATAGCAATTCGAGTACCATTAAGCCCCCAAATGCTGGCGTTTTGAAAATAGCAGAAGAAAAAAATAGGTTGTAGTGACGATAAAGAAGTAAGTCATGCTGCAAAACACTAATCCCAAGCAAAGATGTTTTATACAAACAAGGCATAAACCAGGACCTCAGTTCAAGTTGGGTATTCATACTGAAAATAGAATGCATTACAGAGTATGAATAATAATAGGTGTCATTAATTGATTTTATTTCATTTCACCTTTATGTCGAGCCTGAAAAATAATTATCATTGATCCGGTTTCATTGGTGATTGAATTAGAATTTCACCAACCAAGTGTACAGGCGAGAAAGTGGTGGCATTAAAATTCAAGTTGACAATGGATGGATAGATGGATTGTGATGAGTTGTACGAGCCCCCAATAAAATGATGGGAAAAAAATTCAAGTGTAGGTTTGTCTGACTACAAAGTCCATAACATTCCATTAAATCATAGGAAATGTCAGAATTTTTAAATATTCAAAATAATTGTATTTCTAGGCACCATATATGCATTTATAAATTTACATAATGTATTTTACAGCCATGGATTAGGTAGCTCTTTGGCAACATATAAGTCCTGCATATGAGAGTAAAGTATGTAAAAAGCAGAAAATCAACAAAGGAGATTGAGTGTATACTTGAATAGATATCATTTTTTTATACCCAAGCAAAGTTTTCTTGCTCACTCCTACCTCTGACCACCCCCTTCCTAGGTGGTCAATGACAAAGCAGAAACTTCAGTCAAGGACAGTGAGTCAAAGTGCTGGGACTCAGGCTGCTACAGAGAGAAGGGATGAGCAACCCAAAAACCCTTTAATCGTTGGCTAGGGTCGTGCCACAAGGCCTCAGCATTCCCTGCCACCCCAAGTGGAAATATCTTGGTCATTGTGAATGTGACAAGTCTCCTGCTGCCATCTCTCTGCAGAAAACAATGCAAAGGATGTTGTATAAGGCTTTTGGTTTTTGCCTTTCTGTGGTATGTGTATATGTGTCTGTATATTGGGGTGGGGTATGGGTGGGGTCCAGGGCATTTGAAGGCTAGGCAGGGTCTGAGACTCCAGGCAGATCCCAGGCACTATCCAGGAAATGACATCTACAATGGGAGAAGGCTCAAGGATCTCAGGTCTCAGAATGATCCTCTGCACATCCAATAATTTATCGATAAAGAATTACCCATTTCCAGGATGTCCCTGGCTAGAAACCATCTGGCCCAAGACTTTCTATACCCACCTTCTCTCAATCACTGGGCAACACCAAAAATGCTGTTTGAGGACTGGTCTGAGTTCACCCAGACCAAAGCATTGACAGCATCACTAGAAACTAGATCAATGATGTTCAGCTAGACTAGGAACTGGAAAATGCATTAAACTGTGCCAAAATCTTCAAGATCACCAGCTGCTCCAAAACCATAAGTCACTTCCAAAAAGGTGGCATACCGAGCAGGACATTGCCATAAGCAAACCAGACCTTTTGGGCCTGCAGCTGGCCCTGTTGAAAGTGACATGGCTGTAAATAGGCATTCTCCAGAAATACAGATTGTGGGGCAGGAGCAAGCATATCCTTTTCAGAAACATGTGCAATTTTTCACATCGTCAGCGTTGCATTCCTGAATGGAATACTGGTGGGAGAGATGGACTAGAAAGCGGCTAGAGTGTGACTCTTTCTGCTTCAATCTCCTTTCTGAGGGCATGGGGAGCAGGGGAACCTTCAGAATTAACTGGGCTCTGCTGCACTCAGAATATTCTCAATCACCTAGATCCACGTGAAGGTTGGACTTTGAATAAGGAAGACCAAAGAAGAATCAATGCATTTGGATTGTGGTGCTGGCAGAGAATAAGGGAATTACCACAGACTTCCCAAAGAACCAGCAAAGCTGTCTTAGAAGAAGTGCAGCTAGAATGTTCCCTGGAAGCAAGAATGGCAAGACTTTGTGTCATGTGCTTTGAAATTGTTGTCAGGAGAGATGAGTCCCTGGAGAAGGACGTCATGGTTGGGAACGCAATGGCCTTGGGAAAGAGAAGACCTTCAACGAGGTGGACGGACAAAGTGGCTGCATCTACAGGCTCAAACATAAGAAGCTGTGAGCACGGCACAGGACCGGGCAGTGTCTTCTGCAGCACTGGGGTCACTATGTGTCGGAGCCAACGCAATGGCACCTAAGCACATACCCAGAGACCTGAGGGTGTGTCCTGCTGGTTCTCGGTGGTGGAAACTGAGTAGCATGGGGCACAGATCAGCTGGATGAGGGCAAGAGGCTTGAAAATCTGGTATTTACACCACTGAGTCACAGTGTCCACAATGACTTGATACAGGCCTCTCTGAGCAACGTGAGAGAGGAGTGCTAGATACAAGCATGAGAAATCATGCCCCCAAACATTCTTCTTGGTTTTCAGTGTGGTTTCTTGGTTGGAGACCAGACTAACCTGGTGGGCAGAAACAGCTACCCTTCAGGAGGGACGACGTGGTGTCACTTGAAGGACAGGACAAGCGAAAGCACTTGCTGATAACTTATTGTTATTCCTTAATCCCACTAATATTATTAAACTCAGGATTGACACTGGGGTCCAGGGGCAAGAGAAAGAACAAATCCACGAGTTAGTATTAGGTCTGAGAAAGCAAGGTGAAAACCCTCAAATGTATAGGCAAGGAGGTTCTACCAGCGTGAAAGAACATCACCTTCTTAACCATTTCTTGGTTCTGAGCCTAGGCATTTGCAATTGGTTAGGCACAGTCTGAAACCCACTAGCTCTCCAAGGAAACACTAGGAGTGCACAAGCATCTAGCCCGTTGTCATTGCACAGACATCTCTTTATAGGGCAAGAACTTACCTTATGTTACTGGCTATTGATCCAACTATGCATCAAATTACAATGTGAATTGGCAAAAAGTGAGCACACCAAGAGTGTTGGAAACTAGATGTGATTCTTGGGCAACAAATACGACATCCTTACTACGCTCATGCGTGTTATTGCTGTTAGCTACCAGTGAATCAGTCCCTGTGCCGCGCAATGAAGCACTGCCCGGCCTGTGCCATTCTCACAACTGCTCTGCGACTTGAGTCCATTACTGTAGTCTCTGGAGCAAGCCATCTTGTTGAAGGTCTTCCTCCTTTCTCTGTCCTGCTTCCTTACCAAGCAGGATGCGCCTGTCCAGGAGCTGCTCTCTCCTGATGACATGTCCAAAGTACGAGAGAGGAAGTCTCGCCATCCTTGCCTCGAAAGAGCCTTCTAGCTGTCCTTCTTCCAAGATAGAATTGTCTGTTCTTTGGCCGTCCATGGTACTTTCAAGATTTTTTTTTGGAGCGCCATAATTCAAATTTAGCAATTGGTCTTCGGTCTTCCTTTGTCAAAATCTAACTTCCACGTGCCTATGAGGAAATTGAAAATACCCTGACTTGGAACAGGCACATCAGAGTCCTCAAAGTTACACCCTTGTTTTCAACACTTAAACCAAAAGGTCTCTTGACTACTTCATTCATGAGCATTGATTATGGATACAAACAAGGAAAGATTCTTGACAACGTCAAACTTGTCCCATTTATCATGATGCTCCCTACTACTGGTCCAGTTGTCAGGATGTTGGTCTTCGTTACATTGAGTTGTAATCCACACTGAAGGCTGCAATCCTTGATCTTCATTAGCAAACGCTCATGTCCCCGCCCTTTCAGCAAACAAGGTTGTGCTATCTGCATATGGCAAGATGATAATCAGCCTTCCTCCAATCCTGTACCCACACTCTTCTTCATATAATCTAGCTTTTCTGGTGATTTGCTCAGTGTACTTTTGCATAAGTCTGGTGAAAGGACACAACCCTTATACACACCTTTCCTGGTTTTAAACCCTGCTTGTTCCCTTGTTCCAGTTGTGCAGCTGCCTCTTGATCCACACACAGGTGTCACATGAGCACAATGCAGTGCTCGTGGATTCCCATTCTTTTAAAATCATTTTATTGGGGCTTGTACAACTCTTATCACAATCCACACATACATCCATTGATTCCCATTCTTATAAAATCTATACATAGTTTGTTATGATCCACACCACTTGAATACTTTAGCATAGTCAATAAAGCACAAGTAAACATCTTTCTGGTATTCTCTGCTTTCAGCCAAGTTTGTTATCCTCTAAAGTAGATGAGGAAATACTGGTTTCTTTTTAAATTATGGGGCAGAACATAGATATGATCAGAGCTCTACAGAGCAAGTGTTCTCAGAGAGAATCAAAGGTATGTGAATAAAGCATCCTGTGGGGGATTTGGAAAATCCTTTATAGAAGACAAATTTGTAAACAAACACACACATATGTATGTGAAATATACATCCACAATATCTGTGCATAAAATGTATCTGCATCTCTGACTAAATCTCTACCTATAAGAGGAGTTCTGGTGGCAGTGGTTAGGCTTGCTGACTGAAAGATGGACAGTTCAAACCAACAAGTGCTCCCTAAGAGAAAAATATGGCAGTCTGCTTTTGTCTAGATTACAGCCTTAGAAACCCTCGTGGCAGTTCAACTCCACCCAGCAGAGTCCCTCTGAATCGGACTTGACTTAATGAAAGTCTGTTTGCTTGTTTGATTATTTGTGGGGGTGGAGACAGGAGCTCTGGTGGGGCAAAGGCTATGCACTGGTTACTCTTGCACAAGTGTGTGCATACACGCAAGCGTGCATTTGCTCTGTGTAAAACCATGCTTCCTGTTAAGGGCCACAAACTCTCAAGTTGAATTCTTTTGTCAAGTAGATCGTCTGATGCTATAAATTGAAGAACGTTCTTCTGGGGAGAGTTAGAAAGGGAACAGTGTGACCTGCAGAAATACATGTCCCAAAAGGGAAACCTACTGCCCTGGCCTCCTTGATGACTCAGCGCGACCCCAGTGGGTTTCTGAGACCAGAACAGTGTATGGGAGTTGAAAGCCCAGTATTTCTCCGCGAAGCTGCTGGTGGTTTCAAACTGCAGGCCATGCCGATCACAGCCCAACGTGTAACTAGTACACCGCACTCAAAATTATATAGGCCTAAAAATCAATGTAAAGACCTCAATGTTGGGTATGTCAAGAAACAATAGCTCCATCTTTTGATATTTTTGTTGAATAAAGGATTCTATGAGTGTACGGTGATACCTTTTGTCCCCTCATTCACTACCATCAAATCAATTCTGACTCAGGGACCCCATAGGGCAGTGTGGGCTTCCAAGACTATGTATAACTCTTTCCCGCTGAGCGGCTGTGGGTTTTAAACTGCAGACCTTGAGATAAGCAGCCCAACGTGTAACCACTACACCACCAAGGAGCCTGGCCATTTTCAATTATCTTTGGATAATTGAATCACTTTCAATGCAAACAGAAAAGAGTCATTTAAAAAAATGTTTTAAGATGGTCTGGGGTCAGGGAGATAGTTCCAAGCCTCTCCCGATGATTTCCCAGGTTGAAAAGTTTAATGACACTTGAAGATACATAAAATTACTTGAAACTTTGGTGAATTTCTTAGATCTGTAGATCTTCTTTAAATCTATAGATCTCCCTGAACAATAAACATACCTGAATCCCCAGTGACCAAACCCAAACGAAGGCTTTCGCTTCCCAAACCAGATATCACCTCTCCAGGGAAAGCCAGACAGTTTTGCCAGAAGCCCAAGTAACCTGTTTTATCTGAAACTGGAAACGGTCCTTCATGTGTAGCAGCTGTCATGACCTCATGTCAAGCTGCGGGTGGCTTAGCACGAACTGAACCCGCAGGCACTGAGCCTCCCGCTCCTTGGACGGATCTCCTGGTGAAGCAGGACAGCTCAACACTGCCCGGGGAAAGAAGGAATTAGCATGCTAAATAGCAGCCTCTTGCAAGTGAAAATTATTCCTGGCTAGTTACGCATTTGAATGAGCTGAAAATCTAAATACACACTGTTCCTCGAACACATACATATACCTTTCCACATAATGACAACCCTTCAAGTTCCATAATTCAGCCTTTGCCACACTGGCTCTGCAGCTTAACGGCAACCACCTTTAGACTTGATTGTTATCTGACTAATGATATGAATAGCTTATTCCCAGGTTAAGCTTTCCCCAGCATGGCAGTGAGAGAGAGCCCACCAGAATGCCTTGGGAAGAAATTGCAAACAATTGGCCTATGGACATGTTTACCTTTCTCCAGAGGAGCCACTGGGAGTTTCCAGCTGCTGACCCTGCAGCTAGCAGCCAATGTGTAACCCACCAGACACCAGCTCCCACCAGATGAGACAGGTCTTATTTCAGTTCCACGGAGCTGAAGTTTGCCACTAGGCTCTGGTATCGTCCCTGAGTTGGCCCAGGTGATACTGCAGCCTCTACAGGGCCCACCTCTAACTATGTTTCAGGGCTTATCTGCAAGACCACTTTGTCTTTACCTGAGACATCCTTTTGCAAACACTCCAGGCAAAATCTCTAAGAACCTCCATATCATATCTGGGTGATTCTCAATCCTATGCAAAGGGCTATTCTCAGGTTTAACTTCTGCATGACCATCCTGTGAAGCTTAGTTTCAACTAAGCTAGGAAGCCTGTCTAGAAACCAGAATTCTGAAATGCTAAACAGAAAAGGGAGCCCTCTCCTAGCCCTTAGCATTACTTTCAGTTCATGCAACATTCTTCCCTTTCTGATAGTTTACTCGAAAGAGACAGAGTGGAACACATGGCTGACCATCTGCTACTTCTTATTTCTTCCTCTTCCTCACCAAATCCTTCCAGCTAATTCGAGTGTTTCCACCTTGCTCTTCCTATGTATCCAGGATGTCTTTTATGAAACTCTACACTCAAGCCTGCTAGTCCGGGTTCTAAGTATGTTAAATGCCAGGACATATGGAATGTAAGCATAAAGTACATTCGTATATTATTTTCTCAACAACACTGTATTATTCAGGTGTTAGAAGGTGAATAATATGTTTCTTTTCATTCTTGATGAGACAGGTGACAGATGTTGCCCTTAGACTGACTAGAAAGAAAGTTGTATATACTGAAAAGCCAAAAAGAAGAACACAGAAAAAGTATCGAATAATAGTGTTCCAGGTCTCTGCTCCAGCGCCACGCATCCGCCTCCCCTTCCCCCGCCACCTGACTCGCGTGATGGCCAACAATAAGGACACCTTCAGCGCCTTCAAGCCAGATGTGCAGCGCGTGCATCAAGTGTGCAGCGTGGCCTGGTGGACGACATCATCAAGAGCTTTGAGCAGAAGGGGTTCCGTCTGGTGGACATGAAGCTAGTTCAGGCCTCCCAGGAATACCTGCAGCAGCACTACATTGACCTGAAAGACCGCCCCTTCTTCCCAGGGCTGGTGAAGGACGTGAACTCTAGACCCATGGTGGCCAAGGTCTGGGAGGGGCTGAATGTGGTGAAGACGGGCTGGGTGATGCTGGGAGAGACCAACCCAGTGGATTCTCAGCCAGGCACTCTCCGAGGGTACTTCTGTGTTCACATTGGCAGGAGCACCATTCATGGCAGCGATTCAGTCAAAAGCACTGAGAAAGAAATCAGCCTCTGGTTTAAGTGGAGGAGTTGGTGGACTACAAGCCTTGTGGCCATGACTGGATCCACGAGTAAAAGGCGGACAAAGCAGTCCCGTCCCCATGGGTCCATGGCACTGTGCCTGTCCTGTGGACAGCTCTTCTTCTGAGGTTGGAAGCAGTAGGATTGATGTCCTGTCTCCTTTCAAAGCACACTGACCAATGAAATAAAGTCTTTGGGGGAAAAAATGTTCCATTGTATATGCACAGAATCAAATCCATTGGAAAGAATTAGGTATATATGAAAAAATACATACAAAGTTAACTATAGAAACCTACCAAATGTCACCACTCATCTGTCATTCTATAGTGGTTTACCTATTGCCTTTTTGCTGGAAGTTCTGCCACCTGTATTTCAAGGACCAGCAGAGCAACCATGAGGGACAGGATTCTTATTTCCAATGAGCATTCTGCTAGTGCTTCTTCCAAGACAAATTTATTGGGTTTTTTGGCAGTTCATAATCCTTCCAATATTCTACGTCAGCACCATAATTCAAATGTATCAATACTTCTTCAGTCTTTCTTATTCAATGTCTATATTCCATAAGGCTTTCATTGTTTAATTTTCAGAGACAAATCACCAAATTGTCCCTCCTAGTCTATGCTCTATAGAAACCACTGACAGGTGGCTACACATATAAGGAGTCCTTCAAAAAGTTCATGGAAAAATGGAATTAAAATATGATATAATTTTTTCCATGAATCCTTAGAAGCCCACTTGTATTTTGGAGAAAAAATCCCTGATATTCTGGATGAAATGTTCAGGTTACATACAAGAGATAGTGTTAATAGCAGCTTAGAAATGCAGGTGACAGGCTGAGCCTCAACTTAATGCTTACCTGATTGTTTACTGACACATAGAGAATGACGCCCTTCTTTTAATGCTGTTTTACTGTAGAAACTACTCGTATGAGAATAAAACAAACAAAGATATTGAAGTTGTCACTAAATATACAGCAAACCCTATAGGTTTCCTGCCAGGCACCCATCCTGTGCCCTTAGGGTTCTCAGGGAGTCTCGGAGGCTGCGAAGTCACTGTCCCTGACTACAAGAATATGTAGACCTAATGGTGGGCAAAATGGCCCGCATTATATTCACCTAGAATCATCTTTTACTTGTTTGGTTATTAATTTTTCAAACATGCTACTGATACTTTGTATCATGTGAGTATGCCACTTGACCATGTTAATCGAGGTGTATGCGTGTTATTTAACCATGCGATGCTGCGGTGGAACTATTCTGCATGAAGCTATAATGACGGGAAGCTGACTTTTTGAATTTTTCAAAATTGGTTGGACTGTACAACACACTGAGTCAAACCTGGCACCAAACATGGATTTTATTTATTATTATTTAATAATGTATCAAAACTGGAACATCAGTGGTAGCAAACGTACTGCACACATGCAAGATGTTCACAGTAAAAGGAAAGTGGGTGCACAGGGGGCAGAGGACATATACGAGCCCTCTGCGTTGTTATACATCATCTAGTGTATCTAAAATTGTTTTTTTAAGTATGGGAACTTTTGTTTCTGACTGTACATATCACTGTACATCATATATATATATATATATATATATATATATATATATATATATATCACCTCTAAGAAGAATAAATTCAAAATAATGGTATTACTTACTGAATTGAAGAGTCAAAATATAGCTCAAAAAACACTACCTAGGAATTCAGAAAGTATAAATTGCATTCCATTGATTCTCAGAAAAAACAACAACAACTAATCCTTTCCCCACAAAAAAAGCAAATGTGAAGTTAGATAAGCCTAAAAGAAACGAGGGCAGATTCCTAAAGAGCGAACACGTTGTGAGCATGTGGGCTTTCTCTCAACAAATTAATGCATTTTCCTTTTCAATCTGCTTTTTAGCGTTGTCTCCTTTAGGCCTGGATTGTGTCTGGGCTTTGCTTTAACTAAGACAGTGGAGATTCTGATCTGAGGCTTTGCTTGCTTTTCAGCTTGTTTGGTTTTAAATATTATTTTAAGACTATGGTCTGTTAGCTTTCCTTCCATCCTGTCTTTTCTCCAAAGAATGTGTTGAAATTATCTGAAAATCCTTGTGTTTCCAGGGAATAACTGAAACATATAAGCAAACATAAACGTTCAGGCCCCAACTTGGCAAGAGGATGTATACTACAATGCTCACAGTTGGATAGGTCAGCCGGGAATGGCGCGAGGGAGGGAAGAGATGATAGGTGGACGCTCTCCTTATTAATCGACTTAGAATCTGCATTCGGGACAAGTGGGCAAAATCAAGGGACCAGTTGGGCTTTATTTATTGATGATCCCATCTAGTCTGTTCTGCTTCCTCTTTATTGCTTGTTCTCCGACATTCCATGTGCCAGCCTTTTGAAAACCAAAAGACCCTTCAGAATCTTTGCATTGATTCTCCTCCTGCCTTTAGATATACCTTCCTGAGAACATATCACAAGGCATCGCATTGTCCCACCCTATGGTTCCCCAATCTAACTAACCTGTAATGTTCACGAGAGTGGGGCATGCTTTCTTCTTCCTGAACTCCTCAAATTTAGCACAACTTTGACACATAATATACGTGTAATGGATATTTGATCAATGAGTGTACAGATGGTGATAACTAGTATTTTTTTTTTAGCTCTTCATATGTGGCAGGCACTGTAAAAAGTGTAGATTGAATTGTGTCTCCTCAAAATACCTGATGTCTTTGAAGGACTTGAATTAAAAAATGTATTAATATTTTAAAAATATTTAATCAAGTTTGATGTATTAATATTGGCTTGTATAGTGATTTTAATGTTTTTTCTAAATAAACATTTTCTCTTCAAAAACATTCTTGTATTAGAGCATATGATCCATCTCAAATTACATCAGTAGTATTTCTGGAGGATAAGGCAAGCTGACATTCATTCTATTGGTCTTTCTAGTGACATTTTAAAAGATCTCCCCTTCCCAATTGGATTGACTTTGCTATTTAATTGAAAATCAATGAACACATATGTGTGGCTCTACATATGCACACTCTGTTTTGTCACAGTCATTTACTCATCTCGCTTTCCACCAAGACTGTACTGGTCTGATTACTAAAACTTAATAAAAGTCTTGAAGTGGGGTAGTGTAAATACTCCAATTTTGTTCTCTTAAAGCTTTGGGGGTCTTTAAATTTCTATATGAATTTTAGATTCAGTTTGCATCTATCTTCAAAGAAGTTTGCTGGGATATCAACAGGGATTTCATTGAGATTAGAATAAGCAAACATGAATTTTCTGATGTATTATTATAGCTTTCCATTTATTTAGGTCTTCTTTAATTTTGTTCATAATATTTTTAGTTTTCTATGCAGAGGTATTGAACATTTTTTATTAGTTTGGGTTTTTTTGGGGGGGTTGTACTTCAAAGGAGTTGTAGTGGGGAGGGGGGTTTATTTGATTTTCCTACTGTTCTTTTAGCTTATAATGAAGTTTATTTCTATAGATTGCTCTTCTTTCTATAAATTTGCTAAACCACCTTATTAATTTTGCAGTACTTTTAGTAGAATCCTTACATATACAATAAACGTATTGTCTAAAGATGACAATCTTAATTCTTTTTTTACTAATCTTTGTGCTTCTTGTTTATTTGTTTCTTGCTTTATTGTGTTGGCTAGAACATCCAGTGCAATGTGAAATAAAAAGTGTGAGGCGGATAACGCCTACCTTAGTGTCAATTAAAGTGGTAAAGATTTCAGAGTTTCATCAATATGCACGATATTATTTATTAGTGGGATGTTTGCTTTCTAGCTAATCGAAGACATTTTATTCTATTACTGGTTTTCTGAAGAAATTGATCACGAAAGTTTAAAATTCACTTTACTATGCTTTGGTTGAAGGCTAACTACTTTTGAGACTTCAAAGTAACAGACCCAGCAGAAGACAAGCATGAATCAGAGAAAGAACAATGCCCTGTGGAGATCACCCAGGAACCTTGGCTGCAGTTACAGAAATTGAGGCAAGAACTTTTCACCAAAGCCAAGAGACACATCATTTATTTTTTCCCAGAATTCTATGATATAAGAACAATTATCTTCCTCCATTGCAATACCCTCCTTGTGCTTTAGTTTCCTCATTTATAAAAGGTGTGTGTCTCACAACAGAACCTACAGAGACAATAGGACCTTCTGGCTGAATTACAGAGAGGAAAAGTGATAGAGTGGGGGCTATTTCACAGTAAGGATCTGTGAGAGCTAGGTTTTTTGTGTGTTAACATGGCTCCCGTAGGAACATGTGGGCAGAGTTTAGCCTGTCAATCACTTCGCAGCTTGCTTGAGATAAATGGATCTCTGGAGACTGGGCTCCCTCTCTATCTGCTTCACTTTCCTGCTGTTGAGATACTCAGAGAGCTGGAGGAGCCACATGAAAACCTGAGATGCTTCCATTGGATCCGCGTGACTTCTAACCCACCAGCCTGTGATCTTCCTGCATTCAGCATCATTGTTTGTGACTGCATGAGTCTGAAGAAGAGCTTATGGACTAGTATCAGATTTATGGACTTGATATGCACTGCCTGGGATGTTTGCTTGGTATATAATTACTTTTTGATATAAGGCTCTTTTCTATACATACATGAGTGTAACTGCATTTGTTTCCTTAGTCAACCTGACCTAACACAGGGTCTGAGATAGGATTTGAACTCAGGCCAGTTGACTCCAGAACCTACACTTGTATTAACTACAGTACACTTAATGATTGAAAAGGCACAAGTTTCTTCTGGGACCCACATGTCTTCTGACAAAGTAAGCTCACCATGGAAGAGTGAAAAATCATCAGTGAATATTTTGATGGAACACTTTCAACATTAATTTAACAACTTGAAGGATAGAACTTTTAGAGCTAAAAGAAAGACTAAAAAAGAATATTTTCCACTGCTTTTCAATCCCTTCTTAGCAGACAGAAAATAAAGAGGTCAAGCAGATAGCAACAAGGTTACTGTGGTTAAAGTGGGCTGGAGGTGATAAGATCAAGATGCCCCTGCTGGCCTTCTCCACGGCGACTGGAACCTCTGAAGCATCTCAGGGGGCAGGTGGAACTCAGTTTTGATAGTACCCAGATATTGCTATTTAAAAAGATGAGACATCTAAGATCTTAAGACACAAAACCACTTGCCCAAGGACACCCACCTAATATGTGGCAGAGTCCAAGTCTTCTGACTCCTAGACATTCCACTATGTCATGCCTCAGAATTGATTCCCAAGCCCAGCTTCATGGCACCAGAGGCTGCCCTAGTTATGTCATGCTGCAAAGTGCTCAAAGCAAAAGTGAAAATTTACTTTTAGAAAATAAACATAGTGCTACACTTTCAAGTTTGTGATCAGAGACTAGGAACCAAAGTCAAAGCATTAAATAATAAGATAAGGTTAATTCTAGGTTATTGAAAATCTGAGTAGGTTGAGGTCCACAGTAATATTCAGCCATGCAAACTACACTCACACATTTAGATTCTGCCCTTGAATAACTAATCCTTAGCAAACTCACGATCTATTACTTTTACAAAGTTGTATTCGGAGGGAGCAGCAAGTACGTCAATTTTTTCAAAAACAAGGCAATGAAAGCCAGTGTTTACTGTACTAACGTGGGCTCCACTCTGCCTAGAATGTTCAGATTTTTAATAATAACCAACGTCAATGTTTAATTTAAAGCTGGAGCACACTGGTTAAGAGAATGCTAAAAATAATCTGCTTCATATTGATGACTTTGGCTTTGTTGACTCATAAAATGTCAGGGTTGAAGAAACATAACTAACGGAAGTTTCAGCTGTGATTGTACCTTTAATTATTGATGCTCCATTCTCAGCCTTCAGATCCAACAGCTAAGATGTGGCATGATGGAACAGAGGCTACCTAATAAACTGAGCATGGGCAAGTTCATTCTGAATTCTGTTTACAAGATTCGGAAACTTTAGTGCTTACAATAAAAAAACCCTGGAAAGTACCTTTCTACGTATTACCTGGCATTGCTTCATATTATATGGTAAGAAGAAAAAGGCAGGGTAGGGGGCAGCCATGAGGATCTGGGACATAGAGAACTAGCTAGCTTCATGTCCTTGACATGGCTACATATGAGCATGTATGCTCGTGAATCTACAAGAATGGTTTCTAACCAGAGTGCCCTTGCTTACAACAAAGACTCTCAAATTACCTAGAAGATTCCAGATACATCATGCTGAGATAGGTTGGTTGTAGAAGACTGAACTCTAGTCCTGACTGCTTTATACCCACTATAATTGGTCGTGATGCTCAATCTCATAAGAGCCTGCCTCACAATACACCTGATATGTCTGAAAACCCCGTAATGTCCTTCAACTACTATTTACTGTGCATGCATTAAATTGTTCCATTCTATAACAACATGCTCACATAAGGGCCTAGCATTGTTACCTTTGTCCCCATATAATGCTGGTCCACTCCATGAACCCTGTACTCGTACTCATAAAATGACAAGTCAGAATTGATTTCTGAAAACCACAAATAGAAAGATGACATAGGCTTTCCAGGAGGCATCAACATGCAGGTGAATCACGGATTGCTCATGACAATAAGAATAAGTCAGCATTCGATTTTGTGTGTGTGTGCCCTGTTTCCCTCTATAAAGTTTGTAGATTTTTGACATTTTCACACAGCTAGACTACAAAGTCAAAGCAAACCTACACACTCACCACCCTCCACAGGATCTGATTCAATGATTTGCAGCTTTGAGGTACAGCAGGCAGAAAGAGCCTTTGGACATTTCAATAGCAGCAAAGAAAGCACCTGCCACCAGATGTGCTTCTCCACTCTGCTGACGGAACAAGTCAAGCCCAGACCCACCATGGGGTGGGAAAGCGGGTTCATGTGCGAGTAGAGAGCCAGAAGTGAGAGGGTGACTTTGAAGAACAACGCAAACTAGCTCCAGAAATACTTTCATGCAACATTTTCATGTTAGCTGCTCCTAAAAATTACTTCTCACAAACAAAAAAAAAAAGACTTCATACGGAACCAGACTCATTTATGCTCAGACTCATTTGTTGTCTGCTCCCAGGGGTCTCTGTCCTATATTTCAAAGGGTGGTGGAATGGAAGAGGAAGAGGTAGAGCTAAGAGTGATATCAAGTGTTAAATCCGATGTGGACCCAGATGAGCGCTGACTCAGCCAGACTACGGAGGAAAGAATTTCACAAACACTTTTCAGACAGGGTTGTTAGATTTAGGAAACACAAAAGAATGCCTAATTCCTTGTTAGTTTCAGATAGAAAAAAAACTTTTTTAGTATAATTATATCAAAAACGGGCTATATTAATACTAAAGTAAATACATTTTTAATTAATAATAGGATTATGATCAATTATTTGTTGTTCAAAAATCAACTGAAAGGTGCTGATTATCTGGTATGTGGATTTCAATTCGTGTCTTGCATTATACTGGAAAAGCCTGGTATGTGGATTTCAATTCGTGTCTTACATTATACAGGAAAAGCCTGGTATTGGATTTCAATTCCTGTGTTACATTATACTGGAAAAGCTTATTTCCAGGGAAGGTTGTCTGAGTGACTCTTACTTTAGGAAGAGATTGGAAATGCTTTACTTGAAGGCTTACTCTCATTACAGACAGTTAGGTGTGCTTTCTGACTCTACGGAATAAGGACCTCCTGACTCTATCTCTCTCTGATTGCAAATATCATTGATATCATTGCTGACCTCCAGGTTTATCCCCAACCAATTCTGGATTCATTCCTTCTTTCTTGGAGAAGCCAATGGACCAGGTAATTTATGATAACTGACTCTGCTATGGGTCTTACAGACCGTGGATCAAACTCATGCAGTATATGTATGAATGAATGATGAGCCCAGCTACTTCCTCGGCGTTTCTCTTGTACCCAAACCTCTACTCAGAACCCTTGTTTCAGTGAGAGGGTTCCTTTGAGAAGCCACATACCAGGTACTCAATAGATATTAAATATGGAATTCAGTAATATAAACATATAAACTACAACATAACAGCGAGGCTTCAACTATGTGTTCATTCTCATATAACTTCTCTCACTCTCTGGCCCTTGATTTACTCATCTATAAAATTAGAGCACTGAAAGAGATAGATGATTCATCTCCCTAACCCCTTTAACTCAATACAAAGCTGTTTGCCTATGTGTATTCTCAGGGCCAGCCCTTGGTATTAAAAAATCTATAAAACTGTTCAATTTTCCTTTTAGGGAGGCCAAGATTTAATGTGTAAAGATAATATTGAGCAATAACTCATTGGGAAATTACTTTTGCTAAAGTTAGACAGTGTTTTATTTCATAATTCAACAGAAATCCCTCCAAATTTTTATTCTTGGGACCAGTTGAAGTTTCTCTATCTTTATACAGTGCCCTAAATAATAAGGCAAGACTTTCAACAAAAAATATCTATTTTTGCATATTCCTAGTAGTTCCTTTAAAAGAAAAAAAACCTTCTCTTACAAAAAAGTCTCATTGTTTGTAATTTTTATCCATTATTTCCTTTTTCATATCTTAGATGTATTAGGCAAATTATGACTGAGACTTTCCTTTCAAAATATATTCAATTAAATCAGTGGTACTCAAACCTAACTGTACATTAAAAATCATCCAGGGAGCTTTCAAAATGACTACAACCCAGGTCTCACAATAGACAAATTAAATCATAAACCCTGGGGAGAAGACAGTGCTTCGAATACCAGTCAGGATTAAGACCCACTGAATTAAGCCAACAAAATTGTTTCCATGGCTTTGATCTTTATATTGTCCTGGCAAGATATAGATAGAAAATATTAGATTATTTAGCCTGAGAGTATTGAGATGGGATATATTTGGAGGAGAAAATAAAAGTAGAGATGCCCCTGAGAATCTGAAGTCACAACAGACATTTGGCTGTGTGGCTCATCCATAGATGTAAATGTTTACAGAGACTCTGCTTGCAGCTGCAAAGAGGACAGTTCTCAAACCATCATCCTTGACAAGGTCAAGTGAGAATATAAAATAAGACACTGTAGATCCTTGCAATCGGTACTACAAGCATCCACATATAACCTCCTCCCTGGGGGGCGGACAACAGAAAAGTTGGTGAAGGGAGACATGGGACAGTGTAAGATGTGACAAAATAATAATTATAAATTATCGAGGGTTCATGAGGGAGGGGGAAAATGAGGAGCTGATGCCAGGGACTTAAGTGGAGAGCAAATGTTTTGAGAATGATGAGGGCAATGAATGTACAAATGTGCTTTACACAACTGATGTATGTATGGATTGTGATAAGAGTTGTATGATCACCTAATAAAATTATTTTTTTAAAAGAAACTGACATCTCTTCCCATTTACCATATTACAGAGCTCAATCTCAAAAGTGCCGTTCTAAACCAACTAGACATCTACGACTAAAGGACTCTATTTTTAAGCAACAAACAAAATTTGACTTTCTTCTCAATCTATTATTATTCATGATAAGTCTCTTCTTAAACTTTTCCCTTCTGTCTATACTGCTCCTTTTCCTTTTCCTCAGCCTCTTCCACTACTTCTACCAATACCATTGTTAGTGTTATTGAAGAGATTGCCAGGGGGAGGGGGGCATCCAGTGACAGAAGAAAGGTGGAACAGGGTCAGCTTCACAGGGTCACTAGTAACTAGACGCTCACTTTTCTTTCTAATGCTCTCACTCCAGGATCATTCAAAGTGTCAACCTTTATTGAGTACTTACTATGTGCCAGTTTGAATTTCCTTTATTTTTTATTCATTAAGAATCTCCAGATTCATTTTTGAAATATGATTTTTAAAGCATTTTATGAGGGACTCATACAACTCATCACAATTCATACATATGCATACATCAATTGTATAAAGCACATCTGTACATTCGTTGCCCTCATCATTTTCAAAGCATTTGCTCTCCACTTAAGCCCTTTGCATCAAGTCCTCTTTTTTCCCCTCCCTCCCTGCTTCCCCCTCCATCATGAACCCTTGATAATTTATAAATTATTATTTTGTCATGTCTTGCCCTATCCGGCGTCTCCCTTCACCCCCTTTTCTGTTATCCATCCCCCAGGGAGGAGGTCACATGTAGATCCTTGTAATCGGTTCCCTCTTTCCAACCCACTCTCCCTCTACCCTCCCAGTATCGCCTAATTTTATCCCCGTTTAATTTTAGTTGCAATATTCTGCAGGATGATCGATACTATCCTCCTTTTACAATTGAAGGCCTAGAAAAGCAAACCTGCTTGACTAGTAATTAGCACAATTAATATGAACCTCAAATTCAGGATTTCACACACTCTGGATGCATAGTTAGTTCCACTCAATAACTTGGTGAATATTAAGAAGGCACCGATAGAAGAGCCATACCAAAAAATGTTCCTTCACCACAAGCTCACGTCAACAATAATAGCAAAGTTCAAAGTGACAGAAAATAACAAATACAGGTAATGATTTGGAGAGATCTGAACTCTCACACACTGCTAGTGGAACTGTAAAATGGAGCAACCACTGTGAACAATGGCATGGCACTGCTTTAAAAATTGGAAACAGGAATACCATGTGGTCCATCAAGCCCACTATGAGGTTTACGTCCTAGAGATATGAGAGCCATGACATGAACAGATATTTTCACATCCATGTTCATTGCAGCATTATTCACAAGAGCAAAGAGATGGAAATACCCTAAGTGCCCATCAATGGAAGAATAGATAAACAAACTATGGTATATGTATACAGTAGAATGCAAATGCAATGTTAAACAATCATGAAGAATTCACGAAACACTTCATAAAACAGATGAACCTGCTGGGCATCATATTGAGCAAAATAAGCCAAACGCAAAAGGACAAATATTGTAAGAGAACATTATTGAGAAGCAATCAATTCATTGAAAGAAACATTCTTGGGTGGTTACCAAAAAAGGAAAATCACTAAATAGGGAGTATACGCATATTTTCTTTTATTTTTTTTAAAATAAATCATCTTATCAGGGGCTCTTACTAGTCTTGTAACAATCCATACATCCATTTATACACATATTTTCCTGGCTAAAGAGAAAAGTGCTATATGAGGGGGCTTCAACATTTTCATGGGAAAATCACACTATCTTGAAATTCCATTTTCCCAGAAACTTTTTAAAGCTACTCATACAATAAAGGGGAGGTCAGAAAAATATGACCAGGCAATGGGAATGCTGAGGGGTGTGTAACAGTTACTGACAAGAGCAAATATTATTACATTAAAAACCAATTATATTCCAAGTGGATACATAACCAGACATGCCATCTAAATAGGCATTTGAAAGTGACTAAGGCTATCCTTGTGAGCATATAAAAGTCTTGCAGAGGATAACTCTACATAGATGTTTGTATTGCTACAGATATATTTATGAATATCGTGTAGTGAACAAGAAACATTATGAAAAGTTCCTAGCCATAACTACATACTCTGATGGTGTGAATAATTGAGCATACAGTCTGAGGCCATCAAGGGAATAGAGGTATGGAATGATCTAGATTAACTGACCTGACAAGGTTCACAAAGCTATGTTCTGTAAGACACTGTGATGAGTGGTGACACAAGGCGTCCAAGGGAGTGTTAAGTGGAAATAAATGGCAATAGGTCCCTATCTGATCTTCTCTGGTTTCTGTATTTCCAGGAGGCAGAGGGCAGACAAGCCTCCATGGTCCATCCTTCTTTACCTGTTCTGAGACTAACCGTTCTCCCTATGCTGGGTTTCACAATTCACTGCAATGGTTACACAGAACCCACAACATAATTAAGGGGGTTTATTAGAGAAGTGAATAAGTTACCGCAAGTCACAATGAGCAAAGAGTAAGGATACAACCATTGGTCTCCTCAGCCAGCAGGCAAGTCTCCATCTGGGTCTCAGCCCTTCAGCCAGATAGTAACTGCAGCCCTCTCTGGTTCTTAGTTTCTCAGCCACGTTGTCCTTTGGCTTTGGACTCCAATGGGAAGGAAACAGCCCATCAGTCACTGGGTTTGACCATTAGAGAGTCTCTGGCCAGTTAAAGATAAGGGACTGAATAGTCTCTGAGCTGCTTCTCGGAGTCTCTGGGCCAGTCTGTGATGCATCTGGTCTTGGCTGCCTCTGCCACGTCAGACAAAGACCTTGAACACACTCTTCCAAGTCCTTCCAGGTTTCTTTCTCCTCTTTAGAGCCAGGGGTAGTAATGAAAATGAACTGATCCCTTTTCTTGGTGTCTCCCATGCTCTGGCTGCAGAGTCATTTGGTGGGAGTTATAAACTTGGGTGAAAGAAACAGATTAAGAAACTATAGTGGCTATCTATTGATGTCACTGTCCAGAATGAAGAAGATGAAGAAGACTGGAGAGAATTTTTAAACTCGAGGAAATAATCAGTCCAAAGAACTAATGGGCCATGCAAACTACAGCCTTCACTTCTTGGAGACCAGAAGAACTAGATGATGCCCAGCTACCACGACCACCCACTCTAATTGGGACAACAGAAGGTCCTCAACAGAACAAGAAATAAATGAAAAATTATTGAAAAGATCAGATGTACTGATCTGATAGAGACTAGCAGAACCTCTGAACCTATGGCCCTTCAACACCATTCACACCTGGAATTGAATTCCTCCCCAGGGATCACCTTTCAGCCAGAGTACACTGGCCTATAAAGTGAACAATAACACTTGTGAGGAACATTTTCCTCATAAGCATTAAGTGTGGAGACCAAGAAGGACAGCATTTTCACCTAAACAAAGCTCTGAAGTCAGAAAGGGGAAGAAAAGAAGGACAAATGGACCTGGAAGTGGGCGTGTGGTAGGAAGGAGCCCTGGTGGCCCAGTGGTTACACACTGGGCTGTGATCTGCAAGGTTAACTGTTCAAAACCACCTGCCACCAAGCATTCTATTCTCCTAAACAGTGCCAGTATATGAAAATCACAGAGGCAGTCCTACCCTGCCTTTAATGGGTCACCATGAGTGAGCATGAACTCTGGGGTAGTGACTATGGAATGTGGGGGAGGGTGAAAGGGGAGAAGCCACGGAGAAAGTGGAAAA
This sequence comes from Tenrec ecaudatus, assembly GCF_050624435.1. Lineage (NCBI taxonomy): Eukaryota > Metazoa > Chordata > Mammalia > Afrosoricida > Tenrecidae > Tenrec > Tenrec ecaudatus. Next base: position 42,722,622 of record NC_134533.1, read on the forward strand.
CGCACTGTTATATTGAGGGAACTGCATCTAATGTCCTAGAACAAGATGTTTATTAATTGTTGAACAGAAACTCATCTGTGCTGTAAGTTTTCACTCAAGCACTATTTTTCAAAGCCTTGTCAAGTCCAGGGCTATTGAGAATCAGTTGAGGTGTCTGAGTAGAGGAGGCTTCAAAAAGTTCAAGGGGAAAAACATTTTCCCATGAACATTTTGAAGCCCCCTCTTGTATATGACTAACTTAAAGGACCACAAACAGAAAGGATAGGAATTGTGTGAGAAGACTCACAGATTCATTATGACACAAAATTCATTCAAGTTCAGCAGGGCTAACCACAACCTCTGCATCCCAAAACTGTCCACTCCGGACGCCGTCTCAGAACAGAGGGGTCAACTCCTCACGTGGATCAGCAATGCAGGATTAATGATGACATAACTTTATTGGGCACTAAATAGATTAGATCCCAAGGAAATCGGTGTGATATTCATTTAAATTAATTCCTGATGGAGAAAGTGGAAGTGACAGGAAAAATATCCAACACCTTGCAAATCTGTGTTTCCTGTCACCCTTTAGGGGCAACAACAACAAAAAAAATGTTTTTGAAATATCCATGAGATTAGAAGCATTAAGAAACGTTTAAAAATAAGAATTCAAATACTTTCCTTATTTAACTTGAAATCACAAGATTTGAAATTTTGAAGGATAAGAAGTCCATTAACATAGTCTGCTTTATTGTTAACTGCTGTTCTTAAAGTTAACACTTCTTTAAAAGAGATTCATTTTGTTTTCACTGGAATTGCTAACCCCAAAAATCTTAAGACGAATTTCTAAGTTAGAAACATGTATAAGTGAACAGTTTAGAGCGTCCAGTAAAAACAGAACTATGATAAACTTTCGTATTGCTCTGTCCTTCATGTAAACAATAACCAGAATTCAGATGCTGACTAGGATACACCACTGCACTAAGTTAAAAACTCCAACTCTTTCCTTCACAAAGTGTATGGTTTCAATTGTCTTAGTAAACTTAGTAAGCTTAGTAATTATAAACTATAGACAAAATATCAAGTGCTTGCTATCATAGGTGGGCTTATGGTACCAACCTGTCCAATAGGAACATGTGAGATTAATAAGGTTGCAGTTTGATTGGAAGACAAAGAGATAAATGACAAGGCAAGCCTCGCCCCTCTCTCTCTTGCTCTGACCAGAGTGCAGCTGCTTTAGCTAGTTATCTGCCTCAACTTGTGAGCTGCACTACCTGTGGGACAACCAACCATGGATCCTGTCACTGGAGCTTAAGTTTCCCTCAAGATCTGCTTTGCAGCACTGCTGGCAGGTACATCACTTGAGTTTGAGGCTGAGGGGTGCTGTCATCCTGCATTGCTTGAGTTCAATATTTTATCCAGGCCTGCTTCGCTTAGCTGTTGACTGTTGGTGACCTGCCCTCCTGTTTGCTGCCTGTGGGCAGACTGCCTGTATTGCCCAAGGGAAGACTCAACTGTCTGTTTCTTTGACCTTGTACCCAACAACCCTCGTGACTTGAAGGACTTGTAGTATATTAACTGTTCCATGAAGTGAGTTGAATTGAGCCCTCCGTACTGCTGTGTGGACTAATTAGGTGTTATATTCCACATATATGGATATATATATAATAAGTGTCCTGGTTTTGTGTCTCTGGAGAACCCTGCCTAACACATTTTCTAATACGCCATATAATGCAACTACAATATTCCACAGGTGGCTGCATGAAAGAACCAGAAGATAAGGAATGAATCAAAGAACATTTGGCAGTAGAAAGATAAATGGGTGGGTGGATTCTATAAGCATGTCTGAGGTCCTTTCTGCTTTCTAAGGAAAGTTTCTGTTTTACAATTACCTTTTATCTCTTAAAAACATAACTGTTCATGGTAGAAAATTTTGAGATATGAGAAGGCAAAAAAAGACAACCTAGAATATAAGCTATTAGACCTTGAACTATTAAATGTATGATCTATGGTTCAAACTCACCAGCCAAGAGGAAGAAGAGGCTATCTGCTCCTGGTAAAATTTTAAGTTTTAGAAGCTATATGTAGTGTAAGAATGGACTTCTAAAGGGTAGGAATATACAAAATGGCATTAGATTTTTGGTTTTCTCAAACAATTCCGAGATTAGGAATGCTGATCCTCAAGACAGTTGAAAATCTGCATCTAATTTATAATTGACCTTTAAATCACATTGTTTGAACTTCAAGAGCCCACTTATTCACAACTTTTTCCTGTTGCTATGAGTGAGCTCATGTATTACAACTGTCCACTTCACACACCCTGTGATGCCAGTCATCTCCACACGAGCAGTTCACCTGTTGAGACATGGACATATTTGCCAAGAGAAAATGACTAGCATCACGAGGGGTTTTAGCAAACAATTCCACATTTTGAGTTTACTTCAGTACTAAATCCCAAACCTAACTCAAGGCAATTCTGACACATAGGGATCCTGTGTAGAACTGCCCTTAAGGGTTCCAACACTGTAAATCCTCAAGGAACTAGAAAGCTTTCGCCTCGTCCGTGGAGTCACTGATGGTTTTAAGCTGCTGATCCCGTAGTTAACAGCGCGGCGTGTAACCTACTGTGCCACCAGGGCCCAGGAAAATCATGCCAGCATAAGTGGGCTGCAGCAGTTCAAACCTCTGTTCGTCAGAAGTCAGTTATGTGCATGTATAAATATACACATACATGTAAACACACATGTATATACAGACACACATATATACACAGTATATACATGTGTGGATATAGACACAGCTATTTATACATCTGTAATGCTCAAGTATAAAATCCTATACATATAGGAATTCATACTATATACCATATATACTCATGTTTAAGTTGAATTTTTCAGCACATTTATAATGCAGCTTTTTGTGGTAAAATTGGGTGTCACGGCTGGTAATTCAGGTTGGCTTATACTCGAGTATATACAGTATACTGATTGTAATCTAATTTTTATGCTTAAATTATACTTAAATATGTATCATTTTATATTAACAATTTATCTATGTATTCCAATGATTAGCCTATAAATCCCTTAACAAATGTATAACTCTACTCCATCACTAGCATTTAATTTTTTTTCTAATCATGAATGCTACATTCCACCACTGCTCCTACTATGAGAAGTGTCTTTGCTGCCACTTTGCGTGTGTGTGTGCATGTTCGGTTTCTAAGAGTACATTTCTTTCTCACTTGCTTCACGGGTTAGGCGCATTCTGAAAAGCATTTTAAACAAAATGCCCCCAGAGGTTTGCAAACGTCCGTGGGCAGGCGCATCACATGGATGTGAGCGATTAACTGCAATCTCCATGCTGGCAGATAAAGGAAAAATATGATCATTTATTATGTTCTTGATCTGCATCGCAAGGACTGTATAAGGGTGTTCTTCTCAGTCTTCACATCTCCCAGTCTACAGAGTGGAGACCGCAGCCATGGCTAACCCAGCCAGATACTTCCCCATTCTTCTTTCTCCGTGAAGGAGTTGATTCTTCTGACAAGGTGAGCAATGACTCTGTCCGTGCTTTTGAGCTGAATTGCTAAAGAAAGGTTGATTATCCGCAATATTCTAGATAAAAAGATAATCTGAAGATACCTCATAGCGAAGAACAACTGAAATAGTAGAAGTTCTTTCTGTCAGAGAATCGTTTAGTGTAGATTTCTTGCCACAGACAAAAAATGGTTACTTTGGGGCAACTAAATATACCATCTAGTGGAGTGGTTCTCAACCTTCCTAAGGCCGTGACCGTTTAATAGAGTCCCTTGTGGTGTGGTGACCCCAAACCATAAAATTATTTTCACTGCTACCTTATAACTGTAATTTTGCTACTGCTATGAATTGGGAGACCCCTGTGAAAGGGTCATTCAACCCCCAAAGGGGTCAAGGCCCACAGGTTGTGAACCGCTGCTCTAGTGGATAGCTGACCACTAAGCCAACAGAGGGGAGCTAGTTTCTTTAACAATCCTGGCAGCATCATGCCAGGGAGGTCCATTGAAAGGCTTTTTCTCACTGGCACTGGCAGGGTTAAACTATGATCCACCTAGTATCTTCAGGGTTGGCCAAGACCTCTATTTTGATAGACTATCGACTTGAACCAATCATCTAAGTGATGTAGAAAAAATAAAGGAATTAAAAAGCACATTTCCAAATTCCTGACCTGTTATGGATTTGTGCCCCACCTCCTCCCCTGCACAAATATGTGGTGAAATCCTACCCCTGATACCTGTGGATGTGATCCTATCTGGAAATAGAACTTCCTGCTATGTTAATTTAATCATACCCGAGTGGGATGGATTCTAAATCTAATCACTTCTGAGTTATAAAAAAATTAAAATGAGCAGATTAGATATAGATATACCCACAAGGAAGAAAACAGATACTATATAAGGATCATCCGCAAATCAAGGAACCAAGGAATATTCAGGGGGAGAGGGAGAATTAGAATGTCCAAGACACTGCTTCAGACTGTGAGAAAACAAATTTCTGTTTTATAAAATTCCTCATTTGTGGTATTTCAGTTGTAATTGAAGTAGATAACATAGGCAACACCTGAGAAGCCAAGCACGACTGGGAAGAATTAGCATAAAATTCAGTAGCTGGTGGTCCAGCTTGGTCCCCAAGACCAATGAAGGATCCCACGGAACTTTCCACAGAGTCTGCTATGTCAGGACAGGTGGTAAGCCCGAACTATACTTTATAAATTATAGCTGTGAGGGCATTAACAATACCCTCTTCTTAACATTAATTTTCAACAATAATTATTAACAACCTGTGATATGCAGATAACATGGCTTTGTTTGCTGAACATGAGGTAACCGGAAGCAATTTCTGATCACGATCAAGGATTGCAGTGTGGGTGACAGCGCAGTGTAAAGAAAACCAAACCCTCCCAGCTGGACCAATAGATAACATGAGATAAAAAAAAAACAAGAGTGGAGTTGTCAAGGCTTTCATCTTGCTTGGATCCATAATCAATGCTCATGGAAACACTAGTTCAGAGACCAAATGACAGTAACAGGATTAACTATTGCCCAGGGGCATAGCAGGGAAAACCTGGAGGAAATGGGGTATTAACCACAAGGAGAATAATATGCTCTGAAATAGAGGCTTAGGTGGAGAGCAAATGTTTTGAGAATGATGAGGGTAACGAATGCACAAATGTGCTTTACACAATTGATGTATGTATGGATTGTGATAAGAGTTGTAAAAGCCCCCAATAAAATGATTTTAAAATGTTCTGAAATTGTTTGTGGTGATGATTGTTGAACTCTTTTTAATATGATTAAATCGCATGATGTGTGAATTATATGCCAATAAACTACTTTTTTAAAGAGACATCAAATGATGCAGTGCATTGGGCGAATTTTCACAAGATGTCTTTAATGAATTGCAAAGCAAGATGTTACTTTGAAAACTAAGGTGGATCTGACTCAAGCCATGATATTTTCAATCGCCTTCCGAAGACTGAATTATTTGAACTATGACGATGAGAAAGAATATTGAAAGTACCTTGGATTTTCAAAAGAACAAATAAATCTGTCTTGGAATAAGTACAACCAGAATGCTCCTTAGAGACAAAAATGGAAGACTTCATCCCATGTGCTTTGGACATGTGATCAGGAGAGACCAGTCTCTGGAAAAGGACATCGTGTTTGGTAAAGTGAGGGGCAGCAAAAAAAGAGGAATACCCTTGGCAAGTGGATTGGCCCAGTGGCTACAGCAATGGGCTCAAATGTGAGGATGGAGCAGGACCAGGCAGTGTTTCAGGGCTGCTATGAGTTGGGCACAGGGTTGCCTGCTATGAGTTGGAAATGACACAACAGCACCTAACAACAACAAATCTCCCCTTTAGGTGGCATAGTGGGTTGAGTGCTGGGCTGCTAATTGCAACGTCGGCATTTCTAAAACACGAACTGTCCATGCGGGGAAGATGCAGGTTTCTCCTTTTGGAAAGAGAGAGTCACTGAAACTCTCTTAGGTGGTCCTACCCTGTTCGATAGGGTCATTAGAAGTTGGGATCAACCAGATAGCAAGCAACTTCATTTTTGAGCATTTGATAAACTTTTCTTTTAATAATCTATAAACAAAAATTAAGAGCAACTTTACCATGGCATTCTCAGAAGAGTAAAATATATTTTATATAGGAAATACCTAAGACATGTCAAATTATGATTCCCTGCTCTGTTATCTCCTGTTCCCTCTCCCCATTAGCCCCTCAATCTATTATTTATTCAACAACACAGTTTATCCTAAGCCTACCTTCCCTCCTTTGGCCTAACATTAATGATTTAATCTTGAAAACTAGTCTAAATTTCAAAATGTTCCCACTGTTTCCTTAATGGTAAACCAAGCTTATTTTAACAAATGATTTTGTCACTAGGAAGAAAAGACTTCCAGCACCTTCGGATGGTGTCTGGTACAGAGTGAACCCTGTAAGTGCTGTTATTGTCATTACTTTAACCAGCCCTCTGACATTATAATTAAACTACATCCCTCTTTTCTCTCTCAGCAAGAGTAGACAGAGTTAATCATGTGGTTATTAGATGCTCTTCAGTCTGTTCCGATTCACAGTGACCCCACACACAACAGAATGAAGCAACGTCATTCTCACAATCCTTCTTGCGCTGGAGTCTCCTGGGGCAGCCACGGTGCCAATCCATCTGGTTGAAGGGCTTCTTCTTTTGCCCTAACCTTCTCCATTACTTGGCATGATGTTCCTCACTGATCCCTACTGATAACAGGAACACACTATAAGACACAAAGTCTTTGCATCCTTGTTTCTATGGACCATTCTGGCTTTACTTCTTCAAGATAGATATATTCACTCTTCTTGCAGTCCAGGATATGTTTATTATTCTTCACCAACACATAATATGAGGATATTGTTCTTTTGTATTCATTAACCACTGCCCAGGTTTTGCATGCATATAAATTGGTAGGAAAGACCATAGTTTGGGTCAGTTATACATTAGTGCTCAAAGTGAGATCTCTCCTTTCAGCGCTTTAAAAAAATAATCTTTGCAGCAGACTTTTCCAATGCAGTATGTATGTCATTTGATGTCTTGACTGCTCCTTCCATGAACATTGGTTGTGGATCCAAAATCAAATAAAACTCATGACCTTTGAGTCAATGCTGACTCATCGGGGCCATTTGTGGGTTCCCAAGACTGTACTTTTTTATGCAAGTAAAAAGCCATTGGTTATGGACCCAAACAAGATAACATTTTTGACAACTTCAATCTTTCCTCCACTCATTATGGTGTTATCTATTGGTCCAGTTGTGAGGATTTGGGTTTTCATTATATTGGGTACAGTCCCCACTGAAGGCTGCCATCATTAATTTTCATCAGCAAGTACCTCAAGTCCTCCTTGATTTCAGCAAGCCAGGTAATGGGATCTGCATATTCCAAATAGTTAATAAGCCTTCCTATAATCCTGATGCTGCACTCTTCTTCATATAGTACAGCTTTTTGAATATTTGTTCAGATTGAATAAGTGTTATGAGAGGATACAACCATGCTGCACCCACTCAATATTCCCTTGTTCTGTTCAAAAGACTGCCCCTCAGCGCATGTACAGGTTCCACACAAGCACAAGGAAGTATCTGGAATGGCCTTTCTTCTCAATGCCATCCATAGTTTGGTATGATGCACATGGTTGAATTCCTTTGTAGAATTAATAACATACTTTTTCTTCTGCATAAGTACAATCAAATGTCTAGTCTTTGTGTGTGTGTGTGTGTATATATATATATATATATATATATATATATATATATATATATATATATAATTTGTTCCCGTTACCTGTGTCATTCAATATTTTCTCACATGACCTTTCAATGCTGCAATTTGAGGCCTCAATGTTTTCTCCAGTTCTGTCAGCTTGAGAAATGCCCAGCATGGTCATGCCTTCCATGTCACTGTAATACCAATGACTGTATCTTTTTTTTCCTGGCCGTAACTTATGGTAACTTGATAATTTCCCTGATAAACCACATCATCGTGGGGTCTTGTCCATGAGTTCTGTATGGTAATCACAATGAATTATCAATTCCAGCAGAAAGTAGAATGTAGTGGGAGGAGCAGGTGGCATCAGAGTAGGATACAGAAGGATGGAGGGTGAAGGCACGCCTCACCCCTGCCTCGGGACAGTCAGGAAATCAGAGCAACATCATGGCCCCCATGACGTTGACACAGCACCTACCTACAATAGGTCCTACCAAAGGAGAACAGCTCACTTAAAAGACAATCTAGGAACTTGTCTTTGTTGAAATGCTAATCCTGCCATCTAACTATTGAAATATGTATCAACATATCATTTTGGTATAGCTTATAAGAATAAAACGTAGCAATTGTTGAATACCTACTCTATACTGGGTATAAGATACATATGTTATTATCTATAACATTTTTAAAAGACTGAGATAATATTAATATTTACAATAAATCTGAGAATAACACATTATTAGCAGAAGTCTGCAAACTATGAACTGCAGTCCAAATCTGACCCACCACTAATTTTTTAAAATAAAGTTTTACTGGAATTGAGCCTCACCATTTATATGCTATCACTTTCCTCATTGAGTTACTTGATAAAGTAGCTAAGACAGAGAAATTATGACCCACGAGCCAAAAAAATGTACTATCCCGTCTTTTACTAAGACAAATTTGTTGACTCTTGTTCCAAGTGAATGAAGACACTGAGATTCAGAAAAATTAGCCCCATGTCCAGGGCTATGTAGCTAGCTACAAAGGGACATTCAGACCAAATCTGCCAACTCCAAGCTCACGCGTGCAATCACCGTTATATAGTGTCCAAATGCATTGGTCTTAATATAGAGGCCAAGAGAATGTCTCCTAGGCTTGATTAAATTCACATATAGATCTCTGAACATCATTAGTCCATTAAACATCCACTCTCAGGCCCCTAAATCAATAGCATTTCCCACCATTGCCACCGACCAGATAGTCTGATTTGCCCTCAATTGCCGTGTCAAATGCCAGGTAGCATGTGCTGGGCTCAAAGCACATGCTTCCCCTTCTGGTCTCTTAATTATTCAGTAACTCGGGATTCTCTTTTGGTGTCAAATCACGCAAACAAATTCCTAGTCCTGCTTCTTCCTCTATCGCTAAAATGTAGGTTTGGGGGTAGTTAGCAACCTTGTACCCTTCCATGTGAGCATAACTGCTTGTGTATATGTGTGTGCAAGGAGAAAAAAGGGAACAAGAAGGAGAAAGATTAATTCTCATTGGATCCCAAAGTGGTCAACCCCAGCTAACACGCTAACAGAAAGCCTGGAGGATCAAGTTCACCCAGGTACACCTCAAAAGGAAGGGCTACTTCCAAAATAAAATAAGCCAGTAAAAATTCTATGGGACACAATTCTACTCTGACACACATGTGATAGTTAGGGAAAAGCAACTATTATTTTGAATTTCTTTATTGGTTTTGTTTTTAATTATCTCAGGAGCTTATTGAAACATAGATTCTCCTGTGGAATGATATATCTGTATTAGCTCCCTAGAGAATGCTTTTGATGAAAAAACATAGATTTTTAGGCTCAATCCACAGTTTCTAATTTTATAGATAATACCCTAGTCCTTGCATTTTTAACCAACTCACACATTATACTCAGCCACATTTTACATAGCACTAACTCTAGCTAGACACACCATCTATAGCCCAAGAAAGGCACAAAAACTTCCTAAATTCTACCTCCCTTATCTTTAAAATGGAACTAGAGAATTCATAATCAATAGAGTTACAAACTAATGCACAAGTTGTCTTCACATTTATTAATAATGAGAATTGTGATTTCCCATACAACTACTTAGCCCTGTGCCAAGTACTCTGTTGGACACTTTACACCCCACATTATCCCTGATCATCATAAGAAGCCTACAACGGTGATATTATCACCATTTCGTATATAAGGACTTTGATGCTACCTAGAAATACCTCATTCAAGAACACAGCTCTGAAGTAAAGAAAAGCAATTCTGGAAGAGATTTTAATGTGACAAAGCATGAGTATGTTTAAAATATCGAAACAGTCAGGATGCATTTTCTTACCCTATTTGAAATTGCTTAAGTGGTAACTTGCCCCCAGTGTGCAGGCAATGGCTGAGGTTTCTGACTGCAGCCACAGCCTCTAGGCATCAGAAAGAAGACATCTCCCCACTTGCCCTCTGCTGCTGATGCTAGTTGATGGAGTGCTTGAGACCTGTGATTACCCACTCCTGAAAGCAATCATTTCATTCTCCGTCCTTCAGTGCCTTGCAGCAGGGGTGCCTAGGGCTGAGAGGGCTTCAAGCTAAGGATGGGGGGAGAAGAAAGAAATACTCTCAAACTACGGGGAGTTCAAATGAACACTTCTTGAGAAAATATGTCTCCGAATTAAATGGTTAATGTGGGGTTTCCATTTCGTAACAGCAATCGGCCTTGGAAACAAGTGCCAACGAGCGGGAGGAAACTCGCAGCGACCCTCGCCAATAACAGAAAATGATTTGTTGCTTCCCAGAGTGGCATTTGAGCCCAGCGGGCTGCACTTAAGATGTGACTGGATAATGGCTGTGTAGCACACCTCTCTGATGGCGCTGTCCCACTGGCCCCGCTGGGCAGCCTGAGCTGCAGCCAAGCTCCTCCGTGGCCAGGCTTTTGCACGCACCACTCTGGTCCAGGAGCGATGGCACTCTTCCTCTAACGCTGTTGCGCTGGAGGTGCAGGGGTTATGCACAGGTGACAAGAAGCAATGACCTTGCGATTTGAAACGTAGCAGACCAGAGGATTAACTCGGAGTGAGGTCGCCAAAGTCAGAGGCTTGGTTCCCTTGTGAGGGACGCTGAGTTTACTCCCTACAATTGGAAAATGGCCCATCAGCCCTTTTGTTGCCTTTGATAGTCACAGGGAGCCTTGTTGTGAAATCTCTGACAAAGGAAAAGAATTGGTATCAATTTTCTATTGAGCCATAACAAACCACCATAAGTACGGTGACTTGAAACAACGCATTCATGGCACCACACTGAAGATCAAAAGACAACATCAGGTTTCACTGGGCTAAAACCACAGAGGCAATACAGCACTGGTAGGAGGACATTCTTTCTCTGGGTCTCGAGGAGAGAAAGCACTTGCATGATGTTTTCCAACACCTAGAAGTGATTCATCGCAGATGTCAGAGAGATCTTGGCTGAAAGCAGAGAATATCAAAAACATATTTACATAGGTTTTATTGACTATACCAAATCATTCGATTGTGTAGATCATTAAAAAAAACTCTGGATAATTGAGAATACTGGAAATCTAGAACATTTCCTTGTGCTCTTGCAGATCTTGTATATAGATCAAAAGGGAATTGTGGGACCTAAACAAGGAAATGGTGCACAGTTCAAAATCAGGAGGTGTGTATCAGAATCATATCCTATCACTATCCTTGCTCTATCTGTATTCTGGGAAAGTAAACAGAGAAGCTGGATCATATGAAAACCAAAGGATTGGAATAAGATTTGTTAACAAACTGGGGTATGCAGAAGCCACAACCTTGCTTGCTGAAAGTGAGGAAAACTTGAACTACTTGCTAATAAAGATGGGAATTTCAGCCTTCAGTGTGGATTATGATTCAGTGTCAAGAAGACTAAGATTCTCACAACTGGGTCAACAAGTAACAACATGATAAATGGAGAAAAGGTTTAAATTATCAAGGATTTTGTCTTGCTTGCATCCATAATCAATGATCATGGAGGCAATGGTCAGGAGCTCAAAAGACACATTGCATTAAGTAAATCAGCTGCCAAAGACCTCGTTAGAGTATTGAAAAGCCAGGATGTTACCTGGCACTTTCTATCGCTTCATATGCATGTGAAAATTGGACAATGAATAAAGAGGATTCAAGAAGAATCTATGTATTTGAATTGTGTGCTGGAGAAGAATATTGGCAGTACCATGAACTACTAAAAGGATGAACACATCTATCTGGAAACAGTACAGCCAGAGTACTTCTTATAGGCAAGGATGATGAAACTTCATCCTACATATATTTTACATATTGTCAACAGAAACCTGTCCCTGGAGAAGAGCATCAACAAAAAGGAGGAAGGCCCTCAAGGAGATGGACTGGCACTGCGGCTGCAACAATGGGCTCAAGCGCAGGAGCAGCTGCACAGATAGAACAGGATGGGGCAACTTGATGGCACCGAACAGCAACACTAACAGAGGCGAACCACGTTCTTTGGCTGCTGGGGCCCTTCCTCTTTGGAAGCTCAGTGGCATTGTTCCCACCTCTGCTTCCATGATCACATGTCCTGTTCGCGCCCCTGCCTCCCTCTGACCATGGGCTGTGTAATTAGAATGGTCTCACCTGAATAATGCAGGCTGATATGCCCATCTAGGCTCCATTCAGGTCATGGCAAATTTGAGAGGAGCATTATTACACCTGTTACAAAGTGTCACGTTGAGAAGACCAAGTTCATGGCAAATATAAGGCATATTATATATCGTGATATATTTACACTTACACACACATGTTCATTTGTATATACAATTCTTCTAAAAGTTTAATCAACTCAACTTCAAAGAGAAAATGACACCCGACTAACTGCATGGAACACCATTTCCTCTTATTCAAAATGATGTTCCCCTGTAGCAGATTAAAATCTCTTAATATGGGTCTTCTCTACATGTCTCTGTAACACCCACCAAATGATTGGATAAGACTATGCAAATAATGTGTGTGTTACACTAATAGAAGAAATGGGTCAGTTATAGTTGGCACTACCCTGGCTGTAAGAATGAGCTGTGTGAGCAGGTTAAAAAAAAAAAAGAAGAAAAAAAAAATCCCAGGACCCTGGGAGAACAGCCGTCAGAGCAGCATGTTCAAGATCTCTGTCTGAAATGTTGCAGGCACCAGCCCCACGCACCAGAGGTCAAGGCAAGAAAACCATAAGGCAAAGCAGAGGGGGAGTGCTTGGTCTATGAGCGTGTGAGACAGAGTAGCAGGCTGGATTCCTGGTCCGTCGAAGCAGAGGCCGCAGGACCACGTGGTTAAGAGGCTCAGAACCAGAGAAAAACTTGACTCCCGATTGAAGAAAGGTGTAGCTGTGGACCAATGATTGTATCCTTCCTTTTTACTAATTGTGATTTGTGGTAACCAAGTAGCTCCTCTAAGAAACCCTCTTAATTGTGAGTTCTGTGTGGCAATTGCAACAAATTATCAAGCCCAGCAGGGAGGACCGGTTGGTGTTGGTGTCAGAATAGGCAAAGACGGAAGGTGGAAGAATGTCTGACCTAATGCCTTGAGGCAATAGAAAAGTCAGAGGAAATCAGATGTGGCCCTCCTCTTTTACATTTACAGCATCCACTTTGAAAAAAAAAACACAATTGAGGTATTTCACTTGGGTTTCTGGAAGCTTCCAGATGTTATAACTACAGAGCGCTGAGGAATCAGCTGGAGCCAGTGAAGTGGAGGAGGGCCGCAGGGAGGAGGGAAGTGCTCTCACCTCTCCCTACCTAAATCTTTTCATTACTAGAGCCTTCTTCTTTCTTTGCCCCCCCCCCCCCACCGGACCTCACAGGGAGACACCATGCTAACCTCAAGGTCTGAGGTTTACGCCCACACCAGGAGCTCTGTGGAATCAAATAAGGATCTCTGCCCCTTAAAGACTGGCAGTCTCTGAAGTCCTCTGCCCTATGCTATCCTGTAGATTGTTAACTGATAGTCCACTAAATGGCCGTGGGATTGGTTTTTCAATTTGCTATTCCCATTTTCATTTCAGTTTTTTATTTCATGACTCTCTGCCTTTGTGAGACAAAGAAGCAATTTTTTTCTAGGCCTAGATTTCAAAGCATCCTGTTCTTTAAGAAGTAAAGAGGGTCAGGGGGAGTTGACTAATGAAGAATATAATTAATATTTGCTCATAATCCTCTAGTCTTATTCACAAGTCTATCAGACTACTTTTTCTTTTATTTTAATCATTTTATTGGGGGCTCGGACAACTCTTATGACAATCCATGCATTGTGTCAAGCACATTTGTACATTTATTACCCTCATCATTCTCAAAACATTTGCTTTCTACTTGAGCCTTTGGTATCAGCACTTCATTTTCCCCCTCCCTCTCCAACCCCCTCTCTCATGAATCCTTGAAAATTTATAAATTATTATTATTTTGTCATGTCTTACACCATCTGACGTCTTCCTTCACCCACTTTTCTGCTGTCCATCCCCCAGGGAGGGGGTTATATGTAAATCCTTGTGATTGGTTCCCCTCTTCTACCACACCTTCCCTCCACTCTCCTGGTATTACCACTCTCACAACTAGTCCTGAAAGGGATCATCCATCCTAGATTCCCTATGTTTCCAGTTCCTATCTGTACCAGTGTACATCCTCTGGTCTAGCCAGATTTGTAAGGTAGAATTGGGATCATGATAGTGGGGGGAGGAAGCACATAGAACTAGAGGAAAGTTGTGATTCATCATTGTTACACTGCACCCTGACAGGCTCGTCTCCTCCCCGCAACCATTCTGTAAGGAGATGTCCAGTTGCCTACAGATGGCCTTTGGGTCCCCACTCTGCACTCCCCCTCATTTACAATGATATGATGTTTTGTTCTTTGATGCCTGATATATGATCCCATCAACACCTCATGATCACACAGCTTGGTGTGCTTCTTCCATGTGGGTTTTGTTGCTGCTCAGCTAGGTGGCCACTTTTTTACTTTGAAGCCTTTAAAAATCCAGACACTATCAATATCAATATCTTTTGATAGCCAGGCAACATCAGTTTTCTTCACATTTGCTAATACACACATTGGTCTTCGGTGATCATGTCAGGAAGGTGAGCATCATGGAAAGCCAGTTTAATAGAATAAAGTGTTCTTGCATTGAGGGAGTACTTGAGTGGAGGCCCAATGTCCACCTGCTACCTTAATACTAAACCCATAAATATATGTACATAGATCTATTTCCCCATCATGATATATAAATATATTTACATATGTACATGCCTGTATTTAAACCTCTATAAATGTCCTTTGCCTCCTAGTTCTTTCCTCTATTTCCTTTTACTTTCCTCTTGCCACACTATCATGCTCAGCCTTCATTTGGGTTTCAGTAATTCCTCTTGGTTACATGGCCCTTGATCAAGCCCCACCAGGCCTCTTACACCCTCTTCCCCACTGATTTTGGATCACTTGCTGTTCCCTTGTCCCTGGATTTTTTAACAGTACTTCCTTTCCCAACCTCCCCTTCTCCCATGTCCTACCCAGAACCATCTGTCCCATTTTTTTCTCCTCCAGATTGTTTATCCAGCCTATTTAGATAGACCTGCAGACATAATAATATGCACAAAAACAAGACAGAGCAAAACAACAACAAGCCAAGGACAAAAATAGAGAAAAGCCTGTAAATAGTTCAAGGTCTGTTTGTTGACCTTTAGGAGTGTTTTCCAGTTAAGTCTGATGGGGTGCCACTCCTTGGTCCCAAAGTCTATTTTTGGTACTCCCACGGGACTCCCTTGTGTTCTATCACACACACTTAGTGTTTTGCATCAATGTGGTGGAGTCAGATTGGGCACAATTCCCACACTGTGTCTCCAGTGTTGTACCCTGTAGGGCTATAGGTCAGTGTGGGACGTCGTGTCTCATAGTGGGCCCGGCCATATGGTCCCCTCTGTGCATTGGCTGCTCTGAGCGGGGATATAGTCCTCAAGGCTTAGTGGATCAGGATGTGCTCCACTCTCTCTTCCTCCCCCTTCATTTGGTCCCGTGTCCTCTGATCCGACATGTCCTTCTCCCTGAGCAGTAGCTTCAGTTCTGGGGGGAGGGGCAGGTGTCCATGTAGTTAGGTTTGGGGCCAGCCCCTCAGACCTCTCTATTGGTTCCCTGCTTCACGCTCAACAAAATGGGTTGATGCAGTTGCTACAATAGTCCAGCACAGAAACAACAATGAGAAGGGTGCAGGGCCCTGCTGTGTTTCCTTCTGTTGGAGAGAGGGTCACTATGAGCAGGAACCAACTCAATGATACCTGTCAATAACAACTATTACAACAATAAAGACTTGACAGATGAGTGGAGTTCCAGTATATGTTTCCATTTTAATCTTATTAGTTAACATGTATGAACATATTACACCATGTTCATGTTACTTAGTATTATCTACACTTCTCCATCAAATCTAGTCATAAACTGGATAAAAATAAGAGTCCAGCAAATATTAATGAAATCATTTAGTGAGACCCAAGTGACTAGATGGCATATACTTTAAAGACTACCGTTGCTAGGTTTTATCCAGTTGGCTCTGGCTCATAGCAAGCCTCTGTGCCACAGTATGACACACTGTCTTGTCCTCTACCATAGGGAGCCAGGCCTCTAGCCACTGGGTTAATCCATCCCATTGAGGCTCTTCCTCATGTTCACTGACTCACTGCTTCACCAAGCATGATGGTCCTCTTCAGGAACTGATCACTCCTGCTAATATATCCAGGTACATGATATGAAGCCTCCTCATCCTGTTTAAAAGGAGCATTCTTGGCTGTACTTCTCCCAAGACAGGCTGATTTATTCTTTTGGCAGTACATAGTACATTTGATATCATTTGCCAGCAATGCATTTCAAAGGAATCAATTCTTCTTCTGTCATCGACAGTCATTCTCCAGCTTTCCCACGCATATGAAACTAGTGAAAACATTATGGCTTCGTTTAGGGGGATGTTAGTTTTAAGATGACATCTCTCTTTTTGTTTTTTAAGAGGTCGTTTGCAGAAGAGTTTCCCCATGAACTACATCCTTTGATTTCCATACTGTTCCTTTCATAGGCATTGATTGTGGATTCAAGTAAAATGAAATCATTAACAACATCAAACTTTTCTATATTTAGCATGATGTTGTTTAATGGCCCAGGGAAATTGTTTTCCATATGCTGAGGTATAATTAATATTTAAGACTGTAAGCTTTGATCTTCATCAGTGAAGTGCTTCAAGTCCTCTTCACTGTCAGTATGTAAGGTTATGTTATCTGCATATTTCAAGTTGTTAACTTGTCTCCTTCCAGCCTGTGTGTCATTCTTCTTCAGTCAAGTAGTCCACCCTCCCAGGGACAAGGGAATAACAAGTGATCCAAAATCAGTCTCAAGGAGGGTGTGGGAGGACTGGCAGGGCTGAATCAAGGGCAATGTAACCGTGAGGAATTCCTAAAACCCAAATGAAGGCAGAACATGATAGTGGGACAAGAGGGAAGTACAAAGAAAACAGAGGCAAGAACTAGGAGGCAAGGGTAGTCATAGAGATTTAAATACAGACAAAAAAGATGTAAATATATTTATATATGATGAGGGGGGAATAGGTCCATGTATGTATATTTATAGGTTTAGTATTAAGGAAACAGATGGACAGTGGGCCCCTGCTCAAGTACTCCCTCAACACAAGAACACTTTGTTCTAACAATTCAGCAGTCTGAGATACTCACCTGCCTGGCACGATCGCTGATTACAATGCGTGCACAGGAAAATGTGGTGAAGAAAGCTGATGGTGCCCAGCTACCAAAAGATATAGCACCTGAGGTCGCTAAAGACAATGGGTGCACAGCAAATGTGGTAAATAAAGCTGATAGTGCCCAGTTACCAAAAGATATAACACCTAAAGTCTTAAAGACCTGAAGATAAACAAGCATCCATCTAGCTGAGAGAGAAAAAAAAACCCACATGAAAGAAGCACACTGCCTGTCCCGACTAGATCACTGAGGACAAAGTGGGTGCATAAGCAAAAGTTGCAAACAAAGCTGATGGTGCCCGGCTATCAAATGATCTAGCATCAGGAGTCTTAAAGGCTTAAAGACAATCAGGCAGCCATCTAACTAAGAAACAACAAGCCCACAAGTAAAAAGCACATCAGCCTACCCCGACGTGAACGCTGAAGACAAAGTGGGTGCATGGGCAGGTGCGGTGAAGAAAGCTAATGGTGCTCAGTTGTCAAAATGTATAGAATCTGGGGTCCCATAGGCTGGAAGATAAACAAGGGGCTATCTAACTGAGAAACAACAAAGCCCACATGGAAAATGCACACCAGCCTGTGAGATGACAAGGCGTCCAAGGGATCAGGTACCAGGGATCAAAAACAAACAAACAAAAAAAGCATAGCATTGTGAATGAGGGGTAGTGCAGAGTGGGGACCCAGGACATCCCCTTGTAGAAGGGCTGTAGGGAGATGACGAACCAGTCAGAGTGTAGTGTAGCAACGATGAAACATACAATTTTCCTCTAGTTCTTGAATGCTTCCTCCCCCCACACCCGGCCCCACTATCATGATCCCAAGTCTACCTTACATAACCAGTTGGACCGCGAGATGTACACTGGTATGGATAGCAACTGGAAATACAGGGAATCCAGGATAGACGAGCCCCTCAGGAACGGTGGTGAGAGTGGTGATATCGAGAAGGTGGAGGGAGGGTGAAGGAGAAACAGGAAACAGACGACAAGGTCTACATGTAACCTCCTCCCTGGAGGACAGACAGTGGAGAACTGGGTGAGGAAGACATCAGATGGTATAAAATATGATAAAATAATATTTATAAATTATCAAGGGTTCAGAGGGAGGGAGGAGAAAATGAGGAGCTGATGCCAGGGACTCAGGTGGAGAGTGGGTGTTTTAAGAATGATGATGGCAACATATGTACAAATGTGCTGGACACAAATGATGTATGTACAGATTTTCTAAAAAGAGTTGTATAAGCCCCTAGTAATATGATTTTTTTAAAGTAGTCCACCTTCTCCAATTATCTGCTCAATATGCAGCTTAAACCAGTATGGTGAAAGGAAACAACACAGACTCATGCCTTTCCTGATTTAAACCACCAAATAACCCTGCATTCTGTTTCAATCACTGTCTATGTACAGGTTCTACGTGAGCACAAGAAAGTGTCGTGAATTGACCATTCTTCATAATCTTATCCATATTTTGTTTTGAGTCACATAGCTGGATGGTTTTCCATAGTCAATAAAGAGAGTATTGTACATGTTGTGATATATGATCAACCCAATGAGTTCCTATCAATTTTGACTTATGGCAACCATATAGAACTGTGCTCAAGAGGACTTTTTGGGGGGCAGGGGGGGTCTGTAATTTAATAGAAGCAGATTTTTAGGTCTTTCTTCCATGGTGCCACTGGGTGGACTTGAGGGTCAAATTTTCATTGTTAGTCAAATGCGTAACCATTTGCTCCACCCAAGGACCTCATTAGGAATAACACACATTTTTTTATAAACTTAAAAACACATACACACTATCTGTCTTCACAAGCACTTGTTAAGAATTTGGTACCCCATATCTGCTTGCATTATGCAAAAGTATGAATTTTCCACTAAAATTAGTTACAAAGGGGAAAGAAACCACTCATAGGCAGATCATTAAACTCTGAATGTGGTTCAGATAGAGGAATTTAAAGGTGGTAAAAAGTGAGGAGATGGGCTGGAAACTGAGTGGGACCTATAGCTGGATCACTACATACCATTCTGTTCCCAAAGATGCCAGAGTTGGGCACTATAAGGAAATCGCTGTCTAGAAAGTCTTCCTACAGCTACCAAAGAAGGGCTCTTGAGAAAAGCAACTCTAGTGGAAAAGGAACTATAAATAAAGTTCTCAGTTTTTAGTCTAAGATGTCACTTCTCTTTGAGGATTCTGTCACTTTCATGCACGTGGGCCTTTAGAGTTATCCGGGTCTCCCTCTCTTCTTTGCCGGAAAGGCCATGTGTGTACTGCATGTCCCATGAGGATGAAGACAGCATAAGCCTCATTCGCCATGTTAACCCAAGCATTTGCCATAGTCGTGATCCATACTACCCACTCAGTCAATATTTACTCAGATAGCTAAATATAAAATGAAATGGAAACATTGCCCTTTATCTTATTCTTATTTCAACTGATCATGGCTGGAAGTTTATAAAGATGTCATCCAAGCAAACACACGTACATATGTACCATTCCCACATGTACATACAAAGAAAAATAAACAAAGAAGAAAATTAGCCCTAACAGAGTGACACCCTCCATTGTTACAGTGGGTAGTAAGACACCTGGGGCGCACATGGCCTTTGTTCTTTTCCATACCCTGTCTGAGCCTCAGCTATGTGGCCGCCCTTGGCAGGAGCCATATTGTTTTTTTGCCCCTATGAGCTAATCTAATCTAAGCCTTTTACAGTCAAAGACAAATCAAAACCAAAACTCTTTTCTGTTCCAACTCAGTCACGCTCGCTTGGGACCTCCCAGTAATTCACAGCTCATTTGTAAAGCAGCAATGACACCCTATTAACCTTTCTTCAAGTTCCATTCTGCTTACCTTTCTATATTGGTTATGCTCCTGGAGAGAGGGGATGTGAACGAATGTCAGGTGGTTACCCTGAGTGTCCAGAGCATAATAAGTGAGAGGAATGCAAAAGATATCCCCAGGCAACACAGCATGCAAACCAGCAAAACCAAATCCATTGACAAATGAGGGATACACACACACACACACACATACAACAACCCAACTAGAGTTTGAAATTGAAATGCAGTAGATATAAAAAGTCAGAAGCAAGAGCGGCAAGATAATTGACATTACTGAAGTCCTAGACATGCCCAATATTCATCTTTTACTGGGCATTGTTTGAGTGATGTGACTAAGTTGTTTAATTTAAAGACGCGTGGTAGAAACAGCTTCACCCATCACCATCTCTGTAAGTGGTCTTTAGAGTCATGATTTTATGACGCAAACAGAGTTTGAATTCGTGAAAACAATAGAGTCAGCAAGAGGAAGGCTGTTCTTCACAGGGCACCTCCTTGACATGGACAAGTCTCAGATTCCCCTAGATGTTCTATTCTGCATCTCGCTAAAGGTGAAGAGCCCTGGCTTAATAACCCTACAACTCACTAATTGGGGCAAAGAGAATTTGGCCATGGTGATAAATGGGTAAAGGATAAGACATCTTTGAAAAGGGAATTTGGGACATGGAGCGGTATGAGGCCAGTAGTGACTCACAGCACGTAAGAACAAGGTCTCCGTGCAGTCAATTACCAGAGTTTCATTCTTGAATAAAAAATGAAACTAAAGTCTAACAGAACCTCGAGGTTGATCCTTAGCAAAGTCCATAAGAAAAAATTTAAATTGGAAAAAGAAAACTTGAGGCTAGAAGTTCAAGGATACTACCTGAGTCAAAATTAACATTGAACCCTTGGACCAACTTTGAACCCTCTGGCCAGTGGCAAATACTCTGCCCTTTAAATGTTTACAAGTAGAAGGAGCATTCTTCTGGTGTCTTACAGCTCAAACTGAATGAGTCTTTAAACGGAGGGTACCAATTTTACCAAGGGGGTCATAGTGGAGGCTTCTACAGTGGATGGGGCACAAAATGAACGGTTTTATTTATGGAGTATTTTAGCTGCAAGACACATAGGGTGTTTTTTTTAATCTAACTCAGGTTTGACATGAGAATAATTAAGGCAACAGGGTAAAGAAAAACATGCCTGCTACCCAAGAAAAGAAATCACAATATGATCATGTCCTGAAAGAACTCGATGAGATGCTCTAATGGCCTTAACAGCATCTAGATAAGCTACCCTTAGTGTGGTCAAGCACCCAGCTACGTTGGCTGTGCTCTTTCTTGGCGCTTGTCTCTCCTCTTGTGCTCAATGACACTTCCTTCTGAAACCCATTCTCTGCTCATCCACCACTGCTGCATCTTCATGTCTTCAAAACTTTGTCCAGTCAAGTGTACCACACTCCTCCTCTGGGCTCCTGTTGCTCACTGCATGATTTATTCCACAGGAGAGAAAAGGATAATATGGAAAGTAACTGGTTATCCTCTAGGATCCATTGATTAAGCATTCAGCACTATGCTGCTTCACAGACAACAAGTTAGTTTAAGGGTTGCCTGCTCTTGGACCAGGTGCCCGCATCTGCTCCCAGTGATGCCCATGGGGGTGTGGAGTCACGTGGTTAAGAATACTGCAGCACAGAGGGGACTGGAAATGTTCTGAAGGAAATACTATGCCCCTAGGAAAGAATAGTGGGTCTCTTGAAGACCCAACAACTGTTCAGTATGTTGGGCAGAAAGAACAGGTAATAAATAAGTCTTTAAGATCTGTCAAAAAAAAAAAAAGATCTGTCACAAATCTAAGTCTCTAATCCTGACAGCTGGGAGTTAGGATGCCAGGGAGATAAATACAGACACCACTCCACCAGGGTCAAAAGAGAAGCCTATTAACAATACCAAATACGAAACCTGGTGGTCTTATATAAGGCCCCACTATTATCTTACCCACCATCTGGGTGATTTCTATAGCAACTAAACATGTAGGAAGTGAGGTTTTGCTCGTGAGTGATAGAAAACATTCCCTTTTCCCAGAGACCAACATAAAAGGCAATCGTCAAGCCCAGCAGCCTGATATTTCTGTCTGGGTAAGAGCTCAGACAGTGTGAAGAGGGGCACAATGGCCTGGCCTGGCACGTGCTCTCACGTTGAGCCTGAAAGCCAAGAATATTCTTCCTAGAAAGTAACTCAGTGGGGAGCCTCCATGAGAGGATGAAATATAAATTATTCATAGTCTGCGCTTTATCTACTGCCCCCAGCCAGGCCTGCTCTGCAGAGGCAAGCAGCACACGGAGGAAAGTCCCAGGACAAGCATCGCTGCACTGAGAGCAGCTGGAGGTCACTGCTCTCTAGGAGGGCTGCTTGCCCCAGAGGGCCCCGGGCAGCCTGGAAGGCAGCAGGAGGACAGGGTCATCTGAGAGGACAGACACCTGCAAACTTATTGTGGCAAGGTCATCTGAGTGTTCTAGAAGGGTTGCTTCTGGCAAAGCATGGGAGCAAGCTGGGATTCCCTTCTGACCTGTCAGTTTCTCTGGCTCAGGGGATGCTTTAATTGCTGTCGCGTTCAGTTGCTATACAGTTAGTTCTGATTTGGGGGGCCCCGAGGCACATCAGAGTGAAACCGTCCCCAGTCGTGTGCTTCCTTCGCCATTGTTGGTGTACTTGAGCCCATTGTTGTCCCATGATGTTATTTTTGAGTGCCTTCAACCTAAGGGACTTATCTTCCAACACTATCCATGAAAATAGCAACTCATATTCTACAACCTTGGAGACCAGAAAAAGGGAGCACTCTTAACAGAGAATAACACTTCAAGGAGGGAAGCGATCTTAAAGAATGATTGCAGCCTACCTACCGAGGCATCTGGACCCACATGGCCTCATGGCAGTGGGGTGCTAGGGGGAGTCCATCCAGGAAGGCAATTTTCTAACTGCAGCACCAAGTGGCTGTGACAGAAGCAAAAAGGGCAGAAACTGAAGCCTGCTGCTAACTGAGTATTATTCCCACTTTTTGTTCTCTTCCAGCTTAGTAATATTCTCTTTTATTAAAGTCAGATCCTCGAGCAATTTATGGATGCTGGTTTAAAAGGATTCAGTAGTTACCCCCTGCCAGGATGGCCACAAGGATGAGAAGGGCCAGTCAGGGTGTAGTATTGCACCGATGAAACACACAACCTTCCTCTCGTTCTTTAATGATCCCCACTGCCAATTCTATTTTAAAACTCTGGCTACACCAGAATATGTATACTGTTAGAGATAAAAGCTTGCAACACAGGGAATCCAGAACAGATAAACCCCTCAGGACCAATAAGGGTAGCACTGATACTAGGAGGGTAGGGGGAGGGTGGAGAAAGGCATAACCGATCACAATAATTGATCTGGCTGGACCAGAATTCTCAATGGTTTGGCAGCTGAGGCCCAGTATTCCCTCATCATAGGGCCTCACATAACGTGATCCACTTCATGAGATCTCTGTGAACAGTCAAGCAACTGCAACATTATGGTGGCGAGCAGTTCTCTTACTCAGGTCATGACCTTAATGCCATTGAAATTGCTTCCTCAGAGGAATGGCTTACTTTCTGTGGTAGTTACAGAATCTGTTGTCAATTTGAGGATTAAGAGTGAAGGGAGGAGGGAGTTTAGCCTGTCAATCAGGTCCCAGCTTGATGACCTCATTTGGAGGCACTAAGAGATAAAAAGCTCTCTGGAAGTGGGACACACGCTCACTCCCAGAGAAACATTCTTGTTGACAAGTCACATGGAGACAGGCTGATGGCCTTCAGAGCCTCAGAGCTGAAGGACCCACGTGGAGACCCCTGTCAGCACTGAGATGCCTCTACAGCCACTAGATCCACAAGACTTTGCACCCTCTGGCCTGTGACCTTCCTGCATTCGGCACCATCGCATGTGGTGTGTGAGTCTGAAGAGGAAATTATACATTGGTATCAGATATATGGGCTAATATCATACTTATGGACTTGATCTGGACTGGCCTTAATATTCAACTGCTCTTGTATATAAAGCTGTCATACACACATATTAGTGTCTATGAATTTGTTCCTCTAGTCAACCCTGATGAATACATCAATCATATATCTTTATGCTTTTGCTTCTCTGAGCCACCATTGGTACCAAATATTTTAGTCTGGGTTGTCTAAAGAAGCAATGCTAGTGATATATTTGAAAGATTATATATATATATATATATATATATATATATATATATATATATATATATATATATATATATATATATATATATATATATAAAGCCCTGGGGGTGTAATGATTATTTATTGGGATGCAATTGGCATGATCAGCAGTTCGAAACCACCAGCTGTTCCAAGGGAGAAAGATTGGGCTTTCTACTCCTGTAAACAGTTAAAGCCTTGGAGACCAACAGGGGTCACTATGAGTCAGCATGGACGGCAGGCAGTGATTATGAGAGTGAGAGAGAGAGAGAGAGCATTTTGTACCAAGAATGGCTCACACATTTGTAGAGTTGGTATGTCCAGTCCAAATTCCATGGGTCAGGTGATAAGCTGGTAGCTTCATTTATGTAATTTTAGGCATGAATGAACCCAAGATTGTCAGGAACACTACAGACTGATATCAGGCTACAGAGGAAAGTGAACAAGGTCAGTTTATGACTGGGGACACAAATGAATCCAAGGTCAGTAGGTCAGCTTCAGGTCAAATGGAAGGTTGTTGACGGCTTCTGGGGTCAGCAGGCAACTTGGTAAGCAGTTCAAATGCAAAGAATCAGAGGTTGATAAACCAGGTGAAGGATTTAGTCCTAACCCAAATCAACCATTTTTATAGGAAGTGTGTTAGTCTGGGTAGTTAGTCTACCACATTAGGTACTGTGTCAACTTGGCTAGCCCAAGATCCTCTGTAGTTAGACAGTAAGGCCTCTTCCATAATATACCCTAACATACTGTACAAAGCAGTTGTCATAAAATTATAGTGGAGTCAGCCCCTTACTCAGGTCACAGCCTGATAATGTCTCCTAGGGGATCATATATGTAGTCATGTGGAGAGCTTCTGGACCTTCTCTTTCCTCTGACTGGTCTGGATCTTGCATTTGGCTCCTGAGAGCTTCAGCTGATGGCCTGCCATATTTTCTGCTGGCCTTGGATTTATTTGACTCTGCCTCCATTGGCCTGTGGTCTCGTTGCTTTCTGGTACAGATTCCTGCTTCCTGGTTCATTGGCCCCCAACATTTGCATGAATCAGGAAGCCCCCAAATCTGCATGAATCAGAACCCCAACATCTGCATGAATTAGCAACTGACTTGAGCTAGACTGGGTTTTCCCACTCTGTACCTGTGTAGGCCACTTTCTCAACATAAATTTCTTTCTTTTATCACTAATTTTGCTTCTCTGGAGAACCCAGTCTAACACATTTGGTACCAAGAGTGGTTCTAGAATAATAAAATTGTAAAGGTGAATTTTCTAAGGTTATTTTCAAGTCTGATTATCTCAAGGCACTGAGGACTCAGCCTCTGTCTTCATTAATATGGTGAAGTCTCCCGCTATTAATAAAGAGGGTTAATCCATGATGTGAGTTAGGAATGGTGACATCTAAACCAGCACCACCAATACAATATTGAGACTCTGGGTGATCATGTGCCTGATAGTTTTCCTACATGAGAAGTATAGGGAAGCTGGTTGGATGGAACTACCATATATACTCGTGTATAAGCCGAGTTTTCAGCACATTTTTAATGCAGTTTTTGTGGTACGACTAGGTGCCTCAGCTGATATTCGGGTTGGCTTATACTTAAGTACTTACAATTGACAAAGTGGTAAAGGTAAGACCTGAGCTCAGAGCTTCCGAAGCATGGCTCAAGTGTCATATAAAAGACTTCAAAGCTTCCATTGTGCCAGGAGAGAAAGCCTTATATTTTTTAGTAAGAGTTAACTGTACCAAAAACAAAACACAGAGTTGTATCATGACATGAACTGAATTTTAATGTAGCTGAAATTTCAACCTGTCTGATGTTCAAGTGAGAGCATTTATTGTTAAGAAATGGGACCTTAAACTTGATGGGGCATATGAGCAAATAATCAGGGGAATGGGGATAACAAGCACTTACATTCCTTTGAGCCAGTTCAGACTACAATACCACTCCTCCTGTGTAAAGAAATACACAAAAAAGACACAACAGACACAACAGCTCTGCTCAGCTCCCTATAATTAGACTCAGTCCATGCGAGTCCCAGAAGGTAAAGCATGAATTGGATAGACCTCTCTGAATAGCTGAAGAAAAGTGAAGTTTTGTGAGTCTCATGTGAATGTTCACTAATGCATTACCTCTTCAGAGGAGGACTTTAACAATCAAATCAGTCACACATCCATCCTCTTTCCCCAGTCACCCCTGTCATTGTCCCGTGGATTTATGAGCAAAGTGGCCATGATAGTTTGGATAGAGATTGCACACAGGCTCAGCAACATTGACTTTCATAACTAAGGCCAACATGGCTACTGCCTCTGTTGAATGTCCAATATGCCAACAGCAGAGACCAACTCTAAGACCATTTCTTACAACTTTCAACTAGAAACATGGTGGTTGTTTGATTGATTACAACAGACCATATCCATTATAGATGGTGTTTTGTTCTTAATGTAAAAACACTTACTGTGGATATGGACTTGCCTTCCCTGCATGCAATGGTTCTTTCAAAACTACCATTTAGGTACATACAGAGTCCTTCCCGATAACTTTGGGTTCATCATTCCTCTAGTTCAACAGGCAAAGAAGGAAGTAAGGTGACTGATTCATATTACCAAAGAAAACTTGATACATAGTTTTGAATCATTGTCAGATACTGAAGGCCTAAGAATGGAAGCAGAACATTGTTAGTGATAGTGTCTAAGGATGGGTTCCGTAGGGCAGAGGGAAGCTCATCGGTGGGGCCACGCGCTGAGTGTGCCGTCACTCTACCCCTGTCCCTTGGGAAGGTCTGAGACTAGGGCCAGCAGCAGCCCTAACAGGGCCCTCCCTGAGCCGCGGGGGCAGCCAGGCAGGAGGATGGGTTCCTCAGGTCGAAGGGTATTCAAATTGTGACTAAGGAGGAGCTGATTTGAGGAGTGGAGTCAACTATCGTGACATGAGTTGGGTAAAACCTGTGGGAATGGTACTTTAGAATCTTAATTTGCAGGTGGGGCATGATTCAAGATAAGGAGAAACAACTACAAAAATCAGCTAATGATCAGAACTTAGAGTGTGCAAAATATGAATCCAGAAAAATTAGAATTTGTCAAAAACTGAAATGGAATGCATAAGGATTGACATCATACACATGATTGAGATGGATTGGTATTGGCCATTTTGAATCATAAAATCATATGATTTACTATGCTGCGAATATCCCAATGAAAAGGAATGGCATGGCATTCAATGTCAAAAACAACACTGAAAAATCTATCATGAAGTACAATCTTCTCTGTGATAAGATTACATCTCTTCATCTTCAAGGAAATCCATTCAATATAACTATTATTCAAATTTATGCACCAACCACTGGGGCAAATGAGGAAGAAGTTGAAAAACTACCAATAATTTTAGTCAAGATTATCAAACATTCAGTCAAGATTCAATGATAATTATTAGTGATTGGAATACAAAAGTTGGAAACAAAGAGGAAAGAATAGTATTTGGAAAATATGGTCTTGGTGATAGAAATGGAAGTGGAGATTGCATGATAGAGTTTTATAAAACCAATAACTTGTTCATAGCAAACATCTTTTCTCAACAGCACAAGAGACACAAAATATACATGTACATCCCTAGATGAAATACACAGAAATCAAATGGACTATATATCTGGCAATACCTAATGAAGATGCTCAATATCAGCAGCTAAAACCAGACCAAGGTCTGACTGTGTCACAGACCCTCAATTGCTCATATGAAAGTTCAGGATAAAACTGAAGAAAATTAAAAGAAATCTATATGAGCTAAAATATGACCTTGAGAGTCTACATCACCTGAATTTTTAGAACATTTCAATAACAGATTTGACACATTAAACACTAATGGCAGGAGACTGATGGGCTGTGGAAGGACATCAAGACAATCATTCATGAAGAAAATAAAAGGTCATTAAGAGACAGGAAAAAAAGAAGAGATCCAAGTGGATATCAGAAGAGACTCTGAAACTTGCCATTAACCATAGAGTAGATAAAGCAAATGGAAGAAAGGATGAAGTCACGTTGCTGAATAGAGTTTTCAAAAGGGCAGTTAGTGAAGACAAAGCCAAATATAACAAAATGTGCATGGATCTAGAATTAAAAAACCAAAGGGAAGGAACATGTTCAGTATATCTGAAACTGAATGAACTTGAGGGAAAAAAATCAAGCTTCAGGTTGCAACCTTGAAAGATTCTATGGGCAAAATATTGAATGATGTAGGAAGTACCAAGAGAAGATGGAAAGAATTCAGAGTCACTGTATCAAAAAGAACTAGTCGACATTCCATATAAAGAAGTAGAAAGAGCAAGAACCAATGGTGTTGAAGGAAGACGTTGAAACTGCACTGAATGCATTAGCCAAAAGCAAGGCACCAGGAATTGATGGATGACCCATTGAAAGGTTTCAGCAAGCTGAAGAAGCACTGGAAGCACTCACACATCTGTGCCAGGAAAGTCGGAAGGCAGCTACTTGGCCAACTGACTGGAAGATATCGATATTTGTGCTCATTCCAAAGAAAGGTGACCCAACAGAACGCTCAAACTACAGAATAATATCATTGACAGCACAAGCAAATAATACCTTGCTTAAGATCATCCAACAATGATTGGAGCAGTACATTGACAAGGAACTGCGAGAAATTCAGGCCAGATTCAGAAGAGGATGTGGAACAAGAGGTATCACCAATGTCACATGAATCTTGGCTTAAAGCAGAGAATACAAGAAAGATGTTTACTTGTGTTTCATTGACTATGCAAAAGCATTTGACTATAGAGACCATACTAAACTATGGATAACCTTGAGAAGAATGGGAATTCCAGAACACTTGATTGTGCTCATAAAGAACTTGAACATGGATCAAGAGGCAGTTGTACAAACAGAATAGGAATAATGCATGATTTAAAATCAAGAAAGTACATCACGTATCTCTCCATTCACCATACTTGTTTAATCTGTTTGCTAGCCAAATAATCAGAGAAGCTTATTTATATGAAGAATGAGACATTTACTATTAAAAGAAGGTTAATTCACAACCTGAGCTATGCAGATGACATAACCTTGCTTGCTTAAAGTGAGGATGACTTGAAGCACTTACTGATGGAGGTCAAGTATTTCAGCTTTCAGTATGGATTACAACTCAATGTCAAGAAGACCAAAATCCTCACAACTGGACCCAAAGGTAACATCAAGATAAATGGAGAAAAGGTTGAAGTTGTCAAGGATTTTATCTTGCTTGGATCCACAATCAATGCTCTGGAAAGCAGCCGTCAGGAGAGCAAACAATGGAGTGCATTGAATAAACCTGCTGCACAAGACCTCCTTGAAGTGTTGAAATGCAAGAATATTTCTGTGAGAGCTAGAGTTGGACCTACTCCAAGCCATGGTATTTTCAATCACCTCATATGTATGTGAAAGCTTGACTGTGAATAAGGAAGACCAACAAAGAATAGATACATTTGAATTATGATGCGGACAAAGAATATTGAGCATACCCTGAACTACCAAAAGAACAAACCAACCTATCTGGGAAGAAATACAACCAGGATACTCCACAGAAGCAGAGACGGCAAAAGTTCATCTTCTACACAGTAGAACCCCGGACCTCAACGCTAAGCCATGCTAGAAGGAGCGTGAGATACAATGCAGTCTTGTTCCGAATCACTTTTTCCCACAAGAAATAATGAATTAATCTGTCCTCCAACACCAAGGTTTTACCCTAACCTGGCCTTTTTATACAAAACATTACACACAAATTTCAAAGCAAGTAAGTTCCCAGTTAAATAATATAATTTAAATAAGAAACACAACAGTAAAAAACTTTTTCACAACTACAGCATGGCCCATACCTTGAGATGGATGAGGATGTGGATCTGCGGACACGGATGTGGAGAGGCGGTCTGGAGAGAGAGTCAGTGTTTGGAAGGGGAAGCCCCTTCCATAAAATCAACTGGTAGCTGCTCTTCGGGAGGTTTTCCCTCCTTTGCCTTTGTTCACTGGGACCTGGCTGGGTGTTTCTAACAAAAACTCTGTCTCATGTGGCCTGCTGTTGGCGTTTCCATAACTCTTTTCTAAAAGGGTTTACTAAATTATCATCAACAATATCGTGTCGGTAACACAGTTAGCCAGTTCCTTGTCATTATGATTCTTTTCGAGAAGCACCTGGACTTTCTCCCAGGAAAGCAGCATTTCTTTGATTTCTGAAGACGCTGACTCCCTGTAGATTCCCTCCTCCGCCAGCATCTTCAGGGACTCCTCTGGAAGTTTCTGGAGCTCCCTGTTGTGAGCCCCGTGCTGTCCACTCCAATCCCTGGTGGTTCTTACAGTTTTCCTTTTCTGCTTGTCTCCAGTGGCTTTTTTGGGACCCATGTCTTTTATCTGAAAACAGTACAAAAAGCCACACAAACTAAGAAAGGTATAGTAAAACGCTTGGAACACAGCCGCCAAAAAACAACGCGTACTAACAAGGCCAATTAACGCGAGGGACTCGAACTGCTTGTTAACCAAACTCAGGTGCGTCGGAGCAGCCTCCAGCCCCAAATTTTCTCGACAGCTCACGTCAGGATTCGATTATGTCGGGTACTGAAGCGGTCGAGCACGGGGGTTCGACTGTGCTTTGGACAAGTTCTCAGGAGAGCCCAGTCTCGGAAA
This sequence comes from Tenrec ecaudatus, assembly GCF_050624435.1. Classification (NCBI taxonomy): domain Eukaryota; kingdom Metazoa; phylum Chordata; class Mammalia; order Afrosoricida; family Tenrecidae; genus Tenrec; species Tenrec ecaudatus. The sequence continues at coordinate 42,753,818 of NC_134533.1, forward strand.
AGGACATCGTTCTCGGGAAAGAGAAGGGGCAGCAGAACATAGGCAGGCTCACTAGACACTGGGGCTGCAACAACAGGGCCCGCCAAAGGACCAATTGCAAGGCCGGCGCAGGACCCTGCAGTGCTTCCTTCTGTTGGAACTGACTGGTGACACTGAATTAACACATGGGGAGGAATGGCAAATTCCCAGTTGGGGGTTAAACTGAAATGAAACAGATCTGTTACAAAACCGACTCTAATTTGCATAGTAATCACATTTTGTAAATATGGTTAAATAAAGCAAAGAGGGGGTCAAGAACTTCAGTAGTTCTCATATCACCAGCTAATCATGTTGACTGTGTGTCTTTCATGTGTTACAAATAAGCTGTTTCTCCTGAGAACAAGGACAGCTCAATCATCTACAAGCAGCATATAGGCGTTTAAAATGATATGTACTCAAAAAGTTGTTCGCTTCGTTTGACATGCTCATGTTTAATGCGCTCTTTCTTGCCTGGTCAAATCCCACACACAGGAAATTTCGGTGGCAATAGCAATTTCAAACCAAATGTGACTGTTTATCAAAAACATGTGGTCTTCTCTGAATTTCTGTACCATCTACTCTTATCTTGGGGCAGGGCCTCTTGGGATACAGCATCCTACAATGAAAACAGACTAGATATCTTACCATAGTTTCATCTCTTAGTAATCTGCCATCAACTTTAAGACTGTAAGCCTATTTATGAAGATGCCCCCCCGCCCCCCTCCCTCCACCAAAAAAAGCTGGACTTTGCTGCTGGGCCACCTTCAGCTACCTTTAGGATCTTCCTCTCTTACATATACACATGAATCCAGATTTCTGAATATCTACTTATTCCTACAATCGTTTTGCTCATGTTCTTCAATTTTTATTTTACCAGAGTGGCTTTTGCAACATCCAGATCTCTTGCAATTTTTCATGGAAATTCTTCTAACATTAATTTTTTCAAATTTTTTATTGGCAGTGCATACAATTCTTATCACAATCCATGCATCCATCCACTGTGTCAAGTACATTTGTACATTTTTTGCCATCATCATTCTCAAAACATTTTCTTTCTACTTGAGTCCCTGGTATCAGCTCCTCATTTCCCCCCTCCCACAACCCCTTCCTCCCTCATGAACCCTTCATAATTTATAAATTATTATTACTTTTTCATGTCTTACACTAACTGATGTCTCCCTTCACCCACTTTTCTGTTGTCCAGCAAACAAGGAGGTTATGTAGGTCCTTGTAATCGGTTCTCCTTTCCTTCCCCCACCTTTCCCTTACCCTCTACTCTTATTATTGATCCTGAGGGGTTTATCTGTCCTGGAGTCCTTGTGTTTCCAGCTCTTATCTGTACCAGTGTACATCCTTTGGTCTAGCCAGATTTGTAAGGTAGAATTGGGATCATGATAGTGGGGGGAGGAAGCATTTAAGAACTAGAGGAAAGTTGTATGTTTCATCGGTGCTATCCTGCACACTGACTGGCTTGTCTCCTCCCTGTGACCTCTGTAAGGGTAGGTCCAGTTGCCTACAGAAGATGGGCTTTAGGTCTCCACTTCACACACCCCTCCTTCACAATAATATGATTTTTTCTCCTAACATTATTTTTAAGGGGACAAGATAATAGATTTAATTTCATAAACCTTCTTAAAAAGTAACAAATTCAATAAAATTAAGCAAAAAACAGGGGAACCGTATTTGCTCTGCTGTGTAATAGACATTATAAACATGGTTTGAAAACTATGAAATATTAATCAAATTTAGCTTTTCATTATTTCTTGCAAGGAAAATTCTGATATTGGAAACCCCAAATTAAAGTACATTTGTTACCAGAGGGAGCCATGTGAGAAAATTAGAGTAGTTATTTACATATATATTCCTAATAGATAACCTCGTAAAATATGATTATTTATTTAATAATAATTAAATACACATACATATAACACAAAAAACATTATAACATTTTATTGTTCAGTCTCTTTCAAGCACAAAGAAACCTTTTATTTAATTATATGGGCACTTGTCATAATTTAAATTTTCTCTCTTCTTTAATATCTCTGAAATCTTGCTTTTTCAATCCCAAGAATTATATCTAATTCCTCTCTCCTCAGTTGGTTCACTGAGGACTTTTAAAGTGTAATAACAATGGTTATTTTAATTGGTGTGATATAGACAGATGTAAACAACTTGACCTAAGATAAGGAAGTAGGACACATATAGAAAATAAGCTCCCGGTGACCTCCCTCCGTCCAGAATATGGGAGCCGGAAGAGAGTGGTTACTAAGCAGAGTGCATTGGAGAGATGCATGTGAAGCAAGGGGGTCAAACTCAATGAAAACACAGGCCATTTGGGGCAATAGGTAAGGTTCACACAGGCCACATCACATTTACAAATTTTGTTAAATTTATATTTTGAAGTGAGGATTCAGGAATATGGATAGGATAATTAAAGCACTATATAATTGCTTTTATTTAAACATTTATTTCATGTAACGTATTTATAAAACTAAAATTATTCTTTTTTACCCAAAACTTGACAGTGCTTTCCTCCTACTAGTTTTCACTTATCTCTCATGTTGTGACCGGAAAAATATAACAAAGTAAGTAATAAAAAACACAAAATGTTGGACTGCTGACAAACGTGATGCACAATCATAATGACTTCTCTCGAAAAATGTGAACTAGTGCTGCCAATAGGTATGATTCATAACCGCACAACCCAGAATGCTCTTTTTAACCGTTTCACTATTGGGATCTGTTTACATTACAGGACACTGAGAGTGGCAGACATATCGCTTCCAAACATCTCTGGAACTGAGTCAGCACATTTATACATGTCCACAGGCCCCCAGGAAAGGCACTGGGCCACATGTACATGCGTCTTTAGTAGTTAAAGGGTTAATGAGGGAATTGTGTGAATGGTACGGCCTCGATCTCCCCTACATGCTATTTTCTTCATAACAATTACTTCTATTTTCATTTTATTTCAGAGCATTGCAGGCCACAAAAAAATTACCTCAGGGGCCGCATGTGGCACGTGGGCCACCAGTTTAACAGTCCTGGTATAAAACATCAAAGAGAAAAACCTGCCGTGAATGGTCAAAATCTTGTCAGTTGATCCCCCACCCCCTATGATGCACACTGGACCAGATCTGATTTTCAACATTTTCTGCATTTTGGCTTTTGATTTTGGTTTGTTCCTATTAGGGTTTATCTCATATGGGTTATGCTATTTGGGTCACCCTCTTGAATGTTTGTTATATAGTTTTCTGGTTTTTGGTATCTGAAACCCAGAATTGATGAACCTATGAAAACAGCAAGTGGAATAAGGGTATCTGTGGTGGGGGACAGTGGTTGTTGGACGCGGGGGTGGGGGAACAGTAAAAGTGAGATGATGGGGGTGGGGTGGGGGAACAGGAAAAGTGAGAAGATGGGGGTGGGGTGGGGGAACAGGAAAAGTGAGAAGATGGGGGCGGGGTGGGGGAACAGGAAAAGTGAGATGATGCCAGGAGGTCAGGAGGGGAGAAAGGAAAAAATGGTTTGGAAACTGATTCTGGTAGCAATTGTATGATTCTGCTTGACATGATTGAACTATGGGATGATATCTGTATGAACTCTCAATTAAATTAATTAATTTCTTAAAATAAATTACAAAAGAACTGGGACTATCAAGACATGAGGTGAGCACCATGGGGAACGGAACAGTGCTTCCAATGCTTGGGTCGGCCCTCATTGGAATCCCCATACACTGGAGATGAAGTTAGAGGCATATTTTCTAAAACACAGTCTCTGACTTCCCAATAAGGATGAGCATATGGCTCGCAGATCTCAGACAACAGGAAGTACGACTGACTAGGGTCCTAGACGCTGGGATCTTAGTTCCCTCGTAATGCATGAAAGCCCTGCTTTTTATGAGTGCCCCTAACCGATGTCTGAGGACTGAGCCAGGCAAGGATCCTAAGGCAGACCCATTCATATGACATATTGGATGTGTGAGACATTTTTGTTTGAGGCCTCTGGGGTGGCCTTGCCTAACATTCGTTTTACAACTACGCTGACATCTGAGATGTCGCCCGACCTCTCTTCTTTCTCTCCACTCAGAGCCCAGATCTATATCAAATCCTGACATTGCCCCTGCTCTTCTCTGGCTCCCTCCTCACTTGCTCAATAACCCAGAATAATACAGTGCAGGATTCGTGTGAATTGGAATTATTCCAGAACCATCCATCTCCCTCTGCTCAATGGGAAGAGAGTAGCCACCGAGAAGAAAAAAGTGGACAGGAATGGCAGTGGCAGTGGGGATTCACTCTGTCCCACCTACTAGCCATCAATTAGTAGACTGGAGCGAATTAAGTTCTTGCTAATAGAGCCTTCTAAACTTCCCGTGTGTGTGGCTTTCTCTCTTGGAAAACACTGAGGACTTTTGGAAAGAAGAAAAAAGAGAGGATGAAGGAAGGCATGCAAGAAGAAAGGTTAATTTTAACACAAAAACGCCATAAAGCTCCCCAGGTGTTGCGAGGATTTGATTTCTACTGTCAACATTGAGTAATGGGTTCAGAACCCAGTGATCCAATGCCTGGGCACTGACCCATGCAATTTTAATAGCTGCAAGGTTCCCAGACGCACCTCTAATTTCCTCTGGCCAAATTCCTGTGCTGCCGCCATTAGGCCTAAGACTGTCTGTTTGAGATTATATCAGCGCAGAGCTTAATTCCTTAGCAGGAATGCGTACACCAGATAAATAAAGCCTGGGTGTGCAAGCAAATACTTAATCTTTCTTCCAGTGTTCCTACCCACACTGGATATGCTATTTATTTTTTTAATCAACCAGATATTTTTACTTTACTTTTTAAATGGATATTGTTACTTTAGTTTTCACTAAGGCATAGACAGTTGTATTTACTTCTAAGACCATTCCACCTATGTGACTGGACCAAAGGAGAGCGATTTACCCAAGGTTAGTCAAATAATGTAGGCCAGCTGGAAGGCTCTGAGGTGGGATGATTCAAGAGTTCTGTCCATGAGGAATAGAGAGATGAACCATACTAATTGGATCCTTTACATTGTGGAACGTTGAACGTAAAAGAGAGTTAGCTATAGTAAAATTTTTTAAAGCAGTGCATAAGAGAGAAGTTGAATCATAAAATGTTGGTGCATCAAAGCATAATTTAGCAAATTCTCATTTCCAAGAACTGACCCTGACATTTTAATTATATTAGATAGTGAAAGACCTTTTGTTTCTCAAATTGTTTTGCTGTGCAGTCTGGTTACAAGGCAATTCCCATACTTCTGTGAGAGTACAACACGGTCAATAACTCTATTCTTACATTATTCCTCATGGATTCCCAGTGCGAATGCTTTCCACGGGTTTGGGGAGGGGCAGGGGGAGTCAAACAGATTACAATTACCTGGAAAGAACTGATTAAACATTCCTGAACACTTTCGAAAGGAAGTTTAGGTAGAGGCCCAAGCCACACGCTTCTGGGTGACCTTAATGATAGGCCAGGTCTAATGACTACTGACCCCAAACAATGGCTACTCAATTTAGGTTCCAAAAATAGTCAAAGACTCAATACAAAAGTATCCACATGATGGAGAGCTGAAAAGCTGCACATCCCCTTGACATAAAGAGAGGGTTCCAAACAGGAACATCCGAGTCAGAGAGGGTTTTAAAAACTATTTAGTGACTTGGGTCATCTTTCATAGAAGAGGATTTCGAGAAGAAAAGTGGTCCTCTCGTACAAATCACAAGTGATCATCATTTTTTCCAGTAAGTATGAGGGTACTTATGGAGGCTATAGTCCAGAATATTCACAACTTTCCCAGGAAATTTAAGAACAACCTTCATCACTCAATGTCTCTGTGCAAACTTCAAGTGGATCTAAACATTGGCGGGTTGGTGTCTAAATCAGAACTAAGGGCGCTGAGCTCCAACACATAAAAAATTTAATTATAGTTTTTCTCCCCACTGGAAACATGTGTGGTTTTGAGCAATGTGCTTACCCACTCTTGACTCCGTTTTTTATCTCTAAAACAGGAATTACACTGATCACTTTCTCATAGAATTGTTGTGAAAATTACATGTGATTGGTCCATTGAAAACTTTTAAAACAATACATCTAACACATAGTAAATGTTTAATAAACAGGGGTTTGATTGTTTTGCTTCTGTTACTATTACAATGCCTTTATTATTGTGTGTTTTAAAAAAACACATGGAATGAGACACAAGCACTTTTGTATTCATGGTAGGAATCTTGCTCTGCTGCTCTCCATGGCTGCCTCTGGCGTCTCTGGGATTCTTTCTTTTGAATTCCTCCGTCAATTTGTTTTGTGTTTCAGCCAAACTGTTGTGGTAAGCCTCCTCTTCCCTCTCAATACCTGTGTTATCGCTAATGAACAGTGGCTATCCAAAACGTTAGTGGGTCATATCCACCCATGAAAATATCTGGTATGGACTCCCAAAAAAATCTGTCACTGAAAATGCAGTGGAGTACAGATCTCGCTGAATATATGGAATCACCTGAGTAGGAATCAATTTGGCAGTAACAGAACCATTTTGGTTTTTCATAATACGTCAGGTAGAATATTTTGAATAGCATGCTCCTTTGAAAGTTCACCACTTTCCTGACTAAGTCTCTATCATGCAAGCCCAAACCCAAAGCAAATCCACTATAATCAAGTCAATTTTTGACTCATCCCAACCCTATATACGGTTTTCTAGGATGTAAGTCTCATCTTTCTCCCACAGAGTAGTTGATGGGTTTGAAGCACTGAAGTTTTGGTTAGCCATCCATTGCATCCCAAATAGTAGTCCTTGAGTCCCTATAAGATACTGGGTAAATAATGGCTTTATTTTCAGGTTGATGGACTACTTCTTGGAGAGCTTCAGAAGCAATCAAGCCTCTAGATCAGCATCTCTCAGTAGTGAACTCCCAGACATACCAGGTCTCTGGTTCTAATGGCTGATGTAAACCAGAGAGCAAGACTACAATTCTATTACCTGGTTCTAGAAGCCACCTGAGTACTGTATTCTTTTCTTTTCTTTTATTCATTGTCTCAATTTAAATTGCTTACTCGGAAAGACCAACTTTTATCAAAGGGTCTATTGCAAGTCTGTGACTGGCAGGCCTCTCAGCTGGACAGTTAGTCTTTTCAAAGAGCTTAGTCTCTTTAGCTGGATTTGATCTGCCTCTCCTGAGCGCAATCTTGCATCATTCAGAACAATAATTCAACTAGCTTTGCCTCAGAGTGGTTCACTGTAAGGTTTTTTCTACCCACGGAGAATGGAGTCTGTTCTGATTAGCACAGAATCAAGCAAGTTTATTTTCTATGATCAAGGACGATTTTTCCACCTACATATCAGAAGGTTTGTAATCCATCAGCTGGAAATATTGTCCCTAGAGACAACAGTGCTGAAGTACATGGGTGGAGGGCTGATAAGGAAATAGCTAGCACTTCCTCAGAGAAGTTTGCACTGTTCCAGACCGTGGTTCAGAATGTATTCTGTTCTGTTCCATTGACAACAAAAGCTTTAGCAGGAAACCCACCTGGCCTGGTAGGGAAGCTGGGAGGCTGTCGCCCCCACATGAACAGAGAGCTACAGCATACAAATCACAGAGATTCTTTTACCCACTTGTCTCCAAATCTTATTTCACAACTCAGAGAAACGATCAGGTATTCTATTGATTCAGACCACAGGAAAAAAATTGGGCATTTCCTGGGCAGAAAAAAAATGAAAAAATAAACAATGTAGCAGCTAGGTTTTAAGGAAAGGAGGCCTGGTGGTAGCCCTCATAGGGTTGGAAGTTTAAAACCACCTAGCAGCTTTGAGGAAGAAAGATTAAAAAATCTGTTCCCAGCCAGTTCCACTGTCTGTCACACACGACCACAATGAAACACAACAGCACGCAGCAATAACAACAGGTGTTAAAGACGTTCCACTGTGAACCACGTAAGCAGGAGGCCTCAAACTTGTTAAACAGGGGGCCGGTTCACTGTCCCTCATACCCATTGGAGGGCTGGAGGATCGTTTAAAAAAAACTATGAACAAATTCCTATGCAAACTGCACATATCTTATTTTGAAGCAAAAAATAAAACGGGGCAAAAACACCCGGCGGCCTGGATAAATATCGTCAGCGGGTCGAGCTTAATTTCTAAAGTACCTGGCTTTAGGGCTCTGCAGTAGAAGCCCTCCCTCCCCATTTTGAGTTTTGACATAAAGTTTAATCACAACATGGCTAATACTTAGGTAAATCTTGAGCAAAGCTAGGGAAGGGGAGTTTTGCCTTCAGGTTTTCACAGTGCACATGTTTGGGGATGTCCTTAATGACTTACTGGAAAGAGTTGTAATGCTACAAGTTAGGGTCCTGGTGAGTACCCGTCAGGGTTACTTGGTTATGACACACATCTCTAGTACCAAATGGTTAGGCGGTCAAATCCTAAAACCAATCTTGTAAGGTTTGAAACCTCACAATTGGGGATGGGTGCCAGTCATGGTCCCCTCACTGCTTTTGTGACACTGATGAAATGGTAGCCACCAATCGGGATTTTGTGAGCATTTCCTTTGTTTTCTATCTCTAATAAGCCCCAGGGCTGTGAGTCCGTGGGATTGATATCAACCTCCAGCTAGTAGTTCCTCTCATTCTGATGGCTGCCTTTGGTGGGTCTTCATCCTGGCTAAGGTTTCATAAAAGGATCTCAGTAGAATGTTTTTTCACCTGGGGTCCTTTTCCCCTACAACAACTATACCATCCAGTATTCATCCCCTGTGGGGTTCGCTACCCTTGAATCCGTGTTGGGACTGTGCATTTTATTTGCTTAAAACCGATATATATATATCATATTAAATGAAGGGGGAAGTGCAGAGTGGAGACCCAAGGCCCAAGTGTCGGCCAATGGAGATCCCCTCATAGAGGGGTTTAGGAGAGGAGATGGGTTTATTAGGGTCTGAGGTAGTATCGATGAAGAACACAGCTTTCCCCCAGATCCTGGATGCTTCCTCCCCCCAACTACCATGATCCGAATTCTACCTTGCAGGGCTGGATAGGACAGAGGCTGTACACTGGTGCATATGAGGGTTGGAGGTACAGGGAATCCAGGGTGGATGATACCTTCAGGACCAAGGGTGTGAGGGACAATGCTGGGAGAGTGGAGGGTGAGTGGGTTGGAAAGGGGGAACTGATTACAAGGATCCACATGTGACCTCTTCCCTGGGAGAGGGACAGCAGAGAAGGGGGGAAGGGAGACTCCAGATAGGGCAAGATATGACAAAATAACGATGTATAAATTACCAAGGGCATATGAGGGAGGGGGGAATGGGGAGGGAGGGGGGGGGAAAAGAGGACCTGATGCAAGGGGCTTAAGTGGAGAGCAAATGCCTTGAGAATGATTGGGGCAGGGAATGTATGGATGTGCTTTATACAATTGATGTATGTATATGTATGGATTGTGATAAGAGTTGTTTGAGTCCCTAATAAAATGTAAAAGAAGAAAAGAGAAAAAAATGATTAGGGCAAAGACTGTACAGATGTGCTTTATACAATTGATGTATGTATATGTATGAACTGTGAAAAGAATTGTATCAGCCCCAATAAATTGTTAAAATAAAAAAAAATTTAAAAAAAAATTTGAGCGACATTGCATTAAAAGTTTATTTTGTAGAAAGGAGCAAAAGAAGGCAACAGCTGGAAGAATAAAGGGAACCAGGGAGACTCTGTTGGTAATTCAGAATCACTTTGATTTTCTTGCCTACAATAAAAATATTGAGAAAAATGAAAAAAAAACACCGATAATGTATGTCACCAAAGATGCTGCGTGACTTCTGAGGTTGGGGCACCAAAAAACAAGGCGCACAATTTCTACGCTTGTCTCATTGTGATCCTCTGCGGACATCGCTGGCCTCCCGCTTCACTTCCCTCGGGAACCCAAGAGTCAGTGACCCAAACTCGGTAGAAAAGCAGCACATGGGCACAGCATCTAATTCAGTCAATCATTTATTTCAAAGGAAAAGTGCGTTCCAAAGAAAGCAGAAACCACCGAATGTGGTATTCTGCAGAGATATTTATTCCGCTTTTACAAATGTCGGATTCCTGAGGAGAGGAACAGTCATGATTATATGGGGGGAGGTAAACTTGATGAACTTGGGAGTCCATCCCTCATTTTCCCTTATTTGGTCAGGTCAGAAGTGTCCTGGGGATCTCCTAGGTGATGAGAAACTGTCATGGCGCTAACGGAGTGTGATTTTTATTATTATAATACGCAACAGATTTTCATTAGGTCATTTCTGTCCCCACTGCACAAGCTCAAGGTGGAAAGACTTCTCAAGCCACAGGATCCTTGAATTAGTAAATTTTACTAAAGTGTATAATGATGGTAGGGAAAGAACAGGGAAGCTGGAAAACTCTACCCCAAAAACACGCTAAGAAAAACGGTATTAAGAAAAGTTCCGTTGATAAACTGCAGTTGCCGTTCGGCGCCTATCTGAACCAGGATAAGAAAAGACGTTCTACTAGTGAATGCTCCCTGGAGGCCCAGCTCTGTGGCCTCTTTAGCTCCTTCCAGCTCTACCTGACATCTAACTGCAACACCTGCGAGTGGCAGATTTAGCAGAACTCATCCGTGCTTTGGGTTAACCCTGCTTTGAGAACTAAACAGATTTGAGAAACAATTTAGAAAGCATATCCTTATGATTTTTTTTCTAGAAGCATTCTTGGTACCACATGTGTTAGAGAAGCAAATCTAGTGGTTTGTAATGCCTTTCTAAGAAAGAAAATTATATTGAAAAAATAGCTCACACACTTGTGGAAGCAGCCTCATCCTGATACATTTCAAGTCTGTGGGTCAGATGTTCGGCTGGAGGCTTCTCCTGATTCATGTAGCTTTGGGTGAAGGTGAACACAAGACTGACAGGAAGGCCACAGGCTGGTGACAGCAGAGGCAGGTAAAACCAATATCAGAGTCAGACTTAGGAGTGGAAAGGCAGATAAAGCCAAGATCAGTTGATTAGATGGCAAGCCACTGACAGTCCTTAAAGTCTAAAACAGTGGTGGGATTCAAATAATTTAACATCGGTTCACTCCTCTAATAACCATTTTAAGCATTAAAATAGTCATAACTAAATTTTGTTTATTATTTCATAGAGTTAATACATTTAAAAGAACAATAAGAGGTACAAGAAGTATATTATAAGAAAGAGCTTTAAAATATTAATGAAAATATATTAAATAATACTTAATCAAAAACAATAAAACTGTTGTTTAAGACATTTCCATATAGCTTCTTGATTGCTCGTCCTCACTTGTAATATCCTTTGCCTTTATCTGAGCATCCTCAGCTGTGTGATTTATCCTTAGCCATTTTTTCACTGTAGGATCCCTTTCCTTTAGAGGGAGGCCAATTAGATAGCAGTCATTGCATTTGATACATTAGAAGCAGGCAACTTCTCTTCTCTGAACATATTATGTTCTTCTTTGGGGAAAAAATCATTTATACTTCTGTTGAACTTACCGCAATTGTTCAGACAAAATGTTTAGCTCTTTGAACACTTTCAGGAATTGCATAATTCACTCATAGAATCTCAAACTATTGAGGAACACAAAGCTAAACCAAGTAAATTGTGGGTTTGAGCCTCTAACCTAGGAGAGGAAGTGGATATTGTCACACCACACTCCAGCAGATAACATGAAAAATATCCAGACACAGTATGGGTGCTGATTCTAAAAGTGCTACAGTGTCAGCCTGGCATTCATTAAGAATTTGAAAATTTCAGAAACAATTATAATTTTACTGTAGCAAATAGAATTTATTATTTCATGTTACTAAACTTGTTAGGTGTAGAAAATTCTAAATCTAATTAAATCTAAGCTTTCAAATGAAATAGAAATTTTACCTCCCTCCTTCTACTTCTGTTTGTCAGTTGGTTACACTCAGACACCTTGTGATAACCAAGTGGCCAACAACAGTGCTGTCTTTGAAGCTTATCTTTTGGAAGCACCAGCAGAAAGAAAGTTCTTCTTTCTCAACAATTCAAAATTGTTTATATTATTAGTGAGAACTGGCTGACTTGGGCCACTCCTTACAGCTACAGTGGAAAACAATGTTCTTCCTAAATACATGGCTTAAAAATAGATCATGAGGTGTGAATAGAATCAGGTATCGGGCTTCAAAGAACAAAAGAAATCATATCATTGTGAATGAGGGGAGTGCAGAGTGGAGACGCAAAGCCCATGTGTAGGCAACTGGAGACCCCCTTACAGAAAACTTGCGGGGAGGAGACAAGCCTGTCAGGGTGCAGTGTAGAAGAGATGAAACATACAACTTTCCTCTAGTTCTTTAATGCTTCCTCCTCCTCCCACTATCATGATACCAATTCTACCTTACAAATCTGGTTAGACCAGAGGATGTACACTGGTACAGATAGGAATGGGAAACACTGGGAATCCAGGGCGGATGAACCCCTCAGGACCAGTAGTGTGAGTGGCGATACCAGGAGTATAGAAGGAAGGTGGTATAGAAAGGGGAACTGATCATAAGGATCTAACAATAACCCCTCCCTAGGGGATGGGACAACAGAAAAGTGAGTGAAGGTTGACTTTGGATAGTGTAAGACGTGACAAAATAATAATAATATATAAATTATCAAGGTTTGTCAGGGAGGATGGTTGGGGAGGGGGGAGCGGAATGAGAAACTGATATCAAGGGCTCAAGTAGAAAGAAAATGTTTTGAGAATGACGATGGCATCAAACGTACAAATGTGCTTGAGACGATGTATGTTTGTATGGATTGTGATGAGTTGTATCAATAAAATAATTTTTAAAAATAGATGAGTGATTCTTTAAGAAAAGCCAGATCCATAAATAAGTTGGGATATTATTTTAACTATAGTAGCAGAAACTTAAAATTAACAAGACTCTAGAAAACAATCTTATTGCTCTCTCACATAAATTCAAGCAATGTAGCACCTCTTTTCTTTGAAAATATCTGGGATGTAGGATTTTTCTGTTATTGCTATGTCATATGTGATATATAGGTTCTATGTCTTGGTCTCAAATGACTGCTCTTCCTCCACCCATCATACACATAAGTCAACAAGCAAGAATAAAGAAGAAAGGAAAGGAAAAGTATTTCTTCTCTTTAAGAGACTAATAGAAAGGCATTCTATTCATATCCCTCTAGTAGAACTGAGTCACTTTAGCATACACGGCTACATGGGAGTCAGGGAACATTACAAAGGTAAGTTAGAATATTCCCTAGAGCCTGCCACCTAGAGTAAGCAATTGTTGCTATGCTTTCAAACAGGCTGTAAATTCAGGTTGAAGCTGAAGAAAATCTAAACAAGTCCATTAGAGTCAAAATGCCACCTCAATTTCAAGAACAGATTTGCTACATGGAACGCCAATGACAGAAGACTTGATGAGCTGTGGACAGCCATAAGGAACATCATTCATGAAGAAAGTAAAAGGCCAACAAAAACACAGGAGAGAAATAAAAGATCAACGTGGATGGTTGAAGAGACTCTGAAAGTTGCTCCTCATCACAGAGTATCTAAAGAAAATGGAAGAAAGGATGGAGTTAAGCGGCTGCATAGAAAATCTGAAAGGGCAGAGGGCGAAGAGAAAGTCAAACATTGTAATGGAATGCTCAAAGACCCAGAGTTAGAAAGCCAAAAAGGAAGAAGACACTTAGAATAACTTACACGGAAAGAAAACATGCAAGCCTCAAGTTGTGATCTTAAAAGACTATGGAGAAAATATTGAATGATGCAAGAAGCATGAGAAGACGACGCAGAGTCACTGTACAACCATTTGTACAGTGAAGTCATCAACTTTCAACCATTTCAAGAGGTCACATATGAGCAAGAACGAATGGTTCTGAAGGAGAAAGTCCAATGGATAATCCAAAAAGACTGAAGGAATTAGCCCAAAACAAGGCAATGAGAAGTGATGGAAGACCAATGGAACTGCTTCAATATGCTCATGAAGGACTGGAAGCACTCACTTGTTTATGTCAAGAAAGTTGGAAGAGAGCTACCTAGATAACTGACTGGAAGAGAGCTTGTGGGTATTGTATCCATGAGAATGGGTGCTCATGAGCATGCACAAATTATAAAAAACCATAATTATAAACTATGGACACCCTTGAAAAGAATGGAAATTCCAGAACTCTCCCTTGTGCTCATGTGGAATGTATACATGGACCTAGAGGCAATTGTTTGTACAGAACAAGGGAATACCACATATCTTAAAAAGCAAGGGAGGTATGCATCAAGACTGTATCCTCTCGTCATACTTATTAATCTGTATACTGAGCAAGTCATCAGAGAAGTTGGATTATGTGAAGAAGAATGTGGCATCGGGATGGAAGGAATGCCTATTAACAACCTGTAATACTCAGTTAACACAATCTTGCTTGCTGATAAAGATCAAGGATTGCCTACTTCCATATAGATTACAAGGAAAAGTCAAGAATTCTGAGATCTTCACAACTGGACAAATAAGTAGTAACATCAAGATAAATGGAGAAAAGCTTGAGGTTGTCAAAGATTTTGTCTTGCTTGCATCCACAATCAATGCTCATGGAAACAGCAATCAAGAGATGAAATGATGGATACCATTTTGCAAATCTGCTGCAAAAGACCTCTTTAAAGTAGGCTTGAAGATAAACAAGCAGCCATCTAGCTGAGAAGCAACAAAGTCACATGGAAGAAGCCCACCAGCCTGTGGGATGATGAGATGTCGACAGGATCAGGTATCAGGCACCAAAGACCCAGACCAAACAAGCATATCAATGTGAATGAGGAGACAGAAAGCCCAACTGTAGACAATTAAACATCTCCTTACAGAAGGGTCACAAGGAAGAGTGAAGCCAGTCAGAGCGCAGTATAACACTGATGAAACATACAACTTTCCTCTAGCTCTTTAACGCTTCCTTCCCCCACTACTATAAACCCTTTCATGCCACGCTAGACTAGAGCATGTACATGAGATAAGAGCTGGAAACACAGGGAATCCAGGACACATAAACCCCTCAGGACCAATAATGAGAGTAGCAATACCAGGAGGGGAAGGAGATGGTGGGAGTAGATAGGGGGAACCAATGACAATGGTCTACATACAATCCCCTCCCAGGGGGATGGACAACAGAAAAGTGGGTGACGGCAGACATCAGTCAGTGTATCACATGAACAAAAGAATAATAATTTATAATTAATCAAGTGTTCATGAGGGAGGGGGGTAGAATGAGGAGTTGATACCGAGGACTCAAATAGAAAGAACATGTTTTGAAAATGATGATGACAACAAATATACAAATGTGCTTGACACAATGGATGGATGAATGGATGGATGGATGGATGGATTGTGATAAGAGTTATAGGAGCCCCCAATAAAAGGATTTTTTTAAAAGCTGTATGAGGTCCCCCAAAAAGACCTCTTTAAAGTCTTGGAAAGTAAGGATGTTACTCTATGGACTAAGGTGCACCTGGCTGAAGTCATGGTATTTTCAAACACTTCTTATTCATATGACAGTTGCATATTCAATAAGGAAGAACAAGGGGAAAAGAATCAATGCATTTGAATTGTGTGCTGGGGAAGGATATTGAAAGCACGATGGGCTACTCAAAGAACAAACAAATCTGTCTCGGAAGAAGTACAGCCAGAATCGTCATTAGAAACAAGGATGAGGAGACTCCCCCTCACATACTTCGGACGTGTTATCAGGCGAGACTAGCCTCTGAGAAGGGCTATGATTCCAGGTACAGCACCGTGGCCGTGAAAAAGAGGAAGACCCAACACAAGATGGATTGACACAATGGCTGCAACAAGGGGTTTGAATATAAGAACAGTTGTGAATACGGAGCAAGGCTGGGTGGTGTTTCATTCACTGTTCAGAGAGCTACTATGAGTTACAACTCACTCAAAGGCATCGAATAATAATAACAGGGCTTTGAGGAACATCACCTTATGTTTGCAATGTGACACAAATTAGAATCATATCTCAACCTGATTTTCTATATTTCTCCCAACATCAGTCTTGCTTCCACCGTGTGATATATCTCACATTATTTCCTTGAATCAGTAAAAGCTTACTGATCAAAACACTTTAAGATACAGAGATAAATTGGTAAAAGCAAGCTTTCGCATTGTGTAAGGTTTGTCAATTGTCTGCTAAGATTGGGACTCAACATGAAGTGCCTTTTTCAGACTTCGAGATTTGAGTTATTTGAATAGGTCCATAATCAAGAAATCTACACAGGCACACTTAAAAAATTGGAGTTCTTTGACAATTTATTCCTGCGTACATTTTTAAATAATACTGTTTTGCATAGAAATAGAATTTCTTCACAGATTTATGAACAATCCCTTGGTCTCATAAAATGGTACGCACTAGCCTAAGATAAAATTATATAAAATTTATATGATAAACCAGCTAAATTAGGTATCCTGACATACTTTACTGTCCCAAATTTGGCGTGCTTGTGGCCACCTTGAGGAGCAAGATTGTTTTCCATGGATGAACTGCAATAACTTTAAACCTGCCTCTCATTCAGTTCATTTTTCATCCGATGAGTTACGTTTAGCCTATCAGGGAATGTTTGAATGGGAGTAATCTGAGTGAAACATGCAGTTTGATCTTATTTTATTGATTTGTAAATTAAGATGTTTGCCAAAGTTTCCAAAGCCCGTTAGAATCAGGTGTAGGGCTGAACATAAGTCACTTTACACCATGATTCAGATGCATAAGGATCTTGGTAGCATTGAGATAAAGTGCTTCTGGCTGAGATTTTTATTTTTAATCATTTGATAAGTAGTACACGCACAATTTGAAAACTAGGAAACCCAACAGTAAAATAACTCTTTCCTAGAGCTTAATTTATTCAGAATTGCGAAGAACAAGTATCATTGGAAGAGAAATGAATATTTATGCCTCATGCAACTTCCTTTTTCAAGTCGCACCCAAAATGCCAGCTTCTCAGAGAACCCTTCCTTGGCCATGATACGAAAATAGCCCCCAATCACTCTATACAACATTACCGTCTTTTTATATAATACATATTGTACCCAGAAAATTCACTTAGTTGTTTATTTCTCTCGTTGGAACATACAATACTCAAGTAAGCCCTTAGTCGGATTTTTTTCATCACTGAATGTCTGGTGCCCAAATCAGTATTTGATTCCATTTCTGTTGCATGGGTGTGTAAAGACAGATGCAAAGAAGGGGAAAGAAAAAGAACAAGACAACTACAGAGAACACTTGAAAGCATTTATGCAGAAAAGTGATAGAGAAATCACTTTGTGAAGGATTTTTGCCAATGAAGCAAAAGCCTTCATTGAAGTGAGCAGCTGAGAAAAGGTTAACTAGTAAGAGCCGCCACTAGAAGGGGCTGAGACACCCACAGAGGGGGAGGATAAGAGACTCACTGGGACGCCTGGAGCTGAACTAGCACTGCATCAGTTGGGTAGAAGTTGCCTTAACGGTTCTTCTACTGCTTAATTTCTCTAGAGGCTGAGACTAAAAACTGTTCTGAAATCCCTTGCATCCACTCTTTCTGTTGCTCTCACCCAAGCGTCCCAGACCCACCATCACAAGGGGCCATCATGAGCAGAGAAAAAGGTCCTCGCGGCGAACACAAGTCTAGTCATGATTTTTTAATTTCTCTGCAGTGTCTCTTCCACAGGATGTCGAGTCACCAGCTGGTGCCGATAATCATTTACAAAAGGCAACAAAGGCGCTGGAAAGGAAGATGCCCCAAAGTCTGAGAAAGGTAAATTTCAGTCTGAGGAAGCATATCCTAATCATATTTGCAAGCGATTCCAGTTGTTTAAGGGCCCAGCCAGAGGCCACCACGGAAGAAATTCATGTCCACTTTTTCCAAAAGGACTCATGGTTTTCAAAGCCAAGCCCAGTCAGAAAGTACATCTGCTGTGGCAGTGGTCTGCACTAGCAAACCACTGACCTAGTGGGATTACCTTACCCCCTCCCACCACTTCCAACGACTTGCTCTCTCTATACGAGGCCCCCTCAAAAGATAAACTAATCTGGCGGTGGAACAGAGAGGTAACAATTTGCAAATAGCTGAGGGCAAATCAGGCTCTGGAGTTGCTACAAATACGCAGACAGTTGGGCGCCGGTGTGGATGGATGGAGAGGGCTACGGCACCTTAGCCAGATGGAAAGAGTGCGGTTGGGACGGGTACCCGTTTGGAACACGTAATTGCTTATTTACCGGAGGAAAGTATCCACTATGGCTGTTTGGGCCTGTGGTGGGAATCACACTGATACACCCCACACAGCGTGAGGAATGAGGCGGAGCTACAGTGTGGTCAGGGCCTCTGTGCTGCTTTCTCTCGGACCATCTGTTTGGGCCAGCACTCCATTTGGGAAAACCTTCTGTTTCCCTACACTATTTAACTGAATCAATTTATTCCATCCTTTCCTTCATTTGTTGTCTCTCTTTCTTTCCCTCCCCACAACCCCCGTGGTGTGTGAGGGTTGGGGGGGTCTTAGAAAGAGAATTTGGTGAAAACCTATTATGTAGCTGCTGGTATCATTTCTGGGAAAAAGCCCTCCAATCCCTCCTCCTCAAACTAATTGTCTGATTACACATCTATGCCTTCACTCTGCCACCTGAGACATTGGCCATAGTTGATTGGCTCGGGGGTAGACAATAAATTTCTTCCTTACAATTTGGAACTTGGAAATAGAAAAATAAGTCATTTCTCTTCCTTCACAAAAATTTAAGGGATTCAGGGCTGGCCCCAGTCCCAACTACGTGGGTACCCCCTTGTTCCCACCAGAATAATTTGCTTTAGAGGACAGCACTGAAGCTACAGCTCAGGAAGAGGGGCACATCTGATCAGAGCACACAGGAGCAAACAAAGAGTGGAACACATCCTGGCCCACCAATCCCTGAGGATGGTATTCCTGCTCTGATCAGCTAATGCACAGAGAGGACCATCGGGCAGCCCCCCCCAGGAGAAACGACATCCCTCACTGACCCATAGACCTTTGAGAAACAACACTGGAGGCACAATGCGGGAATTATGCCCAATCCGACCCCAACACAACAGGGCAAAACGCGAAGGGTGTGCAGCAGAGCAGCAAGGGAAGCAAGGCAATGAAGTCCCTTGGGAATTCCAAATTAGACTTTGGGGCCAAAATAGACATACTCCACCAGAAAACACTCCTAAAGGTCAACAAACAGACCTGGACCTATTTATAGGTTTTTTTGGGGGGGTTTTGGTCGATAGTTGTTGTTGTTTTGTTTTGCTGTCCTGTTTTTGTGCTTATTATTGTCTCTGCATGTCTATCTAGATAAGATAGCTGGAATAAACCAGCTGGAGGAGAAAACAACAGGACCAGTGATTCCAGGAAATGAGGGAGGGGCGGGCATGGGAGAGGGGGAGGCAGGGGAAAGAAAGTAGGTTTTAACAAACCCAGGGACAAGGGAACAACAAATGATCTAAAATCAATGGCAAGGAGGGCATAGGATACCTGGTAGGGCTTCATCAAGGGCAATGTAGCTGAGAGGAATTACTGAAAACCAAATGAAGGCCAAACATGATGGGGACAAGAGTAAAGTAAAAGGAAATAGAGGAAAGAACTAGGAGGCAAAGGACAGTTATGGAGGTCTAAATACAGGCATATACATATGTAAATTTATTTATATATAACAATAGGGAAATAGATCAATGTACATATATTTATCTGTTAAGCATAAAGGTAGCAGATGGACATTGGGCCTCTACTCAAGTACTCCCTCAATGCAAGAACACTTTGTTCTAATAACCTGGCATTCTGTGATGCTCACCTTCCCAACAAGATCGCTGAAGACCAAGCAAGTGCATAAGCGAATATGGTGAAGAAAGCTGATGGTGCCCAGCTATCAAATGACATAGCATCTGGGATATTAAAGACCTAAAGTTAAACAAGCGGTCATCTAGCATAGAAGCAACAAAGCCCATGTAGAAAAAGCACAGCAGCCTGTGTGACCCGTGGGATCAGAGATCAGGCATCAAAGACCCAGAACAAAAAGCTTTATCAATGTGAATGAGGGGGAGGCCAGAGTGGAGACCCAAAGCCCATCTGTAAAAATTGGATATCCCCTTACAGAGGGGTTATAAGGAAGAAACAAGTCAGTCAGAGTGCAGTATAGCACCAATGAAACATACAACTTTCCTCTAGTTCTTTAATGCTTCCTCCCCACCCCACCCTGACTATCATGACCCCAATTCTACCTTATAAATCTGGCTAGACCAGAGCATGTACACAGGTACAGTTAATACCTGGAAACACAGGGAATCCAGGACAGATAAACCCTCAGGACCAATAATGAGAGTAGCAATACCAGTAGGGGAAGAGGGAAGTGGGAGGGAGAAAGGGGGAACTGATCACAATGATCTACATATAACCCCCTCCCAGGGGGATGGACAACAGAAAAATGAGTAAAGGGAGACATCGGTCAGTGTAAGACAGAAAAATATAATAATAATTTATAAATTATCAAGGGTTCATGAGGGAGGGAGGAAAATGAGGAGCTGATACCAAGGGCTCAAGTAGAAAAAAAATGTTTTTGAAATGATGATGGCAATATATGTACAAATGTGCTTGACACAACAGATGTATGTGTGGGTTATGATAAGAGCTATATGAGCCCCCAATAAAATTATTTTTTAAAATTTAAGGGATTTTAACATTTTATTGACTGTGTCCAAGTTTTCCAACAGGGGAAAAAAGGCTGGTTACAACATGAGACTGGAAAGAATCAGATAAGCAAAGAGAAGCCATGACAAGAGGCTGAGAAAGCATGTGCTGGTTATATTTGCAAGCCATTCAGTTGTTCCTGGTCAAACTGATATACTTAGATTATTTAAGATAGGCCATCACCCTTTTTATTTAATCTGACTCACTTTGAATTTCCATCCTTTGTATACTAGAGTTCTAACTAACACGGAAGAGGAAAGAAAGAAACATTTATGTTTCATGTAGCTATAATCAATGGGTAAAGAGGTTTGAAAATCTTTCTCCCAAATGAAGCTATCACCCCATCCCTCCCTTCTGCACCCAGAAAAATTTGGTAATTCTCTAGACAATTTATGTATTTGGTCACATGTGTTCACACATGTATGTGTGCGTGTGTGCGTTTGTGTGTTGAGCAGGGAATGCTGCTGGCATGTACTAATACAGGTCAGGGTATTGCTAAATGAATTAGTCTGGGTAGACTAGAGAAACAAATCCAGGGAAACACATGTGTGTATAGGAAAGAGCTTTATATACAAGAGCAGTTAAATATTGAGAAAACAGCCCAGCCCAGATCAAGCCCATACGTCCTATACCAATCTATAAAGTACTCTTCAGACTCATGAAACACATGCAATGACACCGGGTGCAGGAAGATCACAGACCAGTGGCTTGGAAGTCTTGTGGATCCAGTGGCATTGTAAGCATCTCAGCACTGGCAGGGGTCTCCACGTGGCTTCTCTGGCTCCAGAGGTCCCAGGCTATATCAGTTTAGCACCTAATGTCTTGTCAGTAGAGCATCTCTCAGAGAGTGAACTGAGAAAGAGCATGTCTCTCCTCCTACAAGAAGGAAATACAGGAATTCCCAGAATCCCCAAAAGCCTCATTGGCTATGACCCAATTGACAGATTAGTAGATTCCACCCCTTCACTCTTAATCTTCTCAAATACCAAATTGATACCAGATTATGTAACTCCCACACTAAATAGCTTGCAATGCATGGAAATTATCTAGTCCAAAAAGGTTCAGATTAGAAACCATGTTCTAAATAAAGTCATTTGATCTTTTATTCGTTCTTTCATTTATGCATCTTTTATGAGAAATTTGTAAATTTCTAGGCACTGAGTTAGTAGCTGGAAAAACCAAAATCCACTGCCATCAAGACAAGGTTCTGACTCATAGAGCACCAATAAGGACAGGGTAGAAATGCCCTGGTGAGTTTCTGAGACTGTGACCCTTTGGACGAATAGGAAATCTCGTCTTTCTCCAAGGAGCCAATAGGCACAGGCAAATATAGCAGAGCCATCGTCTTTGAGTAGCTCATATTCTAGAGGGAAAGACAAACAAACTGGCTGATAATTACAGTCCAGTGAGACAAATGTTCATACTGGCGGTATGAATAGTAGGCTAATGTAGCTCCATGAAAGAATATAAAAATTACATTGAGACTATCAAGGAAGCATCCTGGAGGGGTGATCATTGAGCGGAGTCTTACAAAGTACATACTGTTGAATGAGGTGAAGAAAACAGGAGAGAGAATGGTTTTCTCTCTTACAAAAACACAAGCAGGTACTCACCTGTTCATTTAGCACTTGTTTATTTGATAAACACATCAAGAAAGAAAGCTGTGCATAGTGATTAATAAATAGTACAGAAACTGAACTCAGATTCTTCTGGCTTCAAATCTCAGCTCTGCTATGTTTCAGCTATATGACCTTAAAAGCAAGTTGGTTAATGAATAACCATTTCCTTCGCTGTAAAATAGGGATAATAAAGCTACCTTTCTCCTATTATTTTTGTAAAGATTAAGCAAATTATTGTCTATATGAAGGACTTCAAAAAGTTTATGGAAAAATCCATCCTCATTCAACTAATTTTCAATAAACTTTTTGAAAGTCATATATATTTGTATTAAATAAGGTAATACTATATAGAGGGTGGATTAATTGAACATCTCAAACAATCTCCAAATGATAGTGGCCTATGAAATAGGAAGATGTGGGGGAGGATTTTAGAGAGAAACATGTAAATCCAAGAGACACTTCAATGAGGAAGAAGAGTCAAGGAAACTTGCCAGATTTCTGTTTTGTAGACAAGTAATCGTACCAATGGTCATAAGTGTCAGAGGAATGCGCTGAAATTGATGTGGTAATGATTGTACAATTCTCCTTGATATGATTGAACAATTGAACTATTGAATTGTATGATGTGTAAATTATGTGCCAATAAAACTGTTGGGGGGAATAACAAAGAGCAAATTAACAAACGAGACGTCTTTAGCTCCTTGTCATAGTGTGTAATGGTGAAAGTGGGGGTCAAATCACAAAGGAAAGGTGGTGGGGACAGAAATGGAAAGAGTGAATGAAGACAGGTTTTCCAATAAATTTGACTGTGAGTGGGAGAAAGATGTAAAACACATATTTCATATTTAATCATGAAACTTAATCCCAGGCATAATTCCTAATTTGAGGAATTTAACATCCAGTGGGATATACCCAAGAGAACAAGGCAAAGAGACATCTGATCCAGGTAGCTTGAAATTAAGGGGAAATGTGCTTACTGGTGATTAGAGTGGTCAATGGATTCCTTTAAAAGGAATCAAAACTGGATCTGGTACCCCTACAAAATGACTAGAACTTGCCAGCATGAGTGTTAGAAAGATAAGAAAGAATGTGCACAAAAGTAAAGAAACAGAAGACCAGTTGAGAAATGGAACTAGATCCATTTTGTTGGAACACTATGGTAGATTTAGAAATGATCCACAGAGTATAGATTTTACAGTTTTCAAAGGGTTTCCTCCACAGACATGAATATAAACTAATTTTCTCTGTTTTCATAAGTCAAGTATACATATTGTCTATGACTATTTTCCCACTACACTGGCAGAGTTTAGTAGTTATAAAGAGATCATAGGACATGCAAAACTTAAATATTTACTACAGGTTCAGAAAATGTTTGCTAAGCACTATTCTAGACAATGAAAGCAATTCTATTCATATGATAAAGGCTTTTTTATTTACTTTCATCGTTGTTGTTAGAAACCTTTGTGAAATGCATTAGATGGCCTTCCACAAATTATAATCGTGTTGAATAAACTAAGACTTTCTGCATCTTATCGCGAATAAAATGAGATGAAGTATAGTCTTTATTTTCTTCTAAAGCAAAATATAATTAAATATAATTTAATGTTGCTGAGATGACTAAAATATTACTAAGTGCTTTAATTGTCACTCAGCTTCTACAGTACAAAATTACTTCAGGAGAGATCTCCAGGGCTCACCTGTATCTAGTGTTCCTCTCTTGCTGCCCTCCTCACAGTTTTATAAGGTATGTGTGTAGTGCTGTCCAGTGGTACAGATGTATGTGTCACATCTGGTCATAGCATTTAATTGGCAGGAAGCAAGTTCTCTGAGGAAAATTTCCCACTGCTGCAGCATTCTTTGATGATCTTGTTGAGATTATTGCTATGGCGCTGGGAGTTATGTCACTCCTATGTCAAATATCATCAGGGTTACCCATGGGGATTATGAAACAAAGCTTCCAGACTAAGACAGACTAGGAAGAAAGAGCTAGAAATCTACTTCTGAAAATTAGCTAGAGATAACCTTGTAAATTATATCATAATATTAGTAAATATAATCCTGGAAGATAAACTCCATAGATTAGAATGCTCATAATATACAATAGCTAAAACAAGGACTTGAGCATATTCATTGTTGACTATCATCAACTCAGCTTCAACTTTGAATGACCCTCTGCACAACACAACGAAGCACTGCTCGGTCCTGCTCTATCTTCACAATGCTATTGTATTGAGGTCATTGTTGATACTGTGTCAGTCCAGCTCATAGAGGGTCGTCCTCTCTTTCACTATCCCTGGATTCCACTAACCATGAGGTCCTTTACCAGGGATAGGCCTCTCCGGTTAACCTGGACACTTTACCTGTTCACAGTCTCCATCATCTTTCTCTTGGGTCACATTCAGGTTGTACTTCTTCAAACACAGATTTGTTTGTTCTACTGGAAATCCATGGTACTTTCACTACTTTTATGAACACTGTAATCCAAATACATTGCTTCTTCTTCAGTCTTCTTTATTGTCCAGCTGTCCCATGCATATAAGGTGATTTTTAAATGCCATCGCTTAGTGCTCAGAGTGGCATCTTTACTCTTGAGCACATTAAAGAGGATTTGTATCGAAGATTTTCCCACTGGAGCCACTGTGTGAATTGTCCGGTGCAATGACAAGGATTCATTCAATTTCTTTATTAGCACTTATATGAGGGTGGATTGTGGATCCAAGTAAAATAAAATCCTTGACAACCTCCATTTCTTAATTCATTTATCATGTCATATCTTTGTCCATTTGTGAAGGGTTTGGAAGCACACTATTAAATATAGGGTCTTTCCAAGGGTATTACTAAAATATACTTGAAAATTGTAGGACGCCATATAAAAGCCCAGACCAAATCCACTGCCATAGAATCAGTTCTAACTCATAGCAAACCTAGAGGACAGGGTAGAATTTCCTCATAGAGCTTCCAAGACTGTAAACTTTATAGACGTGAACTTCGGCATCTTTCTACCAAGGAGCAGTTATGGGCTCTACTCGAGACCTTTTGGCTAATATAGTAGTTATATAATCTGCTGTCAGCTTGAGACTCTTAAAATGAAGGGGTGGAATTTAGCCTGCCAATCAGGTCCCAGCTTGATGACCTCATTTGGAGGCACTAAGGAGATAAGTTGCTCACTGGACGCGGAACACACACTCACTCCCTGTGAGGCATTCCTGTTGATAAGCCACGTGGAGCTATGCTGATGGTAGCCAGGGCCCTGGAGCTGGAGGAGCCACGGGGAGACCTACACCAGCTGGGGATGCTTCCACCACCACTAGATCTACAAGACTTTCCACACATTAGTTGTGATCTTCCTGCACCAGCATCAGCACCGAGTTGTTTGAGAATAAAGAGGAATTCACAGACATATGGGTTAATATCAGACTTATGGACTTGATATGGACTGGGCTGGGATGTTTTCTCAATATACAATTGCTCTCTGATATAAAGTTCTCTGTTATACACATATGAGTCTCCCTGGATTTGTTTCTCTTTTGTATCCGGACTAGCATAGCTAGCAATTGAGTGCTTTTAACCTCTGAATGACCAGGGTGATATATAAGACCCTTCACAGGTTGGTCCCATCTTACTTGATAGGAATTTGTCCGTTTACTGGCCAAACTCTGTTACCACATATTTGGGTTGAAGAAATTAAATTTTGACTTAGGATGTTTAGTTTTTCCTACATTCCTATAACTGAATAGGACTCTCTCTCTCGAGGGGCTCTGTTCTTGACAAGCCAAAAGTTTACAAGTTGGATCAATCAAATGTTATCTCACTGTTTAGGAGAACTCATCGGACATGATTCACCTCTGGGAAATGGCCTAAAGAGACCACTACCAGTTTTTGATGAGGCAATAACTGTTTGTCTTAAATTCTGACTCTTCATTTCCCACTATTCCAAACGTGAGTAGTAGTACCATATGCTTCTAATAAGTTGTGTACATCTGTGTCTATGTGTTTTTGAATGTTTGTAAAAGTATATTATGTGTGTGTCTATACTAATGAAAGTGGGTGTATATATATGAGAGTGGGTGTGAGTGGAGGTATATATATATATAATATATTAGTCCATTGGTTTCTGTTGCTAATAACCAGAGAATTCTGATTTACTATCTCTTGCTGGGATTCTTCCCTTAGATTCCCTAGATTTTAAGACATGAATTGTTAAATAATTTTCATAGCATAATGGATATTTTCAACCTTCAAGTCTTTGTCTATACTGCTTCCCAATCACATAACCCCTTTCTTCATTCCTGAAAACTGTCTATCTGTCCTTCCGATGTTAGTGCAAATATGGAAACAGATCTATTCCATATCTTTGCCTGGCCCTAACCAAATAGCAAAGTGTTCTTGTATGTGTGTACCTACATCACTTTATATATCCTTCCAACTTAAAACATGGCACCACAGCTAATGAGTCACATGTCCAACTCTTTCAGTAGAGGCTGAAATCACAAGGACGCACAAAGTTCAACGCATGTAGCTTTGAACGAAATAAACTGAATCACATCTACAGACAATAGATGAGTCCAGTAAATAACTCTCCTTTATGTTTATATGCATTTATTTAAAGGTTAAAATTTTTTTCTGCCTTTTATTTCTTTTGAAAATTATTATCACATTGACACTTTATAGAGTTTAAAATTCCTAAGTGATGAGCGGTAGAAAGCAAAAATAGTTGCCCCACTTCTGTTTCTTCAATGGTTCTCTGCCTCTCCCTTTTCCACTGACACATCACATTTCCATGCCATATTTTGTTTCCTTCTAAACTCCCTTGGCCTCTATCTTTGCAGAAATATGCAATGACCCATTATGCAATGTGCTACATTGCATAACAGACAGGATTTCCCTCCTCTCCTGAGACTATGTGAAAGAAGAAGAAGGAAAACAAAAACATGAAATCCTTAATAAGGATGCTAATGTGAATGAAGGCCAAGGATGCAATCCCTTAGGAAATTCTGGAGATGGACTGAGATAGGCTCCCCCTGGTAAAGCACCAGTAAATTATTCAATAAAAACAAAACATGTAAAGGAAAATGCCAATGATTTCTGTCTATTTTCTTGAAAAGATTGATCCAAATCCCCTTTTTGAAATCTTTCGAACGAATTAGCTTTAGTCAAGGGGAGCACAATGCTAATCGAAATGAGGGGGGAGTAAATGGAATTGGTTTTCTCTTTATATTATTTAGTGGCTCGTGCTTTATCTCACTAGCTGCCCTTCCTGGATGGCAAGAGTTAATAAACATTTCTTGGTGTTTTTGTGCACATTTTTCAGGGAAATTTTTTTTTCTCCACCGACCTTTTGTACCTACTCATCTTAACTCCACTGCCTATGAGATCAAGCCTACATTCCTGACCTTATTAGCAAACAAGGCCTTTGATGATTTTCTCTGGCCACAGTGTACCTCCTCTGTCACCATCTTCATGCTTCTTCAAACGTCAGCTACACTGAAATTTCACAGGCTGTCCAAATACTGCATGTACTACTTTGAAGCCTACTGTTTCCTACAGTTAACTGTGATGTCTATTCCCCTAGTCTTGTAGGCAAATTACTCTCCATTCTTGTTCACTCACTTCAGCGTAAGTAATCATTTTTCTGATGACTATTATGTATATTATGTATAATTTATTTGTTGGTATATTAGATTCTGGGCTCCTTGAGAGCAAGGAGCATACACCAATCACGGTACCAGACATATAATAGATGTTCCACTGTTTGCTGAATGATTGAATGACTACTTGCTTTCATAATAGAGCCATAGAATATCATTGTTGGGGGAGTTATAAATGCCAAGTTAATTGCGCACACACAAATCTTGCCTTTCTCCTATTCTGTGTTAAAGGAAACCAAGCCTCAAAATATACCTGGTTTAGCCCTGTCCTAGGCACCTCCATTAAAGGAATATGGTTTGGGTTTTTAATATAAACTATCAAAATGATAAAGTAATTACATTTTTATTGTTTAAACCCTTTGGGTTATAGAAAGCTATGATTTACTATCTCCAAGGTCTACTGAAAATCATTTCACATGTGTAAAATACATCGGCCCCAGAGTGCCAGAAAGGATTGCCTGGTTCGTTACCACCTCGAGGATGGCACAGTGGATTAAAAGTTAAGGGTTCAAACCAACCTTCTGCTCTGCAGGAGCAGGAACCGGCCTGCTTTCATAAATACTTAGTTTCTGAAACCCAAAGGAGGGGTTCGCTCTGTCCTGCAGAATAATGGAAATGACTTTTAATGTCCCAGTTAGCAATCGTGGCATTAGGAAATGAACACAAGCAAACACCAAAGGAAGTCTCTATATACAAGATGTCTTTAAAAAGCTTGTGAGAACATTTAATTATCTTTTTGTTCCATTTTCCTACAAACTGAAGCTCTCTCGTACATATATATGGCTATAGTAATGGCTAACCAATAAAACTAATATGGGCGTTAATGGCAAGGGACAAACATATACTTTTCTCCAATTGATTCTGTGTAAGAGGAGAGGAGGAAAATGAGGTCACTGACCCGTCACAGAGCTATTCCAGGTTAAGGGTTTCTAACATAAGCATAGGTAAGAATCCATTATCTCAGCCCAGATGCCAACTGCTTTAGAGAGCTTTCCTCTTTAAAGGATAAGATTCATTTAAAGAATCTTTCAACCTATACAACTTTCCATTTCCTAAAATTTATCTTGGGAGCAACTTCATTCCAAAAGAAGATAGCACTTCAACAATAATGGTAGGGTGAGAAATAAGGAATTGTTACAAATCATTTCTTAACCTCAAAATATAAAAAAATATGACATTCTGGAAAATCACCGGTTTTGAAGAGATCAGTTCTGGTCCTTTCCGTTAATTGGCTGTTCATAGCAGCTCTCATTGTGATTCCCCTGTGTGAGAGCTCATTGTTACTAGATTTAACTGCCAAAGCACAGAGGTCCTGGTCTAGCAAAGTTGACACCATACCTTAACTGCCACGTGGGGTGAGAAATACAATCCTTACACACATCTTTCCTGATTTCATGCCACACTGACCTCTTGGTTAGCAGCTGAGCATTTAATCATTGCACGCAAGACCCCACAACATGCTCTGGGGAGGGAAATTACAAAAGCAGACTTAAGAAAATTTGTACAAGATATTTCTGTAATTTCTTGATCGATGATGGGCTAAAGCTGGAAGTAATATGCAAAAAAGCAGGATAGAAAATAAATTTTGTCTATTCTGAATATGTTGGTAGCCTTTCCCAGAAACTCTAGATTCAATGTATGAACTTAAGAAACTAGAATGCCCCTGAAAAACAAAAATAAAAATGACAAACTTGCTGCCATTGAGTCAATTCAGACTCTTTATGGGAGCAGACAGCCTCATATTTCCTCCTTGATATCGTTGGTGGCTTTGAAATGCCAACATGATGGTTGCGGTGCGAGGCCTAACCCACAAGACCATGCGGACACCCTACAACAACAAAAGTGCTCCTAATTAATGGTTTGGTGAGTGTTCGGAAACTCGGACTCATTGGTGACCTATGTTAAATTAATTTGAGATGCCATGATACAATGTAGAAATAATCTAAAGAAATGGGAGGTTGAATTATTCTAAGGATTTTGTGCACCCATGTGTGTGTGATTTATACACACAAACCTAAAATATTAGGTTTACACACATAAACATAAAATATTTTTCCCAAAGGAGTTAGAAGTACTTCTATTACCAAGGAATTAACAAATATACTGATGAGAATATGAGTAAGATTAAAAATTACAGTTGTGGAATAGAATATTTTGTTTTGTATATTGTTACCACAATTAGAAAAATATATAATTACATGAATACCAAGAGTACAAGGAAGAACAAAATCTTCTAGAATAGAATATGGTGACAATTGTACAACTCTTTTTGATATGATTGAATTATTTAATTGTGTGGCGTGCATGAGGATGTACTAACAGAACAATTTTTAAAACTACTTTAGTAATTATTTTCTAATGTACACATGTTTGTTAGAGCTACCGCGTTGGAGGTGAGCTCCTTTTGAGGTGACACTGACCAATAACGGGAAAGTTAGTGTGGCTACCCTAACAGCAGAAGAGCTAGATGATTTGTTTAAGTGATCTACAACAGCAAGAATATTTGGTGTTGACAAATTGATCGTGGGATGTTTAAACCTGAAAAACAAACAAACAGGTCCTACTTAATAGTCATTAAAAAAAAAACATTTCAAGCCTATCAACCAGAGGTTTTACTTGAGCTACCATAATAAAAAGTGAGATCTCTTTACCTAATGATCAGTTTTCAAATCCAGAACCTACGAGTAAATAAAAGACCAGCTATTTGCAAGTAAAATCACAATTATGTCTTTCCATGCTTCCTCTCCTTCCCATGCTTCTCAATGGATACCTGAACATGCAAAGTATAAAATACCCAGACTGTTCAGGAACTATCTAACATTCGTTCTGAGCTAACATTAATCTCTGTGTTCCAGAATTCTCTGCAGCTTTTGGACAGAGTCGAAGTTGATTGTGTGAGGTTATTGATAGAATTTTTACTCAAAACCCCAAAGACTTCCCTACCTTTTGATTATAAAGTTTAAATTGGTGTCAATGACCAGAATTCTCACACTGTATCCTTCATTCCCCATGGTTAGATCTCTGTGGTAGAAAGACTCCGTAGAAAGACACACGCTACCAAAAAAGTAAATCTAAAGAAATAACTCATCTATGGAGAAATCATAGAGATGATCACCACCATCAAACACTTCAAATATTCATAGAGACTTTAATTCCCATCTAATGCTACTGTTTGACTGATGCAGAACAGAGACGGAACTTGCAGAAGCATATTGGTAGACATAACAGATTTACAGTTGCTTTCCCTGATGTGGTCTCTTTACTGGAGCAAATTTATACTGCCTCTTGCAACTTGATCATTAAAATCCAGCTGTATTTTCTTTATAGAAGTGGAGGTTTTTTTTCCTATGAACAATTTAATAAATGGGAAAATATAAGCCTCGTTTACAGAAGGTACTCTACAGTGTGTTGAAATCAGTTATGGGTAATTTGTCATTTTTCTGTAAAGCAGTCAAATTTTTACAACAGGTAGAGAAAAGAAAGCGACTTCTCTTTCTTTATCCTGATGGCTCTCATAAGCCATGCCAGTGGTTAGTGCAAGTGGTCGATAGCTCCTAAAATTCAAGATTAGAAAAACAGTAGCAAAGCAATTTAGTAAAGAGGGATGTGAATCTACTAAGCCAAGTGAGTATATTCGTGTTTTCACATTCATGCTCACCAAGAAACTACTACAGAGTCAGATCTTGATAGCAAGTTCTCTCCTCTGTAGCTGTCGGGTGGTCTGCTTTCCCTAGCTCTTCTATAGTTAATCACTGAGATCAATAATAAAGTGTCTGCAGGGTCAAGAATGGAAGGTATGATCTCAGATGGTTTCAAGCTACTGATCTTGCCATTAGCAGCACAACACACAGCCCACTGTGCGACCAGGGCTGCTTGAGTGTGACTTCATCCTGTGGAAGTGTGACAACACCTGAATCTTTGCTAGGACATTATAACCCTGATTCATAGTCACTGATTACATAACAAAGAAGTGATATCCCCCGCCCGCCCCCCCCCCCCAAGTATAGCCATGGTTTCTGTATTTGGACTTGTTTTCCCCATTCATATATGTTGCAAAGAGCAACATTATACTATCTTTATGTTTTATATACTACTGTAACATACCATTGTTCCTGAACAAAGAAATCACTTAATGCATACAAAGTAAACTTAAATTGCCCTTGAATTTCACTGCTCTTGTTATACTATCGCATCACCCAAAAGCAAAGACTCCTGTAGAACTGAGGAATGAACAATTGCAGAAAATTATTATAGCACCTACTGGAAGAAAATACCTTATAAGGGCAGGGTGTGGTAAATGCCGAACCAGTAACTGGAATGTAAGGTTCTTCCTCTCGGCCTGGGGGTAGGGGTCCTAACACCAGGGAATGGAAACGAAAGGGCCACCACTCATTATTACTCCTAATGCCCCACTCACACAACATTCTTACTTTCTTTCCACTTGACTTTACTTGCTAAAATGGGGTATCCTCTAAATGAAAATGAAGACTGCCAAGTGGTCATTGTAGGGTCTTCATTTTACTAACTAACCAGACCATAAAATAGATTCCTAGTCTTACACAGTTGGCTGGGCTTATTGCCTGTGACACAATTCAGGCTACATATGGGGCAGGTTGGGAAACTCGTGAAATAAACAAGCAGTATCTCCTGGACTACCTCTTCTCACTACAATGGAATCTAATCATCTTTCCTGGAAGGCTACGACAAACCTATTCAGGTAAGACTATTAAGGGTTAAGACTCCGATTCACTGCCCCAAGTTGATTCTGACTCCTGGCAACCTGAGACAAAGCAGAACTGCGCCTGTGGGTTTCTGAGAACGCCCCTCTTCGTGGGACTAGGAAGCCTCATCTTTCTCCAGGGAGGGGGCTGGTGGTTTCATACTGCTGACCTCGAGGTTAGCAGCCCAATGAGCCACCTATCAAGGATCCTACCAAGGGTTTAAGCAAACAAATAAACTCACTGCCATGGAATCAGTGACTGAGTCAGTGACTCCCTACATGTGTCTGACACTATGACTGTTTATGAGAATAGAAAGCCCAGTCTTTCTCTCTTAGAGCTGCTGATGGTTTCAAACGGCCAAGTATGAAGATCACAGCCCAACACACAACCACTACAGCACACCCAGGGTAATTAAGGAAATTTGGTTCACCTCAGGAATGTGAGCTCAGTTACAGCAAAGGACAGAGGAGATAAAATGGGAGGTGCAGGAGTCATCAGAAAAGCTAACTAAGGATGTGACTGAATGTAGAAAGAGGAACTACAATTGAGGAGATTTCATTATTTACTGCATCAAACTGTAATATATTGCACCTACATATTTAACTAAATATCCTTTGTTTCTCTCTCCATTACTAGTTAAATTATCCTGGTGATGAATGCTAATGTTTTCAAGGTCTTGTGGTAGTCTGGGACCAGATGTTGGTACTCTAGTCTTCCCTAAAATTTCATCAACTCTAGTGTCTTCTCGGTGCATTGGATTTTGCGTAAGCTTGCTGTAATCGGTTCCTGAAGCTTGCAAGTGGCATGCATTGTGTAGTGGGGTGAGCTTTGGTGGCCAACAGCGATGGATCCTCTCATCTCAGACCCACTGATTTCTATACTTGAAAAAAGTCATATAACCTCCTTGAGGTAGGGTTGCTAATCTGTAAAACAGCTATTACAGACCCTTTCTGATAGGGATTATATATATTAAATTCATATGTGTAAAACTAATAAACCAGTTGTGAGTATTTGTCATTAGGGCCCAACAACCCTGAACACACAGAGTGAAACCCTCCCGGCCCCGGGCCATTCTCCCACGCATGCCTGTGGTGCAGCTTATGGCTGCAATCCCTCTCCTGGAGGGCTTTCCTCTTTCTCTCTGCCCTTCCACGCTGCCAAGCTTGATGGCCTTCTGCAGGGACTGCTCTCTCCTGATAACATGCCCAAAGTACATGTGAAACTTCTTGCCAGCCTTGCCACGAAGGAGCATTCTGGCTGTATTTCTTCCAAGATAGATCGATCTGTTCTTCACTCACTCAGAATATGGCACTTTCAAGACTCTTTACCAACCCCATAATTCAAATGAATGGATTGTCCTTTGGTCTTCCTTATTCAATGTCCAACTTTCACATGCATATGAGGCAATGAAAAATATCATGTCAGGCGCACCTTGGTCTTCAAGGGAACAGTCTTGCTTTATAACACTTTAGAAGATGTCTTGTGCAGCAGACTTACCCAATACTATACATCCTTTGATCTCTCCACTACTGCTTCCATGAGAATTGACTGTGGATGCAAGCAAGATGAACAATTTACCAATTCAATCCTTTCCCCTGTTGGTCTAGTTGTGAGGATCAAGCCCTCCTCACTTTGAGCACACAAGGTGGTGTCATCTGCATATCCCAGGTTGTTAATAAGCCCGCATCCAATCCTGATGCCACATTCTTCTTCAGATAATGCAGCTTCTCTGATGATTTCTCAGCATACGCATTGAATATGGATAGTGACAGGATATGACCCTGAGGCACATCTTTCCTGCTTTAAAGCCATGCAGTATCCCCTTGTTCTATTGGCAAAATTGCTTATTGATCCACATACAAGTTGCACAAGAGCACAATGAAGTGTTCTGGAATTCCTGGTCTTCTCAATGTTGCCCATAGTTTATTATGGTCTATGCAATCAAATACTTTTACATAGTCAATGAAACATAAGTAAAAATCATCATCATATTCTCTGCTTGCATCCAAGATCCATCTGACATCAACAGGATATCCCTCGTTCCCCATCCTCTTCTGATTCTGGCCTGACCCTCTGGCAGTTCCCTGTCAATGCACTGCTGCAACCGTTATTGGATATTCTTCAGTAAAACTTGAGATGTATGTGATATCAATGTTATTGTTCTCTAATTTCAGCATTCTTTTGGCTCTCTTTCTTTGGAATGGGTGCAAATATGGATCTATTCCCACCTGTTTGGCCAAGTAGCTGTCTTCCAAATCTTCTGGCATAGAAGAGTAAATGCTGCCCGTGCTTCATCAGCTTGTTGAACCATTTCCATTCGTTTTTATCAGTGCTTGGGAACTTGGTTTTGACTAAGGCTTTCAATGAAGCTTGAATTTCTTTCTTCAGTGCCATTGGTTCTTGTTCATAGGCTAGCTCTTGATATGATGGAATTTTGACTGGTTAGTTATGATACAATGATTCTGTGCATTATTTTGATCTTCTTTGGATGCTACCTACATCATTCGATATATTGCCCATAGAATCTTTCCAGATTGCAACTTTTAGGTTGAATTTATTTCTCGAATTCTGTAAGTTTAAAATTCACTGAGTCTAATTTCCTTTTTTTGGTTTTGTAATTCTAGATTCTTGCAAATTTCACTATTCTATTTTATCTTCTCAAAAGTGTGTGTGTATATGTATATATATATGTATATAAATATTTCTCGAGCTAGCCTTTGAAATTTTCTGTTTAGCTCTTTGACTTCACCATTTCTTTACTTGTCTTAGCAATTCCACAATTAGGATCAAGTTTCTGAGTCTCTTCGGACATCCATGCTAATTGTGTTAGTCCGGATAGACTAGAGAAACAAATCCAGGGAGATGCATATGTGTATAAGAAAGAGCTTATAGAAAGAACAATTGTACATTAAGAAAACATCCCAACCCAGTCCAAATCAAGTCCATAAGTCCAATATTAGCCCATATGTCCAATACTAGTCCATAAATTCCTCTTTAGACTCATACAGCCATGCAATAATGCCAAATGCAGGAGGATCACAGACCAGTGGGTGGAAAGTCTTGTGGATCCAGTGGTGGCAGAAGCATCTCAGCACTGTCAGGGGTCTCCACGTGGCTCCTACAGCTACTAGGGCTCTGGTTGCATCAGTGTACCTCCATGTATCTTGTCTCAGAAATGTCCCTCAGGGAGTGAGCATGTGTCCCACATCCAGCGAGCTATTTATCTCCTTAGCACCTCCAAAGGAGGTCATCAAGCTGGGACCTGATTGACAGGATAAACTCCACCCCTTGACTCTTAAGTCTCAAAATGACAACAGATTATGTAACTACCACACTAATCCTTTTTTTCTTTCCTGTATTTTAATGGATCTTTTGCTTTCTTCATGTATGATGTTCTAGATGTCACCTCACAATTTATAAGATCTTCTGCCATTGGTGTTCAATGCGTCAAATCTGTTCTTTAGGTGTTCTCAAAGTTCAGGTGGGATAGACTCAAGGTCACATTTTGGCTCTCATGGACTTGTTTTCCTGTGCTTCCACTTCAACCTGAACTTACATATGATCTCTTTCACGGTCAGTCCCTGGTGTGCTTTTAGCTGCTGTTATTGAGCTTCTCCATTGTGTATTCCCACAGATGTAGTCGGTTTGATTTCTATGTATTCCAGCTGGGGAAGTCCATGCGTATAATTGTGTTGTTGAAAAATTATTTGCTATGAACAGTGGTCTCACAAAATTCTATCATGTGATCTCCAGTTAGGTCTCTGTCATCAGGTCCATATTTTCCAACTACTTTTTCTTCCACTTTGTGTCCAACTCTTGCATCCACACGCCAATAACTATCAGTGTTCTTGACTGCATGGTTGATCAATTCCAGACTCAACACATTGACAGAATTCTTCAATCTCCTCATTGTTAGGTTTAGTGCATGGTGTACAAATTTGAATACATGTGTTGATTGACTTTCCTTGTATGTAGCTACATATTATTCTATCATAAGACACATTGTTCTTCAATATATATTTTACAATATCCTTTTAAACAATGAATGTCATGTAATTCCTGTCAATTGTTTCATTCCCAGTAAATCATATACTCTTCTTAGTCAAAATGACCAATACCAGTCTATTACCTCTCAGTAAAGCCGAGAACGCAGATGACACAACTCTGCTCGCCAAGTGAGAACTTGAAGCCCTTGCTGCTGAAGATCAAGGATCACAGTTTCAGTATGGATTATAGCTCAATGTCATGAAGACTACAAGTGAACCAATAGGTGACATCATGATCAATGGAGAAAAGGATCAAGTTGTCAAGGATTTTGTCTGGCTTGGATCTGCAATCAGTGTTCATGGAAGCAGCAGTGAAGTGATCAAAAGGCAGATTGTGTTATGTAAATCTGCTGCCCAAGATCTGCAATGATGTTACCTCAAGGAATAAGGTGTGCCTGACCCAAGCCATGATATTTTCAGTTGCCTCATATGCATGTGAAAGTTAGGTGTTAATAAAGGAGACCAAAAAAGAATAGATACACTTGAATTGTGGTGCTGCGTAAGAATACGGAGACACCATGGACTGCTAAGGGGACAAATCAGTCTGTCTTGGATGAAGAATAGCCAGAGTGTTCTTTATATACTTTGGGCATATTGTCAGGAGATACTGGTCCCTGGAGAAAGACATCATGTTTGGTAAAGCAGAGGGTCAGCGAAAACAAGACAAGCCCTCAAGGAAATAGATTGATACTGTAACTCCAACAATGCGCTCAGGCACAGAAAAAATTGTGAGGCTGGTGCAGGGCCAGGCAGGCATTGGTTCATTCTGCTGTGTTTGAGGTTGATTTTAATAAGAAACAACCCAATGACATCTAACAACACCTAAAATATCTGTCTTTATGTGTTCCATTTCATTTTTTAAATTAATAAATCTTTTTATTGGGGTTCATACAACTCTTACCACAATCCATACATACATCAGTTGTGCTCGTCATTCTCAAAATCTGCCTTCCACTTGGGTTCCTGGAATCAGCTCAGTTTCCTTTTTGCCCCTCCCCCTCCCTCCCTGCTCCCCCCTTCCCCCTGGTCCCCTAATAGTTTATAAATAATTATTTTATCATATCTTACACTGCCTGGCGTCTCCCCTCACCAACCTTCCCATTGCCAATCTCCCAGAGAGGAGGTTACACATAGATCTCCAAGATTGGTTCTCCCTTTCTACACCCCCTTCCCTCCCAGTGTCGCCACTCCCACCGCTGGTGTTGAGGGGTTCATCCGTCCTAGATTCCCTGTGTTTCCAGATCCCTACTGCACCGCTGTATATCCATTTCATTTTTAACAGCTCCCAAGTGTCCTGGATTCATGCCTCATATATTCTACATTACATTTTTTAACTGATGCTTGCAACTGTTTCTTCTCACTTGAGTTATGTCCCATCAGCAAATGAAAGTCCCAAAGGCTTTACTCCCACTAGGGCTTTACGCCATCTACGTCCCCATGGTCTAGTCTACCACAAGAAGGCAGCTTTCCTCAGTCATATTTTGAGTGCCTCCCCCACTTGACGACCTCATCTTTTGGCACTATCTCTAACAATGCTCAGCTTCTACCCATTAGGTTTCCAGTATCTGACAATATTTCACTGCTTCCATAGGACTTTCCATTGTTTATTCTGCTGAAGTGGACAGCCTGTTCCTTCATCTAGTCTGTGCTTAGTCTGAAAGCTCTGCGGACACCTGTGGCCTCTGGGTCACTGTGCTCCCAGTTGAAATACTAGTGATGTAACTCAGCATTACAGGGACTCACAAGTCACCCCATAGGGCTAACTGACAGACAAGTGGTAAATCGGTGTTGGTAGTTTCCATTAAGTCTATTCTGAGGGTTTATGGCAATTACCTCTAACCTAAAGACTGCTTTGAATGTGAAATGCTCCCATGTCTCTGTGTTCTTTTGCTATACCTACCAACATTAAGACTCTCTATGCTTTATTTTTATCAAGACTACCTATTCAGGAGAGATGTTCACATTCATTATATCTAATCCTCAGAAAATTTTTTGATGTTGGCATGTATTGGAAGAAAATAAAATTTATTTTGGATTCTCTCCTTGTGAATAAGTTCTGTGTGAACATGAACTATGCTGGACTCCTTGTTGTGTCTCTGACACTGCTCACAGCTCCTGGTACATGGTAGGTCCTCAATGTATTTGAAATAAATTAAGAGAAAAAGTAAAAAGTCTCATTCATTAAATAATACAACTTAATATTTTGAGGCTAAATCAGAGTGAAGCCAATTTTTAGGAGCAAATCCCAGTGCTACCAGATATGTAGTGAATCTTGGGAAATATTTGATAGATAAATACATGTGTGAATAAATAAAGGCTAAATTCTAAAAAATAAAACCTGAAATTAAACAAAAACCACGTGATTCTTAAATCTGTTATTTTACATACCCGAATGACAAGACAGTCATTTTATTTAGGTCTCAATTTGGGGGGCAGAGAATTCAGGAAAGGCTCAGCTAAGTCATGGTTAGTTACTTGGTCACAGCCTCAGCTAGCGTGGCTGCGACTAAAAGGTTCACTTTCCAGATGATCTCTTCACTCACACAACTACCCCTTGGTAGGAACAACTGCTACCTGGTCTCAACTTGGCACTTCCTTTCCCCCTTCAAGTAATTTGAGAGCCTTTTCCCCTGATCTCTCTAGCTGGCTAGTTGGACTTTTCACACAGTAGCTCAGGTCTGTAAACATTTAAACATTAGATCTAGAACTGCAAAGAATCAACCATTATTCTATTGGTAAAATTAGTCAGGCTGTTCTGTAATTCAAGGGGTGGGGACACAGTTCCCATCTCTGGATGGGAGATAATCAAAGAATGTGTAGACATGGGTAATCTGCTGCAGTGTCTTAACCACGTCAGATGTTTCACAAACACTGAAGTGTGGATTTGCTCTCGTTGCCTCCCTCCGTCCGTCTTTCCTCAAGGAATAAATTTTATTTTCCAAATATCAGTAAATAATTCTATAAACCCTTAGATTAAAATTAAATGAAACTGGGATGCATATCTGAATTAATTTCCACGCGTCGGTGAGCATGTCTCAGGGGTAACATAGGAGTGTCTGTGTTCTAGTTATTTAAGGCAATTCGAACTTCTCCAAATCTGGTGGGATCAAGCAGCCCAAAATATCATTACAGCTAAAAATTTACTCTACAGTAAAGTGTCATTACAAATCAGCTCTGTGCTATCCACCTCCTGGGCATGCAAAAAATTGTGCACTGCCGCTTTCAGGATATTTTAGCATCTCAGTAGGGAGTATGGCTAAGTAAGAGCTAAAATAGCACAATGATCCCAAAAACCACACAGAAGAAAGGAAATACAAATAGCCCAAACAAGCACAGGCCATCTCAGAGAAGTCCAAAGAGAATTGAAGTTTCTTCTCAACGTCAGTTTGTAAAGGCTCCATATTTTGAGGAGTTTTACTTCTGAAACTTTTGGCCATCCCCTCCCCCAAATTATAATTATTTCCACCAGACACAGAAACGATCTTTTCATTGTGTTCTGAGCTTAATGACCATTGAAAACATTCATATTATGCACTTATTTTCAATGACCCAGGGCTTTTGCTATCTGTTAGCTGATGAAAAGAAGGAACTAGTTGATTCTGCCAAATGAAAATGTTCGTGTGGCTCATTTTGGCTGCAGGTATTTTCAAGATAAGAGTTGAATTTATTTTGGAAATCATTTTTATAAATTCTACATCTTCAGTTATGTTGCTGGATTTAAAGGCAGAGAAGATGTAGAAGACAAAAAGGAAAAAATAAATTAGATAGGTTTCACAGAGGACAACTGGGAGAAATCCTTTGAACAAAGTTTTAGTTCAAGGGTTACAGTTTGGGCAACCCAATCTCTCATTCTTTAAACATGCATGTGGTAGTTAATTTTTTTGTCAATTTGAAGATGTATAAAAGTGTAGGGGTGCTATTCAATTTGTTAAGCAGGTCACAGTCTGTTTTCTGTATATTGTTCTTCTCAGAAGGGAGGCGCTGGAAACCTCCCCCTCTCTCTGTCATTGACCCCGAGAGCTGCTGGAACCCTGTCATCTTTCCACCAACCCTGCACCCACTGGCCTGTGATCTTCCTGCATTCTTCATTATTGCTTGTGGCTGGCGAGCCTGAAGAGGGTCTTATGGACTAGTATTGGACTTATGGACTTCAGTTGGACTGGGCATAGACATTTTCTTTTTTGGGGATACTTTATTGATATATAATTTGTTCTTGATATATAGCTCTTTCTTATCCATATCCGAGTATCACTGGATTTGTTTATCTAGTCCACTTGGCCTAACACAAAGCACTAGAGCACAAGGTCCATGGGGACGAAATCATAACAGTTTTTTCACTGATGTCTCTTAGACAAGAGTAACAACAGGAAAACAATGAGAACAATGAGTTGGTTATTTTTAACAGATAAATCCCAAAAGGATTGGCTGAAAAGAATCCAGGAGACTAACTGAATGTGGGTGTGAGTACAGGATACCAGCAAACACTGGACAAGTGTCAGGGCTCTTTTCCAATTGAGAATTTAATGAAGGACTTTTTTAAACAGAAAACCAGTATCAGAGATACCAACTAGCCCTAAGAAGAAAGGACATGGGAAGAAACTCTATTTGAGATATAACTAAGGAAAACTGAGAACTGGGAGCAGTTAAACAAGGCTGCTGCTGCTTTGTTGTCCCTTGGGCCCTATGGTAGTTATATAATCTCATGTCAACTTGAGGGTATTATGAGTGAAGGGGTGGAGTCTAGCTAGCCAGTCAGGTCGTAGCCTGATGATGCCTCCTTGTGGGATTGGCCTTCTCATGAGGAGTCTAGGAACCTCTTCTCTTTCCCCCTGGAGGTGGGACACACACACTATCCCTCTCTGCCTTCATCTTTCTGTGGACCAGCCATGTGGAGCTACTCTGAGACCTGAGCAAGTCATGCAGCGGAGACCTGCAGAGACAGTCTTGTGATGCTTCCACTGCCATTGGGTCCACAAGTTTTCACCTGCCACCCTGTGATCTTCCTGCATTCAGCATCATTGCAAGTGGCAACGTGAGTCTGAAGAGGAATTTATAGACTAGTATATAACATATGGGTTAATATCGGATGTATGGACTTGATCTGGAATGGGCTGGGATGTTTTCTCAGAATACAATTGCTCATTGATATAAAGCTCTCTCTTAAACATATACGAGCATCTCTGGATTTGTTTCTCTAATACAGGCACTGATGTCCAAGGCTCGGTGAACAGTCAGGGCTATGGCTGCATACTGAAGGGAAGAACTTATGCTCTAGGGCTTGAGACATGAAATAATTTTAAGAGCTACTATGCTCAAAGTGTAAGTGTTTAATGAAGAACATTACTACTCTCCTTTTTATTCTCTTGCTTGATTAAGGAAGTGATGGATGTGATTCTCTTGAAGAGTTGCATTGTATGAGAAAAAAGCAGAGACTGGCTAATTTCTTATTCAAAACATTCTCTAGTCTCTCTTACCCTGAAGTAGTCTAAAACTAGACCGTTTTCCAAGAAGGAAATGCATAACATCTATTCTGTTAAAATTTTACTCTATCCAGAATAACTGATATGCAAAATCATCAAAAGACTCATTATAGACCTTGAAAAGAAAAGAATTTCAAAATCAAAGTTGACCATCAGCTAATGAAATTCAATTTTATTGAAAGTTCTGCTGAAAGCAATATTGAAAATGAAGAGACATAGAAGCATGCATGCATCCTAGCCTGTCTTAGTCTGAAAGCTCTTCAGACTAATTATAGGGGAGGGAATCAATGAACCCAGGGAAAAGGTAACAACAAGTGATCTAAAATCAATGGCAAGGAGGGCATAGGATGCTTGGTGGGGCTTCATCAAGGGCAATGTAGATGAAAGGAGTTACGGAAACCCAAATGAAGGCTGAACATAATAGTGGGACAAGAGTAAAGTAAAAGGAAATAGAGGAAAGAACTAGGAGGCAAAGGACATTTATAGAGGTCTAAAAACAGGCATGTACATATGTAAATATATCTATATATAAAAATAGGGAAATAGATCTATTTACTTATATCTATATTAGGTATTAAGGCAGCAGAAGACATGGGGGCTCTACTCAAATACTTCCTCAATGCAAGAACACTTTGTTCTAATAACCTGGTGCTCTGTGATGCTCACCTTTCTGACATGATCACTGAAGTCAAAATGGTTGCATAAGCAAATGTGGTGAAGAAAGCTGATGGTGCCCGGCTATCAAAAAATAAAGAGCCTAGGGTCTTAAAGGCTTTGATGACAAGCAAGTGGCCATCTAGCTGAGAAGCAGCAAAGCCCATGTAAAAGAAGCACACCAGCTTCTGTGATCATGAGGTGTGGATGGGATCAGGTACTAAATATCAAAGACCCAGAACAAAAAAAATCATGTCAATAAGGGAGAGTGGAGACCCAAAGCCCATCTGTAGACCATTATAAATCCCCCTATAGAAGGTTCACAAGGAAAAAACAAATAGCACTGATGAAACACACAACTTTCCTCTAGAGTTTTAGACTTCCTCCGCCCCAGTATCATGTCCCAAGTCTCTATTACAAATCTGGCTAGATAAGAGCATGTACACTGGTACAGATTAAAGCTGGAAACACAGGGAATCCAGGATAGATAAACCCCTCAGAACTAATCATGAGAGTAGTTATACCAGGAGAATAAGGGAAAAGTGAGAGGGGGAAATGGGGAACCAGTTACAATGACCTACAATGACCTCCCAGGGGGATGGGCAACAGAAAAGTGGGTGAAGGGAGACAGCAGTCAGTGTAAGACATGAAAAAATTGTAATTTATAAATTATCAAGGGTTCATATGGGATGGAGGGTGAAAGAGGGAGGAAATGAGCTAATATAAGTGCTCAAGTAGAAAGAAAATGTTTTAAAAATGATAATGGCAACATATATACAAATGTGTTTGACACAATGGATATGATGAGCTGTAAGAGCCCCCAATAAAATGATTTTTAAAGGGAAAAAAAAGAAAGAAAGGACACACTCAGTTGAAAGAAACAAAAAAGAAAACTAGAGCCTTCAGTTGACAATATTTCTTTAGACAAAATATTGAACAATTCAGAAAGTAGTAAAAGAGAACAGAAGAAATATGCAAAATCACTGTAGCAAAAGAACTAATGGATACCCAACAATTTCAAAAGGTAGCATATGGTCATGGACCAATGATGATGAAGGAAGCAGTTTAAGCTGCACTAAGAGCATTAGCCAAAAACAAGGCTCCAGGAATTTATGGAATACTAGTTGAAATGTTCAACAAGCTGATTAAGGACTGGAAATGCTCAATTGACCGTGACAAGAAATTTGAAAGTCAGCTACGGGGGAAGTCATATTTGTGCCCATTCCAATAAAGGTAACCCAATAGAATGCTCAAATTATAAAACAATATCATTAATATCACATACAAGTAAAATTTCACAGAAGATCATTCACCAATAGTTGCATTAGTATAGTGATAGGCAGCTGCCAGAACTTCAAGCTGGATTCAGAAGAAGACATAAAACAAGGGGTGTTCTTTCTGATGTTAAAAGGATCTTGAATATGCCGTGGCACTTGACTGTGTAGACCATAACAAACTATGAATAGTATTGATGAAACTGGGAATTCTGGAACATTTATTGTGCTCATGTGGAGTCTGTACATGGATAAAGAAGCAATTGTGCAAACAGAGCAAGAGAATACTGCATGGTTTAAAATCAAGAAAGATGTACATTAGGGTTGTCTTTCATTTAGTTATTCAATTTGTGTGCTGTCAAAAATAATGGGGAACCTAGACTATATGAAGAAGAATAGGG
This sequence comes from Tenrec ecaudatus, assembly GCF_050624435.1. Taxonomy (NCBI): domain Eukaryota; kingdom Metazoa; phylum Chordata; class Mammalia; order Afrosoricida; family Tenrecidae; genus Tenrec; species Tenrec ecaudatus. The sequence goes on from NC_134533.1 coordinate 42,798,367, forward strand.
AGTCAGGATTGGAGGAAGGCTTATTGATAACGTGTAATATGTGGATGACACAACCTAGACTGCTGAGAATGAAGGGAACTTGAAGTACTTGCTGATGAAGATCAAAGATTGCAGCTTTCAGTATAAATTACAACTCAATGTAAAGAAAACCAAAATCTTCACAACTGAACCAATAGGTAACATGATAAACAGAAAAAGGTTTAACATTTCAAGATTTCATCTTTCTTAGGTTCACAATAAATGCTTTTGGAAGCAGCATTCAAGAAATCAAAACATATATTGCATTGGGCAAATCTGCTGCATAAGAATCCAGTGTATAGAGGCTACGGTTAACAGTACGAGCCAAAATTCATTTGTGGAACTACATAGGAAATATGTCTCCAGAGAACTCCCTCTATCTACAATTGAGGGATGGAAGGAAAGTGGTCACTAAACAGAGAGCATGGACAGATAAGTGTAGAAGATCAAAGGCATAAATTTGACTTGTACAACTAAATCATTTTCAGTAGAGCCCCCTAAGATGCATGCTGGAACTGATCTAGATTCCTAAAATTGGTTATACCTTTGCTTTGTATTGTTTTGTTTGGCTTTTGTTTGTTCATATTAGGGTGTATCTCAGAAGTCTCATGTCATTGGAGGTCACCCTCTTGAAATTATACTATATGTTTTTCCAATTTTTGACATATGAAGCCCAGGATTGATGAGCCTATAGAGACAGCAAGTATAATATAGATTTCAGGGGATGGGGTAAAGTGGTGGAGGGGGTGTTAGTGGGAGATAATGTCAAGGAGTTCATGTAGAAAAAAATGCTTGAAAACTGGTTGTGATAGCAATTTTACAGTTCTGCTTGATATAATTGGACTACGAAATGATAAGTTATGCTTTTTTCCCTCTCAGTTCATATATAATTTATTGCAATTAGCACACAGTTTAAAAATCCTCCAACACCGACTTCCAGGAACATGGTGACTGAGTGACACATACCAGAGGGACACCATAGAAATCAGCCCAGGAGAGTTGCTTAGAGGGAAATTTCACACTGTTGGATCACAGGAGGAACATCATAAAGATAAGTAGGCACAGACCCACAAGGCTTTGAGGACCTGGGGGCTTTGGCTTACCACAGAGAAGGTTGGCTAGGGTTTGATCTTAACCCCGCCACTGTCTCAGTCTAAACTGGGACCATATGGAGGCTGCGCGGGGCGGCTTAATCTCAACACAGCCACAGTTTGCCACAGCCTGCCTCAGGGTAGGGACTAAACTTTTACATACTTATTTTTTTCTCCTCGTTGTCTCTTTCCTATACATTCACACTCACTGCCAACCTGCAGACCACTTCCCTTAGCCTAGAGCAGTTATACCTGCCCCACACCCAGCTAGGTGAGCTTACCTTGTGCAGCTAGCCAGAGGGTCAGATAAGCCCTGCAGACCTCCACCAGGGGATACTCTGCCCAACTTCTTACTGGGGAATTACTGCCTGTGTGCCTGGGGGAGTTCTTATTTTTCCTCTGTTGTCCCACATAACTAAGGGAACTTCCTCCCGCCTACCTTAGTGCCTAACAAGGCCTAAGGCAGCTCGACCAACACTTGTCAATGTTCCAAGTTGCTGCAGGAACCTCTGTCCAACCTCCACAACACCAAACCTGGCAACCTACCAGCCTTCTGGGGCACTCCCCTGAGAGGGAAGTCACAGGAGGATAAAGGGCTAGGTTAGGTCCATAGTGAAATTAACTGTAGGTATTTCAAAAAAGCATTCCTACAAGTCTCCCAGAGTGAACCAGTGTTCTTCGACTCCCTGGAAAATGGCACCTGGCTCCTCTAAAACAATGCAATGCAAACAGTCATCAGCCCCAACAACCTCAACGAAAAAACAGAAGAAACAAAAGGTAATGCCAGAATGTACCCTGAACATAGCGAAATGCATAGAAGAAGCAGACATTGAGTTGCCACAGAAATAAATTTTCAGAATGTTACTTGGAGTCACACCGGATTTGAAGGAAACAATATAGAAAAAAGATGAAATGATAGAGACATAAAGTCCATACGTCAAAGGGGAATACTAGAGCTTAGGGAAGAGACAACAAAAACCAGTAGCAGACACATGGACCTTGAAAATCAACTGGAGGAAGCAGAGAACTGCACCAGTGACTTGGAGGAGAGCCAAGCAGGCTTTAATAAACATGAACAAAAATCTAATAAGATCATCAGAGAAGGTTATGAAAACCTAAGAGCTATGTCTGATGCTATGCAGAGGAACATTAGAATTATTGGCTTACTGGAGGAAGACGCAACAAAGAAGTCATCTGCAACAATAGTGAGAGAATTCTGGAAGAAAACTTCCCCAGCTTAATGAATGAAAACCAGGCAAACATTCAGGAGGCTGAGAGAAGAACAGCTAGACTAAATCCCAAGAAGAAGTCATTAAGGCACATAATAGCTAAACTATCCAACTTTGAGGATTAGGAGAAAATCAGGAGAGCAGCTATGGAAAAACAATCACATATAAAGGTGCCAAAATAAGAATATGCTCAGACCTATCAGCAGAAACTATGAAAAAGAGGAGAGAGTGGAATAATATACCAAAATTTGAAGGAAAATAACACAAACACAAAAATACTCTACCCAGCCAAATTATCGATCGAGATAGATGGAGAAGTAAGAGTCTTCCCAGACAAGGAAAAATTCAAGGAATCCATTAGGAGAAACCCAGGCCTACAAAATATCCTTGCCAACGCAGTATGGGCAGAAGAACAACACTCACCAAGCATAAATAAGAAACCGCCACATAGAACAACCTCACCCAGAGGGAAACAAAGAGAAAACAGACCCCAAAATAGCATTGGCTTAAGGATGCAAATAAGTCAAGAATGATATACACACATACACATGCAAAACATACGAATGAGAAAGGTAGATAGGAAAACATCCAATACAAAAGGTAAAAGATGACATCACAGAGTGTGCAGATGAAGAAAATAACCCTGAATATCAATGGCCAGAACTCAAGCATTAAAAGACTGATACTAGCAGACTGGCTTAGAAAATACAACCCATCAATCTCCTGCCTACAGGAGACACATCTCAAGGGTACAAACAAAAAGGAGTTGAGAATCAAAGGTGGGAGAAAGGTATACCAAGCAAAGAGCAATTTTTTAAAAAATGGGTTGCAAACAGAATCTTGGACAAAATTGACTTCAAAGTGCAAACCATAAAAAGAGATAAGGAGTGACATTCTATAATGCTCAAGGGAATGGTAGACAAAGAACCAGGAAGCATTGTAAACATATATTCCCCAAATGAGAAACCTGCTGAATACGTCAACCAAACACTACAAAAGATGAAAAAGGAGATCACAGCCGCAATGAGTATAGTGGGTGACAAATATACCGCTCTCTGAGAAAGATAGATGACAAGGAAAGAAACTCAACAAGGAGGTTAGAGCTCTAAACACTATAATTAGGCAGTTTGACCTGATATTTACATAGCTTTTCATCCAAATATTAAAAAATTCATATTCTTTTCAAGCCCAATGGCACATATTTGAAGATAGACCACATGCTGGGGCATAAGGCGAATCTACATAATATTAAGCACCTTGATATCATACACACCTCTCTCTCAGACCACTGTGCCATAAGGCTGGAAATCAACAAAAGGAAGACGAAGAAAACAAGAGCAAACAATTGGAGAATGAATAACTCTCTACTACAAAAGGAGTGCAAACTGGGACTGATCAGAGATGAAATTAGGAAATTACTTGAAACCAATGAGAATGAGCACATAATGTAACAAAACTTATGGGACACAGAAAAGGCAGTTATCAGAGAAAGATTCATAGGGATACATGTACACTTGAGAAAGGAAGAGAGACACATGATTGATATCCTGGCATAAAATTTACAACAACTAGGTGAACAAGAGGCCATCTAGCTCAGAAGCAACAAAACCCACATGGAAGAAGCACACCAGCCTGTGTGATCACGAGGTGCCAAAGGGACCAGATATAAGGCATCATCCAAAAAAAATACCATAGTGAATGAAGTGGGAAGTGCAGAATGGAGGCCCAAAGCCCATTTGTCGGCCACTGGAGATCCCCTCACAGAAGGGTTTAGGAGAGGAGATGAGTCAGTCAGGGTGCGATGTAGTACCGATGAAGAACACAGCTTTCCCCCAGATCCTGGATGCTTCCTCCCCCAACTATCATGGTCCGAATTCTACCTTGCAAGACTGGATAGAGCAGAGGTTGTACACTGGTGCAGATAGGAGCTGGAGATACAGGGAATCCAGGGTGGATGATACTTTCAGGACCAGGGGTGTGAGGGGCGATACTGGGAGAGTAAAGGGTGAGTGGGTTGGAAAGGAGGAACCGATTACAAGGATCTACATGTGACCTCCTCCCTGGGAGGTGGACAATAGAGAAGGGGGTGAAGGGAGATGCCGGATAGGGAAAGATATGACAAAATAATAATCTATAAATGATCAAGGGCTCATGAGGGAGGGGGTAGCGGGGAGGGAGGGGGGAAAAAGAGGACCTGATGCAAAGGGTTTAAGTGGAGAGCAAATGCTTTGAAAATGATGAGGGCAAAGAATGTACAGATGTGCTTTATACAATTGATGTAGGTATATGTATGGATTGTGATAAGAGTTGTATGAGCCCCTAATAAAAATGTTTTTTTTTAATTTACAACAACTAGAGTAAAGTCAGCAGGACAATCCTACTAATAGCAAAAGAAAAGAAATTATAAAAATCAGGGCTGAGATTCAGGAGAGGGAAAATAAGAAAACTATGAAAAAAAATTAGTACTGCTAAAAGTTGGTTCTTTGAAAGGATAAACAGAATCGATAGACCACTGGCAAACCTAACCAAAGAAAGGAGGGAATGAATTGCAATAGCAAGAACACGGGATGAAAGAGGGGACATTAAAGCAGACCCTAATGAAATCAAAAGTATAATTACAGTACTACGAAGGATTGTACTCCAATGAATTCAACAACTTGGAAGACATGGACAAATTTTTGTAAATCAATCCCTCCCTAGACTGTCCCCAAAGGATGTCAAGAATCTCAACAGACCCATAGGCAAGAGAAGAAATAGACAAGGTTTTCGAGGGATTATCAACAACAAAAAATCCCGTGGACCAGATGGCTTCACTGGAGAAATCTACAAAGAATTTAGGGAAGAACTAACACCAATCCTACACAAACTCTTCCAGAAAATAGAAAAAAAGGGCATACTCCCGACCTCTTTCTATGAAACTAGTATTACTCTGATACCAAAACTGGGCAAGGATCCAATAAGAATCGAGAACTACAGACCAATATCCCTAATGAAGATTGATGCAAAAATACTTAACAAAATATTGACCAATAGACTACAAAAGAATGTAACACAAATAATTCACCGTGACCAAGGGGGATTCATACCAGGGGTGCTGGGATGGTTCAACATATGAAAAACCATTAATATCATTTGCCACATTGACATGAAAAAGTATAAGAACCACATGATAATATCAATAGATGCAGAAAAAGCGTTCGACAACATCCAACACCAATTCCTGTTAAAGACACTTGAGCAGATAGGAATGGAAGGAAAATTCCTCAAAGTGAAAGAAGCAATATATCTAAAACCAACAGCCCACATGGTAGTCAATGAAGAAAACAATAACACAATCCCACTGAATAAAGGGACCACACAAAGATGCCCCTTGTCCCCACTCTTCTTTAATATTGTGCTGGGGATTTAGCTAACAGCAGAAGGCAAAGAAAAGATATCAAAAATATTCATCCGTGGAAGGAAGAGGTGAAACTATTGTTATTTGCAGATAATATGATTTTATGTATGAAAAATACCAAAAGCTCCACAAGGGGAGTACAGGAAGCAATAGAGGAATTTGGCACAGTTGCAGGACACAAGATCAATAAACAGAAGTCCATCGGACTGCTATAAACATCAGATAAGATCACAGAAGAGATCAAGAAGGTGATATCCTTCACAAAAGCCAAACACAAATTGAAATATCTAGGGATAAAACTGACTAAAAGAACAAAAGATATATGGGGAAAACTACAGAACACTAATGCAAGAAATCAAGAGAAACCTCAACAAATGGAAGAATATCCCATTCACATGGATTGGGAGACTCGAGATAGTAAAGATGTCAGTTCTGCCTAAGGCACTATATAGGTATAATGCAATCCTGATACAATTACCCTCATCTTTCTTCAAATAAATGAAAAAAATGATTTACAACTTCATATGGAAAGGGAAGAAGTCCACAATTAGCAGAGAACTCCTCAAGAAGAAGGACACAAAGAGAGGGCTTGCTTTATCTGACTTTAGCACATACTATACAGCCACAGTTGTCAAAACCACATGGTATTGGTACAATAACAGATACTCAGACCAATGGAAAAGAACTGAGAACCGAGAAATAAATCATTAGCATATAGACAACTGATCTTTGATAAGGCCTCCCAAAATACCCAATGGGAAGCAGATGTGATGCTGAAAAAAATAACAAGTGGTGCTGAAAAAAATGGATATTTACCTGAAGAAAAATTAAGCAAGACCCTTATCTCACTCCATGCACAAGAATAAATTCAAGGAGGATCACAGACCTTGAAGTTAAATCCCAAAATATTAGGACCATCTATGAGGGAATTGGGACCAACTCTGGCACAGGGAATACATAGACTGTCAGAAATAGGGAAGGACAAAAATACAGAGGAGGCACAAATTGACAAATGGGATATACTGAAGATAAGACAACTGTGTACGTTGAAAGAATTCACCAAGAGAGTAATTACAGAGTCCACCGACTGGGAAAACATCTTTAGTAATGACACATCAAACATAGGCCTTATTACTAAAATCTACAATACTCTGCCACCTTCCAAAACGATTTAAAAAAAACTAATTGCCCACTGAAGAGGTGGGCAAAGGACCTCAACACAAATTTCACAGGGGCAGAAATCCGAATGGCTAACAAACATGTGAGAAAATATTCCAGATCTTAAGCCATAAGAGAAATGCAAATTAAAATAACAATTAGGTACCACCTAACACCCTCAAAGGTAGTCCAATTAAAAAAATTAGAAAGAAACAAGTGTTGGAGGAGCTATGGGGAGACAGGAACTCTCATCCACTACAGGTGGACCTGTAAGTATGTACAGCCACTATGGAAATCGATCTGATGATACCTAAAACAGACGGAACTCAAGTTACCATCGACACAGCAATCTCCCTACTGGGCATATACCCAGAAGAGGCAAGAAACAAACCAAGGCCAGACATCTTAGCTCCACTGTTCATTGCAGCACAGTTCACAATTGCAAAGAGTTGGAAACAACCCAAATTTCCATCAACTAATGAGTGGATTAAAAAACTGTGGTACATATATACAATGGAGTACTCTACATTGCTAAAAAGCAGTGATGAACGTATGAAGCACATCACTGAATGGGAAGAACTGGAGGAAATCATGCTAAGTGAAGTAAGCCAAGCACAAAAGGACAAGTACAACATGAGTCCACTGAGGTAAGCTTTAAAAAATAATGCAAAAAGGGCACAGAGAAAAAGCTACTGTATACAAACATTCCTGGGGTGAGGACCAAGTAGTATGACAGGGAACAAACCAAATCCAGGGATACATATGGTTGTCAACTAAAAAGGAGATGGGGCAAGGGGAAAAAAATGGGTAGCGGGGCACAGGGCACTAACCCACCCACAGGTAGGGTATTCTGTATATCTCCACAGGGAAAGAGGGACCAGACTTCAACCCAGGGCTCCAGGATGTGAATAACACATGGAGTAGGGAACCAGTGGGGAGTTTTGAGGGGCCAGCCCCAAACTCAACTACTATGTGGACACCTGCCCCTTCCTCAGAAGAATTTATTTCAAAGGTTGGCACTGAATATTCAGCTCCAGGAGAGGGACATATCGATGGAAGCACACGAAGGGGGAGGAGGAGAGAGTGGAGCACATCCTGGCTCACCAGGCCTTGAGGACAATGTTCCCAATTAGAGCAGCCAGTCCACAGAGAGGACCACATGGCCGGCCCCACTATGAGACATGACGCCCCTTACTGACCCATAGCCCTACAGGGGACAACACCGGAGATACAGTGTGGGAATTACACCCAATCTGATCCCGCCACACGGAGGCAAAACACTAAAGGGGTGCAACAGAACAGCAAGGGAATGGAGTGGCGAGATCCCCAAGGAATGCTGAAGGTGGACTTTGGGGCCAAGGAGTGGTGCCCCAACACACTGGACTGAAAAACACTCCTAAAGGCCAACAAACAATCCTTGAACTAATTACAAGCTTTTCTCTCTTGTTGTGTTGTGTTTTGGGGTTTTTTTTTGTCATTGATATGTTGTTGTTGTTTTGTTGTATATTGTTGCTTGGTTTCTCTCTGTCTTGCTTTGTGCATGTTGTTATCTTTGCAGGTCTGTCTAAATAAAATAGTCTGAATGAACAATCTGGAGGAGAAAACAATGGGGCTGACAGTTCCGGGGGACATGGGAGAGGGGGATGTGGGGGGAAGGAAGTGGTGTTAACAAACCCAGGGACAAGGGAGCAACAAGTGATGCAAATTGGTGGTGAGGAGGGTGTGGAGGCCTGCTAGGGCATGATCAAGGGTAATGTAACCAAGAGGCATTGCTGAAACCCAGTTGGGGACTAAGCATGATAGTGGGACAGGAGGAAAGTCAAGGGAAATAGAGGAAAGAGCTGGGAGGCAAAGGGCATTTATAGAGGTCTAGATAAAGTTGTGTACATATGCAAATATAGTTATATATGAGGATGGGGAGACAGATCTATCTGCATATATTTATAGGTTTAGTATTAAGGTAGCAGAAGGACATTGGGCCTCCACTCAAGTACTCCCTCAATGCAAAAATACTTTATTCTATTAAATTGGCATTCTATGATGCTCACCTTCCCAACACAATCACTGAAGACAAAGCGGGTGAATAAGCAAATGTGGTGAAGAAAGCTGATGGTGTCCAGCTGTCAAAAGATATAACGTCTGGGGTCTTAAAGGATTGAAGGTAAACAAGTGGTCATCTAGCTCAGAAGTAACAAAGCCCTCATGGAAGAAGCACGCCAGCCTGTGTGATCATGAGGTGCTGAATGGATCAGTTATCAGGCATCAAAGAACAAAAAACCATATCATTTTGTGCTCACCTCCCTTATACGATCACTGAAGACAAATGGGTGCATAAGCAAATGTGGCGAAGAAAGATGACGGTGCCCGGCTGTCAAAAGATATAGCATCTGGGGTCTTAAAGGATTGAAGGTAAACAAGCGGTCATCTAGCTCAGAAATAACAAAGCCCACATGGAAAAAGCACACCAGCCAGTGCAATCACAAGATGTCGAAGGAATCAGGTATCAGGCATCATCAGAACAAAAAATCATATGATTGTGAATGAGGGGGTGGGAGTGCAGAGTGGAGACACAAAGCCCCTTTGTAGGCCACTGAACATCATCTTACAGATGGGTCTCAGAGAGGAGATGAGCCAGTCAGGGTGCAGTGTAGCAACAATGAACCATACAGCCTTCCTCTAGTTCCTAAATGCTTCCTCTCCCCACCACTACCATGATCCCAATTCTACCTTAAAAATGTGGCTAAACCCAAGGATGTACACTGGTACAGACAGGAACTGGAAACACAGGGAATCCATGGCAGATGATCCCTTCTGGACCAGTGGTGTAAGTGGTGGTACCAGGAGGGTGGAGGGAGGGTGGATTGGAAAGGGGGAAACCAATGACAAGGTTCTACACATAACCTCCTCCTTGGGGGAAAGACAACAGAAAAGTGGGTAAAGGGAGACGTCAGACAGGGCAAAATATGACAAAATAATTACAAATTATCAAGGGCTTATGAGGGAGGGGGTGGGAGAGAGGGAGAAGAAATTGAGGACCTGATGCCAGGGTCTTAGGTGGAGAGCAAATGCTTTGAGAATGATGAGGGCAATGAATCTACAAATGTGCTTTACACAATTGATGTATGTATGGATTGTGGTAAGAGTTGTATGACCCCTAATAAAATGATATGTAAAAATATACCAACACACCAATATTACAAAACTAAACAGCATTATAAATTATTTCCCCCTCAGGTAAATAAAACATACTATGATTTTCAAAGCTAGATGTCAGTCAACGTTTTTAGAACAAAGGAAGAATGTGAAACTAAGAAGAAGAAAGATTTTTAAATAAAATAAAGTCTTGAATAGGATAGAAGTCACTGTAAAGATTAAGGTACACCTGACTCAAGCCATAATAGATTCAGTTGTCTCCTATGCATCTTAAAGTTTTACACTGAATAAGAATGAAAAAAGACGGTTGATACATTTGAATTGTGGTGTTGGCAAAGAATATTGTATCATTGTTTGCCAAAGGAACAAACACATCTGTCTTGTAATAAGTATAGCCAGAGTGCTCCTTAGAAGCAAAAGTGGTAAGATTTTATTTTGTGCACTGTGAGCATGTTAACAGGAGAGATTAATCCCTGCAAAGGGCTCCATGCTTGATCAAGTAGAAAGGCAAAGAAGAAGGAATACCTTCAATGGGATGGCTTAACACAGAGGCTGTGACAGTGGACTCAGACAGCAATTGTGAAGATGGTGCAGGACAGAGATGTTATGAGTCAGGACCACTTAGACTGAGGTGATTGTTTTTTAATTTACATAGCCTTCAAAGTGGTTAACAAAATTCAGCATATTAAGGGGGAATTTTTCTTTAAATTATTTTATTGTTAGTACTAATAATGGGAGTGTACGCTTCTCCATTCCTTCATCCTATTAACTCAAATCCTAAATACCCAGGATTGACATTATTAGGGATAGATTACTGTGTACAAAGATTTTACTGCCATATTATTAATAATAGTTAAAAATAACAACGTAAATATCCAATGATAAAAGGATGAAAACTAATTATGGTGTGTATTCCATCAAATTGCAATGCAATCATTAAACATGTTTTTAAAGAATACATAATGACATGAAAAAATACGTGAATAATAAATTAAGTTTAAAAATTATTATAGCTTGTGAGAAGCCTTTTCTATTTAAAGGTTCCATCTGCTTGCTCTGTGGAGACTAGACTACCATAGATAGGTCAACCACTGCTACACTGACTCAGAGTAGCCATGATTCATGTAAATTGCATGTGGGTGACAGTGTGGAAAGGGGTAGAAATCTGTCAAATTCTTGAATATATTCTGAAATAGAACTTGCAATATTTTCTAACAGGTCCATTGAATGGTAAGAAAGAAAAAAGAAAGTGAAAAATGACTTCAAGCATGTTAGTTTAAGTAACTGGAATTGCTATAGGGAGCACTGAAAAGAAGCAGGACTGGGAGTGTGAAAGTCAAGTGTTAGATTTGAAGCATATTACCTTTGAGATGCTAGACATTCAAATCAGTATTGAAAGAGGATGTTGGATATATGACACAATTTCCATGGAGAGGTCAAGGTTATGGATACATACAAACATTTGGGATTTATAAATATTTAGATTACACTCGAAGAAAACGATTTGGAAGAGATCACTACAGTGAGTTTGTAGATCGGTAACGGAAGAGACCAAGCATGGACCCTATCCAAATAGAGGTTGAGAAAGTGAGGAAAACGGAGCTAAGGTGGCAGAGAAGCACCTACATACAGATAAGGGAGTACTAAGACAATGCCATCCTTTGACAAGACAAACAGGGGGCTTATAAAAGAAACGAATGACTAGTGGCATCAAAGTTGCTGAGCAGAGATTAGCAATGACTAGTAGGAACTGAGGACTTTAAAAAGTCGTCTTCCTGAAAAAAAATCAAACAGCGTTCACTTCGGTTGGAAGAAAGAAAGAATCGTATAGGCCAGAGGTCAGCAAATGGCAGCTCTCCAGCCATATGCATCTCTTTCAGTAGACACACATGGATCTGAAATCAAATTTTTAAAATTTAAAGGACATTATTCAGATAATGGTAATTTCCTTTGTTTACAAAACTATATTTATGGCTCTTGAATAATTTTTTAAATTGCTGTAAAGGAAATGATTGGCTCTTCGGTCTCAAAAGTTTGTAGACGCCTGAAATAGGCCAGTGGTACAGGCAGGAAAGAGGTATCAGGGAACTTCCTGGCCATGGTGATGTTTTGTATCTTGACTAGAGTGTAGGCCACACAGGTGTGAACACTTGGCGAAATTCATGACCACGTGTTCTAAAATTTTGAGCATTTCACTGCAAGCAAATTATACTTCAATGAAAAAAATCTACTTTCCACATATCTGCATTTCCAATATTACTATAATCAACATTCATTACTTTTATAATAAAAAATAAACATTTAGGAAAGGGGATGGATTACTGCATATGTCAAACTTCTTTGAATTGTAAAGGTAAGAATTAGCAGGATATTATTTTTCCCTCAACCAAAAACCAGTGTAAATAATAATTGAATTGTGTAAATAATGAAAACTTTGCCATGGATTTCCCTGGGGAAACTTATCTCTGCAAGTAAAAACTAATTCTTACAGATACAGGAGACATCTACTTCTTTCCAGGGTAAGGCTAGACATTTCAAGTGATGAGTGATTTTTTCCCCCTTCATTTTGCCAATGCAAAGCAATGGAAAGAACACTGAAATCAGCATTTGAGGCTAAACATTAAACGTAAATTGGTGGTGTTGAGTAAGTGAGCTACATTCTGTGTCTTAGATTATTCTTCTCCAAAATACAGATAATATTGCTTACTTTATGTTAATATCAGGACCTTGAGACAATCCAATGAGTTGCTAACCATGAAAGTTATTAGGAAAGCAAAAAGAACTCCACAAATGTAAGGTGTGGGAAACACGAATATAATACGAGATCATGGGCTAGCTGTTCCGTTTATCTCAGTCAGCCTCCAGGTAATCTGCCTTTTGAAGATGGACCTCAAAAGCTTCTTCGTAGACTGAAAAAGACAAGCAGAGCACATGCACAAATAAATCAGTGGAAGCATCACCTTTCTATGTTGTTGTTGGGTGCCATCAATCAGCCTTGACCCATAGCAACCCCATGCACAACAGAACGAAACACTGCACAGTCCTGTGCTGTCCTCACAATTGTTCCGAGTATGAGTCCATGTATACAGCCACTGTGTCAATCCAACTCATTGAGGCCTTCCTTTCTCTTGCTAATGCCTCAGGTATCAACCTTTATGCATTCCATTTCATTTTCGACCACCTATAATTTTCCTAAATTCATACTTTGCACATTCGAAGTTCTGATCATTGGAAGATTTTTGCCACTGTTTCCCCTTACCTAGAATCATGCCCCATCAGCAAATGAAAATCTCCAAGGGTCCACACCCACGGCCTTACCAGAATCATATCACTAGGAGTTCACTGCCCTCTCAGAAATCAGGTGCACTTGAATCACATTTTGAATGCCCTTGGACCTTAGGGGCTTGTCTTCTGGCAGTATCTCTGACACTGTTCTGATTCCTTTGTTTAGTGGTCCAGTATCTGACAATACTTCAAAGCTCTGCATAGGATTTTCAGTGGCTCCTTCCTCCCAAGTGGGAAGTTGAGTCTTTTTCCTGGTCTGTTCTTAGTCTGGAAGCTCTGCTGAAACTTGTTCACTTTGGGTGAACTGGGACTTGAAATGCCAGTAACATAGCTTCCAACCTCAGAGCAACACACAAGTCACCACAGTATGACAACCTGACAGACAAGAAGTGGCACCTTTCTATAGTTAGTGCATTTTTTTCCTGTGGTTCAATGAACATCTCGGATCTTGGAAATTTATAGTCAACCCCTCTTTTTCTCCCATTTTCCGTTCCTCCTCTCTCACATCAATTCCATTAGAATGAGAGTACTTTGTCTTTCTCAGATAAAAGAGTAGAGAAAGAAATTTTAATTTATGTAAGAGATGCTTCAACCTTCAAATGTCCAAAAGTAAAAATTATTTATCTCACCCTCAACCTGAAAAATCTGCTCCTTTGCCTATATCCATACCTTCCTACCAGCCACAAATGTTCATGAAGGATAAAAGGGAAATTACTACTTGTTAGTTTGACAATATCAGATGGGTCACTGCTAGAAGCAGAGAATGCTGTTAGGTAGATAGAGACTGGCAAAGGGAGAAGAGGTGATGATGGCATGAACCTGGCATAAATTTTAACCAAAGGGGATGAAGATCTGTTTCTCGCACACACCTCTCCAGCACAAAAGAAAGTGAAGGACAGACAAGACACTTTTCCTTATCAATGGAAGAGATTAGAGGTCATGAAGACTGGGTGGAGAAAGACAAGATATTCAAACTATCCCCCATAATGACTGGATAGATTCTTGAACTTTGAGTCTAATGCAAGGGCACAGCAGGAAGTCTGGCATGACCTGAGAAGAGAAAGTACACTGCAGAGGAACAGCCAAAAGCAGAAGACCAGCCAAAAAACATGCCTATGATGTGAAGTTGGCCATTATCTGAATATAAGGATCAGCTCTACATTCTGTGGGGCCTTTTAGTTTGGCTAAGGGCCCTTTGAGCTTCTTTTCCAAAACACCTCCTTCGATAAACTCTTTCAAATATTTTCTCTGACTCATGTCTGAATTTTGTCCCTTGCCTGAAATCTTTCTTGTGAATGGGAAAAGAACCAAGGAATGGTTAAAGACTTGAAACTCTGAGCCAGCTCCTAATAATAATACCATGAAGATGTTTATTTATGCTTTATTGACTATGCAAAGGCGTTCAACTGTGTGTATTATAACAAATCATGTATAACATTGAGAAGAATGAGAATTATAGAACACTGCATTGTGCTCAGGAGCACTGGTGATGTGTTGCACCGCTAACCATTCACTACAGTACAGTTCTAAACCCATAGAGAGTTGTAGTTTCAGAAGCCCAGAGGGGCAGTTCTGGCCTGTGTCATAGTGTCCCCATGAATCGGAATCAACTCAATGGCAGTGAGTTTGGTTTCTTTGCTTTCATCTTGGTCATGTGGAATCTGTGCTTAGAACAAGAGGCAGTTGTTGAAACAAAGAGTGATTGTGTGATTTAACACCAGAAAAAAAAATGTGTGTCATGGTTGTATCCCTTCACCATATTTATTCAATCTATATGCTGAGCATATATTCCAAGAAGCTGAACTCTCTGAAGGAGAATTTGTCATCAGCATTGGAGGAATGCTCACTAACAAATTTTGATATGGAGATTGTTTGCATAAAATGAAGAAGACTTAAAGCACTTGCTAATGAAAACCAATGAATACAGCCTAGCACACATTACACCTCAGTATAAACCAAACAAATATCATCGCAAATGGATCGAAAAATGATATCATGACAAATGAAGAAGAGATTGACATTGTTAAGGATTTCATTTTACCTAACTCCACATTAATACCCAAGAAAGCTGAAATCAAATGACATATTGCTTTGGGCAAGTGTCTTTAAAATGTGAATGAGCAAAGATATAACTTTGAGGATGGAGGGACTGAGGTGCACCAACCAAACCACAGTATTTTCAATCACTTCATGTGCATGTGAAAGTAAGGCAATGAATAAGGATTAATAAAGAATTAGTCATTCTAATTATGGTACTGATGAAGAGTAGTGCAAGTTCCACAGATTACCAGAAGAACAAACAAATTTATCTTGGAAGAAGTACAGCCAGAATGCTCCTTAGAAGCAAAGATGGTAGGGTTCATTTCACATACTTTGCACATATGATTAGGAGAAACCAATCCCTGGAAAAAGTGTTTGGTAAAATAAGAATCATCAAAAAAGAAGAAAATCCTCAACGACTTGGAATGACACCTGGGTGTAGCAATAGGCTAAAACGTAACAACAGTTGTGAGGATGGCAAAGGACCAGGGAGTATTTTGTTCACTTGCACACAGGGTTGGAACAAGCTGAATGATGCCACCTAACATCAACCAAAGAAAAGGCTGGGCTGATAAATAAGAGACTAGAAAAATAATTTGGAGTGGAATTTTCAGGACTCCACAGACCTGGCTAAATGATGTGAGTCTTATAGATAAATATAAGCTGCTTATTGAAGACTATTGAAAAAAAATAAGAATGCAAATTTTTTAAGTAAGAGTCATTTTAGCAAGATAGATCTTTGAGTTCCAATACTAAAGTTTTTCAGGAAGATATTAGAGCAAATCAAAATTCTCATTCCTGTCTAAGTTATTTATCTTCTTCAAATATTTTCTTCCCAAAAGAATATTCATGTAACAGAAGGGCACATGTTCTCAGAATTTAGAACTGGAGTTGGAATATGGTCCAGGACTCTTTCTCAACTGACCTTTACCTACTGCGTCTATAAAACTTCTGCAATCAACCCACCTCCTCATCAATCCCTTGCCTTTAGGTGGTCTAACCTATGACCTATTCAGCTGGCTTTGCATATTCAATAAAGCACAAATAAACATCTTTCTACCTCTACTTTCAGTCAGAAGTCATAGACAATAGCAATGCTATCCATCATTGCATGGCACCAATGAAAAACAAAAGCCTTTGTCCTTGGTTAAAAGGTTTTTTCACCCATTGCCTTGGTTACCCAATGGAAAGCCACCCAAAGGTAGCTGTGAACTCTCAGCTATCTTTAACACCCTTATATTTATAGTTAATATATACCCTCTTCTGTCCAACATACCCAACACATACTCAGACACCATAGCCAGAAGAGGGCAGATGAGTTTCTCTTTCTTTCTTGTGCCAGACTACATTTTACTCCCCATTACTAATTGGTGACAATTTACACTATCATCCCTTTTCCACTCTCTATAGAATTTTGTTCACAATAGAAATACATATGTTATCCTCAGATGTAAATCAGATACGCAATTTATAATTCTCTAGTTATGGATGTAATTGTTAGGAGTTGTCAAGTGCACTCCAACTCACAGTGACTACACATACAATGGAGCAAAGCATTGCCTGGACCTGTACCATCTTTACAATCGTTCCTCTCTTTGGACCTGTTGTAGTCACTGTATCAATCCATATCTTTACCAACCATGATGTCCTTCTCCAGGAACCGGTCCATCCTGGTAACATGTCTAAAATACTTGAGATGAAGTCTCAGTATACTCACTTCTAAAGAGCATTCTGGCTATATAATATCAAAGACAGATTTGTTCATCTTTTTGGAAGTCCAATATTCTTTGCCAATACCATAATTCAAAGGCATTCATTCCCCTTCTCACTACATTATTTAGTGTCTAGCATTCAAAAGCAACTGCGTCTACTGAAAATACAATGGCTTGGATCAGGCCCGCCTTAGTCTTCATAGAGATAGCTTACCAGCTTACACAGATTGGATAAGTATGAGGAAAGGCTACAACATTAATATATACTTTTCTTAATATTAAACCACACAGTGTCCTCTTGTTCTGTCCAAATGACTGCTTCCTAGTTTAAGAAAAAGTTCCCCATGAGCAAAATTAAGTGTCTGTAATTCCCATTATTTGAAATGTTATCCATAATTGCTTATGGTCCATACGCACAATCTGATAGTGTATACATTTTGTTTGCTCCAGTAATCATCCTTAAAAAGAAAAATTGTTGTTGTTGTTGTTGCTTTTAGATGCCATCCAGTTGGTTACAACTCACAACGCCCCCGTGTACAACAGAACGACACACTCCCTGATCCCGTGCCATCCTCACACTTATTCTTATGTTTGAGGCCATTATTGCGGCCACTGTATCAATATATCTTGTCAAAGGTTTTCCTCTTTGTCTCTCTATTAAATAGTTTTGTTGGCATATAATTCATAGATTACCCAATTCAATAGTTCAATCCTACTAAGAGAGGTCGTCCAATCATCATCACAAACAAATTTAGAACATTTTCTTCTTTGTCATAATCATTGCTTTTACGTCTGAAATGATTACCACTCACCCCACACACCAACATCCCTGTCATGCCCCTAAATGGTTATTCATCCAGTTACTGTCTCTATCCGGGATTTCAATACAGAAAACCATACGAAACATAAACAGGAAGCAACACTCAAACAGAAAAAATACAGCCATCATGACAAAAATAAAACAGAGAAAAACTTCAATCAAAAAAAGCATGCAATTAAAATTTTGCTGAAGATCATACACCAATTAGCAGCCCAACTTGTCAGCCCACCACACTACCAGAGCACTATAGTTCATATACCCAGAGGCTTTTTTTTTTAAATATGTTAAAATCTTGTTTTGTGGTCAGTAGATGACTACAGTTCAGTTCTCTCAAAAGCACATTTGTCTTCGTATCATTATTATCCCTTGGAAAAATACATAAAACAAAAAGAAAAGGTCCAATCAAACAGTGGTTTCTGAGGGCATCTCCTAAGTCATTTAAATAAAGTCATAGCGATCAGCTAAGAAAGCTATGATGGCTGGTGGGGCATTCCAAAATGGTAGCTTTTCTTTAAGGACACAAAAAATATGGAAATTTATTATGAAGAAGTATAAAGAAAACTGAAACTTACTTGGATGAGTAAAAGGTCACAAAAGTTGCACAGAGAAAAAAAAATATTTTTCAGTCACGACAACACTCCAACTCATCCTTTAGGGTAGCAGGGGAGCCATGCTATGAGAACTCCAATGCAAACCGTATCCATCCCACAGTCCTGCTCTTGCTCCTTTAAACTTCTTTTTAGAGCCCAAACTCCGAGAACATTTCAATGGAGCAAGACTTGGCTTCCTCAACAACGCTAAGGCTGCCACTTTCACATGGCGAAAATAACGCAAACGTTGAGAGTAGGAAACACTTTCTTCAAAAATGCACGAGATGTTGAGAAACAATAATCCTGTTTTCATTTTTTGTTTAATACAGATGTCTATTTTGTACCTGTATTTTTTGTTATACTTGTATGTGTTGGAAATAGGTTGATTAGCATTCATTTCCCCAGCCATAGCTTTCCAAAGAGATTAGCAGTATCCTGAGAGTTCTCTGTCTCCTCTCACACTATTTTCCACAGTCTGAAATCCAAGCGATTTGGCAAAAATTTCCATGTCTGCCCAACACAGACACAAATGAGAAACACAAAGCAGCTTTGAAGAAAGATACCTGCCCCCCCCCGCGCCCCGCCCCCAAAAAAAAAAGCTGCCATTAAATAAATGTTGACTGATATCCAATACTTTACAAGAGGAGATAGCCTCAGTGGAGGCTTCTCCCGCCATCGCACGGCACCCCACCCATGGGGAGGCTCTCCCCACAGTTGCGCGTCACCCACTCCACCTCCTCCCCACCACTGTGGAAGCAGGACTTCCGCCACCATCGCCCAGAAATTCCATCTGCAGCAGTAGGGCTTTTCTGTCTTCACCTGGCACCTCCACCGGTGACAGACGGGTTTCTCCCGCGGTGCCCAGCACCGCCCCTGCCCCCTGCAGCAGCAGGGCTTTTCCCTCCATCAAACTTCTGTGGGTATCAGCAAGGATTTTCCCGCCTTCACCAAGCACTTTCACCCACGCAGCAGGGTTGTTCCCTAGTTAGCCTGGCACCTACACCCAGGACAGCAAGACATCCCCTGTGGTAGCCGGGCACCCCTACTGTGGCAGCAGGGTTGCTCCCGCCACTGACTAGCACCCATACCCGGTAGCGGGATTTCCTCTCCTGTCACACGGCATCCACCCTCCCCATGGCAGTGGGGCTGCTCTACTGTCGCTAGACACCCCCTTCAGCAGCAGCGGGACTTCTCCCACTACCACCACACACAGCACTGCCCTTGCGGTCTGCAAACTTCCCTCCAATGTTCCCTGAGAGGACCACCAGACCTGCCCTTCAAGTAGGTAATCCTGGCTGTGTAAGGAGAGAATAAAACCCTAAAGAGATAAAGAAGCAGGCCGACCCTCCCAGCAGAGTTGGCTACAGGTAGCCAGCAGAAGCATTCCTACCAGCCTCCCAAAGGGAGAGCCCAGGGCTCTTTGACTCCCTGAAAAATGGCAACAAACTCCTCTAAAACAGCACATAGACAAAACCAGCATGACACCACAACGTCTACAAATGGGAGCATAAGCAAATGTGGTGAAGAAAGCTGATGGTGCCCGGCTATCAAAAGATAAAGCATTTGGGGTCTTAAAGGTTTGAAGGTAAACAAGCAGCCACCTAGCTCAGAAGCAACAAAGCCTGCATGGAAGAAGCACACCAGCCTGTGTGATCACAAGGTGTGGAAGGGATCAGGTATCAGGCATTAAAAAACAGAAAAACATATTGTGAATGAAGGGGCATATGGAGTGGTGACCAAAATCCCATCTGTACGCAATTGGACATCCCCTTACTGAAGAGTCGCGGGGTAGAGATGAGTCCGTCAGGGTGCAGTGTAGCAACAATGAAACATACAACTTTCCTCTAGTTCCTAAATGCTTCAAACCCACCCTCAACCCCACCCCCACTATCGTGATCCCAATTCTACCTTATAAATCTGGCTAGACCAGAGGATATACACTGGTACAAACAGGCTCTGGAAACACAGGAAATCCAGGACAGATGATCCCTTCAGGACCAGTTGTGAGAGCGGCAATACCGGGAGGCTCAAGGGAGGGTGAGGTGGAAAGGAGGAACCAATGACAAGGATCTACATATAACCCCCTCCCTGGGGCATGGACAACAGAAAAGTGGGTGAAGGGAGATGTCAGACAGTGTAAGATATGACAAAATAATAATTTATAAATTATGAAGGGTTCATGAGGGAGCAGGGGAAGGGAAGGAGGGGGAAAATGAGGAGCCGATGCCAAGGGCTTAAGTGGAGAGCAAATGTTTTGAGAATGATGAGGGCAATGAATGGAAAAATGTGCTTTACACAATTGATGTATGTATGGATTGTGATAAGAGTTGTATGAGGCACCAATAAAATGATTTTTAAAAATTATAATAAAGTCCTTGGAATTCATAAAAAAAGAAAAAATACTGCTTGGAGTTAAACAGTATATGAGGCAGGCAATACAGAAAAAAGGATGAAATGATAAAGGAGTAAGGGCCACAAGACTTAAGGGATAAGGTACCTAAGGCAAATAACAAGTTAACAGGCTTTATTAACAGTCTGTACAAGTGATGTCAAGGATAGCCAGGCAAAGTTCAACAAATGGGAAAGGCAGTCAAACAAGATAATAAAAGAAACTGAAAATAACTGAGAACAATGTCAGAAGCTATGAAGAAGAACAACATTTGAATAACTGGGCTACAAGAACAAAACACAAAAAGAAGTCAAAGGTAAAAATAGTGAGGGAATTCTTAGAAAACTTCTCCAGCAAAATCAGTGAGAATCATGCAGCCATTCAGGAAACAGAGAGGACTCCGGATAGACCCAGGAAGAAACTCGCAAAGATATATAACAGTTAAAATATCCAACTTTGAGGAAAAGGAGAAAATCCTCAGAATAACAGGGGTGGGGGAGGCAGTCACCTATGAAGGGACTCAGATAAGAATATGCTCAGACCTATCAGCAGACACCATGAAGAAGAAGAGAGAATGGAGTAACATCATCCAAAAATTGAAAGAGAACCATGCCCACCTAAGAATCCTCTAAACCACTAAGCTATCAAAATAGATGAAGAAATAAGAGTCTCCCTGGACAAGGAAAAC
Organism: Tenrec ecaudatus; assembly: GCF_050624435.1. Classification (NCBI taxonomy): domain Eukaryota; kingdom Metazoa; phylum Chordata; class Mammalia; order Afrosoricida; family Tenrecidae; genus Tenrec; species Tenrec ecaudatus. Next base: position 42,819,937 of record NC_134533.1, read on the forward strand.
TCAAAGAACATGTTAAAAGAAACCCAGCTCTACATAAAAGTCTTAATGACCCATTGTGGTCAGAACAACATTCACCGAGTACAAATAGGAGACCACCACATAGAGCAACTCCACCCAGAGGTCAATATATCAAAAACAGCCCCAAAATAACATTGGCTCAACAGTGAAAAGAAGGCAAGAATGAACTGCACACATACGCACTAATAAGAAGGGAGATAGGAAAACATCCAACACAAAAGTTATGATATGACATCACAGAGTCCACACATGGATGTAATAACTCTGAATATCAATTGTCGGAACTCATCCGTTAAAAGACAAAGACTAGCAGTCTGGCTCAGAAAACATAACCCATCGATCTGTTGTCTACAAGAGACATCTCAAGCACATAGACAAAAATAGGCTGAAAATCAACAGCTGGGGGAAAAATAAACAAGTAAATGACAATTCAGAAAAATCAGTGGTTGTAATCTCTGACAAAATTTATCTCAAGGTGCAAGTCATAACAAGAGATAAGGAGGGGCACTTTACAATGCTCAAGGACTCAGTAGACCAAGAACCAGTGAGAATAATAAACATTTACATGGCCAACAAGAGACCTACAAAATGTGTCAATCAAACACGCCAAAAGATATAAAAATAAATCACAGGCTCAACAATCATAGTAGGTGATTTTAATACACCATTCTCCAAGAAAGACAGATCACAGAGAAAGAAGCTTAACAAGGAAGTTACAGAACTAAACTGTACAATTAGGCGACTTTACCTGATAGATATATTCAGAGTGCTCCACGTGGCACATACTTGAAGATAGACCACATGCTTGGACATAAGTGGAGCCCGTGTAAATTCAAACACATAAAGGTCACTCAGTCTTACCTCTCAAAACACTATTCCATAAGACTGGAAATCAACAAATAGAAAATTAAGAAAACAAGAGCAAACAAATGGAGGATGAATAACTCTTTACTGAAAAAATGAACAGTTACTGGTTCTAGGACAGAGATGAAATTAGGAAATACTTAGAAACCAATGAGAATACAACGTACCAAATAATTTGGGACACAGCGAAACCAGTTATCAGAAGAAGTTTGATAGTGACAAACGCGCACGTGAAAAAGTAAGAGAGGCTGATGATTGATGTGCTGGCAATTATAGCAGAGCCAACCTCCAGCAATTAGAGTGGGGTCAACAGGGCAATCCTACTAATATCAAAAGAGAAGAAATAATAATAATCAGGGAAGAAATAAAGGATTGGGAAAACAATGTAAAAAAAATCAATGCAGCAAAAAGCTGGTTCTTTGACAGGATTAACAGATTCAATGAACCATTGGCAAACCTAACCCAAAAAAGGACGGAACAAATATCAATAGCCAGGATGAAGGATGAAACAGGGGAAATTACAATGGACCCTAATAAAAATAAAAGGCTAATTATACAAGACTATGAAGGCCTGTACTCCAATGAATTCAACCACTTGGAAGACACGGAAAAATACTTGGAAAATCCATCCCTCCCTATCCTATCCCAGATGGATGTCAGGAACCTTAACAGACTCACAGCAACAGAAGAAATAGACAAGGTTATCAAGGGAATGCCAACTAAAAAATCCCCCTGGCCAGAATAATTCGACCAGGCATTTAGGGAAGAACTTACACAAATCCTACTCAGTCTTCCCCAGAGCACATAGAAAAAGACAGCTAACTCCCAAAATCTTTCTATGTAGCTAGTGTAACACTAATACCTAAAGTGGGCAAGGATACCACAAGAATTGAAAACAACAGACTGATATCTCTGATGAACATCAATACAAAAATACTTAACAAAACACTGGTCAATAGAATACCAAATTTTATAAAATGAAAAACTAACCATGAACATGTGGAATTCATTCCAGGAGTGCAGAGATGGTTCAACATCCAAAAGTCCTTCAGCATTATTCGCCACATCAGGAAAAAGGATAAAAAACACATAATAATATCAATAGATGCAGCAAAAACATTCGACAACACCCAACAATCATTTCTGTTTAAGACACTCAAGAAGATAGAATGGAAAGAAAAGCCCTCACTATAAGACAAGCTATACATTAAAACCCAACAGCCAACACAGTCAATGGAGAGAGGATGAAAACAATTCCACTGAAAAGGGGACCAGAAAAGGATGCCCTTGCCCCCACTTTTATTTAATATGATATTATAGGTTCCTGTTAACAATATAAGGCAAAAGAAAGACATCAAAGAAATTTGTTTGGGGAAAGAAGAGGTGAAACTATCATAATTCACAGATGATACGATTTTTATATATGGAAACCCCAAAAGCTCCACAAGCGGAGTACTGGAAAAAATAGAAGAACATGGTAGAGTAGCAGGATACAAGATCAACAATCAGAAGCCTATCTGATTGCTATATACAGTGGATGTAACCACAGAAGAGATCAAAAAGGTAGTACTCTTCACAGTAGCCAAACACAAATTGAAATCTTGAGATATGCATAAACAAAAAACCAAAAGATTTGTATGAGGAAAACTACAGAACAATTGTAAAAGAAACCAAAATGACCTCCACAAATGGAAAAATATCTCATGTGTGTGGATCAGAAGATAATATAGTAGAGATGTCAGTCCTACCCAAGGCACAATCTAAGTTTAATGCTATCCCAATACATATACTAGCATCATTCTTCAAAGAATTGAAAAACTGACTACCAATTTCATAGGGAGAGGGAAGAAGCCCAGAATTAGCAGAGAACCTCTCAAGAAGGACACAGTGGGAGGGCTTGCTTTACCTGACTTTAGCACCTATTATATACCACAGTGGTACAAAAAGCTTGGTATTGGTATAATGACAGATACTCAGACCAATGGAAAAGAAAGTCCAGAAATGGAATCATCAGCATACAGATAACTGATCTTTGATAAGGCCCCAAAATATATCAAATGGGAAGCAGATGCTCTCTTCAATAACTGATGCTGGAAAAAATGGCTATCTACCTACAGCAAACTGAAGCAAGACTCTTACCTCTCTCCATGAACAAGAATAAATTCAAGGTGGATCACAGATCTCGAGGTAAAACCCTAAACTATTAGTGCCATCAATGAGGGAATTAGGACAAACCTAAGAACTCTGGCCCAGGAAATACATAGGCTCTAGGAAACAGGAAGGACACAAACACAGAGGAAGCAAGTGGGTGTACTAAAGATAAAAGACTTGTGTACATTAAAACTCTTTGCTAAGAGAGCCCACAGACTAGGAAAACATCTTTAGCATTGACATATCAGACAAAGGGCTTATTACTAAAATCTACAATACTCTGTTAGCCTACAATAAGAAAAAATAAATAGCACATTGAGGAGGCAGGAAAAAATGGAACAAAAGTTTCACAGGGGCGGAAATCTGAATGGCAAGAAGCATATGAGAAAAGTGTCCCTGATCATTATTCAGAAGGGGAATGCAAATTAAAACAACTCAGATATCACTTAACCCCTCAAAGATAGCCCAATTCAAAAAATCAGAAAGCAACAAGTGTTGGAGGGGTTGTGGTGAGTTAGGCACTCTCATCCACTCCAGTCTCATGGACCTGCAGGTATGTGCAGGCATTATGGGAATTGATTTGGCAATACCTAAAACAAATGGAAACTGAGTTACCATATGACCCAGTAATCCCCCTACTGGGCTTACAGCCAGAAGAAGTAAGAAACCGACTGCAGCCAGACATCTACGCTCCAATGTTCCTCATGGTGCAGTTTACAATTTCAAAGAGTTGGAAACAACCTAAATTTCCATAAACTGACAACTGGATTAAAACCTCTGGTACATACAATGAAGTACTATACATCCTGAAAAAAGCAGTGATAGGAAGAGTTGGAGGACATTACGCTAAGCACAGTAAACCAAGCACAAAAGGACAAGTGCAACATGAGTTCACTGAGGTAAGCTTAAAAGCACAATGGACATAGAGGGGAGCTACTAAATGCATAAATCCCCGGGGTGAGATCTGGGCACCCTGTCAGGGTTCAGATGCAGTCCAGGAAAGCATATTTCAGCCAACTAAAAAGGAGTGGGGAACAACAAAAAAAAAGACAAGAGTAGAGGGGGAGCAGGGTACTAACTCAGTCGGGAAGGGTATTGTTTATGTCTCCGCATGAAAGGGAGAGAAAGACCAGTCCTCATCCTGGCGCACCAAGCATTGAGGGTAACATAGCAGTATGGCACTAACAAGAGGGCTGCGGGGCCAGCTCCAATCCCAGCTACGTTGACCGCCCCCTCCCCAGATGAAGGCACTACATAGGGATGGCAAGGAGAGGGCTGGGAGGAAGCCTGTATGTCAAGAAGATTTGAAGACAGGAGGCTTGGCCTTCATGTTTCTGATACCTAACCCAAGTTCTACCCCACTGTTCCTTAGTAAACCACTTAACGGCCAAAAAAAAAAAAAAAGAATATACTACAGAGGACATCGCTGAATATATAGCCAGGGGAGAAGAGCAGGTCTGCCCAGACCATATATATAAGCAAAAACTAAGAGGGAAACAGAGAGAGAAAAAATATCACATCCTGGCCTCAGGGACGACATTCCAGCTCAGAGCAGCCAATGCTCAGAGAGGACCATAGGGCTGTCCCCACCGTGGGACATGACATCTCCACAGTGGCCCATAGCACTATGGGGGACAGCACTGGAGAAAGAGCAAGAATTGTGTCCAGTCTAGACCCCTTCCCGCCCTCCCCTTGCCCCCCTCCCCCACCACCACACACCCTCCAGGGTGAAATAGGAAGGGAGCCCAACAGAGCAGCAATGGGAGCGAAGCAACAAAGTCCCAGAAGAATCGCGAAAATAGACTTCTGACTCATCAGACCTGATTGGAAAACTTTCATAAGAGTCAGCAGGCAGATCTGGACATACTTTTTTCTCCTTTTTTCTTTATGTCTATCTATATAATATAGGCAGGATAACAATCCCAAGGGAAAAAACAAAGGGACCAACAGTTCTGAGGGGTTATGGGAGAGGAGGAGGTGGGGGAAAGGGAGGTGAGAGCCAACAAACTCAGGGATACAGAAAAACAAGTGATCGAAAATTAATGGCGAGGAGGGCATAGAATGCCTGGGAGGATTTGATCCAGTGTAATGTATAACCGAGAGGAATTACCGAGAGCCAAACTAAGGTTGAGCATGATAGTGGGACAGGAGGAAAGTAAAAGGAAATAGAAGAAAGAATTAGGGGGCAAAAGACATTTATAGAGGCCTAAATACAGGCATGTACATATATAAATATATTTATATGTAATGATAGGGATGCAGGTCTATGTAAATATAGTTTTATGTTAAGTATTAAGGTAGCAAATGGACTTTGAGACTTTACTTAAGTCCTTCTGCAACACAAGAACACTTTGTTCTAATAATCTGGCATTCTGTGATACTCCCCCTACTGACGCAGTCATTGAAGACAAAATAGGTGCATAAGCAAAGGTGGTGAAGAAAGCAGATCATGCCCACTTATTAAAAGATATAGTGTCTTGGGTCTTAAATGCTTGAAGTTAAACAAGCGGCCATCTAGCAGGGAAGCAACAAAGTCCACATGGAAGAAGCACACTCACCTGTGTGATCATGAGGCTTCAATGGGATCAGGTATTAGGCATCAGAAGATCCAAAACAAACAATCATATTGATACGATCATGGGGGATCGTAGTGGAAACCCAAAGTCCATCTGTAGATAATTGGACATCCCTTCACAAAAGGGCTACAAAAAAGAGACGAGTCACCCAGGGTGCAGTAAAGCAACGAAAAAACATACAACATTCTTCTCATTCTTTAATGTTTCCTCCCCCAACTAGAACCTCGCGTCTACCTTACAAATCCGGCTAGACCAGAGCATATACATTGGTACAGATGAGAGCTCTTGACACATGGAATTCAGGACAGATAAGCCCCACAGGAATAGAGATGGGAGTAGCAATACCATGAGAGTAGAGTGACAGTCGGGGGAGAGAGGGGAAAATTGTCACAATGATTGATGTATAACCCACATCCACCTCCCCTCTCAGGAGGATGAACAACAGAAACAGGGGGGAAGGGAGACCGAGAATGGTATAATATATGAAAATAATAATAATCTATCATTTATCAAAGGTTCATGAGGAGGAGAGGATGGGGGAGGGAGGGGCAAAAAGAGGAGCTGATACTAAGGGCTCAAGTAGAAAAAAATGTTTTGAAAATGATGATGGCAACATATGTACAAATGTGCTTGATACTATCAATGTATGGATTATTAGAAAAGCTGTAAGATACCTCAATAAGGTGATTTATAATAATAATAATAATAATAATAATAATAATAATAATAATAATAATAATGTGTTGAAAAGAAGGGGGAAAAAGAGGAGACAGTCTCACCTTTTTCCCACTGATCAGCTGGTAGATTTGAACTGCTGTCATGTGGTTAGTAGACCAACACCTAACTCATGGTTCTGAAACCACATATACCAACTAAATGACCAAAAATGGTGTCAAATCAGAATATTTCCTTGTATCTGTCAACTCCTCAGGTTACAATGAACCGACATGCTCTTCCAAAATGTGGTAAGTTTCTAAAACCCAAGGCATATCCTCCAGTGGAGAACCAATTAGGCTTAAAGGGCTTAATGATTGCACCCACCCTCTTAGTATGTCCACAGTCCTGTAAAATTCCAACAGATAATCGCAGCAGGAATAAAAGACATCAAACTTAACGGTGCTTATAAAGACATCACCAGTGACCCCAGACTATGTGATGCAAGTGGGGTTACTGAGTGCTCAATGATGATCTTTTCTCCTCGGCTCCCCATTCATGCCACCCACTGAGACCGACATATGGAGAAAGACAAATATAGACATCAAAGTGAAACAGTGCACCATCAAGTTAAAGTTTAGTTGCAATGTCAGATATAATGCCTGTATAGACAAAATATAGCTACTCTAAATTACATTGCCTGTTTGACCTGGGGACTGACGTTTCCTAAGGTCTTATGGAACCTATCTACTCTGCACGACCCCTTCTTCCCTGCTGCCCACTTCTTGGGTACATGTCCAACATAATAAGCTTTCATTTTTCTTTGCCAACAGCAAATTTAGTGGGAGGATTCTTGGGAATACACATAATACCCTCCTGGTATTTTCTGGGAAGAAGCAACCTTATCAAAATTTCTAACCTCCATGTATGTCTTACATCTTTTAAGACTTCAAGTAAGTCTCCATCTATCCTATGAAAGTTAGAAGTTATTATAAAACAGAAAATGTTCGCCCAGTCAAAATCAAAATAATGGTCTAGTATCTCTAGAAAGGCATGATAACTTCCTCTCTGCTGCCTCATTGAATCCCATTCAAACATTCATCACAGCACCGATGACATCTTAAGGCATTCTTTCTTTTTCCCTTTTTGGCTTTCTATACGCAGATAGAAATATACACAACAGCAGCGTTTCTCAAAATATGGTCTTCAGCCCACCACCACCAGAATCATGAGAGTCTGATTCATGGTCAATAAAATGCAGTTTTATTAGACACACAAGCCAACTAACTGAAGTGTTTGAGTGATTGTCAATGTTGTTAGGTGCGATAGAGTCCACGTTGCCTCGGAGCCCTCCAATGTACAAGAGCAAGAAACACTACCCGGTCCTGTGCCGTCTTCATACTGTTGTTAGGGTTGAGCTCATTGTGGCAGCCACTGTGTCAGTCCATCCCATTACAGGTCTTCTTCTTCTTCCCGGATCCTCTACTTTACTCAACATGATGAACTTTTCCAGGTACTGGTCTCTCTTGACAACAAACTCAAAGTATGTGAGATGATGTCTTGCTGTTCTCACTTCAAAGAAGCGTTCCGACTATACTTATTCCAAGACAGATTTATTTGTGCTCTGACATTCCATAGTATATTCAATGTCCTTCACCAATTCAACAGTTCAAATATGTCACTTCTTCTTCAGTCTTCCCTATTAATTGTCCAGTTTTAACATGCATATAAGACAACATTTTCAGCAAACAAGGTTTTGTCATCGGCATATTGCAGGTTGTAAATGCATCTACCCTAAACTAGATGCTATGTTCTTCAGACAGTCCAGGGTCTCTGGTTCTTTACTCCATGTACAGATTGAAGTATGGTGAAAGGATACAAGCCTGATGCAAAAGAATTCAGTAGTCCCATCCTGTTCAAATGACTACTGTGTAGTCTATGTACAGGTTCCACATGAGCACAACTCAGTGTTCTTGGATTTCCTCTTTTCATAGTATTATCTATCATTTGTTTTGATCCACATAGTGAAATGCCCTTGCATAGTCAATAAAATACAAGTAACCATCTTTCTGGAGTTTTCTGCCTACAGCTAACATCTGTTTGACATCATCAATGATATCTCATCCCAAGTCCTCTTCTAAATCTGTCCTATACTTCGCTCAACTCTATGTCAACATAGTATTGTAACCATTTTTAAAAAATATCTTCAGGAAATGTTTATTTGCATGGAATATTAATACTATTGTTGAGTAATGTCTGAATTCTTGTAGGTTACTTGTTTGGGAAAAAACACAAATATAGAAATTTTCCCATCAGTTAACCAAGTAGCAATCTTCCAAATTTCCTGACATAGATGAGTGAGAACTTCCAGTTCTGCATTCATTTGTTGAAACATTTCAATGGTCTTGTCTACGACTGGGGCCTTGTGTTTTGTCAGTGCATTTTGTGCGGCTTGTACTTCTTCCTTCAATACCGTCAGATTTATTCACACACTGCCTCCTGAAATGACTGCATCTCCGCGTTATTTTTGGTACAATGACTCTGTATTCTTTCAATCTTCTTTTTATATTTCCTATTCAGCTCCGTGTTCTGCCCATAGAATCCTTCCTTATTTCAACTAGAAACTTGAGTCATAATAGCTTGTTACCCAGTCCAGTACAACAAATTGATAGTTAAGAGATGGGGTTGGAGAATAGGAACTGGGAATCTGCACTTTTCATAAGTACTCACCTATTTCCTCCATGATATTAGGCATATTAAATCTGACAGCCACTGCATTAAACTTAAATCCCTGATATGCAGAGGAAGTTTTTCAACAGATGAGGAAATAGTCAGGACCAGAAACGGCTTCAGGGATCCACCAGATTATCCTATGCAGTGCACAGACAACAGATCTGTCTATCTACTAGGACAGATCTGTCTATCTACTATCTACTAGGACAAGCTCATTCTGACTTATCCTGAAAACGCTCCAACATGCAGTTAGAAATTCTAAAATATTTCACTTTATAAATGAAGCTCCTGGTGGGTATATTGCACTATTTCTCATTCTCCCTGTCTGGCAAAAGGTCTTTTGAGCAAGAATGAAAACTGAGATAATAATAGAACTGAATTTCTGGGCTGTTCAAAGAAATTACTATTTAAAATAAGCATAAAAGCATTTCTTAGTGTAATGTAGAGTTGAACTTCTTAAAATGGGGGAATATTCAGAATTTTCCTTTCTTCTATGATTCAATTCTTTTTAAAATTCATTTACTCATACATTTATTCACTTCTCTTTCAGTAAATATTTACTGAAAACCTACCATGTACCAGGAAATTCTCTAATACACAAAGACAGGAAAGATAGCCAAAATATTTGCCCTCAAGAGGTATAAACTTGTTTCACAGATTCACTCACTCATTTATACATTTATTATTTTTTTCCTAAGCATTCTATTTGGAAGCAACTGGGCTGGATACTTAAAACAATACTAAGATAAATGCTTTTAAGCAGTATTCAACCTAGGTGGATAGAAATAGTTTATTCTAGTACAAGACCAACTAAAATGAATACTACATATAAAAATTTTTTTTTCTGTGTTTAGCAACATCAAGTCAACTCTAACCCATAGCCACCCTATGCACAACAGAAGAAAACACTGCATGACCCTGGCCATCCTCACAATTCTTCCAATATTACTTATGACAAAGATTAACTAAAAATAATGCATCTGTGTAAAACTGCAAAATTAGGCAAATCCTGATATATAGATATAAAAAGAGAATTCATTTGTAGCAACAATAAAGGCAAATATGTAACAGGAGTTTTTATAGATAATATTTAAAGCCTTGTGTTGAATTGAAATTTCTTAATATTCTTAATATGCCTCATATCTCTGGAGCACTGATGGACTGATCGGTTAAATGTTGAGCTGCTACTGTATAAAACCACGAGCCACTCATCAGGAGGAAAAATGAGACTTTCTATTCCAGTAAAGACGTAGTCTCAGAAACCCACAGGAGAAATACTTCACTGTCCTATAGAGGGTCACTATGGTTCAAGTAGACTTGATGGCAACGACTTTCAGTTTTTGTAGACGCATGTCTCTGTAACTCCCACCAAATTATTGTATGGAACCATGTAAATGGAGCACATGAAACACAAATAGGGGATTGGTCAGTTAATTGCTACTCTCTGGCTGTAAGAATCAGCCATCTCAGAAGTAGGAAGAGTGCGAAATGCCAGAACCATGAAGGAAGAAGGGCCACCAGAGAGCAAATTGAAGATCTCTGTCTAAAGTGGTGGACACAAAGACCAAAGGCACCAGAGGCGCAATCGTGGAGACCATGGAACAGAGCAAAGGAGCCAGGCCAAAACCAGAGACTGACTCAAGGAGTCAATAAGAATAGCATCAAGACTATGGGCCTGTGAGACAGAGAGACACAGGGGATTATTGTCCCACAGAGGCATAGACCAATGAACCATGAGACGTAGAGGTTGACAACCAGAGAGAGAGGTTTGATGCTGGCTGATGGGAGGTGTTGCTGTGAACCTGTAACTATATCCATAATGTTTTCTGATCCTGATCCTGGCTATTTGCAACCTGTTAACTTCCCTAATAACCCCCCAATCCTGCCCCCCAACTGGGAACATTGCCTGTGAGTTCAGTTGACCGTGGCAATGAATTATTAAATCCAGCAGAAAAGTAGATTGTAGTGGGAGAAACAGTTGGGTCAGAGAAGTGTAAAAGGACGAAGGTTACACCCATGTCTGATTTCTGCCTTGAGGCAGTAGGCCTTGAACTGGTGAGAAGTTGAATTATCCCTTTTCTTTGTGTGGCCAGGGGAGGTCAGACAAACCCTACAGGGGAAACCATCTCAATAACTTGAAGAATGCCTGGTTAGAGACTCTACCTAGTTTGCTTGCTTATATGTTTATCTTTCTTGTCCATTTCTTCACACAAAATATTCATAGAGCACTAATGTCTTTCAGGTGTCTTAATAGAAGAAATCTGAGCAATACTTGTTTTTACGGCCTCAAGGACCAAGAGAGAAACAGTAGCACATGGCTTATATGCCATTTTGTCTCTCCTATTCACCCATTATTGATATTAATAATCAATACAGTACCCTTTTCTGCTGAACCCATGTATAATCTCTAAATGTTCCAAAACATGATATAACATATTGTTTTATTGAGTAGAATGAAATTCTATGCATATGAAATTAACAGTACTTTTAATTCATCTGTGTTGGCTACATTCTTTGTTAGCACAAAAGAAATTGAAGTTGTAAAAGTGTCTCAAAATTCAGAAAAGCCTTAGGAACTCCAGTTTTCCATAAGTGGGAAGCAGGCATATTTTCATTCCTTCTTTTTTAAAAAAAAAAGAGAAAAATATTATCCTTTAAAACAATAGATTTCTTGGCATATACTTCACACATATAATTTAATTATTAAATCATATTAAGAATTGTGCAATCATTGCCATACTCAATTTCAGAACCTTTTCTTCTGAAAATGTTCATTGTACATATTTACAAGTCAAGCAACAATGGATGAGTCCAATCTTTTAACCTCACCAGAATTTGTTCTCTGTTTCATTTTGTTTTGCAAGGTGATCTCTCATCATTGTTTTGATTTGCATCTGCTGTATAACTAGAAATTATGAGCCTTTTCTCATATGTTTGTTAGCCATTTGAGGGTCATCCTTTTTGAATTGTCTACTCATGTCTATTGCCCACATTTTAATTGGATTATTGGTTTCCTCTTTATTGAGGTGTTCTGTAAATTTTAGTAATTGGTTCCTTGTCCATTGTGTCATTGCTAAAGATTTCCCCCAATCTGTGGGCTTTGTTTTGCTCTTATGATGAAGATACATAAGATACATAAGTGTTTTAATAGGTCCCAGTTATCTATTTTGTTTTCCACCGTGTTTTCCGTTTATTATTTTTTGTAGTCTGTGTATTCCCTATGATAGGGCCCTTAAGGTAGTTCCAGTATTCCTAAAGATGATCTTTATAGCCTTGGGGTTTACATTTAGGTCTGTAATCCACCTTGAATTTGTTTGGGGGTATGGGGAGAGCCATGGGTTCTGTTCCTTCCTTCTTCAGGTGGAGATTTGAATTTTCCAGTACCGTTTGTTGAAGATGGTGTCCCTTACCCATTTCATCATTTTGGGCTCTTGTGAAAAATCCATTTCCTATAGGTGGATGCTTTTATTTCTGAGTTTTCTATTCTGTTCTTTTAGTCTATGTATCTATCACTGTACCACTACAGGCTATTATAACTACTGTGGATATGCTTTGAAGTTTTCAAGTCCAGTAGTGGGAGGCCTCCTACATTTTTCTTCATTTAGATAAATTCTTTACTTAATCTGGATCTCTGTCTTCTCCATATAAATTTGATAACTGGTTGTTCCATTCCTTTACAGAATAAAGTGGGGATTTGGATGGGAATTGCATTGCATTTGTAGATTGCCTTTTAGACAGAATGGACATTTTTACAATATTAAGTCTTCCTATCCATGAACATGGGATATTCTACCATTTGTGTAGGTCTCTTTTAGTTCCTTGTAATAATTTTCTGTAGTTTTCTTTGTAGAGGTATTTTGTATCTTTGGTTATGTTTATTCCAAGTCATTTCATCTTTTGTATTGCTATTACAAATGATATTGTTTTCTTGAAGTCTTTTTTAGGGTCTCTTTGCCAGTATATAAGAATCCAATTGATTTCTACTTGTTAATATTATATCCTACTACTTTACCAAATCCTTCAATTGTTTTCAAGTCTTTTTATATAGTCCTTGCAGCTCTCTCTCTATATAAAATCATATCACCTGCAAATAACAAGTGTTTCACTTCTTTTCCCAATTAAATTCCGGTTATTTATTCCTGTTGTCTGACAGTTCTGGATAAGAATTTCAGCATGATGTTGAATAAAAGTGGTGATGGGGTACCCTTCTCTAGTTTCCATTTTCAGGGGAAATATTTTCCATTTCCCCCTTGGCCATTATATTGACCATTGGATTTTCACACATAGTATTTATTATACTGAGGAATTTTCCTTCTGCTATTTTATGGGACATTTTTATCATAAATAGGTTTGGGAACTTGTCATTTTTTTGCATCTATAGATATGATCATGTGGTATGAGTTAGAATTGACTCCATGATAGTGAGCTTGATGAGAATGTAATTATATTCAAATGCAGGTTATGATCGATTGATCAAACTAATGGCCATAATGCCCTTTGGTTATGCTCTTACCCTCTAACCTGAGCTTGATTGTGTGACCTATTCTTCACTAATATACAATATGACACTAGCAGAAGCTTGAAAAAGTGATTCTGTATTTCTACTTTTTATGTTTGACTCCAACAACTGCCACGAGAACATACCTGGGCTAGCCTACAGAGGAAATAAAAGACACATAAAAGTTGTTCTACCAAACCTGTAGTAGATAGATTTATCCCCAGTCAATCTGACAGCTAAATGGAGATAAATGAGAAAGCCCAAGTGAGTCCAGCCCAGATTAACCCAACCATTCAGCCAATCACTAAATCTCGGGTAAGCAGCCCCCCTGGTGCAGTGATCAAGCACCCTCTTGCAAACTGAAAGGTCAGTAGTTTGAACCTGCCAGAGAAAGGTGTGGCAATCTGCTTCTGTAAGCATCAAGCCTCAGAAACCCTACGAGAAAGTTCCACTCTGTCCTGTATGTTGCGATGAGTTAGAACCAACTTGACAGCATCACCTTTGTTTGTAGGGGGTTACATTGGTGGTGACATATTATAAAACAAGGTCAAACTCAGAATGTGAGATAAAATCTATTTACATTTCAGTTTTCAGGGATCCTTTTTAAAAGTTTAATTAAGAAAAATTTGGAGGAAATTCTCTAGTTATCAGGTCAATTATTTTAATTGTAGTCATAAAATCTTGGCTAGATGGACATTTTTACATCCACAGAGAAATAGCCACAGAGGGTTAGCACCACCATTAGAATTCAACAAGACATGGAATGATTGGGGGAAAACTCATGGTCACGGGTGTAATTATTCTATTACAGTCTAGCTTAGCCTCTTCACTACATGGCAGTGCCCAAAGAGACCACCCATTACTGAAGAAGTTAATTTAATTATATTTTGTGATTAGCTCATTGTTATTCTCTTTTCTTTTTTAATCACACTACAGATGAATGAAGGATTCTCAGTTGGATTAAGGAAGAAATAATTTATCTATGAGACATACCAAAAACACAACAGATGCATTTTAGGGTTTGATATTGTATAGAAATGTGAGAGAAGTGAGGCATCAAAGAAAGCACAGTTGTTAACTGATTTTAAAACTTCCAAAGCATACATGCAAGTTAAGTGATATCCCCACATCTAAATACTGTGAAGGATTGAATCATTGAAAATCACCACCATCATTATTTTAAAATATCATTTTATTGGGGGCTCTTATAACATTCCATATATCAATTGTTTCAAAGTGTATTTGTACATATGTGACCATTATCATTTTCTAAGCATTTACTTTCTATTTGAGCCACTGGTATCCTCTTTTTTCCCTCCCCCCAATTCTCCCACCCACATGACCCCTTGATAACTTATAAATTATTATTGTTTTCATGTCTTACACCAACCTCTGTCTCCCTTCACCCACGTGTCTGTTGTCCATTCCCATGGGTGGGGGGTGTCTATGTGAAGCTCATTTTGAATTTTAGAAACCTACAATTATTAAGTGGCTGTAGAAAGAAGTGTACTAGGGACTTTATCTTAATTGTCTTGTTGACTTTTTAAAATAACCTTGGGAAATTGGAATTGACAGTCTTCCTATTTTACAGATGAGCAGCATAAACCTAGGCTAATTGAGGTAATTTACCCAAAGTCCTCCAGTTAGGATCCACAGGAGCCCAGATTCAAAGATAAGTCTATTTTGATTTTAAAACACATGCTCTTAACCACTACCTTATTCGGTCATTCTACCACAAAATGTGTTACAAAACTCAGGTTTGACACATAAAAGATATAATACATACTGTGAAATGTATAAGCAAATAAGAAAAATATAATGAATAAATACATGAGAGAATGATAGTAACAATCACAGAGTTTAGGTAAACAGATAGAAGGTTTTGGGGGAGGAAATAAGAAGATATTAAACTCATTAAGGCTATTAAGAAAAAGTCAAGCCCTCCAAGTGATCAGGAAAAAACCATATTATCAAATGGAGTTTAACAGAAATTTTATTGAAGACCAGGTTTTTGCATCTTCAGTATAAAGGCAATCAGATTTATTTATACCGCAAAGGATGACCTTTGACTAGCGAGAGGGAGACAGCACATTTGCAGAATCCCTACGTGAATTTTAAGCCTCCCTTGAATTGTGTCTGATCATTAACTAGGGTTGTGAACCATCTTGCCCTAGGGCAGAGTGCATTAAATTTTAATTATAATTTATTTTGCTTTTTTACTTTTTAAGAAGATTTGAATACTTGAAATTTATATTTTCTTTCTATGCTGAATATACAGTCACAAGCTCCCTATTTTTCTGAAACTATGTATAAATAAGTAAATATAACAAAAAAATTACACATTATATTTGGTTCTTAATGTTTATGGGTTCTTTTTTATAGGTAGTTGTTGAACAACCATTTATGAACTAAACATATGAAATACATTCTACTCTTCATTTTCAATTAAAAATAAGATATAAAGTTACAGTAATGGGTAATTAGTAAAAAGAAATTTTAAAACCCAAATTTCATTATGAGGAGAAATCAAGGGTTATTTGATATGAAAACTGTACATTTTTAAGGAGATGTCAGCTTAGATTTCCACACACACACAAAGGTAAAAATCATAACACTGCTTAAAAGCAAATACTGATTATTTATAAGAGTTGATGTTATTTTTATAGTTGTGAGACTTACTTTAAACAATGAATAAAGTATATTAAAACATTTAAATATCAACGCTAATGCTTATTTAAGATCAGTATTAGGAAAATATAAATAGAACATATAAGTAAAAAGTAAATAATCTAATTTAGACCTGCTTGTCCCACTTATAAAGTAGTTAAAATAAACTATTAATTCATTCATAGTTACGTTTTTCGAATTTAGGATGGGGAGTGGAAATTCTCTGTTTCTGTCCTCTGAATGTATGCTTGTGTTAACTGCACGTTTGCACTGTGCTCTCATACGTATTTATTTATTAAATCCCTTACAATACTTGTTCTGTTGCTTTGCTACTATTTGCCGGATTTTTTTCTTACATTAAACTGTGCAAACTTTGAGGATAGAGTCTAACAGCTAACAAAAAATCTTGGTTGCAATGATTATTGAGCAAATGTATGAGCAATAATTAAATAATTGACTACTTAAATGTCTGTTTGGCACTTTTTTGTTTATGCTTTCATTTTATGCTGAGCCTAACATTTTAATATTTAAAGTATATTGTAAGTTATATTCAAAATTTATACAAATACATTTTAAGAATAAAAGAGGAGGCCCAGAAAAAAAAAAAAGAAAGTAGATTACTTCCACTGCCTCCAACCAGCCCAGGGAGGGGCCGTCTTCCTTAGGGGCTTACCTGTGTGTGTACTCAATGGAGATCACCATACTGGGGGTCATATTGTACGCATCATGCCCTAATTGCCTTAGTCAAAAGATCCCGGACCAATCTTTTATTTTTTTATGATAGTGAGGAGGAGGGGGAGGAAGCATTTAGGAACTAGAGCAAAGTTGTATGTTTCATTGTTGTTACATCACACCCTAACTGGCTCATGTCCTCCCCAAGACCCTTCTGTAAGAGGATGTCCAGTGGCCTAATGGGCTTTGGATCTCCACTCCATGCTTCCCCTCATTAGCAATGATATGATTTTTGTTCTAATGATACCTGGTCATTTCGACACCTCATGATCACATAGGCTGGTGTGCTTTTTCCATGTGGGCTTTGTTGCTTCTGAGCTAGATGGCCGCTTGTTTACCTTCAAGCCTTTAAGCCTCCAGATGCTATAGCTTTTGATAGCTGGGCACCATCAGCTTTCGTCACCATATTTGCTTATTCACCCACTTTATCTTCAGCGATTATGTCGGGAAAGTGAGCATCATCGAATGCCAGTTTAATAGAACAAAGTGTTCTTGCATTGAGGGAATACTTGAGTGGAGGTCCAATGTCCATCTGCTACCTTAATACTAAACCTATAAATATATGCACATAGATCTATTTCCCCATCCTCATATATAAATATATTTACATATGGACATGCCTTTATTTAGATCACTATAAATGCCCTTTGCCTCCTAGCTCTTTCTTCTATTTCCTATGACTTACATCTTGTCCCACTATCATGCTCAATCTTCATTTGGGTTTCAGTAATTCCTCTTGGTTATATTACCCTTTATCATGCCCTACCAGGTCTCCTACACCCTTTTCACCACTGATTTGGATCACTTGTTGTTCCCTTGCCCCTGGGTTTGTTAACCCCACTCCCTGAACCACTCTTGTAATCTCTCTTTTTTTAAAATTCATTTTATTGGGGGCACATACAACTCTTATCACAATCCATACATACATCAATTATGTAAAGTACATTTGTACATTCATTGCCTTCATCATTCTCAAAATATTTGCTCTCCACCTAACCCCCTGGCATCAGCTCCTCATTCTGTCTCCTCCCCACTCCCAAGTCCCTCACAAAACCTTAACAATCTACAAATTGTTCTTTTGTCATATCTTACAGTGCCCAATGTCTCCCCCTACCCACTCCTCTGCTGTTCATCCCCCAGGGAGGAGGCTATATGTAGATCCCTGTAATCAGCTCCCCCACTCCACCCCACCTTCCCTCCACTCTCCCAGTATTGCCACTCTCACCACTGGTCCTGAACGGATCATCCGCCCTGGATTCCCTGTGTTTCTAGTTCCTATCTGTACCAGTGTACATCCTCTGGTCTAGCCAGATGTGTAAGGTAGAATTGGGATCATGATAGTAGAGGGTGAGGAAGCATCCAGGAACTAGAAGAAAGTTGTATGTTGCCTCATTGCTATACTGCACCCCCACCAGCTCATCTCTTCCCCCCGGCACCTCCATAAGGGGATGTCCAGTTGCCCACAGATGGGCCCAGGGTCTCCACTCCCTACTTCCCCTCATCCTCAATGACATGATTCCTTGTTCTGATGATGCCCGATACCTGCAATCTTGTAATCTCTTCTAACATAATGTATCACGTTTGTGGTTCTATTCTTGCTTTTGTAGTCCCACCAAAAAACTGTGAACTAGTGATCTACCACTAACCATGATCTTGTGTTTCCTTTGCTCTCCATGTCCTGGCTGTATGTCTATGGATCATTGGACACCATTTTGACCTCTAGATGATGTGCCTTTGTTGTTATTAGATGCCATCCAGTCAGTTGACGCATAGTGGCCCTATGTACAACAGAAGAAAACACTGCCCAGTCCTGTGACAGTCTCACAACAGAGCCCTTTATTTCTGAGCCCATCAGTGTAGCCAAGGTGCCAATCTATTTTAGTCAATGGCTTGTATATGGCTTAATAAATATTCTCCTTAAGTTATATTTGAGGCTTGAGGGGTTTTTTTGTTCCTTAAAACTACTCCAAACTAGCAGGGTTTTTTCATGTGCCTGGATAAAAAGTACAATTCTTTCTGCCTTCCTTGAGCCCCCAATCTTACAGACTCATTCCCTAAAGGCATTTGGCTCTATCTAATATGTTTTTATAACTTTCCACCCAGCATGCCCAATGTCCATCTGCTACCTTAATTCTAAACCTATAAATACATGTACATAGATCTATTTCCCCATCATTATATATAAATATGTTTGCATATGTACACGTCTGTATTTAACCTTCTATAAATGCCCTTTACCTTCTAGTTCTTTCTTCTATTTCCTTTTACTTTCCTCTTGTTCAATTATCATGCTCAGCCTTCATTTGGGTTTCAGTAATTTCTCTAGATTACACTGCTCTTGATCAAGCTCTACCAGGCCTCCTACACCCTCCTCATCATCGATTTTGGATCACTTTTGGTTCCCTTGTCCCTAGGTTTGTTAACACCCACTTCCTTTCCCCTGCCCCCCCCTCTCTGAGCCCCCCTGGAACCATCAGTCCTGTTATTTTCTCCTCCAGATTGTTTATCCCACCTAGCTAATCTAGATAGACCTGCAGAGAGAATAATATGCACAAAAACAAGACAGAGCAAAACAAAAGAAAACAACAACAATGAAAAACCAATGACAAAAAGAAGAAGAGCCTGTAAATAGTTCAGGTCTATTTTTTGACCTTTAGGAGTTTTTTCTGGTCAAATATTATGGGGTGCCATGTCTTGGCTCAAAGTCTATTTTTGCCTCAGTGTGCTGGGGTCTGATTGTTTTGCCTCAGTGTGCTGAGGTTTTGCCTCAGTGTGCTGGGGTCTGATTGGGCAGAATTTCTGTACTTTGTCTGCAATGTTGTCTCCCATAGGGCTATAGGTCAGTGAGGGATGTCCTGTCTAGTAGTGGGGATGGCCCTATTGTCCTCTCGGTGCTTTGGCTGCTCTGAGCAGGGATATCGTCCTCAAGGCAAGGATATGCTTTACTATCTCCCTTTCTCCCTCTTCATTTGCTCCCGTGTGCTCTGATCAGACATGTCCCTCTTCTGAGCTGTAGCTTCAGTGCCGTCCTCTGAAGTAAATTCTTGTTTGGGGAGGGGTCTTTCCATGTAGTTGGGATTGGTGCTGGCCCCTCAGACCTCTCTTGGTTCCCTGCTTCATACCGGTGTGTTGTACTCACATCTTGTAGCACCAGACCAGCCTCCTCCTTATTGTAAATTGCCTTCCCCTCCATGCAAACTAATACTTATCTACCCTCTAACCAATGACTTCCCCTCCCTCCACCTCCCAGTCTTAGTAATCACCATATAAGAATGTTTCTTATAGTATGAAAACCTTTTCTTGACTTTCATAATAGTGGACTCATGCAAGATGTGTTCTTTTATGATTGGCTAACAGTACTCAGAATAATGCCCTCCAGGTTCATCCATATTATGAGATGTTTCACATATTCATCATTACTCTTTAACATTGAGTATTATTCCATTGTGTGTACACATCAAAATTTATTAATTCTTCCATTAAGGAGAATGTAGGTTGTTTCCATCATTTTTTTTCATTGTTGCTATTTTGGATAGTGCTACATTAGCATGGGTATGCATGTATCTACTCTTATCTCATTTCTTATTCCCTAGGTCATACATCAATTTGAAAGACTGCTGAGTCACAAGATGTTTCTGTTCCCAGCTTTTGAGAAAGCACATATATTATCATTTCTTAAGGACCAGGAACCCTTAACAAATTTTGAATGATGGAAAGATAAACAAATAAGAGAGTCTCCATTTAAGGAACTTAAAATAGGTGTGAAAATCATGTTGGAGGTAAATTCAACTACTCCTGGTAGATCATGGAAGCACAGTAACTGAGTCAAAGAAAGGGCAGACCCCAAGACAGCATCATAAAAAAAGAAAACTGATAGACATTGCTTCTGACTCATAGTGACTCTATAGGATATAAGGAATTTGACTCCTTAAGCTTTCCAAGAGTGTAAATCTATATGGGAAAAAATAGCCTCATCTTTCTTCCATGGAGTGGTGGGTGAGTTCAAACTGCCAGCTTGCAGTTATCAGCCTCATGCTTAATCCTCTGTAGCATCAATTCTCCTTTACAGTGTCACAGTGGTCCAAAAAGTCAGATAAATAGAAAATGATGAAGGGCATTCTAACACATGTGTGCATTTGTGTTACAAAAGTAATATCATTAGGAGTCAGAATCAGAGCAGTAGCATGACCCCATCAGGGACAGAGGTTTAGGAATATAGTCATTGGGATATGGACAGGGGTTGTTAGTGATCAGTTAAGGTCCAAAATATCATAAATATTAGCATTCTGTCAAATAAATAAAGATACAAATACAACAGGAACTCTAGCAGTGATTAAATCTCAGAAATGAGGAAGAATCAACCTTCTAAGGAGATCAGAACAGATTAGCAATGAGGATAATGATCTTGAGCCACTAAGTCAGAATCCATGATGACATTAAATCCATGTCAGTATTTTCCTCACAGGGATAGCTGTGACATTTAGAGAAATTAAGGTCCCTATAATGACTTTTATGTTACACATTTCTGTATCCTTTCCCAGGTTCAAGCTCAAAGTCACACATAACTCAAAAATTCAATTCCATCAAATTGATTCCAACTCATATGGCCTGGAGAATAGGGAACTCCCTTGTAGATTTGTGGGGTTGTCAATCTTGATAGAAGATGATGGACTCATCTTTTACCTATGGAGCTGTTGGTGGTTCTGAATTGCCGACCTTGTGATTAGCAACTCAATGTGTAACCCACTATTCTAGCAGGGCTCCTTACCCCATGTATGTAGAAGATAATTATAATTATGTATATAATTCAGCATATGGTATGTGCTAGACAGTAGTCTAAGTGATTGACCTGTGTTATTTCATTTAAACAAAATCCTAAGGAGTATAGCATTATTTATTTTAATATATAGGAAGTAAAGGTATGGGAAGCTAGAATTAATTATACAACATCATGCATTTAATAAATGTATGGTAGTCCAGGTTGACTAGAGAAACAAATTCAGGGACAATCATATGTGTTTAAAAAAGAGCTTTATATTAAGAAAACATCTCGAGGAGCTGAAGCCAGTGGCTTACGCAGAGAGGTAATGTTTTAAGAATGATGAAGGTAATGAGTGTACAAATATGCTTTGTACAATTGTTGTATGTATAGATTGTGATAAGAGTTGCATGAGCCCCCAATAAAATAATTTTTAAAAAACATCCCAGCCCCATCCAGATCAAGTCCATAATGCCAATATTAGCTCATGTATCTGATACCAATCTATAAATGCCTCTTCAGACTCACACAACACATAAAATGACACCGAATGCAGGAAGATCACAGGCCAGTGAATGGAAAGTCTTGTGGATGCAGTGGTGGTGGAAGCATCTCATGCTGGCATGGGTCTCCATGTGGCTCCTCCAGCACCAGGGCTCAGGTTCCATCAGGGATCTCCATGTGGCTTGTCAGCAGGAAGACAAGCAGAGGGTCAATCAGGTTGATGACCTCATTTGGAGGCGCTAAGGAGATAAATAGCTCACTGGAGGCAGGACACAGACACACTCTCTATTTGGAATTGTTGATAATAGGCTAATCTCCACCTCATTCACTCTTTTTTTTGTTTTATCATTTTATTAGGGGCTCATATAACTCTTATCACAATCCATACATGCATCAATTGTGTAAAGCAAATTTATACATTCATTGCCCTCATCATTCTCAAAACATTTGTTCTCCACTTAAGCCCCTGGCATCAGGTCCTCATTTCCCCCTCTCTCCCTCATCAACACTTGATAATTTATAAATTATTATTTTGTCATATCTTACACTATCCGATGTCTCCCTTCACCCACTCTTCTGTTGTCTATTCCCCAGGGAGCAGGTTATATGTAGATCCTTGTAATCAGTTCCCCCTTTCTACTCCACCCTCCATCCATCCTCCCAGTATCGCCACTCACACCACTGGTCCTGAAGGGGTCATCCACCCGGGATTCCCTGTGTTTCCAGTTCCTATCTGTACCAGTGTACATCCTCTGGTCTAGCCAGATTTGTAAGGTAGAATTGGGATCATGATAGTTGGGGGAGGAACCATTTAGGAACTAGAGGAAAGTTGTCAGTTAGTCTCCAGTTGACAACAGATTATATAAGTACTACAAAATGGTAACACTAGAGTACAGCTCCAAATATTGTGAAAACATAATCTAGTTTTAAACTGTGTTGCTGATCTAGTTTATATCTTTTCATACAGTAAGCATTTATAAAACTCATATTGTATACTCTATGCTAAATATTAAAATTTCAACAATAACATAAATATGCATATGTGTGCATGTCATATTTGCCCTTAAGAAGCTTATACTCTAGTAGGAAGATGGATGTGTTGAAAGCAGGTATGCTACAGGTGGGGGGCGAGGCAGTGCTGTGAGAGCACTTAGCACTGGGACCCATTCCCTCCAGGTGAAGCCTTTTGGAAAAAGTGATAACAGAGCTCATAAAAGGTTGAGAATGAAGGAAAATAATAAGTCAGTGACAGAAAAAGTGTAATTCCTTTAAGTTACTGAAAAGGGTCCGTGTAACTGCGCATAGAGTATTGACAGAAATGTCAGGAAGGGACAGGAGGTATAACCAGAGAAGTTGACCGTGGTCTGATGATATAGGATGAGAGGGTGGGGTCATTAACATCGCTGCACTTCATTCTCAGCTAAATCCAGAAAAGGGGTAAGCAGGGGAGTCCCATGATGAGATGTGCATTGGGCTTCTATGTGAGAAAAAAAAAAGACAGATGATGAAAAACAGATAAATGGATAGGTATACAAATGGGAGAAGAGATTGATAGATAGAAAACCAACTTTTGCACTCCATACTTCATGAAACAGGCCCAATATGTTTAATTACTGCTATAATTCATACAACCTTCAGTCTTCTATCAGGACCTAGAGTCTAAAAGATAGTCACAGACCAAGTCTACCAACAGGAATGTGGTCATATAGGAACAAAGAACTATTGCATTCAATAGTGATTTTCATATATGCTCTGCATGATTTCTCATGTCCTCATCCCAGCCTGGCAATCTTTTTTGGTTTCGAAGCATCCTTGTCTAGCTTCTATAACTCTTAGAAATCATCTACACCCTTACATCTCTTCTAAGGAACTGTACGCATATGTTTTCTGACCCTGCCTACAATGCCTCAGTAATGCCATGGGTTTTAATCCAATGAAAAAGAGGAGTGGAAAAGGTACCAGGGGTCTGGAATGCATGGTGTAATCCCAGTGATAAATCACACTTCCACATCTGTCAGTGGAGACATTGAAAAGGGCATGTGGATTTCTTCAGTGTGTGACCAAATGATACTCTCCCCCAAAGCAAAACAAACCCATTTGAGGCAAAGATTGACTAGGGTCACTTCATTCACCATTGTACATGTTTTGATAATCCAGGTGCTTCTTGAATACAAAGTGCTGAATCAGCAAGACAGATATTGGTTTGCAAAGTCTTTGCTAATGCATTTTAGAAGTGATTATATGACGTCTTTAAAAAAAATCCTAATTACAACACACATACCCCTTCCACAGGAGGAAGAACAACAGCAGCCATGGGGGAAGGGAGACAGCGGTCAGTATGAGATATGAACATAATAATAATAATTTATAATCTAGCAAGGGGTCACAAGGGTGGAGGCAGGGAGGGTGGGAAAAAAGAGGAGCTGATACCAAGAGCTCAATAGAAAGTAAATGATGGCAATATGTGTACAAATATGCCTGATACAATTGATGTATGGATTGTAATAAGAATTCTAAGAGCCCCCAATAAAATGATCTTAAAAAAAATCTTAATTACAAATCCTACTAGTTCAGAGCATGCACTCTGGTACACATAAAAGCTCTCAACTGATGGAATCCAGGACAGATAGCCACCTCAGGAACAGGCATGAGAGTAGCGATACCATGAGGGTAGGGGGATGGTAGGGGGAGAAAGAGAAGAACATGTAACACACACACATGCAAAGGGGACAAGCAAGCAATGTAGTTGAAGGGAGACAGTGGACGATGTAAGATGTGAAAATAATAAATAATTTATCATGGGTTCTTGAGGGTGAGAGGGTGGGGGAGGGAGGAGACAAAAAGAGGAGCTGATACCAAGGGCTCAAGTAGAAAGGAAAAGGATGTTTTGAAAAATGGTGATGGCGACATATGTACAAGTGTGCTTGATACAATGGATGTATGGATTGTTATAAGAGCTGTAAGAGGCCCCAATAAAATAATTTACAAATAAAAATACTAATTGTTGTACTGACTTTATGCCCCTTCTTGCATTCCCAGTACCAGTATCCATGTCATAAAGAGATGGTTTCTCTATTCTTTCAACCTCCATGCCAAGAACCAAACAAGAGATGGGAGCCAATGATCGTTACTTACCCTGGATACAGTAACAAAGCAAAAGGTGATGATTTTTAGGCCCTTTTTATATGTATATCAGGCAACCTTGAAAAAAAAAGGATAAGAATTAAGAACAAAGAAAAGCAAAAGACTAGACAATTTTATAACTCATATAGAAGAAAAAGTTAAGACAGTTTTACTTTGAGCAAAACTGGTTTAAGACAAACTTATAGTCATGCAAGCAAAATATGATGCAATATTAATATTAGACCAGTATGACAGATGCAGATGCCAGTAGGGGGAAATTCTAAACAGTATAAAGGGTTAGAAAAATTCAAAGCATTATGACTAGTTTTTCCATTAGTTCCATGCAGCTATGCCAGCCCACCTCAGGTTAATATTCTATCATCTGTGATCAAAATAGAACAGATGAAAAGAAACACTTCACCTGCATGAAGCACAGTCATTTAGTAACTTTGCTTTCCTGAGACCTAAACTAAGCAAGAAAGTAAAGTGGGCCACTGATCATCCAAAATTGATATAATAAAGCTTATGAACTTCCTTCCAGGAGAGCTAGTGGGACACTCATATTTAGAATTTATTTACTTGTATTTTAGGCACAAGTTTAATACGCCTGATTGTCTGGCTTCCCAGTTCAAGGTATCCTGGAGACAGCAGCTCATCAGTGAGAGACACACTGGCAGCTTCACAAAGTGACAGTTTGCAGCCTGCGAGCTGATCAAAGGGACAGAAAAACTCTGAAAAGTTGATACCGGAACTCCAAACTGGAACCCCCGCAAGCTCACACACAGAGCCCTGTGCTCAGTGGGTTCTATTACAGCCTTTTAGAATAATTTATGATTGAATCATCAAGAAAAGATTAAATTAGAATGCTCTGTTTGATAAATCAAAGTGTTTTCTAAAAGTAATATAAATGAACATATTTTTATACATCCACCACTTGTCTGTGACTTTGTCAGATGGTGGTGGCGTCTGTGTCACTATGATGCTGGAACCTGTGTCATGGATACATCAAATACCAGCAGGGCCTCCCAAAGTCAGCAGAGCTTCTAGACTAGGAAGAAGAAATAGACTGTCCACTTCATAGGAATTAATCACCGAAAACCTATGTATGACATCAAAACACTGTCAATTACTGAAAGCCTAATGAACCGAAGCAGAACATTATCAGAGACAGTGCCAGAAGATGAGCCCCTCAGGTCGGAAGGCACTCAAAATACGACTGAGGAGGAAAAGACATCTCAAAAATCAACTGTAAGGACATAGATGGAGTAAAGCCTTCAGGACCTTAATCTGGTGATGGGACATGACTCAAAATGAGAGGCAACAGTGGCAACCATCAATTAATAATCAAAACTCAGAATGTACAAAGTATGAATCTAGGAAAATTGGAAGTGGTCAAAAATGAAACTGAACACATAAAGATGGATACCTTAGGTATAGAGTGGGCAGAAACAGATTGGTATTGGCCATATTGAATAAAAAATTATATGGCTTACTACACCAAGAAAGGAAAATTCAAGAGTAATAGTCTTGCATTCATCATCAAAAATACATCTCAAGATCTATCTTGAAATGCTGTTTTTGATGTTATATTTATTTGCATACAAGGAAATCCACACAATACAACTATTATCCAAAGTTATACAGGAACTACCAAAGTGAGTGACAAAGAAGAAGAATTCGACCAATGACTTCAGTCTGAAATTGCTCAAATATGCGAACAAGACGCATTGTTAATTATTGGTGATTGGAATGCAAAAGCTGGAAATAAGGAAGAAGGAAAATAGTGGGAAAATTCAGCCCTGATGATAAAAATAAAGCTGGAAACCATAACCTCATGATGATAAAAATGACTTTTTCATTGCTAATATCTTTTTTCAACTATAAAACTGTTGACTATACACACATGGAGTGCTACAGATGGAATACACAGAAATCAAATAGGCTACATCTGTGGGAAGAGATGAAACTCAATATCAGTAGCTAAAACGAGGCCAGAGGCCAACGGAGGACAGACCCGCAATTGCTCATATGTAAGTTCAGGTTGAAGCTGAAGAAAATTAAAACAAGTCCACAAGAGATGAAATATATCCCACCTGAATTTCCAGAACATCTCAAGAACAAATTTGGCACCTTTAACACTGATGTCAGAAGACCTGATGAGCAATGGGATGATATCAAGTGTATCATACATGGAGAAAGCAAAAGTTGACTTGAAAGAGGGGAAATAAAGAAAAGATCCCAGTGAATGTCAGAAGGGATTCTGAAACTAGCTCTTAGCTGTACAGTAACTAACGCAAATGGAAGAAAGGATGAACTAAAAGAGCTGAACAGAACATTACAGAGGGCAGCTCGAGAAGACAAAGCATAAAATTATAATGAAATGTGCAAAGGCCTCGAGTTAGAAAACCACAAAGGAAGGACACAGTCAGCACACCTTAAATGGAAAGAACTCAAGAAAAAAATTCAGAGTTACAATATCGAAACATTCTATGGGCCAAGTATTGAATGATGCGGGAAACATCTAGAGAAGATGGAAAGAAGATAGAGTCACTGTACAATAAAAAAACTAGTCCAAATTCAACCATGTCAAGAAGTAATATAAAATCAAGAACCAATGGTGCTGAAGGAAGAAGTCCAAGCTGCACTGAAATTGATTCTTGTGAATAAATTCCACAAGAAATTTATGGAATATCAATGGAATATTTCAATAAGCTGATGAAGCACTAGGAACATTCACATGTCTATGCCAAGAATTCGGAAGACAGCTTCATGGTCAATTGACTGGAAGCAATTCATCTTTGTACTCATACCAAAGAAAGGTGACTCAATGGAATGCTCAAATTGTAGAACAATATCATTAATATCAAAAGCAAATAAATTTTTTCTAAAGATCATTCAACAATGGCTGCAGCAGTACAATGATAGGGAGCTAACAGAGGTTTAGGCAGGTTTCAGAAGAGAACACAGAACAAGGATTATCATTGCTGTTGTCAGGTAGATCTTGGGTGAAAGCAGAGACTAACATAAAGGTGGTTACTCATGTTTTATTGACTATGCATGGACCATAAATAACTATGCATAACTTTGAGAAGAATAGGAATTCCAGAACACTACACTGGACAAATGCAGAACCTGTGAACAGATCAAGAGATAGTAGTGCAAACAAGAAAATACTATGTGGTGTGAAATCAGGAAAGGTGTACATCAGGGTTGGATTCTCTCACCATATCCATTCAGTCTGTGTGCTTGAGCAAATCATCAGAGAAGCTGGATTATATGAAGAAGAATGTGACATTAGGATCGGAGGAAGGTTTATTAACAATTTATAATATACAGATGACATAGTGTTGCTTGCTGAAAGTGAGGAGGACTTGATGCACTTGAACATAAAGATCAAGGACTGCAGAATGCAGTATGGATTACAACTTAGTAAAGAAAACCAAAATCTTCACAATAACAATAAATGGTAAAAAAAAAAAGAGATTGAAGTTGTCAAGGATTTCATCTTCCTTGGAACCATAATCAATGCTCATGAAAGTAGTAGGCAAGAGATCAACTGACACATTGCATTGGGTAAAACTGATGCACAAGATTTCTTTACAGTACTGGAAAGGAACAATAATACTTTGAGGACTGAGGTGCACCTAGTCCAAGCCATGGTTTTCTATGGTCTCATATGGATGTGAAGGTTGGACATTGAATAATTAAGATGGAAGAAGAATCGATACATTTGAGTTTGGGTGTTGGCAAAAAATATACCATGAGCTGACAAAAGAATCTTCCTTTTGGAAGAAGGACAGCCAGAATTCTCCTTAGAGGCAAAACTGGAGAGACTTTATCTCACATATTGGACATATTTGAGAGAAACTAGTCTCTGGAGAAGAATGCCATGCTTGGTATAGTAGAGAGGTGGCGAAAAAGAGGCAGGCCCTTGAGGAGCTGAATTGATACCATGGCCGCATCGATGGGCTCAAATATAAGAATGATTGTGAGGATGGCACGTAACTTGGCAGCGTTTCCTTCTGTTGGACACAGGCTCACTATGAGTCAGAATCAACTCAGCGCCACCTAACACCAACAACTGGATTCTCTAACCTTCCTATAGTTCTGTAAAGCATCGCAGACCCTGACACAAACAGCTATCTGAATGATCTGAAATGCATTGTTTCCTAAAACTAAGAACCTTGACTGTCACAGCTCTCTAGACATATCCCAAGGATATTGTGATATTGCCCCTTTCACGTAGAGAAATCTACAGAAAATTAAAAAATATGGAGCATTTTCATATTCAATGGTTGCTTTGCTTTACAATGGATTATTTCTTATTCCAAACTCTGTACTGTTGTATAAATAATATTGGGTGCAAAATGAGAACAACACTTTTTAATATAATTTAACCATTGAATTGTATGATATGTAAATTATATATCAATAAAATGTTTTTTTTCCAAAACTTTTCTTTCTACTTGAAAAACAAACAAACAAAATACAAATCAAAATGAGAACCTGGGTGGAAACCTAGCTCTCACACTTACTAGTTGTGCCATTTTGAACAAGTCATTTCTAACTTCTCAGAACTCCAATTTCTCATCTGGGGATTGAATGGGGCAAATATGTACACACACTTCATTGAAAAGCACTATGTAAATATAATGATGCCATTTCACATTCTGAAACTAAAGAAATGAGCTAATAATAGCTGGCTTGTAAGATATGTTCCCTGTAGTGTATTCTCAGAAGCTTTTTCTTTTATTTCTTTTTAAACCTCTGCTCCAACCACTTCCACCTGGAAAACCAATCTACTGTCCCAACTTATGACTCCATCAGGAAGTATTTCTAGAAAGTCATTCAAATGCTTCCATTTATCATTTTGTGCATCAAGTTCTAGCTTCTTGTGATACAGGAAACCATTTTCTCTCTTGCTTGCTATTTAAACTCTTCAAGCACGTGTCAAGCATTATTATGTCATACTCTCTCCACTCGAAGATTTAATCACACACTCCAACCACTTCAGAACATATTCATTTTCTGGAGTATCCAATAACATTATCTGCAACAACAGTGGTAAGGAAACCGGCATTGAAGTTCCTGTTCATTTAAAAATTTTTTGTTTTGTTTTTATCTTCTACATCTTAGGGAGTTTTTTTAGAGCTAGTCCTACAATAATGCAAATCTCAAATATCTTTCAAAAGATGACACATTCTCTTTGTATTATGGTTTTTCTGCTGAAGAAGCTATACACCCGCTCCGCATTTATCTACCCATGTTAGGTTCCAAAGACCAGGTAGTTGTGTGAAAATTGGTATTGTGCCTACACCGAGGTTGTCACATCATATTACAAAATGCAGGATGCAGGATGACTACAGCAGTACATAACTGCCAAATTGCATCATTAAACAACTGCCAAATCATTAAGAATCAGGGTCCAGCCAAGCTGACCCAAAACATTAACCATCACAGTCAGCTTTACCCTTGCTTTGCACCTAAGCATCCTTTGCTGCTAGATGCACCTCATTAATGCTCAAAATAGCCAAGCAGATTTTTCATCATTACCTTACAGGCTTGATAACACTCCATAAATGAGGAGTAGGTGTACCACAGTAGGCTCTGCTAAAAGAAAGATGAATTTTTTGTGACTTAAACCTTTAAAAAATGCACTTTAAAAAAGTCTATTTAATGATACATTTCAATCCAATGCCTACCAACCAATGTTGGTTTGAGCCAGGACTGTATAAGGAAATTACCATGCCACTTTTCTTACTTTTAATGGTCTCCATCAGATAGTCCTGTGACATTCATAAAAATGAGTAATAAATAGTAAATGATTAGATTTATGGAATCATTGACACATGACATCAAAAAGTTTAAATAGATCTTATGCAATAGGAAGCTACTGGCCAAATAGTGAAGAGGGTAGGAGGAGAACCCAGAGTATTTCTTCGATTTATATCACAGTTTTTAACAGTTGCTTCTCCTCTCTAGATGGAGCTCCTTGCTTTTCGGACTGATGAGAGCTAGAGCCAGTTGCTCTTAGTCCCAGGTTTCATCAGCTGATCCCTGAGCCTGAGCAGTAACACTGTCTATGTTCTTTGTCTCCCAGTCTACACGTGGTAATGGTTTCCTGAAGTTTAACTTTATACTATTTTACCACTTTTCCTTTGGCTCTCAGCAACGCCATCACCTGCATACGTTTCCCAAGTTAAATGTCTTCTGTTGAAAAGATTTAAGTCGATTCTTCTTTCTTAAGTCTCTAAATGATAACACAATATAGTGAACTTTGAAACAATGTGCAAAACTATTAGTGCACCAATAGAGTTGCTGAGTACTGCAATCTAAGAAAGTTCCTCATGGACTTCACAGCGCGTAATACGGACTAGACCACCTATTTATGGGAAACTGCCCTAGCAAGAGAACTTAGAGTACAAGGAACCAATGTCTTTTATGTTTATCTCTACAGGTGAAATACTAACCAGATGAGGAGTGAATGTACCAGCAATCACTGATCTATTTAAAATTCTGGAATTAAGCAAGAGTTGTATAGTTTAATATGGGTTGCACTGGGATATTCATTGAAAGAGCTCAGAATACACCAGAAAATGGTCTGGTGTATTTGTCTGACTTAATGAATCCCCCCAAACTAACACCATAGACTATTTACTCTCATTTTGATCTCATTTTTAATTCACTCATTGAGAACTTAAAGTGTGTCAGGCATTCTTCTAGGTGTAAGAGTTAGATTGTTTGCAAAAATCACTTTTTTGTGTGTGGAACCCACAGCCTAAAGTGGGTGGATGAAATGCTTAGATCCACATCAACTCATGGGTTAAAAAATTACATGGGCCAAACAGACGATGTACATTTAGATATTTTTCTAAGAAATGTCTATCAGCTTTGGTACTGAGAGGACTGAAGGGATGTCTTCTCACCCTGAACAGCACAGTAGTAGGCAAGGACACTGAATATGAAGTTGCTAATCTTGATCTGAGAATAGGCTCTTTAATTTCTGGTTGTGTACCTTGGGAATATTATTTAATCTCTATAAGCTCCAATTCATTTTTGCTGAAAAATAAGATTAAAATAATAGCTCACACTTCTAAAGGATCCAATTTATGTTAGACATTACTATAAACACTGTGTGTATATTAATATATTTAATCTTTATATTGACTCTACAGAGACGGTGCTATTATAATTATGAGAGCAATGATGGTCACCACTTTGCAGCTAAGAAAACTAAGGGAAAAGAGGACATGTAACTTACCCAAGATCATAAAGTTAGTAAGTGGCACCATTGAGGACTGAATCTTGGGAATGGAGGCTGAGAATCTGCTCTTGATGACTGTAATAGACTGCTTCTCTTAAATTACAGCACAACCTCCTTCTTAGGGGTGCTGTGAGGATAAGAAAAGACAAGGTCTGGAACATGAAGACCTTCAGTAATTGGTTGTTGTTATTATTCATGATAATGTTCTGCTGCTATTCACAAGGAATGGCCAAACAGTCAGGCCAGCTTTAAGACAGGAGGGATCTTAGCTGAAAGCAGAGACTACCAGAAAGCTGTTGACTTGTGTTTTACTGACTATGTAAATGCATTTGCCATTCATCACAGACTACAGATGACATGGAGAAGAATGGGAATATGAGGTGACTTCATTTTCCTCGTGCTGAAACCTGTGCACAGATCAAGAAGCAGTCCTTTAAAAAGAACAAGGGAATTTACATGTTTAAAAATGAAGAAAGATGTGTGTCAAGATGTTATCTTCTCAGCATACTTATGCAATCTGTATGATTAGCAAATAATCAGAGAAGCTGGAGTACATGAGGAATAGCAGAGCATCAGGACTGGAGAAAGGCTAATTAACAAATGACACATCTTGCTTCCTCAGATTGAGGAGGATTTGAAGTCCTTGCCGATAGAAATCAAGGATTTTATCTTTCAGTATGGATTACAACTTCATGTCAAGAAAAATCCTCCCGTCCTTATTCAATGTGTCTGCTGACCAAATAATCCGAGAAACTGGTTTGTAAAAAGAAGGACTTGGTCTCAGGATTGGAAGAAGACCTGTTAACCATCTGTGATACACAGACGGCATAGCCTTGCTTGTGGTAAAGGAGAAGAACTTGAAGCATTTGCTGATGAAGATCAAGGACTGCACCCATCAATATGGATCACAACTCAATGGAAAGAAGACCAACAGCTTCGCAGCTGGACCAACAGGAAATATCATAAAAATGGAAAATGTTGATGGTGGCAAGGATTTTGTCTTTCTTAGATGCCAAAGCATGCTCATGGAAGCAGTAGTCAGGAGATCAAAAGACAGCTCGTATTGGATAAGTTCCATGCAGAACGCCTTCTTGGAGTATTGGAAAGTGAGGCGATGACGTTGAGGACTTGGCTGTGCCTGACCCGAGCCATGGCATTTTCATTTGCATATAAAGTGGGCTTTGAATAAGAAAGACTGAGGAAGAGTTGAATTGGTGCCTTTGAAACACCAGGGATTACCAAAAGGGCAAGCCCGAGGGCTCCCCAAAAAGAATTATACGTAGGATGAAATGAAAATGTTAGACATTATGCTTCTGATGTTAGTGCCGCGAGTAGAGGAAGGAATATGTAAATAAATATTTATAATAGTTATATTCTAGATAGAGTAACTTCTAATCACCTCAAATCATGCACTTGATAAAGGCATACAAAAGAATCGATGAAATCTAATCAGATTGTAGTGTTGTTGAAGAAAATTGACTGCATTGCGGGCTGCCAGAAGAATGGAAAAGACTCTATCTTGAAGAAAGGACGTCGAGAATGCCTCTTAAAAGCAGTGACCATGGACTTCACCTTGCTTACTTTGCATATGTTATCAGGTGGGACCAATATCTGGAGAAGGACGTTGTGTTTGATAAAGACGGTCATTGAAAAAGAAGCTCCTCCAAAAGAGGGACCACGGCTACAATGATCGACACAAACATGCCTGTTATTGTGGTGAAGCTGCAGGACTCGGCAGCTCTGGATTGCGTTATATGTAAGGTCGGTAAGAGGTGGCGCCACCTTGCGAACACCTAACAACCACAAACACAGCCCTGCTTGCATCATGCAGTCTTAGGGGCACAAGGCAGGGAGAAGCTGCTTCTGTGTGAAGGGCTTGATCAGGCTTCGCTGGGGATATTATATTTCATATGGATCTTTCTAAAGGGAACCCCCAGAAATTGTAATAGGGTAAAAACTGGAAAAGGAGTGCTTGTGGAGCAGTGTTTAAGTGCCCAGGTATTCACCAAAAGGTTAGTATTTTGAGCCCACAAACCGCTCTGCAGAAAGAAAATGTGTCATTCTGTTTCCATAGGCAGTTATAGCCTTGTCAGCCCTATGGGTAGTCGTACTCTGTTTCACAGGATTACTAGGAATTAGAATTAACTTGATGGGTGGTTAGTGAGGTTTGGGTTTTGTTTCTGTGGTGACGTGACCAGAGGAAAAGGGATTGTGTCTAGCTCAAAATCAGGCTTTGCATTCTGAGGCGCCAACTAAGGTAATTTAAGCTTCAGCTGCAAAGGTGTATATTTTAATTGTCAAATGAGTATTTTGGAAAATATACTTAATGTAATAAAATAATATTTTATTGTGCTAGGTAGGTACTTTAAGGCTTGAAATTAAACAGTCAGCCATTAAGCAGGGAAGTAACAAAGCCCACATAGAGGAAGCACACAAGTCTGCGTGGTCATGAGGTGTCTACAGGAATGGGTATCAGAAATTCAAAAACAAGCAATCAGATTGAAACGAAGGAGCATAGACCAAGTGGAAACTCCAAACTCACATGTAAGATCATTGGACAGTCACTCACAGAAGGGTTACAGGGAAGGAATGATATATCCAGGGTGCAGTATAGCACTGATGAAACACATAAATATCCTCAAGTTCTTTAGTATTTCCTCCTGTTACTATTATTGTCTTAGTTTCACTTCACTAATCTGGGAAGGTCTGTGTATGTTCATTTGTATAATTAAGGTCATTCAATGCATGAAATCCAAGATAGATAAACCCTTCGGAAATAGTAATGGGAGTAATGATTCCCTGAGGTACAGGAAGAGGTATATTTTATATATGGAAAATAAAGGTTGCTGGGGGAGGGAGGGGATACAGGGGAACTGATCTCAAAGAGTTCAAGAAAGAAAATGTTTTGAAAATGATGGTGGCGGCAATTGTACACCTATGCTTGATCTAATTGAATTATGGATTATTGTAATATCTGTAAGAGTTCCCAATAAAATGATTTAAAATTTTAAAAGAAAAATCCTCACAGCTGGACCAATAGCAGAGAAAATATTGAAGATGTTAAGGATTTCATATTGTTTTACCCACAATCAATGCTCATGGAAGCCAGAGTCAAGAGACCAACTAATGCATTGCATTGGGTAAATCTGTTGCGCAAAATCTCTTTAAAGTGTTGAATTTCAGGGATGTTACTTGGAGGACAAAGGTGTGCCTGGCCCAACCTATTGCCTCAGATGACTATGAAAGTTGGATGTTGAATAAGGAAGACCAAAGGAGAATTGATACATTTGAATTATAGTGCTGGTGAAGAATAGAGAAAGTACTGTGGAATGCCAGAATGACAAACAAATCTGTCTTGGAAGAAGTACAACCAGAATGTTCCTAAGAAGTGGGGATAGTGAGATGACATATTATGCACTTTGGATATGTTATCTGGACAAGCCAGTCCCTGGAAAAGGACATCATAGTTGGTAAAGCAAAAGGGCAGCGGAAAACCAGGCAGCCATGTACAAAGTGCATTGACACAGTAGCTGCAACAAAGGGCTCAAACATAGCAATTGAGGGGCTGGCACAGGACCAGGCAGAGCTTTGTCCTGTGGTACACAGGGTTGCTATGAGCTAGAACTGATTCAAAGGCACTTAACCACATTGTATCCATAACAAGCCATAAATTGGGTCCCTATCTCTTTAGCATATTTTAACATAGATCCCATTTATTTACCTTTCCAAGAGAGAATTTGTCATCCCCATAGACAGAGGCTAAGGGGGTACTGTTCTGGAACCTAAGCAATGAGGAGAAAATTAGTGACATCTAATTAGAGATAAGAGGCTCTGGGTCAATATTGTAAGCTTTACAGATGGCTATTCTAACTTAGTTCAATCACATTAGCGGTGAATCGTCTGCAGACCATTTAGCAAGTGTATGTGAATTAATTGTGTTAATTGTGGACTTGTAGGTTGAAGTTTTATGATTGATTGCAATTTCCTTTTGGTTTTTTAACTATATTTCAAAAATCTTCAGTCATTCATTTTAAAATTACAGGTAAAAATTGTCTTATTCACTCTTGTATCTATTGTGGGAACAACAATTTACACATTTTTTAGACCAATAGGTTTAGGTTTGGTCCCACAGAAAACTTACACACACACACACACACACACACACACACACACACACACATTTCATCTGTTCTTCAAATTTCAGGTTCTATTTTCTCTATTCAAATTCATTGATTTTTTTTTTCTTTTGCAATCTCCAATCTGCTAAAAATCCTGCCCACTCAGTTTTAAAATTTCAGGTAGTGTTCTTATAACTGGTTCTGGAATTTCAGTGTTCATTTTTCATACGTTGAAAAAAAGCTCCCTGCCATCAAACTGGCTGTCATAGGACAGGTAGGACTACTCCCATGGTTCTTCAAGACGGTAACGTTTACCCGTGATGGGGTTTAGCTAGCTAACACTGGCTTACCAGACGCAATATCTCCTTTGTGTTGAGTTCAGCAAAGCAGTCATGAAAATGCCACTTGCAATCAGGGTTCTCTCTAAGGTGGGTGGCTGGGCAGCTGCCTAATGTGGAAATCAAAAATTTATATTCCTTACTCTTTTTAATGTTTATCCACACAATAGTATATTGTAAGCATCAGTAGTAATACTCATTCCATCCATAGAAAGGTTTTTGTTCATGTGATATTTTAACCATTATGTAATGTTGTCCATTATTTCTTAAGCTGATTTTTTTTCTTAGACTATTTCATCAGAAATTAATATATGCTACTCCTGTTTATTTCATTGCCATTAACGTGCTCTTTTTCCCCATCTCACATAGACAAAAAAGTATATCTCATGTTGGCAAGTCTAGTTTCTTATCCATCCTATTACTTTCTCTCTCAACTAGTATGTTTAACCCATTTCCAGTCAATGTAATTATCGATGTGCATGAATTCATTACTGTCACTTTGCTGTGGATTCTGTTTGTTTGTGGTGCTGCTTGTCTTTGTTCTAAATAATTTTCTATGAAAAGTTCCCATTGTTTATGAATTTCTTACATTTTTTCTTTCTTGTTGTTTTAGTGTCTACTAAATCTTTATGGTTTCCATGTTTTTAAAATTTTCTATTAGAAAGTCTACTGGTTTTCTTTGAGATGATCTTGTAGTTTATTAATTTCTTCATGTTTAGAACGTTGTTCTATCCTGAAATCTATATGACTTACTCTCCATTTTGGAAGTTCTTTAGCTGTACTGTTCCCTTTTAATATTTTGTAATGGTCTTTGTTTACAAGTTAACATCTCTGGTTCCCTATTTTGTATCTCTTCAGTGTGTTTTTCTGTGGATACTTCTTTTTTGTCTGTCTGTTTTGTTTCCTCTGGATACTTCTATCTTTGACCTCTGAGTGTTGTTATGTAGGCTAGTCTCAGCTGCTGTCTTCCGTCGTCAGTTCTCTCCCTTTGGACTTGCTAACTACATTGCCAGGAGTTTGATATCACCAGCCAATCCTAGGGAGAAAGTCGAGGGTTTCTACTCCTGCAAGGACTGTCCATGTCAGAAACCCACCAGGGCAGTCTTATTCTGTCTCTGTGAGTCAAGAGTTCACTCGATGCCAGTGAGTTTCTTATTTCCTGTAAAGTTTGGTCGAGTTTTTAGAGATTCCTGTAATTCCAAGTTTCCTGGGAAAATATCCAACTTTTCTGTCACAGTTGAGGAACAATTTTGCCTGTAATTTAATTCCTGAATTTTAATTTACTTCGTGCTTTCCCCTTGCTCTTGCCTGTAGCGTCTTGTATCTTTCTCTCAGTTCATTGAAAGTATCGAAATAGCATTCTTTTTAAACTGTTTTATTGG